>NC_134405.1:151182493-152382493 GCF_038048845.1 Mixophyes fleayi | reverse complement strand
TGCTTCTCATCAAGTCTGTTTGCTGATTTCTATCCGCTGCCTCCGTGCACTACAGTCTCCTGCTTGCAACTCGCCTGTGTTTAACATCGTGACTGCCAGCTGACTACTATCCGCTGCCTCTGTGCACTACAGTCTCCTGCTTGCAACTCGCCTGTGTTCAACATCGTGACTGCCAGCTGACTACTATCCGCTGCCTCTGTGCACTACAGTCTCCTGCTTGCAACTCGCCTGTGTTCAACATCGTGACTGCCAGCTGACTACTATCCGCTGCCTCTGTGCACTACAGTCTCCTGCTTGCAACTCGCCTGTGTTCAACATCGTGACTGCCAGCTGATTACTATCCGCTGCCTCCGTGCACTACACTCTCATCTCATCTTTGCGGTGACTTCCTCGAGACTGCCGCTTTTCATTACCATCTGCTACACTTCGTGATCTACAGCTCCTGCCCTGCGCTGCACTCCTGTTTCCCATCGCTGTTGGTTCCTGTGGTTGCTACTGGTTACCTCCGTGTGCCGCTGAGTCCTGCCGCTGTGGTCAGCGCTATCGTCCATCTCCTGCTGATCCACTCTCCACGCCTTCACGTGTTCCACTGGTCTCTACCCTCCTGTCAGCATTGGATTTGTATCTCTTCTACTACCCTCTGCTGGATCATCTCCATTCTCCTGGGTTTCCTATGAGTCCAGTTCCACGTGTTGCTGACTCCTGTGGATTCGTGTCCCTGTCGGTCTACTCACCTGTGCGCTGCACCTGCTAGACCGCTGCTTCACCTATCCAGGGACTTCCTATCCAGTCGGCCTCCAGCCGCTCAGGTACCGCTGCAATCCCATCTGACTGCTACTGCTGAACCACGGTATGCATACTTCTCATTGACTGTGCTGTGTATTGCATATCTTGCTGGACTGTGTTTGGTTCTCTCTGGAGTCTGCTATCCGCTGAGTCTATTGCCATCATTGACTGTGTTATCATTGTGCTGGACTACTTCAAGAGACTTTCTAGATTGCAGACCTGATCAGTCATTTACATATATATATATCGATATTGTGCATATTACTGTGGATCGTGTATAAGGTGCCTGTGTATATCCTGAGTTGCAGTCTTCCCCCGTGCACCTCCTCACATATATATTCAGTGGTACAACTTGCTGATGTCAGACCACTGATCCCTGTTTCCGGTATCACCTGTTCCATTATCCTCTCACATAGCAGTGGTACAACTTGCTACCGCAGACCACTGACTACCTGGATACCTCCACTTGGATTCCATTCCTTCACTCAGACAGCGGTACAACTTGCTACCCGCAGACCGCTGACTCTCATCACCTCCTTGTTTCTGTTGGACATTCCTCCTCACTATAGCAGTGGTACAACTTGCTATCGCAGACCACTGACTACCTTCACGTGTCCTTGTCCATACAGTTCCTTGTGTATCATTACCTCATTATTACCAGTGTTGCTAGTCATAGACTTTCCTGAGCATCTCATCGGCCATCATTTCATGTTCCGTGATCACCCAGCTACCAGAGTACCCTATTACCATCTACATTGCTCTGGTACGCCTACCATCTGGTGATCCCTGGGTAAAGACTCCTAGTGCCCGTGACAGTAAGATCAGGCCATGACAGACCCAGATGTGGAACCTACCGCCAAAGAGATGCTGCAACATCTGGTTAGCCGTGTGGAGCAACAGGATGCCCGCCAACAGCTGTTACTTCAGTGTTATCAGTCATTAACCTCCCAAGGAACATCTGGACAGACTGTGACAGCTACTACTGAAGCTCCTGTGCTTTCCTCCGTTTCCCCATTGCCATCCCAGGTGTCTATAGCTTCCACGCTTCACCTGCCTACTCCGTCAAAGTACGATGGAGACCCCAAAACTTGTAGGGGTTTCCTTAACCAATGTTCAGTCCATTTTGAGCTCCAACCTCAAAATTTTTCTACCCATCGTTCCAGAGTGGCCTATCTTATCTCTTTGTTTTCAGGACAAGCCCTGGCTTGGGCCTCCCCTCTGTGGGAGAGGAACGATCCAATATTACAAGATAGTGCCAAATTCATTTCTACATTCCGAAGTGTGTTCGATGAACCAGGTCGTGTGACCTCCGCTGCTTCCAGCATCCTCCGTCTGCGACAAGGATCTCATACTGTAGGCCAGTACGTCATTCAATTTAGGATCTTAGCCTCTGAACTTCAGTGGAACACTGAAGCCCTAGTTGCCGCCTTCTGGCAGGGGCTTTCCGATAGAATTAAAGATGCACTGACTACCCAAGAGCTTCCTTCGTCACTTGAAGATTTGATCTCTCTATGCCATCGTGTTGATATGAGATTTCGTGAAAGAGAGGCTGAGAAAACGACTTCTGCTAAAGCACCTTTTCGCTCTAACCCTCAATTTCGTCCAGTGTCACCCGCTGTGATTCCCATGGAGATTGGACGTTCCAAGTTATCTTCTGAGGAGAGGAAACGAAGAGTCAAGAATAGACTCTGTATCTATTGTGCTGATTCCACTCATGTCCTCAGCTCCTGCCCTAAGAGATCGGGAAATGCCAGGCCCTAACTAGTTCTGGAGAGGTGAAGTTAGGGTCCCTGGAGTCCTCTCCATCGTCTATGAAATCTAAAGTCTGCGCTTTTGATGTGACTATTTCCTTTGCTACCAAGACCTTTGAGTCACAGGCATTGATTGATTCCGGAGCAGCAGGAAATTTTATTTCCAAATCGTTAGTTAATCAATGGTCTCTACCAATGATTACCTTAAAAACTCCCATTACTGTGACGGCTATCGATGGATCACGTCTCATCAACGGTCTCATCACCCAGAGTACGTCTCCAGTAACCCTTCAGATTGGTGCTCTGCATCATGAAGAGATATCGTTTTTAATTCTTCCTGTTACGACAAGTCCGATTGTCCTAGGCCTTCCATGGCTTCAGTGTCACTCTCCCCAGATTGACTGGCGCACCCCTCAAGTCACGTCTTGGGGGCCTGAATGTCACCATCATTGCCTTTCCCAAGTCATCCCTCTCAAGGTACAGCAAGCTTCCATCTCAGCTATTTCACCGGGACTCCCTCCCCAATATGCTTCATTTACCGATGTTTTTGATAAAGCTCAGTCTGAACGTCTTCCTCCTCATCGTTCTTGGGATTGTCCGATTGATCTTCTTCCTGGCAAGACTCCTCCCAGGGGCCGGGTCTATCCACTCTCGTTACCTGAAACTCAAGCTACATCTGAATATATACGGGAGAACCTCCAGCGTGGGTTCATTCGACCTTCCACCTCGCCCGCTGGAGCTGGGTTCTTCTTTGTCAAAAAGAAGGATGGATCATTACGCCCTTGTATAGATTTTCGTGGACTCAATGCCATTACTATCAAGAATCGGTATCCCATTCCGTTGATCACTGAGCTATTTGACCGCATCAAGGGAGCCCGTATTTTTACTAAGTTGGATCTTCGTGGTGCCTACAATTTAATCAGAATCCGTTCCGGTGACGAATGGAAGACGGCGTTTAACACCAGAGACGGGCATTACGAATATCTGGTAATGCCTTTCGGGCTATGTAATGCCCCCGCTGTTTTTCAGGGCTTCATCAATGAGATTTTTCGGGACTTATTATATGTATGTGTCGTCGTCTACCTGGACGACATATTGATTTTTTCACAGGACCTGCCTTCTCACCACCAACATGTGGCAGAAGTCCTCTCCAGGCTACGGAAAAATTCATTGTTCTGTAAATTAGAAAAATGTTCATTCGAATTACCCCAGATTCCATTCTTGGGGTATATTGTTTCCGGAGTTGGTCTGAAGATGGATCCTGACAAAGTAAATGCTGTACTACATTGGCCCCAGCCAACTACTCTTCGTGCCATCCAGCGTTTTTTAGGTTTTGCCAATTACTATAGACGCTTCATTCAAGACTTTTCTTCCATTGCATCTCCTATTGTGGCCCTGACTCGAAAAGGGGCTAATCCTAAGCAATGGTCTACTGAGGCTATTCAAGCCTTTCAAACATTAAAAGAGTCCTTCTCTTCGGCTCCAATCCTTCGTCAGCCTGATGTGACACTCCCCTTTTTTCTAGAAGTAGATGCCTCTAATGTGGGCTTAGGAGCTATTCTCTCCCAACGCTCGGAACAGCAAAAATTCCACCCTTGTGCCTTCTATTCTCGGGGTCTCCTACCCGCAGAGAAGAATTATACCATCGGAGACAAGGAATTACTGGCTATCAAAGCCGCATTAGAGGAATGGAGATACTTGTTGGAGGGAGCTCGCCATCCGGTGACGATCTTCACGGATCATAAGAACTTGTCATATCTCCAGTCTGCCCAATGCTTGAACCCTCGTCAAGCAAGATGGTCTCTTTTCTTTTCCCGTTTTGAATTAATAATTACCTTCAAACCAGCTGCCAAGAACAAAAAAGCTGATGCCTTATCTAGAGCCTTTGTTACGTCCTCTGATATAGAAGAGGTTTCCAACCATACCATTCTAGACCCCAAATGTATCTCACTGGCTGCTTCATCCACCAGAACGCTACCATTTGGGAAGACCCTCGTGCCTCCTACTCTAAGGAGGAAAATCCTTTCGTGGTTCCATGCCTCTCGTTTTTCTGGACACGCCGGTGAACACAAGACTTTTGAGATCCTCTCTCGAAGTTACTGGTGGCCTTCAATGAGGAGAGACGTCAAAGAGTTCATTGCTTCCTGTGAATTATGTTCGCAATTCAAATCCTCCCGCAGAACCCCAGCAGGGTTGCTGCGACCACTACCCATTCCGTCCAAACCATGGACCCATATTAGTATGGATTTCGTTACTGACTTACCACCTAGTAAGAACCATAACACTATTTGGGTGGTAGTGGACAGATTTTCGAAGATGGCTCATTTCATCCCTCTGTCTGGTTTGCCTTCCTCGTCTATCCTGGCTGAACATTTCATTAAAGAGATCTTCCGTATCCATGGATGTCCATCTGAGATTGTGTCTGATAGAGGAGTACAATTCGTGTCCAGATTCTGGCGAGCCCTTTGTAAAACCTTGGGCATACGATTAGCACTCTCATCTTCTTACCATCCACAATCCAATGGACAAACCGAACGTGTCAATCAAGATCTTGAGACTTTTATAAGGATATTTTCATCAGCCAATCAAGACAACTGGGTAGAGTTACTCCCTTGGGCTGAGTTCGCCCATAACAACATGTACCATGAGTCATCATCCAAAACTCCATTCTTTGTGGTCTACGGTCACCATCCGTCTTTTCCGGAATTTCCTGCCCTCCCGCCCACCCAAGTTCCTGCGGTGGAAACGGTTTGTCAGACCTTTAAAAATATCTGGTCTCAGGTCAGAACCTGTTTAAAGAAGACATCTGTCAAATATAAATCTTTCGCTGATAAGAAGAGGCGGGCTATTCCACCACTAAAAATTGGAGATCGTGTCTGGTTATCCACAAAAAATATTCGTTTGAAGGTTCCATCCATGAAATTCGCCCCTCGTTTTATTGGTCCATATAGGATCATTCAAGTTATCAATCCAGTATGTGTGAAACTCCTTCTTCCTAAGAGTCTTCGGATTTCTAATGCCTTCCATGTATCTTTGCTCAAACCTCTTATTATCAACCGTTTTTCAACTCCTCCCTCAGCTCCGCAGCCAGTTCAAGTTCATCAGGAGGAGGATTTTGAGATTACCGAGGTACTAGATGCAAAAATTTCGCGAGGAGTCCTCCACTTCCTCGTTCATTGGAAGGGCTTTGGTCCTGAGGAGCGCTCTTGGATCAAAGCTGAAGATCTTAATGCTCCTGCCCTTTTGAAGAAGTTTTACTCCAAAAATCCGGACAAGCCCGGTTCCAGGCGTTCTGTGCCCACCTTTAAAAGGGGGGGTACTGTCACTCACCGGACCGTGAGTGCCTCTTCCCGGACATTTAGGAACCGTGGCCGTCCGCCATCCTGAGGGTCTGCGCATGCGCAGCCCTTTTCTATACTTCAGTGTATACTCCTTTAACTTAATTGGCAGATCAGGCAACCTCCCTATATTAAGCACCTGTGGTCACCACCACGTTGCCTGATCTTGGAGTCTCATTCCTCATGAGTCTCTGAAGGTGTTCCTGTATTACTCGTGTATTCAGCGCTGCTGATTCCTGTGGTTTCCAAACCACTTCTACTACTGTGGTTCCATACCACTTCTACCATCAACTGTATCAACGTTATTTTATATCAATGTGACTGTTTGCTCATTGCTATCCGCTGCCTCCGTGCACTCCAGCTTTTACCTCACTCACCTGCTTCTCATCAAGTCTGTTTGCTGATTTCTATCCGCTGCCTCCGTGCACTACAGTCTCCTGCTTGCAACTCGCCTGTGTTTAACATCGTGACTGCCAGCTGACTACTATCCGCTGCCTCTGTGCACTACAGTCTCCTGCTTGCAACTCGCCTGTGTTCAACATCGTGACTGCCAGCTGACTACTATCCGCTGCCTCTGTGCACTACAGTCTCCTGCTTGCAACTCGCCTGTGTTCAACATCGTGACTGCCAGCTGACTACTATCCGCTGCCTCTGTGCACTACAGTCTCCTGCTTGCAACTCGCCTGTGTTCAACATCGTGACTGCCAGCTGATTACTATCCGCTGCCTCCGTGCACTACACTCTCATCTCATCTTTGCGGTGACTTCCTCGAGACTGCCGCTTTTCATTACCATCTGCTACACTTCGTGATCTACAGCTCCTGCCCTGCGCTGCACTCCTGTTTCCCATCGCTGTTGGTTCCTGTGGTTGCTACTGGTTACCTCCGTGTGCCGCTGAGTCCTGCCGCTGTGGTCAGCGCTATCGTCCATCTCCTGCTGATCCACTCTCCACGCCTTCACGTGTTCCACTGGTCTCTACCCTCCTGTCAGCATTGGATTTGTATCTCTTCTACTACCCTCTGCTGGATCATCTCCATTCTCCTGGGTTTCCTATGAGTCCAGTTCCACGTGTTGCTGACTCCTGTGGATTCGTGTCCCTGTCGGTCTACTCACCTGTGCGCTGCACCTGCTAGACCGCTGCTTCACCTATCCAGGGACTTCCTATCCAGTCGGCCTCCAGCCGCTCAGGTACCGCTGCAATCCCATCTGACTGCTACTGCTGAACCACGGTATGCATACTTCTCATTGACTGTGCTGTGTATTGCATATCTTGCTGGACTGTGTTTGGTTCTCTCTGGAGTCTGCTATCCGCTGAGTCTATTGCCATCATTGACTGTGTTATCATTGTGCTGGACTACTTCAAGAGACTTTCTAGATTGCAGACCTGATCAGTCATTTACATATATATATATCGATATTGTGCATATTACTGTGGATCGTGTATAAGGTGCCTGTGTATATCCTGAGTTGCAGTCTTCCCCCGTGCACCTCCTCACATATATATTCAGTGGTACAACTTGCTGATGTCAGACCACTGATCCCTGTTTCCGGTATCACCTGTTCCATTATCCTCTCACATAGCAGTGGTACAACTTGCTACCGCAGACCACTGACTACCTGGATACCTCCACTTGGATTCCATTCCTTCACTCAGACAGCGGTACAACTTGCTACCCGCAGACCGCTGACTCTCATCACCTCCTTGTTTCTGTTGGACATTCCTCCTCACTATAGCAGTGGTACAACTTGCTATCGCAGACCACTGACTACCTTCACGTGTCCTTGTCCATACAGTTCCTTGTGTATCATTACCTCATTATTACCAGTGTTGCTAGTCATAGACTTTCCTGAGCATCTCATCGGCCATCATTTCATGTTCCGTGATCACCCAGCTACCAGAGTACCCTATTACCATCTACATTGCTCTGGTACGCCTACCATCTGGTGATCCCTGGGTAAAGACTCCTAGTGCCCGTGACAATAGATAGAACCGAACTGGCTACAATGTTCAAAAATAGAGCAGCGATATAACTTCCACAATGGTAGTCACTTTCAAATAATACGTGGATCAATTCTTCAAAACATCACGGCGTCCCCTTAGGGAATGCACTCACCAAACCTCGACAACTTTACTCCGGAGTTCACTCTCCAATGCTGGCACTGTTATCCGAGCTGCCCCGCTACTTCCAGGACACGATCTGAACGGACACATTCACCAAGCGGAGATGAGTCTCCCCCAATCAGTGATTGACCAATACCGCAACAGCTCCTGATGTATGAGAGCTGGTATCTGACCGTATAATTCTTCTTATAATCACTTTCTTGGTCTGTATTTCCTCAAATACATATAAATATAAGTTCCGCAATCTTCATTGATTGTCACTCACAGCGCTGAAGTATAAAGCAGAAATGATATGTGGAAGAAAACGGAGAGCACTAATAGTGCATTATCCTTTTAAAAAATCTATTTTTATTATTCAAACAGAAAACTTCAAACACATACATAAAAAGGTATCACTTATGTAGTACTTTCTCAGTTGTACCCTTACCCGCATAAGATGTTAAAAATGCAAGAACAAATTATCCACAGAATCGCCTGCAATTCATCGGACTCAGCATTCACGGTAAGAGGTACAAATCCATAGAACCTCCCCAGCCAACGCGTTTCAATTCAACTGAATCTTTCTCAAGGCTTATGGGGAACACATCCAGACTTCCTACTTAACATCATTCTAATTAGACTCACAGATGTATAGTATAATCGCTAATGAGGTAACTCCTCACTGAGTCTTCATATTATATTCAAAAACCGGACACTCCTTACTAATGCTGAAGAGTATAAAGGATGAAAAATACATACAAAAACCTATCTTACTGATAGAGAGCATATATACCCCAATAATAAAAAACTATAAAACATATTAAAAATGGACTGGGACCATATATATATAATGGAAATGCACTAAACAAAAGGGTATAATAGCCTTATAATATACATACGTACAATTAATAAAATACATACGTGCAATTAATAAAACAGGGAGAACAATTATCTACCAGAAGTTATACTAAGAACCACTTAGTTTCAAAGTCCTTATTATGGCCCTTAGGAACCAAAGAATTCATATGGTATATCATCTTCATTTCAGCCTGTGCTAATAAAACCCCTGAATCTTTTTTCCTCCAATCTCCCTGTATTTTTTGTATGCCACAGAAATATCTAATAGCATTAATGTCACAATTGTGGTGCTCTTTAAAATGTAATGAGAGAGAGTGTTGCTCATAGCCTTTTTTGATATTCCTTATATGCTCACTCCATCTCTCTTTTAATTTTCTGGACGTCCTACCCACATATTGTTTATTACATGTACATTCCACTACATAAATACAATTCGTTGAATTACATGTAATAAAATCTTTGATCTCATATGTGTAATCTATAGTAGAAGAAATGACCTCCTCTCTCTTCTTCCCACTTCCCTTAATAGTCCGGCAGGTCTGACAGCTCCCACATCTATAAAAGCCCCGAGATTTGACCCTTGATCCTGGTTGCCTAAGGCAGCTTTTTACCACATGATTTTTAATAGTGGATGCTTTTCTATAAATAAATTTGGGTTGTTGTTGTATAATCCCATCTAACATAGGGTCTCTAGTGAGGATGGGCCAATGTCGTCTAATAATTTTCTCAAATTCCTCTGAGTGTGAGCAATATTGGGTAATAAATGGAATTCCCAAATTACTATGATCCACAATTTTGTTCTTTATTTTAGGAATAAAAAGTTGTGCTCTATCCATATTTTTAACTTTATCAATCATAAGTTCTAAATTGTCTTCTTTGTAACCTCTCTCAATGAATTTTTCTTTTAATTCTTGCGATCTTTCTTGGAATCTCTGTGGGTCTATACAGTTCCTCTTTATCCTTTGAAACTGACTAGTAGGTATATTTTCAAGCCACTTGTAGTAGTGGTTACTATCTATCAGAATGAATGAATTAGAGTCTGTGGGTTTTCTATAGATATCCGTTACTATCTGTTCTTTTTCAATACTAATCTCTAAGTCTAAAAAATGGACTTTAGTGTCACTGATGTCAAATGTGAGGTGAATATTTAATGTATTAGAATTAAGTTCTTTACAAAACATCTCTAGAGATTCTCTATCACCCCTCCAGACAAAGAATATATCATCGATATATCTAAACCATGAGACCAGATTCGCCCCCATGGCCGGGTGGTTCCACACATGTGTATCTTCCCACCAACCCATGAACATATTTGCATAACTGGGGGCGCACCTGGTCCCCATGGCTGTTCCTCGATTCTGTAGATAAAAGTCTCCCCCATACCAAAAAAAGTTGTTTTTCAAAATGAATTCTATACCCTCTAAAATAAATAATTTAAGGGTTTCATCCATATCTATTTTATCCAAGAAATATTTGACTGCCTGCACTCCTTTGTCATGCTCTATAACCGTATAAAGAGCACTTATATCTGCAGTAATCAAAATATCGGATGCCTGCCATTTTATATCTCTTATTTTATTAAGTACATCCATTGTATCTCTAAGGTATGATTTTATATGGACCATAATTGGTTGTAAATAATGGTCAAGAAAATGAGACAAATTGGATGTTATACTGTTTATCCCTGCCACTATCGGCCTTCCTGGTGGCAGGGTCAAACTTTTATGAACTTTAGGCAATGTATAAAACACTGGGATAGACGGGTTTTGAATTTTTAAAAATTCTATAGTTTTTAGAGGAATGATCTCCTTGTTAATTTTAGATAATAATTGATCAAACTTCTTAATGATATTCCCAGTGGGGTCTGTCTTTAGCTTTTTATATGTATTGGGGTCACTAAGCTGTCTATAATTTTCCTGATCGTAATCCTCCAGATTTTGTATGACAATACTTCCCCCCTTATCCGCTGGTTTTATTACTATAGCATTGTTCCCCTTCAATTCTTTTAATGTTATCCTTTCTGCTTTATTGAGATTGTATTTCTTCTTTTTCCATCTCATATTATACAGATCTTCTTTAACTAAGGTTTCTACTAACGGTCCTTTGCAATGTTGGGGTAAAATGTAGATTTTCTTTTAAAATTATAGTCCCCCTTAGTATTATCTTGAGGATCTGGATGTTTATTAAAGAATTTTTTTAGGGAAATTTTTCTTATAAACTTTTGAAGATCTACAAAGATGTTGAATTTATTTGGTGCACTAAATGGGGCAAATTTCAGTCCTTTCATTAACACTTTCTCTTCATTCTCAGATAGAACGTGTTTGCTTAAATTGTAGATTTTAACTCCTTTTTGTTTTTTCTTAGCAGTATCTGTTTCAATACTAGAATTTTTCTTTTTCTTTTTAATGGACTGATAGTTTTTCTTTTGATGGTTCCCTCCACTTTTGCCCCTCTTTCTATTACATCTTCTATTGACCTGTTTTATTCTCCTAAAAAAACACCTTGTTGTCTGAGAGCTTCAAACCTATTTCTGGTCGATATCGGATGACTGTCCCAATGTCTTCTATCTTTATAGTCATTCCTAGAGTTCCATCTATTCCTATAGTTCCTTTTTCTAACCTCTTGCCAATCATCATTTTCATAATTTCTTCCCTTATCAGGATTGTGATAATTTCCATAGTTATCCTTAATATAGGGACTAACTTCTCTTTCTCTTATGCTTTTTCTATACTGATTATCGTATCTTTGGCTTTCTTTTTTTCTCTCATTTCTATCATTATCATGAACAACCCTTCTCTCATCCTTTTCACACCTTTCATTCATTTTCGTATGTGCCTTAGAATTATGTGTTGTGCCTTTCATCACATCCTCTTTATCTCTCCTATACTTTTCTGCTTTTTTTTCCATTATTGAACTTTCTTGCTTATTGATTTTATGTATAATCCCTTCCTCCAGATAATTAAAATCTTCTAAATTAGAGAACGGGGTAACCAAAGATTTGAGGACATCAATTTCGTGACTCACATTTGTAAGCACTTTTTGTCTTTCATCAACGATATTATACTCAGTTTTATGTATTGGATGGCCCAAAAATTCTTTATGTGAGTTTCTGAACATTTATGCATTTTTTTTTAAATGAGCTGGGGTTGAATGAGTATCTATCCTTTTTTTTTTTTTAGAATAGTTTCAATATAATCCTATGAAAAAATGCACTGTGAGGTTGGAAAACCAAGGATATTGGTTATTTAAAAGTAAAGTACAGTTATACAACGGTAAAGAAAGTTTGTAAGTTCAGCTTACCGCTATGTGAACTTAATGTCAGCAGAAGAAACAGAAAGATTGGCTGAGCGCCCAGCACCTCAAGGCCGAATAACTGGACGAGATATAAAATAACGCCTGGCTAAAATGTTTTACTTCAAACTTTGAGAAAAATGTATTTTTCCATCATGTGCTCAATCCATGTAGCATGGATAATTAAATTACCCCTCTTTTGATAATAGTATAATCACTTACACAGTATTTCACATATAAATAAAGCCTATGGGTGGTCTCTTAGAGCTGAGTTGAATTCATAACAACCTGTGTATGTGCCTATTTTCCTCTCCAGCCGGCTGATAACAGGAGCAGAGATTCTCAGGCCTTGTTACCGGGGCCAGACCTCAAGTTCCCCGACAAGCACCATTGTCTGCATTTGACCACATAAAAAAGCAGTTTTGAAGAAGTCTCCATCCGAGATGAAACGCGTTGGAACACCTTTTTGACTCATTCCGCTATCCGTAGACAGGAAGTGACTCTGCGCTCCACTGTGGAACGCATTGCACCCGCGGACTCCGGCACACACGATCCGACTGCTGCATCCAACCTGCCTGTTCTGGAGTTCTACTCTGAAGGAGGTCATTGGACCTTGACTCTCCTTCATCCAGCAACGCTTCCACGCCGTTTACCATCACTAGCGTGAGTTCGGTGGTGCACACTCTGGTCATCACTCCATCTCAATCAATTCGTTTTTCAGTCAGCGTATTTATGCCGTGCATGTTTCCATTGTAGTTTATTGTTGTGGCCAGTATTGGGTCCTATTAAACTGCTTTTTAGTTATTCCCTCTTGGTCCCATACGCTTTGTTCAGTTTTCATTTTACAAGTTCAACTGCATTATTATTGTGCACCAATCATAGCACATATTACCAACTGACATCATCTTCCTTTCCCTCTTTGTCCCCTTTTCCCTTCCTTTTCCTTCCCTTCCTCCCCCTCCTCTCCCCCCCACTTTTTTTCTTTCTTCTTTTTGAGGTTCATCCTGACATACGTGGACATATGTGGATTTTTTTACCTGTTATTATTCTACTATTTATATGCCTTTATCTTGTTTTTCCTGATTTTATATTTACCAGCAACTAGTTTTACCTGTTATTATTCTTGCCTATTTCCATTGTCCTTATTACCTCTCCTTCTATTATTCTTTGCCTTCCATGCCCTAATTGGTTATTGTCCTCCATCTTGCTATTGTCTCCCTGCTTATTCTTACCTGTTATCCGCTGTCCTTACTATCTTACTGTTCTGCTATCATTCTTACCTGTCTTCATTGTCCTTATTATCTCACTGTACTGTTGTTCCATGCCCTCAATGCCCTAATTCGTTATTATCTCCCACCTTTTCATTGTCTTCCTGCCTTTGTTCTTACCTGTTTTTCACTGTCCCCACTATCTCACTGTTCTGTTACTCTCTCTCCCTACTATGCCTCCCAGCTCTCACTCCATACCCATACTCTCCCCCCGCCCTACCTCTCCCGTTCCTCCCCGCCATCCCCCGCGCGCTGCTCATCTTGCTAACCTCATCCCCATTTCCCCCCCTCTCCTCTCCCCCTTTCTTCTGTGCCCTCTGGAATGCCAGATCCGTCCGCAACAAGCTGACTGCTATCCACGACCTCTTTCTATCCAACTCCTTTAGCCTTCTTGCCGTTACTGAAACCTGGCTCTCCGATTCTGATACTACTTCCCCCGCTGCCCTCTCCTATGGTGGCCTCTCCTTCACCCACTCCGCCAGGCCTGGTGCCCGCCCTGGCGGTGGAGTTGGCCTCCTCCTCTCCTCCACCTGTACTTTTCGTGTCATTCCCCCTGAACCCTCCCTCTCCTTCTCCTCTTTTGAAGCTCACTCCATCCGCCTCTTCTACCCCATCCATCTCCGCGTCACTGTCATCTGTCGCCCCCCTGGCCCCTCCTCCCTCTTCCTTGACAACTTTGCTAGCTGGCTTCCTCACTACCTCTCCTCCGATCTCCCCTCGATCATTCTCGGTGACTTTAATATCCCCATTGACAACCCCACCTACCCTGCTTCCAGCAAACTGCTCACCCTCTCTTCCTCCCTTGGTCTCACCCAATGGACCTCCTCCTCTACCCACTGCCTTGGTCACTCCCTTGATCTTGTCTTCTCCTACCTATGTAATCTCTCCGACTTCTCCATCTCTCCCTTTCCTCTATCCGACCACCATCTTCTCTCCTTCTCTCTCTCCTATTCTCCTGCTCCCCTTCCCCTGCCCAAACCTACTCTGTCCATACGCAATCTCGATGCTCTTGACCCTGCCTCTCTGTCCTCCTCTCTTGATACCCTCCTTTCTCCCCTTTCCTCCCAGGCCTGCCCCAACCAGGCGGTCTCCCTCTACAATCACACCCTCACCTCCGCTCTGGACGCGGTCGCCCCTGCCCACTCCGTCCACCCCCGCTGCTCCAAACCCCAACCCTGGCACTCCAAATTTACCCGCTTCCTCCAAAAATGCTCCCGTTCCGCCGAACGTCACTGGAGAAAATCCCGCTCCCTGGCTGACTTCCTCCACTTTAAATTCATCCTTTCATCCTACAGCTCTGCCCTCTCACTCGCTAAACAATCTTTCTTTAAATCCCTCATCTCTTCCCAGTCCTCTAACCCCCGCCGCCTCTTTGCCACCTTCAGCACTCTCTTGGCCCCCTCCCCTCCCCCCACCCCCTCCTCCCTGACTGCCTCTGATTTCGCCTCCTTCTTCTCCTCTAAAATCGAGGCCATCCGACTTGAAATCTCCTCCTCCACTCTCTCTTCCACCCCTCCCACTCTTCTGTCCTCCCCCCAACCACCTTCCCCTCCACTCCTTCCGTCCCACCACCGGCGAGGAAGTCCACTCTCTCATTTTATCCTCCCCCCCACTACCTGCCCCCTGGATCCCATCCCCTCCCACCTTCTTCGCTCCCTTTCCCCCACCACCTGCTTCCACCTTGCTCACCTCTTTAATCTCTCCCTCTCCACTGGCATCTTCCCCTCCTCCTTCAAACATGCTCTCGTATCCCCCATTCTTAAGAAATCTAATCTCGACCCCACTTCTCTCTCGAACTATCGCCCCATATCTCTTCTCCCTTTTGCCTCCAAAATTCTCGAGAGGCTCGTCTGCAGCCGTCTCACCTCCTACCTTTCTGAATACTCCCTCCTTGATCCTCTCCAGTCTGGTTTCCGCCCTCTCCACTCCACTGAAACTGCCCTGGCTAAAGTCACCAATGACCTCCTCTCTGCAAAAGCCAGGGGCCACTTCTCCCTTCTCATCCTCCTTGACCTCTCTGCAGCCTTTGACACCGTTGACCACCCCCTCCTCCTTCACACCCTCCAGTCTTTCGGCCTCTCCGGCCCAGTCCTGTCCTGGTTCACCTCTTACCTTACTCACCGTTCCTTCTCTGTCACCACCTCTGGGTCTCTCTCCCCCCCATCCAGCCTTCCAGTCGGGGTCCCTCAGGGCTCTGTTCTGGGACCCTTACTCTTCTCTCTATACACCTCCTCCCTGGGTGAACTCATCAGCTCCTTCGGCTTCAGCTACCACCTTTACGCTGACGACACTCAACTATACCTCTCCTCTCCTGATCTCTCTCCCTCCCTCCTCTCTAGGGTGTCCGCCTGCCTCTCTGCCATCTCCTCCTGGATGTCCTCTCGATTCCTCAAACTTATCCTTGCCAAAACTGAGCTCATAGTTTTTCCTCCCTCTCATACCCCATCCCCTTCTGACCTCTCCATCACTGTCGACAACACCTCTATCTCCCCTGTCCCCCAACTTCGCTGCCTTGGTGTCATCCTCGACTCCTCTCTCTCCTTTGGCCCCCACATCCTCTCTCTTGCTAAATCCTGCCGCTTCCAGCTGCGCAACATCGCTCGCATCCGGCCCTTCCTCTCCCAAGATGCCACCAAATGCCTTATCCACTCTCTGATCATCTCCCGCCTGGACTACTGCAACCTCCTCCTCACTGGCCTCCCCCACTCTCATCTCGATCCCCTTCGATCCGTCCTTAACGCTGCAGCTAGGCTTATTTTCCTCTCTCGCCGCTCCTCTTTTGTCTCCCCCCTCTACCTAGCCCGTCACTGGCTCCCACTCCCCTTCAGAATCCTCTTTAAGCTCCTCACACTCACCTACAAGGCCCTCGCCAACTCCACTGCGCCCTACATCTCCACCCTCCTCTCTATTCATGCTCCATCCCGCCCTCTCCGTTCTGCCTCTGACCGTCGCCTCTCTTCCCCCCTTATAACCTCCTCCCACGCGCGTATCCAAAACTTCGCCCGCGCTGCCCCCCTCCACTGGAACAAGCTCCCTCCCTCCATCAGAACTTCCCCTAATCTGTCCAGCTTCAAACGGGCCCTAAAAACCCACCTTTTTCTTAAAGCCTTTCTGTCTCCCACTTAACTTCCTACCTTATCTTCTGCCTCTGTCCTCCTACTCTCCCTCTCTCCCCTGCGTCTCTCTGTCTGTCCACCCCTCCCCTTAGATTGTACGCTCCTCTGAGCAGGGCCATCTCTCCTCCTGTTTCCACCACTTCTAACTCTGCTCTCCAGCTACTTAGCCCTCCTCCTCGAGGGTCCTCCACCCCACGTCCACTCTCGCTCCCTCCTCCCCCCTGGGGGTCTCCCTGTCTTCCGTGCCCTCCTTCTTGGGTCCCGTCGTTTGCGGATCCTCCCTCCCCCTTCCCCGCCCTCTCTAGCTGTGCATTGAGCGTACTGAGTTGCTGTGTTTACTGTACTGTGCTGTCTCCCATTGTATTGTGATTTTGTTTGTCTCTGTACGGCGCTGCGGATGCCTTGTGGCGCCTTATAAATAAATATTAATAATAATAATAATAATAATTTCTGGATTGATCCCCAATTGGTCCATACCCCATTGACAGCAATTTCAAATCCTGCAAGAGACTTTGTGTTTTCTTGTGTGGTCTCATTGAGTCAAGGACTATTGATTTTTTCCATTCAGACTATGATTTATTTTACTTAACGACATACATTGATACACCACCTTTAGTTTGTTTATATCAAGCCATTGTATGTGATGTGTCTAATTTATTCTGCTATAATATTCACCCCTTTGTTCTATTAGCACTTTGCGAGCGCAGTTGGAACATATTTATATTCACTGTATCTACAAGGAGGGGTCCTTGGTTCCCCCGCTGCTGCAAGTGTGTCACGCAGTCTGATATTGAGCGCATATGTATATCTATTATACTGATCTAATTTTATACCCATTTGTTCACTGGAAGATAATTTAGATCTCACCATTCTTGTTTATAAATTTGACCAATCCTCCCATTGATTGCAAAGCCTGGCTTCAAGGTTTTTTATGAATGTGGATTTGCTATCCTCTCTGGTCATTAATGTTTAATCCATATCCATCCATCCATCCCTTTTCAAATGACTCTATAGCCACTTTTTCATATTCTATATCTGAATCATTAGTGCAGTACAACAGCAATGAGAATTCTGAGTCTGACTTGGATTTCCCCCTGATATTTGCTTGATGGTGCACTTCTTCAGGTAATTACCATTGTGAAATAAGGTCATGTATTGTTGGTAGGTTAGACCTAATTTGTTATATGGAAAACTAGATGTAACCTTATATAAACTATTTTTTGTAGCATGTTTCTGTATCTTTGATATCTTATTTAAATCTATTTATAATATTGCTTTTTGCTTACTTTTTAACAATTCTAATTTGGTCGAGGCATTTTATATTTTCTATATAGGTGTAATTTGTATAGTATGGTAACATTTTATTAGCCTGTTGGGTTTATGTGATTGCAAGTTTTGCTTAATTATGTTCTGGCATTTACCTAGTGTGACTTTAATTGCAGTGTGGTCGGAGACTTGATCTTTCAATTTAAGGATGATTAGTGTTTGTGATGTAAGTATAATGTATTAATGTTTGCTGGAAAGCTATTAGTTTATTATGTGACAGCAAAAGAAGTGTGAGTATGGCCATTTATCATGATTGTTATCTCTGACATTGTTTCATGCTTATTGATATTCCTCATATGAGACTATTTTATCAAGCAAAAGATGTTATGGTTAATATTTTAGTAAAATATAGGTAAATTTACTACTAAAGTTCATTAAAATTTCATACTTATGTTTTTTTCATGTGACTGTATCTAAGGAGGCTAGGCCACCCCAGTGGATTGTCTAGTGTGGCCTCTTCAGGTGTTTACACTTATTTATAAAGGTAAGTTTTGTATGTATTATTGTCTCAATAACAGTTGAAATGTAGGTGAATCTTATGGATATACAATACATTTTAAACTGTACTGGAATATTTTGGGACCTTTGAATGACCCCCACAATAGTGATAGCACATCTGCCTTACAGCGCTGGGGTCATGAGTTCAATTTACGACTATGGCCTTATCTGTGAGGAATTAGTGGCGCTATATAAATAAATGGTGATGATGATGATGATGATGAATGTACGACTATAACTATATAAATCTATCCATTTACTAGCATATATAATGTGTGTGTGTATATATATATATATATATACACTAAACCAGTGACTTTGTAAAAAAATGAATATATATATTAATGAATATATATATATATATATATATATATATACATATATACATATATACATATATACACATATATACATATATATATGTATATATATATATATATATATATATATATATATATATATATACACAAGTTAACCCGTGCATGATACTCATGCATTCTAGTCAAATCAAGCTACTTAAGGTGTTAAAAAGGTTCTTGTCATGCATTTGGGCCATAGCCCAGGCCTCAACCACCAACCATTCCCCACTGTCACCCCCGGCAACCACCAACCACTCCCAACTGTCACTTCTCCTTCAAGAAATATATATATATTTTTTTTAAATCTTTATAAACACTTTTAACAATTAACAAATTAAATTAACAAATTAAAAACATCTTAGTATACCAAATTTCAGCCCTTTCTGAATTTTTTTTTCCACACACACTAAGAATTTAGTAGGTCAGTGTATAACTTCGCCCAGCAGGTGGCGCTGCAGCTTGGTTTTATTTTTTCCACACACACACAGACAGACTAACACATGCCACTAGACATTTATATTATAGATATATACACATATATACATGTATATATGTATATATATATATACATATAAATGTATACATATATATGTGTATATATATATATATATATATATATATATATATATATATGTATGTATATATGTATGTATATATATGTGTGTGTGTGTACATGTGTACGTACATGTACGTGTGTATATATATTCTGCTGATAATCAGAAGTTGCACCTGTGTGGTGCTGGTAAAAGGCTACAAGGCAACTCAGTCAGTCTCTGTCTGGGGAAAGGGGCTACAGCGTGAGAGAGAGCCTGAGATCTGCCTGTAAGTTACTGTGCAAAAACTTCTTTATATTTTGCCTTAGTTTGTTAGTCAGAAGTCACCAGTGTTTAGTTAGAGCCGGATGGCAAGGTGTTTATTTTGGAGTTTTATATTGTTTTTCTTACTGAATAAAACTGAGGCCAGTTGCATGAAACCTCTGGACTTGTAGAGGCATATCTTACTACCTTTGAAAGATGTTTAGAATTTTACAATAACGACTGCTCCTGTTGCCAGGAAACTATTTCACTATTTTATAACTAGCCTTTAAAAGATAAACCTGTCCTCTGGTGAAGTAAAAAAAATTGCCATGATATTTTCAGAGCTTTCAAAATATGTCTCACTCATAGCAATTCTCTTAAAGTTTCTTAACAGTATGGCCTGTTTGCAGTCGTTGAATGCTATACTCAGCAGTCTTAAATCTGTTGTGCATTTACATTCAACTGATTCCTTCTGTTAATCCAAAACATAGGAAAAAACATTCAACAACATAGAATCTAATTCTTTCAAGTTTGACTAACCATTTGTGATAATATACTAGTTATAACAATATAGCTATAAATAATAATCTAGGATAATAAGGTTTCTTTCTAAACGATAGTGAAATTCCAATCAGCAAAATTATATTTTATGAATAAGATGTGATTCAAATTATAAATACAAGTGCAGGATAAAATAAGTCAGTAATTCCCAACAAGCTTGTTGAAACATATTTATGAATAAGTAAAATATATGATGATTTGTAAAAATAAAGAAGTATTATAGGTTTATTCAATGATTTCTTTTTGTTTCAATTTGTAGCATTATTTATTTAAATTGATAAATATTCAGACTGTTTATAGCAATTTGTGAACTTTGGTGTATTGTGAAAATAATTAAGGACAGGTGTTTCACAGCACCTAAATGTTTGGAAACTGCTGTACTAAGTGATATTTATTAAACTCAGCAGAGGCAAATTGAGCTTTTGCCCCCACCATTGTCAATTTCAGATATGTCTTTTGGATTCACATCTGCTTTCACGAGCAGCCTAAGGGTAAATGATGCTGAGTTAGAGTTGCTTTGCCTCCAACACAGCTTTAAATTTAATAAATAATGACACTAGTTATTAATAATTAATTCCCTGGTGTTCACCCAGATGCATTCTATCAGAACCATCAATTCAAAACATTTAAATGTAAAAGCAAAACTTAACATTTATTTTACACTGGATTCCAACTGGGAGATTTATTAGTTTTTGGTAAACGTTTTGTTTAATATGAATTGAGTCCTATATGATGTCAGAAGATGCCACTAACTATCCTGACAGCCAATTGCATTATATCAAAATGCTAAGTCCAATCACTTTACATGAATTAATTGGTATCATGTCAGGTGGTAATACTTAATCCGCTAACATAATGTTTATAATGGTTTATAAACAACACATTAGTAAGTGCAAAATTCAAATGGACATTTCTAAAAATTACTTTTCAACAACTTTTTTTTTCCCAGTAGCTGAATGATTTAGTTAATGAACTGTTGTTTACAGATAGATATTTTTTTTCCAAAAAATATAATCTCTGTGTGAAGGCATGATGCACTTCTCATATAATTGAATAAGAATTTTGGTAACATCATAATACTGTTATATACCTCATGTGTAAAATTTTCAAAGGGTTCTAGATAAGATCCAGACAATGCTCATTAGAACCGTTAGATCTTGTAAAATCTGCATAACAAGTTCTGACACGTCAGCTGTTCTTACCTTCAGGTTACATTTCATCATAGAGTGCTGACAAGAATGTGAAGAAGCTGAGCATATCTGAAGATGCAATTTTTGAGGCCCATCTAAATGTGGAAAAAAGACATGTTATCAAGACATATTTTCTTCGATTACATGTATATGTTTAGTTAAATGTCTCAAACTATGTCCAGCTTGAAAAAAATAGTGTACTTACACCCTCCCCCCACAATAGATTAGAGATAACACAGTGTCGCGGTCCGGAGACTGGATAGGAGCCGAGTGGCAGGTAGGAAGGCTGGCTAACAGGAGATGAGATGGAAGAAAGGTCAAACAAGCTGGGTTCGGTACACAGAGAGGCGTAGCGGTCAAAAGGTTGAGGCAGAAGCGAAGTGGAGGACAAGCCGAGGTTGTACACATGTAGTAGATGCTGGTAGACAGTAACAGGAACAGCAACAGAGCAGGAGCTAGATAACAGGCACAAAGCACAATAATCAGGCACTGGGGACAGGAACTGGCCAGGCTTTTATAGGGAGTCAAGGGGTGGAGCTAAGGCATGCTGGAAGATCAGGAGATCACTGGAACTGATCTAGAACACTGAATAAAGGCAAGGAACTGTCCAGCAGCCAGAATAGCTCAGTCAGCAGAGCAGCAGTCCACAGAGGCAGAAGCCATGGGTTCGAATCCTGACAGTACTCCCCTCCTTCCAGTACATCCTCTGGACACCTCAGGATCTGGCTTACCAGGATGTCTCTGGTGAAACAGGCCGGTCAATCTGGAGGCATGGACATTTTCTGCAGGTTCCCACAAATTTTTTTTCTACCAAATACTGTAATCTATTTCTGTGTATTCTGGAGTCCAGGATCTCTTCAACAATAAATTCTTCTTCTCCTTCCACCATGACTGGGGGTGGTGGGGCTGAAATCCGGCAAGGGAAGGGGTTGTCTCAAAATGGTTTGAGCAGGAAGGAAGCAAGTATGGAATACCGAATGTATTTTCATAGAGACAGGAAGATCTGAGCGGAAGGTCACTTGACCAATTTGGGATAGAATTTTGAATGGCCCAATAAACTCTTGACCCAATTTTGGTGAGGGTATCCGCTGTTTAAGGTTTTTAGTGGATAGTTAGACCTTGTCTCCAACATGAAAATTGGGTACAGCTCTACGGTGTCTGTTGGCAGCTTGTCTGTAATGTTCCTGGGCTTCTCTCAAATTTTCAATAAGCCTCTTTTGAACTTCTTGAAATGTTATGATTGTATCAGTCACCGTTGGAATTGATGTGGAAATGGTAGATTTGGAATAAATGTTGGATGGAGTCCAAAGTTGGCAAAGAAAGGTGTCTGTGAAATTGAACTGTGTTCAGAGTTATTGTAAGAAAATTCAGCAGTGGGTAGAAAATTCATCCAATCATCTTGAATGTAACTAATAAAACATCTGAAATATTTCCTGATGATGCATGAGAACTGAAATCACATTGAACATTTGTAATACAGGAAATAGAACTTGATTATGAGTAGAATATTTCTGACTTGGCTGGAGTTTTATTCTACTTATCCTTAATAAAATATTGCGTAATGAAATTGGTTCATTCTTTTTGAATAGCCCTGTATTATTATATTGTGTACAATTGGGTTAATGCAACTTTAGCATCTACAAGTAATACTGTGAAGCCACATATCTGTTTTATTTCCTTTATTACAAGTGTTCAATGTGATTTCAGTTCTCAAGCATCATCATGAAATAAGTCATCGTCGTGAAATAACTTAGAAACTTCCTCTTTCAAATGGTCAGTGACTTATTTCATGATGATGCTTGATAACTGAAATCACATTGCACACTTGTAATACAGGACATAAAACTTGATTATGAGTAGAATATCTGTGACTTGGTCGGAGTTTTGCTTTAATTTTCCTTAATAAAATATTGTGTAATGAAATTGGTTCATTCTTTTTGAATAGCCCTGTATAATGAAGTGACATATACACAAGAGAAAATAAAGCCTGGACAGTTAAATCAATGTGAAAATTGCATGCTCAATATGAAATACAATTAAATACAGATAAATAATATACAATAAATTATATTAAACTAAAATACATTAAATTAAAATTTAAGTTAAATTAAAAAAAAAAAAAAAGAAGGTAAATCAAATACCATCTAGTATTTATCCCTTTAAAAATCCAATGGGTATCTTCTTTCATGCAGGAGTCCAAATGTAATTGCCAATTAAATAATGTAAATAGGTGGCTGCAACTTTATATGATATAGCTGCCATACTAATCATTTAAGTATTATGAACAAAATGGGTCAATACATAATCAGCCAATCAGAACTGGCTAGATAGTGCTGTTGACAGTCATCATCGTTGCATATCATTGCACCAGCTGTAAAGTACCCACAAGAGATATGCCCCCTAAAATATATATCTGCGGATGGTCCAAGTCTAATTGTGTCGCATCTATGTGAACATGCCCTTATCGTTGTTGGCCCATGCTTGTCCATCTATCTATCTATCTATCTATCTATCTATCTATCTATCTATCTGTCTATCTGTCTATCTGTCTGTCTGTCTATCTATCTATCCTCATTCTACACCTTATAACGTATTATATTTAAATGTCTATTTCATTACTAAATGCAATATTATATATATATATATATATATATATATATATATATATATATATAGTGAGACATTTTCCAACTGTGCAAAAATGTACAAGCCATCCCTATTAACATATCAAAAGCACAGACAGAAACAAAAAGATCTCAAAACAAGCTGACAAAACATCAGACACACTGTCCCTCTCAATAGCCTACAGTATGCATGTAAAATAAATACACTATTATAACATCAGTAGGTAGAATAAGTGAACATGGCAAATACTATTTTCTAAGAACCGTGTATCCCTCAAGGCAAATTATGTCAAATATACAATACATACTCAAAGAAAATAAAGGTCAATGGATAACTTTTCTAATTTGATCAACCAGAAAAAGATTCAAAAATGAAATAACATATACACACAAAACATAATATAATATGATAATAATAATAATAATAATAATAATAATAATAAAAAACATAATTGCTTAGTTTTAAGGATTATAATTGATCTTATAAGCGAATTTAAAAGTTGTGTAATATTTATATAGAAATAGACTATTACACATAAATATTGACGGAGTGTTAAGTAGAAACTACATGTCATATTCTTATTAATATATGCAAAAAGAGGAGCACAAAGAAAATCTACATAAATGGATGAAAGGAGTGGATTGGCAAAAAACAGATTATGCATAAAATAAATCACAGTCATAGAGGTCTATAAAACATTTATAGACTTTTGCAGCCTTCTGTATCAGCGGAGCTACTTTCAGAACAAACGGATGCCGCAATCCAGGTAACATTCATCGCAAACTAACCCTCAAATACTGACTGACTGAAGGGACTTTGTCAAGACATTTGTTTTTTCCGAAACTAGCTCCGCTAATACAAACTCTGCAAAAGGCTATAAATGTTTTATATATGTCCATGAGTGTGATTTATTTTATTCATACTGATGCATTTTTTGCCAATCCACCATTTTCATCCATTTATGTAGATTTTCTTTGCGCTCCTCTTTTTGCATATACTTTAAACCATTATAGGAGCAGCATTCGTAGTAGTATAATACAAGAGAGCGCTCACCTTGTTATATATATCTTTTTCTTGTTAATGTTGAAGCTTCAGGCATACATTAGGCGTGCAAAGGTATATACTTAGGCCCCACAATGACCTAGAAACTATTGGGCCAGATTATAAAGATGTTCATAAATTTTTATATGTCTGACATTTTTGAGTCTGACCCTGAACGGCAGCTTGCATCCCTTTCCCCAATTTATCAATGAATTGAAAATGTGAGGATGCCTAATGATCTAGAAATTGAGGACACTACTTTTGAAGTTTCTACACTAGAGTTTCAGGGGAATGGTTGCGATGATGGTGAAAATTAGGATATAAAACTTCTCTCATCTTTGCTTTATTTTTATTTATGATTTACGTTTTCTTTTTTTTTCTTTTTTAAGATTGTGTAATGGAACTACAAATTTTGTCTTTTAAGCCCATCATGCACATTCAGCGGTGGTGGTAAGGTCAGCTATTGAAATGTATAACAATATTCTTGTAAATGATTTAAACCTTTTTCTCGCAGTCTTAGAAGTAAGAGCAAAATTTTATCTCTAAGAATACAAGTGATAGACAGACACAATGGGAGATATATCATAACATTTCTGATATAGGGTAAAGCATAAAATACAGACAGTTTGTCTCAAGATTATATTGAAGAAAAAAAATATGAAAAAGATGAACACATCTGACACCAAGCATATCATTGTATGGATCGATACCTAGTGCAGTACTGTAACTAGTGCCTGAGGAGACCAGCTGGTATTTGGTTTGCCACCCTTGAAATGACCTTACACCTCAAACAGTTTAAAGACAGATGAAAGCAGATAAGAGAGCCATTTTCCCAACACTGTGAGCCTTTTGATACTATGCACTGTGGTGGATTTTAAAAACAGTTATCTAGTTACGGCACTGATCTACAGTACTAGATGAATGGGCAGAAGATGGCAAATAAATAAAACAAAAATAATTTGTTGTCAAAGTAATACATTCAATATATGAAAGGACAAATAAATGACCAATGCTTAAATATCCTAAGAGTAGAATTAGGAGGCATGGTTTGTGCAATGTTTCTTGGCACCTTAGGCAAAGCTTTAGCCTACCTCCCCTCCTTCAATCAATACCCACTTCCCAGGTCTCGCATACTTTACTTTTAGAATACTAAAATAATAAATCTTACCTCCACATCCTGTCTGGCAAGCCTGCAGACCAGAAGCATTGATGTACAATTGCACTGATATCTGAAACAGAAAACATTATAGGCTCCGATGCTACCCAGCAAAAAACAGTATTTCTAGACAGGATCCAAATGTGAGATTTCGTATTAAAGCAAAAGAATAAACATATTGGAAGAGGCCAGTAACAGATACTCTATTTCCTTACCCTAAAAACACTGATCCATACACACTGGTAGCACAGACATCACACACCTGGTAAACCATGACCACTATCATCATCATCATCATCATCGTTGATTTGGAAGGTGCTACAGAATCTACAGTTCTGTACAACCAAGAAAATATAAACAGAACAATATGCAAATAAGTAAGGTACAAGAGAAACAATAGATTAAGTAAATATCAATACAAGAAGAGGCAATAGAGAAAACAACTATACATGAAGACACAACTAGAATAATGGGAACTTTCCAAAGAGGATAAGGATATAAGGGGTAGAGAGAGCCAAGCTCATGAGAGTAAACATTAAAGATGGACAAGAAAGAAAAAGAAATACAGCGGCTTTATATATAATAATAATAATAATAATAATAATAATAATAAAAAAAATAAATAAACAGTCACCGATGACAGAATCATGAACTGCAAGCATACATATAGCACCTAAAAAATGATTATTTAATTTAATTAAACTCAGTATAAAAACACACGCAAAATACACATATATAACACATGAATTCTATAGAATAGATGAAAATAAAAAATCACCACATGTTCAATCAGAATAAAATATGTGTAAAAGGGTACCCTCTACAAACGGAGCACTCTTTGTGTTCATCCACATCTATCAATTTATACAGCCTGTACCAGGCAATCATGAGCATAAGTCTCTGATCAAATAATATTGATAAAAGCTGTCAACAAGTAATATCCACGTATATGAATCTCTTAGTTCAATAAATATATATTCAAACGTTCTTACCCAATATCTAGGAGCTGCAATATAAGTGTAACAGTTTACCTGACCTGACAGGTTAAACCATAAAACATATACTTTGGTCACTTGTTGGTGATGCAGACGCTTGGTCTCCACACTTGTTAGATTCTTAATTCAGCAAAGATCCAAATATTCTTACTCAGTTTCTGGGATCTCCAATAAGGTACAGTTCCTGCTGCAGGAACAGCAGAAACTGTGCTTGGATAACCCTCTACTAGAAGCATGTCTTGGAGTCCTTAAGGACTTTATTTATTCCAAATTTCTAGAGTGTGATCCTTAAAAATAAGCCTAGAGAACAGAGCGGGAGATCAACAAGTCTGTGGGTGGCCACCTGTATGTATGTTTTATATCCCAAGTCTGCTGGATCAGGTGATTTTGCCTGATACTTTTATGGTTGAAACCTATCAGGTCAGGTGATCTGTTACACTTATATTTCATTTCCCAGATATTGGGACGTTCGGATATATATTTATTGAAGATATTCATATACGTGCATATTACTTGTTTAAATTACAGCTATCATCAATATTCTTTGATCAGAGACTTATGCTCATGAGTGCCTGATACAGGCTGCATAAATTGATAGTTGTGGGTCTCTGAACACAAGAAGTGCTCCATTTGTAGAGGGTACCTGTCACTCACCGGACTGTTAGTTCCGCTAGTTCTAGACATTGGCCTCTCTCTCTCTTGCCGGCGCCTGTCTTGCGCCATGGCCGTCCGCCATCTTGACCAGAAGATTGCGCATGTGCAGACCTACAGACTGTTAAAACCTTGTTCCTATCCTCATTGGTTGATTAATCCCTCCTCACTACTTAAGACACCTGTTGCCCTATTACCTTTGTCCGTTCTTGGTCCTCATTCTGCTGAGATACCAAGGAGTCTCCTGTTCCTGCCTATGGTACCGGTTTGTCGTGGACGCTACCTGCACCTGGACAAGTCTTCACTCTACATCAGTGGTAGTACCTGCCAGCCGCAGACCGTTCCATGCTACATTGTATCTAACCTGCTCCTGGACAAGTTTTCACTTTACATCAGTGGTAATTACCTGCCAGCCGCAGATCGCTCCATGCTACATTGTATCTTACCTGCTCCTGGACAAGTCTTCACTTTACATCAGTGGTAATTACCTGCCAGCCGCAGACTGTTCCATGCTACATTGAATCTTACCTGCTTCAGGACAAGTCTTCACTCCACATCAGTGGTAATACCTGCCAGCCGCAGATCGCTCCATGCTACATTGTATCTTACCTGCTCCTGGACAAGTCTTCACTTTACATCAGTGGTAATTACCTGCCAGCCGCAGATCGCTCCATGCTACATTGTATCTTACCTGCTCCTGGACAAGTCTTCACTTTACATCAGTGGTAATTACCTGCCAGCCGCAGACTGTTCCATGCTACATTGAATCTTACCTGCTTCAGGACAAGTCTTCACTCCACATCAGTGGTAATACCTGCCAGCCGCAGATCGCTCCATGCTACATTGTATCTTACCTGCTCCTGGACAAGTCTTCACTTTACATCAGTGGTAATTACCTGCCAGCCGCAGACTGTTCCATGCTACATTGAATCTTACCTGCTTCAGGACAAGTCTTCACTCCACTTCAGTGGTAATACCTGCCAGCCGCAGACTGTTCCATGCTACATTGAATCTTACCTGCTTCAGGACAAGTCTTCACTTCACATCAGTGGTAATTACCTGTCAGCCGCAGACTGTTCCATGCTACATTAAATCTTACCTGCTCCTGGACAAGTCTTCACTCCACATCAGTGGTAATTACCTGTCAGCCGCAGACTGTTCCATGCTACATTAAATCTTACCTGCTCCTAGACAAGTCTTCACTCCACATCAGTGGTAATTACCTGCCAGTCGCAGATCGCTCCAGGCTACATTGTATCTTACCTGCTCCTGTACAAGTCTTCACTCCACATCAGTGGTAAATACCTGCCAGCCGCATACCGTTCCATGTTACATTGCTTCTTACCCGCTCCTGGACAAGTATTCACTCCACATCAGTGGTAATTACCTGCTAGCCGCAGACGGCTCCATGCTATTTCGTATCTACCTGCTTCTGGACAAGTCTCCATTCCACATTGGTGGTATATATCTATTTTCGGGACTAAGTTCTATCAGGCCTCTGTGGTAATAACCACGAGTCGCTGACTCATCTACTACTCTGTATGATTGGCTCCTCATATAGACTTTCTTCAGTTGTCAAGCATGTGCCTGTTTTCTGCTGCCTGTGTGCTAAGCACTTTGGAACTCTCTTCTCCTATTATTACCGCTCATCATTCTGCCGGGTTAACATTGTTTCTACTGTTCAGAGACTACATTTATATACATATATTATTGACATTCCTTCTGCCATTCTGATTAAGTAGCTCCATGTATTTATTGTTCATAGCTGTTCCGTATATACACCAAACTCCCCAGGGGGCCGCGACCTGCACAGTGGACGCCGCTAAAACCCATAGTTCCTTGCGGGAGTTCTTGGAGAAGACCAGCCACTGTGTTTGACTCCGCGCCTCTGGTGAGTAAGGCTACATCTGGTGAATTCTGGGTAAAACTCCTATTGCCCGTGACAGTACCCTTTTACACATATTTTATGCCAATTGAACATGTGGTGATATTTTATTTTCATCTATTCTATAGAATTAATGTGTTATATATGTGTATTTTGTGTATGTTTTTGCATTGAGTTTATTGAGATTAAATTATCATTTTTTAGGTGCTATCTTATTTATTATTATTATTATTATTATTATTATTATTATTATATATAGAGCTTGCAGAGCCCTGTATTTCTTTTTTCTTTTTTGTGATTTATTTCTTCTAGGGATGTCCAGGCAATTCTGAATGCAGCAGCCTGAGCCTATTGGTTATTAGTTTTATATTTTTTTTATTATATTATATTTTTGTATTCTTATATCTTATATTTTTATTTGTTCTTCTTGTGTCATTTCTATTCCATTCTGTGCCTGAAATTTTTCCTTTCTGGGGGAAATTTTGAACTATTAAAGAGGGACAAGCAGGCAAATGGACATGATAGAACTGGAGGGAAATGAGTAGAAGAGGTAGGTGGCGCGAGAGGAGAAATGGGGTGAAGTAGCAAATGGAGACATTAGGGGTGGAGAGAAAGAAGTGGAAGGAATAGGTGGAACACGAGGAGGGAATTGTTTTAGGATTTGGGCAAACATAAAAAAGTGAGTTTTGACAAAATGCTTGAAACATTGGATGTTGTGGTCGAGTCTGTTCAGGAGGGCATAGAGTTCCAAAAGTCGTACATTCACATCTAAGCTTTAAATATCAATGAAAGTCAGATAAAATCATGAATGCTCACCTGATTGCTTAGTAGGCTAAAATGTGACAACATGGTTGGTTTTCTAAAAACAACTATATACATACCTTCAAACATGTCCCCTGGATAACTGAGACATGAGCAAAAAAAGGCATGGTTAATCCCCATTTAGGGCATGGCCACATCCTCAGGGACATGTTTAGTGGACTTGATGCCATATCTCTACCAATAGAATTGCTCTTGGACAATGGACATTGATGTTCCCCTAGGCTCTGTTCTTACCCACAACTGTTTTCTATTTACACCTACTCTATTGGTGAGCTCATCTGCTCCTCCAGTGTCAACTACCATCTTTACACTAATGACACCAAAATATATTTTTCCTTCCCCAACATCTCACCTTCTTTCTTATCCTGCATGTCCAACTGTCTCACTGCCATCTCCACCTGGATGACCCAACACATCCTCAAACTTAACATGTCCAAATTTGAACTTATCATTTCCTTCTGCATCTCCCTAACAGTCAACATCAGTCTCTTTCCTGTTCTCCATGTGCACTGCCTTGGTGTCATGCTTGACTCCATCCTCATACAATAAGGTAACCTTGACCCTGGGATGCAGGCTTAAATATTTTGATCAAAATTTTAACCAATACCTCATGTTTTCATTTTGCTAGATACAGAGATATGCAGTATTAAGGGCTGACAACAACTTTATTTTTGGTTTGCATACATGTAGGATATTATATTGCCATGCAGCTGATACCATGTAAAATATGGGATTAATTGAATGTGGGCTTATTTCTTCTCTTTTTTTGTTTCAAAATATTGCCTTGTGTTGTCTTGGCAGCTGTCTATCGGGACTGTTTTGCTAGATACAACACACAGATATGCAGTGTTCAAGACAAGTGCTTACAAGAACTGCCTTTCTGTATTATAAACAAATAGGGGGTTATATTGCCACACCACTGGTATCATGTATAATATGGGATTAAACAAGCGCAGTGAATGCCAATTTGCTGTTCTCTGGAGTTGGTATTTAAAGACATAAATTACCTCCTAAGGAGTCTCAGGACGTGCCTGATTGGTCCTTTTCTGTGTTTACCTTTTCACAGATAGGAAATGATTTGCTCTTGATACAATTAGGGAAAGATATTGTTCTGTAGCTAGACAGCAAAAGTTTAAACAAGTAAGGTAACAGAGACTTAACATTTAAATATATTGTGTAGTCATCTATCTGTTGACCTTTTCCCTATGCTAGCACACACAGACACACAGCTAAACAAAGACAAGAGACCCCCCTGGTGTGATGTACATTCATACAGGACTGGTGGACAATAATACTCTTGCCTAGGCTGAGACAATAGACTGGTTTGCAAGATAAGAAAACCATGCTGGCAGACATTTTAACTACTTACAAATAGAATATATACAAGTTTAAATATGTTTGACAAACATGGGGATCCAGAGGGCTAGAAAAAGTATATCTTTTATAGTCCACAGTTTGTGAGAAACGAGGTGTAGACTGGTTGAGGTGATATTAATACCTCGTTTTACCACAGTATTCTAGTCTATTTTACCACCACTTTATTGCCCTTTCTCTAAGAACAGTTCTTTTGGCAGAGATATGGCATTAAGTCCACTAAACAGGATATGATTTTTTTTTACATATATGCATATGAAAAATGATCACATTAAATTGATTCATTGGGAAGATGCATTGAAGAAGTCTTCATCTTTGCTAACCTGGAGGAGACCAGGAGCTATGACCTTATCACCATACACTGCTTTCATTAGCCATTCTATCCGAGAGAGGAATGACAATGCCTCTTTCATCCCACGTTACCCCTAAAATCAGGCGGCCCAATTAATGGCACCAATGTATTTGTTTTGATTTTTCTAATATTGCTCTATGTTTCTTTTTTGGCTGTTCACCCAAAATGGCAATCCACTGTTTATTTAGAGACACTTTCACTCCTTTGGCTGAGACAGAGTGGAGGTTTATCATTATGATCTCTTTGCAATGTATAACATATTGAAGCCTGGAATTGACTAATTCTACTGATACTGCTCCCTTGAATCTTTCATTGGATGTTGGAGCTACATGCAATTATGTTAAAATAATCTCTAAATGCTGCTAAACTTGTATGCATTTTTCAGAGGTATTCCTCAAAGCTTCTGGAATGGGGAGGACATGACATCATTTTTGACTGTCCATCCATGGACAGATCAAAGCTTAGTTATAACCAGCCTGTCCCTCGTTTCTCACAAAATGTGAATTATAGCATGTTATTTTATAGCCTTTACTTTTGTTCCCCAGCTGAACAGAGTAAAACTGCAGTGTCGAATTACATGTGGATAAGTGGATATTGTAGCCATGCCTAGATAAGAGATTTCTTCATTCCATGTTACCCATTGTAAAAACGTGTTGGTTGTTAATTCAGTGATGATGTTATGCATTGTTCTCAAATTGAAACCAGGTGGGTTATGGGTAAATATCAGGTGGTGTCCAGGATACAAGTGAGGGGGCTGAAGCTGAATTCATTCTCTCGGCCTATAGGAAGAGAGCCTACACTTGTCTCCTCCTAAAGACCGATCTCCTTTAGTAACTTTAATATTTTAAACTTCTCACCAAAATAATGGTGGCCATACTACAACATGCTATACCCCATACGAACTCACTTGCCAAATTGGGGTTTGTCAAACACAGACAGTCTGTTATGGGGGATAAGGACTGCTATAGCTGCCATTAATGCAACACATTTGTCCAAAGCTCTTCACAGCAGTATCATTAACTTTGATGCCAAAAAAGCATTTGACAAAATAGTGTGGCCCCACAACACTCGCCTATTGAAGTTCCAACATTTCAGCCCTATCTTTCGAAATTTTATACCCATTTATTTACACCAATATTGTCACACAAGTTACAGTTAACAACATAAACTCACAACCTTTTCCTTTGCATAGAGGCACCAGATAGAGTTGTCCACTATGCTCACTCCACATTAACCTCACCCTAGAACCCCTTATTAGACACCTCCTCTCCCAAAGCGATATCCATGAAATTAAGGAAGGGAACAGGGAGGTAAAACTTCATGGATTATCTCCTCATTTTACCTCCAATCATCACCTGTCCATTCCACTAATAATAGACACAATAGACAGATTCACCTCCTTCACTGGATTTTTCATAAATTATGAGAAATCTAAAGCTTTGGCGACACACCAATACGCAAAGTGGGAATGGCATGACTCCTTTTCATTCCTTTTGGCTCATAAGTATCTTACATACTTGGAAATCAACCTCCCTCCACACCAAGATCAATTACATGCTTAATCCCCAAAATTCTATATGCTCAAGTTGTAGCATTTGCCTCAGTGGGAAGGGGTTAATTTAATCAATCTTCAGTATATAGCTTTTCAGCTTCGCTTCGCAGTGGACTGGATTAGGGCACATTGACTGATATCTGACTCGATTCCCAATTCTGCACCCCTCTTTCTCTGAGATGTATAATCCGTGCTCTTCTACATAAGTTAAAAGAACTTAAGTTTGATAATATTCTCATAAATGCAACCTGCTGGGCCTGGAAAATGACTAGAAAAACCCATAAACTTCTTCACACCCACTCACTGTTTCTCCCATACTTAGGCAACCTCAGCTTCCAGGATGGCCAGGCTTCCATACCCTTTACCAGGTGGGCTCAACAGGGTCTTGACTCCTTTAAAAGCCCCCTCACATACCCACAGGCGTAAGAGAATTTTGATTTCCCTTCTCACCGTTGATTTACATACTTGCAAATAGCACATTACACAGGTCTACAACCAAAAAGCTGTTTTCATAATTTTATCTGATTCTTATGTTTTTTGGTACGCTGAATTCGAAAATGACCACCGTTTTTTCCTGGGACGTCAGTTTTTTTCACAATCGAAATGTGCCTTGGTCAAACAGGTAGCTGGAAATCGCTAAATTTCAAATTCATCATACTTGGGGAAAAAAAACTGAACATGGAAAAACAAATTTATTTTCACTGCCAGTGCTCCCAAAAACATGAAAATACATGTTTATTGGTCCTGATGGTGATCACTGCATTGTTGAGTGTGCTTGCTAGGGCCTGCCCGGACATGTTCTTTCATGCATTAACTTGTTCTCTGATTCCTCCACAATCTTGTATTTCATTTCAGTCGTCATCCTGCTATTGTCTGTGTGGTTCAAAATTAGTGCAATGCCTCCAAGAAAGTGTGTAAATTCGCCTGACAGTTTCTGTTTCATATGTGGAGAGTTCATGGTGAAAAAGCAGCAGAAACTGCAGAAACCAAAACTGGTTGGGGATTTAAAAGCATTGTGTATACTGCTGGGACAACAGGCTGGGTACACCAAATACCCTTGTTTTCTATGTTTATGGGACAATAGAGACCGACAAAATCACTGGAAGCAAAAAAATTGGCCACAAAGAAGTCTAGTTGTTGGTGAAAAGAATGTTCTCAGAGATACATTGGTACCCCCTGAGAAGGTTTTATTACCACCACTCCATATAAAATTAGGATTAATGAAGCAATTTGTTAAGGCACTTTCCAAAGATAGTGAATGCTTCAAGTACTTGGGATCCAAGTTTCCAGGTTTAACGGAGGCAAAACTGAAAGAGGGGTTTTTTTGTTGGCCCGGATATTAGAAAACTCATATCTGACAAAGACTTCATCAGTTCAATGACTCCAACTCAAAAAGAAGCGTGGATTGCCTTTACTGTGGTCATAAAAAAACTTTTTGGGAAACCAAAAGGACCCAAATTACAAGGAAATGGTGGAAACAATGTTGAAAGCGTTCCACAAGCTTGGTTGCTACATGAGCTTAAAAGTCCATTTTCTCAACTCACACCTTGACTATTTTCCTGAAAATTTGGGAGCAGTGAGTGAAGAGCAGGGAGAATGTTTCCATCAGGATATAAAAGAAATGAAAAGAAGGTATCAAGGGAAATGGAGTGTTACGATGATGGCTGACTACTGCTGGATGTTGTACAGGGATCTTCCGGAAGCCACCTACAAAAGGAAAAGCTCAAAAAGTAGTTTAGAGATTAAAAAAAGATGATTTCACAAGCAATCTACTTGAGTGTGGTGTTAATTTTGTCGTCACCTCTGCAAATGAGTTAATATTTTTCATGTAAATAAAATATTTGCGTTAAGAGATTTTTTTAAACGATGACCACCCGTTTGTTCGAAAACCTGACATCCCAGGACAAAACGGCTGTCATTTTTGGATTCAGCGCACCAAAAAACGTAAGAATCAGTCAACTAAACCAAAACAGCTGTCCAACAATTTTTTTTGCAGACCTGTGTTATCTTAGGGCAGCCCTCCAATGTCTACACCAAAATTATCTCACCAATCTATTGGTGAGATCTACTGTCTACGCAGTTATTAAACCAGAAATCATCCTGGAAGATGACATATCAGGAATTCAAAATGGGCACCACATTTTCCACCCTCACTAATTTCGATATCTTCCACACCTTACAACTTAAACTGAAAATTATCTCAGCCAGCAGCTATCAAGGCATTTGCTATAAAATTCTACTTCATGCTAGCTGTCTCCTTGACGATGACACAGAATTGGCCTCTCCTTGGCCTCTCCTCCGTCCAAAATGTGCACAACCTGAAGCAGTTCTGTATCATTGCCTGTGGCATTGTCGGCATACACAAGCATTTTGGGATACATTGACTGCTTTTTGTGGCAATGTGCTTGGTGTTTCCCTCACAAATACCCTTAGTGGGCTTTACTGGACTATCTGACGGACCAACCCAATAGCTGAAGTCTTGACAAAAAGCTCTTGATGATTTTGGCAACCGCAGGCTGCAGGCTGCAAAGCCTAGACATGGTTACCTCTAGACTCCTCTTTACAAATGGACTGATTGGAAACCACACATACCAAGGAACTCCTGACACTGGTACTCTTTCAATGTTGGGGGAAATTCATAAACACCCTCCCATCACATACAAAACGTGCTATCGATAAATACTTTTCATACAGCTACTGGTATTCATATCAAATTCAGACAGACCGCACTTCCATCGTCATCTAACATTTTTTTTTCTCTCTCTTCCTCCCTTGCCACATGCTCTCTGTACATCTCACCTCCAACTCCATGTATGGATCGCAAATCTCTGAGTTTGGGTGAGCATTAGTTTTCATTTTAGTTTTCATTTTAGTGTTAGCTCTAGTATTTAGTGTTAATCTTAGTTTTAAGTCTTAGCTAAAGCCGTAATTTTAGGTTTAGTCTTTTATGTTTCTTAGTCTGCTCTGACATTTGAACTAGATGGTTTACCTATACGTGTACTTAGGGGCAGACTGGGCTGGGGGGCAGGGGGGCATCTGCCCCCCAGGCCAGTGCCATAGTGGAATACCTTGGGTTGGGCCACTGGGCCACCTGCATTTTTTTCTTTTAAAATGTTCCTAATAGACTGCTTAGTTGAGTCTTGTTGCCTGTGCCAAAATTTTCCAGCCAGCCCCTGCTTGTACTGTTTCAGTATATAGCAAAAAAATATATCAAGCATTAGAAATCATCTATACAAACAGTAAAAATGTCTGGAACGCAGTTCTCAAGCACAGGAATTTATATCTGTCTATAAATGAATAGAAAGAAAAAATAGAGAGCGCTGCATTTATTCACAAATTGATTAAAATAATAAATAGTTAAAAATTATGTATACAAAACACTGTATAACCAATTAAGGCTGATAATAAATTATTGGTACAAATACAAACAAAAGGTATTAATATAGATCACTTGTCATTAAAGCAGTAATAATTTATCCTATAGATTATTCAATATACAGACTCCTGTGGGTAAATGTATCAAGTTCCAATTTCTGCAAGTCGCCAGATATCGGCGACTTTACAGGGGAAATTTAAAGTGGCGATGGCTAGTAAAGGCAAGTTTTTCTTTACAAGCCGTTGCCGCTTTAAATTTCCCCTGCAGAGTTGCCGATTTACAGTGAATTGCTGTAATCGGAACATGATACATTTACCACCTGGAGTAAATCTCATTAGATAAGTTCATAGCCCTCTTACGAGGGATAGGTTCGGGTGACAATGTAATTTTTCCAACCTCCTATGTGCTGGATCACGGGAAATTGAGCAGACCTGGTAGAAAACTCATTAGCAAATTGATAATACCATAGCAACAACTATAGGGGTATTAAATATACAAAGTCCTTATCCCTCCTTATCCCAGCAATAGTATCCAAAGTAATGAGAAAATAACTCCTTAGCTGGCACAGGAAAATATGCAATCTTGATAAGACTTATTAGCAAACGGAAATTAACCTCAACAATAATTCAATAAAGCATGAAATTTGTAAAGTACTTATTTCTCCTGAATCCAGCGCTAATATCCAGAGAATTGTTAAAGAATTGTCACATATCAATCCAAATGTTAGGGGCAGCCTCAGTCCATTTGAGATATAAACCCTGGGGTTATAAATGATGGTGCTCCGTTGACAAGCCATCCTGGTATCACTAAACAGAATGAAAGAGTGTCTATATCCTGATATGTTTCAACATTATAAAAGATGGTCTCATTAGAGTAATTTGATCAGTTAGATCCCTATACAGCTTAGATGTTATATAAGTGCCAGATTGGCGATCACAGGAGAGATCTTAATCTGACATCCAAATATTCAATGCATCATTAAGTCATTTTTAAACAAAATCAAACAAAATCATACAGGGCAATAGATTTCTGATTTCCTAGGTTAGTTCAAGCAATTCAACACTTGTTCATATAATAACACAAAAAGGACTTATTTACTTATTTACTATAGCGACCATATGACACACCTTTAAGTCAAAAACTGCAAATTAATCACCCATTAATTATAGCACATAGACCAGAGGCAGGTTAAACTTCATCTTTAATCATATGGCCAACCAGTACAGTACACAAGTATTTGTATTTAATACAATAAATGCATGAATTGTAAGTAACATTATTGACTGCCAAATTAATAATTAAAACTTTTAAATAGTATACAAACAACCCAAGTCTAGGGGGTTAATGTTTCAAGGTCTGAATATTGCAGCGATTTAAAATCACGGCAAACCGCGGGTGATAACCCGAGATTTTAGTCCCCAAGTCGCCAAATGTATTAAGCTGCGATTTTTACTCTGATCTTCAAAATCTCTGGTCATCTCTGGCGATTTGCTGTGATTTCAAACACTCCCGTGCTTAGCTAACTCTCCTGTGTTTAAGTTAAAAATCACATAGATAAGACGCTGCTTCCTAGCTGCGTGATTAGTAAACACAACACTGTTACACTGCTCCTGTCTATAGAGCCGCAGGTCCCCGCGGCTGTCAAAAGTTTAAAAATAGAGAAATGTTCCAAAAGAAAGCGTTGGGTCTCCCCGTCTAATCACTATTAACCCTAGTGCTTTCAGCCTAATGCTGGTTACGTAAATATCGTGGAAAATTTGCGTGGGGTTCCCCCGATTTTCATGCAACCAGCACTAGGCAAACCAGCCTGGGGTGAATGGCACTATAGCAGGGGGACACGCGACAGGAGTCCCGCTGCCATAATGACAACCAACCCCAGGCTGTTCAGCGCTGGGCTGGATACCCTAGGGAGTGGGGTCCGCCGAAAAAAACGTACGGCTCCCCCTCTAGGAATAACCAGCCCCGTGCTGAAAGAACTAGGGCTCTTCCTACCCCTGTGGGCTGTGGGTAGTAGGGTCCATTTATTACTCTATAAACCATGTAAAATATAAAAATATTACACAAAAGCTTAGCCTCATACAATCAGGCGATGGTAATAGATAAGGTGGCTACAATACAATAATGAAGAACTAGTCTCTTGAACCAATAATATAAAAATAAATGTATAGCTGTGGCAAAATCAAGTAACAAAATAATGAACATGTGAACATGATCGCTACTAATAAATTAATTAGGATCCAGACCGAACTGAGGATATCTGACTTACGTTAGTACTCCATTAGGGAGAAATATCCCATATTGAATATAGTACCGTAGAAGTCACAACGATTAGATCGAACAATATGTGTGGCCGCTAATTAATCTGACTGTAATGGATATAAGGAGTAAAGGAACGATACCTCCCACAGTTTCCGCTTGTATTCACCGATCGCGGCTCTCCGGCTTGAATTAGTCCTGGCAATCACGTTAAATGAGACACACACCATTAAAGCTGCCCGGGCAGACACTGAGTAATCGGTTGAAAGTTCCTCATAAAAACAGTTCCTTCCTCAGTACTGAATAGTGACAGTGGTATGTCAAAATTGAATATTAAATATTAAATAAAGATATTGCTACATGGGGATGACAGGACCTGGAAGGAAGCAACAGTTAATAAATGTGAACAGATACAAGTCAGCAGATCAGAGGAACAGCAAGACTGAGTCCAATACAAAGGCCAAAAGTCAGGTCAGGTAGAGATAATTAGCAGACAAAAAAATTAAAAGTAAATTATTGGCGAAACTTATGAGAGGATCATGGAATAAAGCCTGGGTTACGCTTATAAATCAAAACAATACACAAACAACAGACCCTAAGAATATCTGAAATACATTTATGATCTCCTTGAGAAAGTCCCTATGGTGGGATGAAACGTGTTGGAGGCAAATACAGAGATCATTACTAGAAGTACACAGATCATTGGAATTCTGGGTTTATGACACCCGCACTACTCTACTGCACTAATCGGGAATATATTGCGGACATTTACATGTGCTGAGTTCTTTTACATCCCGGACAGTTAAAAATGGTGTACTATTGCTGAATACAGACTGTTGATTAAGCATCAGAGCAGGATACAAGCCTCTTCACATGTATAACCCAATACGCATTATGGGACAAATTTATGGATCTGTCATTACCAGGAAATAGAAGAGGTAATCCTCTCTACCTTTATACATTTACCTATTTCATTCTTATTTATCCATCCATCCATTTGAAAATAGCTATCAATTTTTATTATAAATTCGATTTCTTAACACATACTTGGACTATTGGTAGAATACCATATATCACTCTGGTTTCTTTAATAGCTGATTCATTACATTTCAATATTGACAGATTGCCTTCAGGTTATGTACTCTGGAGAAGCGGTGTTTCCTACTTGCAGTGCCTGACCTATAGACCTGCATGGTGCAGATAATTAGTATCAATTAATATAAATTCATTAATCAATTAATATATTATTAATATAATTAATAAGTAATTAATATAGATTAATATCACTGCTTAGAGATTGACTTGTTATATTGACATGCTTGCACATAGATGCTGATTTAGTTGTTCATTCGCTTCAGACTTGTGTGAGAATAAGATTTTAGCTCAGTTATACAACACCATCATTGATCACAAAAGAGTTTATACTGCTTTTAGAGTTATCCTGTTTTTATTCCCAGTCACAAGATCAGAGATATTCATTCGATTTTTTTATCCAATCATATATTGGTAGATTTTACAGTTTATGAATAAATACATTTTAATCAACAACAGGTTTGTGTGACATTTAGATGGATCATGTGAGATTTAGTGGTTAACTGCATGGAGCAAACCATTCAGGGTTGTGCACTGGGAATTTCTTTATTGTTTGTTGACTTTATCTAGAGAAGAGGGGTTGCTCTAGTTCCCAAGCAGCACACGCAATCACACTCTGGGTAGTACGTTGATTCCTTCGTTAAAGTATTACATTTATACCTTACTACAAATTGTTAAACACAACAGGGCAGGATAATAAAAGAAGGGGGCATAACATTTTACAAAGTACGCATCTACCCAAGCTTCTGTTTGAGGATAGGTGATTTCTAGAAGAACCAATCACAGAAAAATAAGTTACCAACATTATTAATTTGATCGGTCTACCGAGCCAGATTGGTTCGGTGCAGAATAGTATAGAATCCTGAGGGAAGGCTTGACCCACACTTATGGTTCAGTGCAGAATACTTAAATATCCTGAGAGAAGGCTTGACCCACACTTACCTCACTCTACAATCATATTGTCACCTTAGGTAACACACCCAATAGATTTCATGAGACTAGAATAATTGTCCTCCAAACTTAGAAAAGATTACACTTTTGCAAGCTCATATAGGCCAATTTCCCTTCTCAGCAAAGACTTTAAAAATATCTGTCTAATAATGAGAAATATTCCTGCCACCCTGTGCCTGCTGAACTAGACCTTGTTAAACATAAACAATCAGTAAGGGGATCTGGGTAGTCATTGTGACAATTACCCACAGAAACAGAGCTAAGGACAACATCATATATAAGTTAGATGCTGGAAAGGCTTTTGAAAAAAATTGCATGGCCCCACCTCCCACAATTAATAAAATTTCAGCCCACCTTTTCTAAATTTAATATGCACCATCTACTACTCTAATTCCATAGTGCATATAACAATAAATAACATTGATTTCAAACATATTTACACTACAGAGGGGAACAAGACACCCTCTTTTCCTATAGCATTAAAATTAGCTCTAGAATCATTAATGAAATGCTTAACTTCATCAGTAGACTTGAAAGGCATTAAGGTAAAAATCAAAATCTTGGCCTTTACAGAAGATTTATTAATTCTCACTTCAAATCTAAGACAATCCATATCATATATAATAGTAATTATAATAATAATAATAATAATAATAATAATAATAATAATAATAGACACAATAAATAGATCCACATCTGTTGCTAGATTTACCATATATTTCTATAAATCAGAGGCTTTAGCTATGCTTGGCTGAGTGAGATCAGGCTGGTATCACATTTCCCCTTTTATTAGGTCCAAAAACATATATCTTATTTGGGAATTACCCCCCCCCCCCCCAACATACCACAACAACTTATATGTATATAACATCAAACTAGTCATACAGCAAAGCAGAATGGAACTAAACACATGAGAAGATTTGAACATTGGCTTCCTGCAACATTTTTATTTGAATAAAATGTCTATCTACCCTGAAATGTTGTATGTTATGCAAATGACTCCCTTCCTGATTAGAAGGGCTTATTTACAAATGCTTAACAAATGCATCATTGATTTTACAAGGAATAAGAAAAAGACTAGATTCAGCATAACTAAGTTATAGCATTTGACTCAGAGAGGAATAGTTAATCTATCACACATAGCCTGCCACTTCCAACTTGCAGTGGATTAGATCAGTAATACGAGCACATACATTGACATGATGTTAGACTTCTAACTATAGACTTTATCCTGCAGTTATATATGGCACACACCTCTCAATAGGTTCAAATACCACAACACAGATAATATGTGAATCAACTCAACATGCAGATCTTAGAAATTACCTAGGAAAGCAAAAAATTATTTGGGACACACAATTACTCCTGTTTCTGGCAAATCTAGAATTTCAGGATGGAGAAGCAATACAATCATTCACTAGATGGGCAGAATTGGGACTCACCAAGTTAAGTATACACCCAAGTATGCAGATTAATGCTGCACTACACCTTGGAAACTAAGGTGACCAGCACCCTTAGCTAGAGCCCCAATCATGCAGTTGTTTAACTGGAAAGTGTTTGTTAACCATCCTTAAAAGGCTGTGCAGAGGAACGGTGGTGAGCAAGAGGAACAATCACAAGCTGCAATCTCTGTATTTTGTACTGTGGGATGAAACCGGTGCACCTACACAAACAAGGAGAGAACATACAAACTCGTAAGCCCCTACGACATTAACATTTCTGCTATATTAAAAAAGAACCCAGTGCCATTGTACAGTGTTGGTGGAAGAAAATGGAATGATGATCTTGATCTGCTATCACTTTCATCAACTTTTATTTATAAGACACCACTCAATTCTGCAGCGCTGTAACTTGGGTACAATTGGTAAAGTACAAATACATAGAAACAAAGTATAGAATAAAAAATAATGCGTAAAAATATCTAAAATCAGAACAAATTACTTACAAGGCAGATGAGATTGGAGCAGATGTGAGATAGAGGGTAGAGAGGGCAGTGTTTTTGCATGCTTACAATATAGAGAATAAGTGAAATTGAAACATGAGGTGCTAGAGCAGTGGTCAGGGAACAGGGGTAAATTATCCCAAATGGGGTAAAAATGAAATTCCGGGGGGTAATGCTGCTGATTCACATGCTGTCAGTTGGATTGTAGACCCCTTTAAATGTGAAATTGCTGTTGTGCTAGAAGAGCCTCAAGGGTTGGCAGAGGCACTTCTTGAGCTTCGATTCAATAATGAAGCACATATTGCATTTGAAAACAAAGCAGATCTGTCATATTTTTGGATGTGAACAGCTGAAAAGGCATTCAAAATTGCACATGAGGAGGCAGTCAAAAAGTTGCTGCCTTTTGCAACAACCTACTTTTGCGAACAAGGATTTTCCACCCTGAAGTTTTGAAGCTGAAGCTTTCAAAGAAATTTTGAATAGATTCAATAAAATTTTGAATTCCAATAATTAATAATATATGATTTCCTTACTTTCAAATCAAGGGGGTAACGGCGTATCTAAATATATTTGGGGGTAAAAGGTAAAAAAGTTCCCTGACCTCTGCGCTAGAGGGACTTGGGGGTAAATTTATCAAGCTGCCAGTTGTCTAGTTATCCTTTATTTAGTACTTTCTATAAAATGATAGTTAGAATCTGATAGGTTGCTATAGACAACATCTCCACTTTTCAAAGCCACCGGAAACTCGCAGCTTGATAAATGTACTCTGTGGAGTGAAAATTGTGGATGGAACTGATAATGCTAGTGAGAGTAGTGAAATTATTTTCATCTAGCCTATAACAACTCTGGGGCAGGCAAAATTATTTTCTATTATGTTTATTTTTGTATACAAAAATTGTATTATATAATAATTATTTCTAATGTTTTTGTAACATTACTTTTTTTCTATCATTGAAAATCAAAACAATCTTTATTAAAAAAAAATGATGTAACTTCCTAGGAATATAATACAGATTGTGAATACAATCCTTCATTGTTTAGTCCTTATTTCCATATTATTCGGTTTAGGGGAAACTCTGCTGCATATTACATAGAGAAAACAATATAGTATTCCCTATTCACTGATACATAAAGACTGGGATGGCAATATCTCTGATAGTATCTACTTTAACAGACTAGACATAATTCAATAGATAGGTATACCAGGTGTAATGATGTAATTATTTTATTCATGTGCTATTTAATGAGTAACACAAAAGAGAAGGTGCATCACTTAGAAACTCTGTTAATTTGTGCAGTCAATCCATTCTTAACTGAAAGGCCGTAGCAGAATAACATCATACATTAATTCTTTCCTAATGTCAATGACCCTTTTTAGATGGTTAATTAAGGTCCTGCTTTCCCTGCAAAGAGCTGCTTATTGAATATCCCACCCAATATAACATGCTTTTCAGCAGAGTGAAGGCCAGTATATTACCAATGATTGTGTTACTATTAGTCATGTGTAATGATGCAGTCCCCTGATGTCTGAAGCTTGGATTAAAATGAGATATTGATGACTTTGGGACTGAAAACCCTTTTCACTTGTCCAGAATGTAATTATGTATGCTGACTGTAGTGATGCCTGAATGAGATTAACACAGGACTGACTGTTCCACACTGGGAGAAAAAGCCAGTATAATGATTGTTGACAGATTGGTAGAGGGAGGTTAGAGTTTCAACATAACTGAGAGGAGTTTCCCCAACACAGAGAGTCACTGGTTTTAACATTTGTGCACATCAGAAACTGACAGTTAAATGACACTATATTTTAAGATGACTTTTTTAATCAAAGCATTTTCACTACATTTTTTTAGATGAGCACTTAAGACATTTAGGGTGAATAATTAAAGGCATAAATTAACCCACAGAGGCAGCAATACATGTATAGATGGAGATATGATGGCTGATGATTTACTCTATATGATGGAGTTAGAGAACTGTATAAACTGGTTAATTATTTTTGGAACAAGAAAGCAAAGTTACAAAATCTTTCATTAAGACAGTTCGCTGCAGAAATTGGCCAAAATTGGTGAAAACTGGGATAATTGCGAAGGGATCTTTAGAAAATAGATGGGAAATGACTGGAATTTAATGTTATTGCTATAAATATTAATATTGGAGCAAAAACAGCTCAAAATGACATTATTTTAACTATTTTTTACAAGCTTTAATTAAATCCAGATCCAAAACCAAAACCAAACCCGTTCACGAATTGTTGGCAATACCTGACAAAAATCCAAAGCAGAAACGTACTTTAGAACCAAAAGCACATTCAAAACCAAAACAGTGGGGTCAGCAGCACACATCTCTAATATATATATATATATATATATATATATATATATATATATATATATATAAGAATAGATAGATATCCAAAGGGGAAAAAGGAAAATTTTGAAGAGGCAGTTTCTGAAAATGGAAGGAAGGGGAATTTAGAGAGAGAGAGAGAGAGAGAGAGAGATAGATGTGTGTATGTATATATACATATATATAAATATATATATATATATATATATTTATTTATTAACTGTATATGTTATAAATAAATATAAGTCTCTACACTTCCATAATTATTTTTCACTTTCCCAAATAAATAGTGGATTACCCTGTATGCTGAACCACTGGAGATTCTGATTCTTTGAATTGTGTCTAATTTGTTTGTTACGTTTTAGAGAATTCTATCTTACGAAGAATAAGACAATGACAAAGACAGTTTTGCACCTATGTGAGTCTATAACTAATTAACATCATTTTGGTTTGTGATTATGCTAGGCAATACAATGGCACAGTGGTTAGCAGCACATGTGCAGTAGGGAATTTAGATTATGAGCTCCATTGGAACACAGACTGATGTGGATGACTACATATTCTGTGTACAGAGTTGCATTTTATTATTTAAGGTATATAAATAAGTTATAATAATATATGACATAATGCCAAACTTCCATAGGTCTAGTCTGCAGACTAGACCTAGGTACATTGCATTATTACTTATAGTATTTGCTGTAGTTTTATTAGTAAAAGAACATCAACAAGCAGCATATATAATGCTTACTATCAAGCTATATTACTTGTTCTCTTCATGCGCTAATATTATAAAATTACTGGTCAAAATAAAAACTTGGAACACATAAACATAGTCAATCGTAACAAATGTATTCAGGAATAAACCATGTGTAATACAGTCAAATAGATGGTCATTGAATTATATAGCACAGCGTAATTTCCGATACAAATTGACCTTATGAAAGAGTATGGGCTACCCAACATTGTATTAAGGCACCTGGTATTCACGTGCTAAAATCTCCATCTTAAGCAAAAGGCTTTAATTATCTCATCATTCAAGATAAAATCAGATTATATTGACACATTTCCTTCATTTTCAGTTGTTTTTCTCCCCTTCATGACCAAATACATTTTTATATTTTATTGATCTGTAAGTTTTCCTGGGAGCAAACTTTTACTTCTTAGTATGCATAAGTGAATTTTATATTATTATTATTTTCAGAAATATATATTATTTAGTTAGCATGTTAGACTATATATTGTTTTATTTTATATGACTTAAACAGGCAAATAATGGGAGTTAAAGGATAAAAATTTCTTTCCACATGATTCTTGCTATAATTTAGCACAAACATGTCCACAGAGTTGTTGAACATACCCCTACTCTGTAGTGTCTGGAACATCAGTGTCATTCTCTTTTTATTTTTCCACTATATGCTCTGAAGCTCAGTCACCACGGTGACCAGTGGATTTGCTGACCAAGACAACCAGAGAAAACAGTTAGCTCTCAAATCACTTCCAGTTGTTGGTAAAAAGTTAAAAAGAAAGGGTACAGTTTTTAACTGATTAAGTAAAGCTGTATACAAATTCCCTAACTCCCTTTCCTAGAAGACATACTTCAGTTGTTGAGAGGACCCAATAGTAACTATATGAGAGCCTGCAGGAGGCTCAAGTTCAATATTATTATTATTATTATTAATATTTATTTATAAGGCGCCACAAGGCCTCCGCAGCGCCGTGCAGAGACAAACAAAATTACAATACAATGGGAGACAGCACAGTACAGTAAACACAGCAACTCAGTAAGCTCAATGCACAGCTAGAGAGGGCGGGGAAGGGGGAGGGAGGATCCGCAAACGACGGGGCCCAAGAAGGAGGGTGCGGAAGACATGGAGACCCCCAGGGGGGAGGAGGGAGCGAGAGTGGACGTGGGGTGGAGGACCCTCGAGGAGGAGGGCTAAGTAGCTGGAGAGCAGAGTTAGAAGTGGTGGAAACAGGAGGAGAGATGGCCCTGCTCAGAGGAGCGTACAATCTAAGGGGAGGGGTGGACAGACAGAGAGACGGGGAGAAAGGGAGAGTAGGGGGACAGAGGCAGAAGATAAGGTAGGAAGTTAAGTGGGAGACAGAAAGGCTTTAAGAAAAAGGTGGGTTTTTAGGGCCAGTTTGAAACTGGACAGATTAGGGAAAGTTCTGATGGAGGGAGGGAGCTTGTTCCAGTTGAGGGGGGCATCGCGGGCGAAGTCTTGGATACGCGCGTGGGAGGAGGTTATAAGGGGGAAAGAGAGGCGACGGTCAGAGGCAGAACGGAGAGGGCGGGATGGAGCATGAATAGAGAGGAGGATGGAGATGTAGGGTGCAGTGGAGTTGGCGAGGGCCTTGTAGGTGAGTGTGAGGAGCTTAAAGAGGATTCTGAAGGGGAATGGGAGCCAGTGAAGGGCTAGGTAGAGGGGGGAGACAAAAGAGGAGCGGTGAGAGAGGAAAATAAGCCTAGCTGCAGCGTTAAGGACGGATCGAAGGGGATCGAGATGAGAGTGGGGGAGGCCAGTGAGGAGGAGGTTGCAGTAGTCCAGGCGGGAGATGATCAGAGAGTGGATAAGGCATTTGGTGGCATCTTGGGAGAGGAAGGGCCGGATGCGAGCGATGTTGCGCAGCTGGAAGCGACAGGATTTAGCAAGAGAGAGGATGTGGGGGCCAAAGGAGAGAGAGGAGTCGAGGATGACACCAAGGCAGCGAAGTTGGGAGACAGGGGAGATAGAGGTGTTGTCGACAGTGATGGAGAGGTCAGAAGGGGATGGGGTATGAGAGTACCCTGCATATACAGCAGTGGATGGTATCCAACTGTTTGCAGGATTCCTCTTCATACTTTTCACAAAATGTATCTTTGGGAAAAAACTTCTGATAAATACCCAATATGCTTTTCTTTCAGTTATCTCTAATGATCCTCAGCAAGGGAAACGTAATGTAAAAATCTGTGCACATACAGTATTTCGATAAAAGAAGCTGCACATGTATCTACTGCAATTGCAGGCAGGAGGAGTGACAACTTTAAAGGAACCAGGTTCCCCTCCGAAACAAAGATTGGAATTTACCACCATGAGCAGCCTTGTCCAAAACAAAACTGTTTGAATGACAAAGCCAGCATCCATTTACACTCTTTATTAAGACAGAGGTCATATTAATATATTGCACTATAATTAACTGCATTGCTAGCTGAAACAATAGGAAAATTAGCACACAAATAGCAAGAGATAATATATTTTTCATTATAAATCTAACTGCATCCAGTGGTCGAAGTGGAAATTTAAAAGTGGCGGTATGTAAAATGTAAGTAGGTGGAATTGGAAAGTTTTAAAAAGAATGTAGTAGGAGAAGTGGCTGTATGGTATACCATTGTATACCAGCCCACTTCAACCACTGACTGCATTAATAAAAAAATATTTACACCAATATTTAATCATGTAGTTTTTCTCAGTATAGCAATATCAAATAAAATTACTTTGTAGAAGGTCTGACATAGATATAGGGTCAAGAAACAAAGGTGAACCTACTATTTTTTATTTTAAGTTTCTCATTCTCCTGTGCTGAAATTCAGTATGAAATTTCCTATCACATGATCAGCCTTCAAATCTTTAAATGCTCTTTGAAAACTAACTGCGTTATTATAGTCAACCCTACTGCTACCTCTAGTACCTATTCTACTGGAACATGTTGGTCACTGGCCCACCCTCCACTCTGAGACACACCCAATCCTCTTGTCTCAGCTCTGCCCTATTCCCACTAGATTGCAAACTCTCTCAGCCCTATTATTAATATCATTACCAGATGTGTATACCTTCACTCTACTCTAGCTCCTCCGTTGGCCACAGCTGATGGCCGGCCAAAAGCAAATATGGTGGAAATAGTAGGAATGTGCCGCTCTTTCCTCCATATTTGTCTTGAAACATAGACCCTTTATATTCTTCTGCAATGCTCTCAACCAACACATTTTCTTATATGTGTGCTTCTCAAATCTGTATCATAAGTTTCTCTAGTTAAGACCTTTAGTAACACAAAAGAGTGCCAATAGAGAATGATGTTTTTCAGTAATGACAAATGATCAATTCCAATTATTAACAAAAATAAAACAGAATTCCTGTTATTCCAGAAAGCAATCTTACTTGGCACTTTTTGCTTTAATGGAGTGGGTAAAAAAGGATTTAACTAAAAGTATTTAATGTGGATCTTTAACATTTATATTTTTCAGTCATTGTTGATATGCAAATGGCAGTCATTCCCATTTGTATTGCCAATTCTTTGAATTACTTCTGCTGTGATAGAGAAAGATTCCCCATTGATTCTTCATAGACTGTTTCTGAATTTCAACTGCAATATACCTAGAGCTAATTTCTCAGTTGCAAGTGCACTTGATTAATTAACGAGCCTGTTGGACTGATTGTTTACATGTTGCCGTACTGTGAGCCTAATAGCATGGCTTTTATAACAGTCTTTTGTAAATTCTGTGACTACAAGTAACCTTAAGAGTTTTTAAAATATATTGTATTGATTTGAGAAGCTTACATTGACAGACATAGGTTTAAGAGCTTTCAAAATTCTGCCCACTGTGTTGTAAGCAGCATTTTTAATTCTCCCACTGACAAAGGATTTTAGCACTAATAAAAAAGTGGGCACTGCTGACTTAAAAAGCAGAATTAACACTTGCATGTAAATCAATATTAGCGTAGCACTTATATACTGCATGGTTTAACCCAGAATGGTGAGTTTAATTCTGTGACCACTTGTGTGCTCCATTTAATTTCTAAACCTATTAATTATATATAGAAAGAATGACAACAACACTAAGAGATCCACTTAAGCAAAAAATGTTTTTTTTTATATATCATAGATCAAACAGTGGTTACCAAGGATACCTGTTAAACAATGCTTCAGTTATAATAAAAATATATTGCTTTGCATTTGGACATTATGACAGCCCTTTTTCCTACTAAGTTGTTTTCTATCCAAGCAAAGACATATTAGTTTACATAAGCAATCTAAAGAGTTGTCCTTCTTTTGTTAAACATATACAGCTGGTTAGTACTCCAAAAGGAAATGTAATGGGAGAGAGGGTTAGGCCACAGGCTGTATTAGAGCAGGGACAGAGAAATTATTGTATACCTTATTCTTTCAATTATTATTAAAATTCTGCTAGCAATACTATTAGCAACTGGTAAAGGAGGAAGAGAGGAGGATAGAGGAGGCATTTTTTTTTTAATAATTTGCACTACAAGTGCTTTGGGGTGTCTCATATTCCCCAGTGTGAAACAAATAATTTTTCTGGTTGCAAAAAGTCATATCTAGCAGCACTATCTATTTAATATTTTGCACTACAAGTGCTTTGGGCTCATTAAAATGGATTCAAAGCAGTCCACATATGAGCAGAATCAGCAAGCAGGTGCTGGCACCAGTTCTGATGGTAGTGTTCCCAGTATGTCATCTGGTAAAGCCTATGTAAAAGTACATAGTCTTTTTAAATCAGGCCAAAAAATACCCCAATTTTTTTTTTTTTTACCGTGTTGAAGCGAAAAAGAAGTGTAACTGAGGAAAAGTTAAGTGCAGATAAAAACAAAAATTGCCAACATGCCATTCTACACACGCAGTGGCAAAGAAAGAATGAGGCCTTTGCCTTTCTCTATTAGTGCCAGATCAAAAAATGTTACTGAGCCTTCTTCTTGTACGGTCACTCGTGACCAAGCAAGACCAAGTAATTTGCAGTCCAAAAGTGGTGCACAACTACTGTTACGCGTGAAAGCCAAGCTGCAAGAAAACAGTAAGACAGTAGAGGAAAATATATGCTCAGAATCAGAAATGACACTAATCCCTGTGGAGAGTCCATCCAACAGTGGTTTGTGTAATCGTGAGCATTCTGATAGTGTACTCATAAAGAAGGGCCCTTTCAGCAGTTCTGCTGATGTGTGCCTGAACAGTCCGAGTGTAGCCGGTGATACACCAAGTGAGGATGCCACTTTGGAATTAGAAAAGGATGAGGGGGATATTTGTGTAGACAACGAGGGCGCTAATGAGGATGTTGATGAGGATGAGATTTTTGTGTAAGTCCTGTACCAGTGGCAGCAGTTCTGGCACATGACAAGAAAAATGCTATTGTCATGCCTGGGTATAAAACAAATAAACCCACTTCTTGTGTGTGGAATTATTTCTACCCAAATCCAGACACAGTGTTTCGAAATCAGTCCAAAAAAACACACACCCAAAAAAAATGTACTGTGTTGAAGCGAAAAAGAAGTGTAACTGAGCAATATTTAAGTGCCGATAAAAAAAAAATTGCCAACATGCTATTCTACACACGCAATGGCAAAGAGAGAATGAGGCTTTCACCTTTCTCTATTAGTGGCAGATCCCAAAAAGTTACTGAGCCTACAATTGGTGCACAACTTCTGTTACGCGTCAAAGCCGAGCTGCAAGATAACAGTAAGGCATTAGAGGATAATGTTTGCTCTGATTCACAAATGACACCAATCCCTGTGGAGAGTCCATCCAACAGTGGGATGTCTAATCGTAAGCATTCTGCTGATGTGTGCCTTAATAGCCTGAGTATAGCCGGTGATACACAAATTGAGGTTGTTTGTCCTGCACCAGTGGCAGCAGTTCTGGCACGTGACAAGAAAAAGGCCATTGTCATGCCTGGGCATAAAACAAAAAAATCCACTTCTTATGTGTGGAATTATTTCTACCCAAATCCAGACAATAATTGTATAGCCATTTATAGTGTATGTCAAGCCACAGGCAGTCGAGGGAGGGACCTTAACCATCTTGGAACCTCGTCTATGTTACGCCATTTAACGAGAGTTCATGGCAAAGTGTTGGAAAAAGCTGAAAGTTCTTCCCAAAAAATTACAAGCACTCCATCATCAGCTAAGACCCTCCGGTCAGTGACATCCCGACGGCTACAGAATACACTCACCACACCAACCTCATCAATATCCTCAGTAGTGCTCGGAGTTAGCCCTGCATCCCACTTAGTAAGGCTGGATAACTCCTGCACTATAATTGATTCCTCTGAAGAAAGCGTTAGTTCCTACTGCTGCTGTTGCTGCTGCTGAGGGTGAATTGTCATCCCAGAAGAAGGCCAAGAAAAAGAGCAGTCCTACATTACAACAATTAACTGGGAAACAATCATTTGCTAGGGGAAGCAAATTTGACAGCAGTCACCCAGTGGCCAAGCGAATCACAGACGCCATGGCTAACCATGTTAGTGTTAGATCTGCATCCAATATCCACAATAAACGCAGCTGGTTTTTCACAGTTAATTGAGGTTTTGTGTCCGCGTTACAGAATTCCATTGCGACACCATATTTCTCGTAAAGCTATTCCACAACTATACGAAAAAGTGTGTAAAAATGTAGAGATTGCGCTGAAAAATGCCATTCTGCCCACTGTCCACTTAACCACAGATATGTGGACAAGTGGAAGTGGGCAAACCAAAGACTATATGACTGTGACAGCCCACTGGGTTGGTCATTCACCTTCACCAGCAGGAACAGCAGCAGCATGTACACCACTACGTAACATTTGTCACAGGCAGGCCACTCTTTGTATCACCGGCTTCACTAACAGGCATACAGCTGACAATTTGTTACAAAAACTAAGAGATGTGATTGATACATGGTTTATACCACTCGGACTCTCCCCAGGATATGTAATTTCTGATAACGTCAACAATATAGTGCGAGCATTACAGCTGGGTGAATTCCATCACATTCACTGTTTTGCTCACACCATCAACTTGGTGGTGCAGAGCTTCCTAAGAAATAATCGTAAGGTGCAGGAGATGCTTTCGTGGCCCGTAAAATTTCAGGCCATTTCAGGCACTCTGCCACAGCATGTAGGAGATTGCAGCAGCTCCAAGAACAGTTTAACTTGCCCTGCCACCAACTTAAGCAAGAGGTGTTAACTAGGTGGAATTCCACCCTGTACATGCTTCAGAGGATGGAAGAACAGCGCAAAGCCATATAAGCGTATTGCACAAGCCATGACATTGGGGAAGGAGGGGGGATGTATTTCACTCTTGCACAGTGGGGAATCCTTTCAGTGCTGTGCAAGGTGCTGAAACCATTTGAAGTTGTGACGTATGAAGTGAATGCAGACTCTGCTAGCTTGAGTCAAGTCATTCCTTTAATTAGACTATTGGAAAAGCAGCTTGAGAAACTGAAGGAGGAGATGAAAGAAAAAAATTTCGCAAAGTATGTTGGCCTTGTAGATCAAGTACTTAATTTGCTTCACAATGATCCTTGAGTTATTAAAATCTTGAACTCGGATCACTACGTTCTGGCCACTGTGCTTGATCCAAGGTTTAAGACCTACATTGAGTCTTTGCTTCAAAATGAGCGAGATGTGAACTTTTGCAAGGAGCTATTGCTCAGCAAGTTGTCCGCTAAAGTGGGCCTTGACGACATGTCCTCCTTCAGTTTCTCAAGCAGCTGCTGCTTATAAAAAACAAAATTTTCCAAAGCGAAGCAGGGAAGACGCATTTGGCAGACCAGAACAGTTTAACATCTGGGCTGGTTTGAAAGATTTTTCAAAAAAATGTGTGACCTTGCCCATAACTCCATCCAATCTGAGTATTAGCATGCAAAGGATGGTGGAGGATTATATTTAAGAGGTAATTGATTTGGAAATGTCAGACAGTCCCTTGCCTTACTGGGAAGAAAAGCAGGCCATTTGGAAACCCATGTACAAACTTGCTCTGCAATACCTAAGCTGCCCACCCTCCAGTGTGTACTCTGAATGAGTATTCATCACAGCCGGGAACCTAGTCAGTGATCGCCGTAGGAGGTTACTTCCAAAAAATGTGGAGAAAATGATGTTCATAAAAATGAACTACATCTTCCACGAAGACTTCACCATCAAAGACATCCAAGCACTGACAGTTCTCTAATGGCAGATTCAAGCGGAGATGAATTGATAGTCTGTGATGATGATGTACACACTGATGAGGGTGAAGATGAAGCTGAAGATGATGACGATAACATCTTTTTAATATTTTCTTTATAAGTGTAGGGTGTAATCTACCACCAAATAGGAAAGGGACTTGGGTCATTTCTATATCACGTACAGTCTTGAAAGGCTGCTGTTTTGTCAATTTCACAATAAGGGTATGGTGTCATACACAGACTGCCACCAAACTGCCTTTGTCCACTTCTATTTATATTCTACAGTCTATAACGGCTGAATTTTTTCTAATTCAATAAAAGTGGAGGGGGGTCTGATACAGACTGCCACCAAACTGCCTTTGTCCATTTCTATTTATATTCTACAGTCTATAACGGCTGAATTTTTTCTATATCAATAAAAGTGGAGGGGGGTCTGATACTGACTGGCACCAAATTGCCTTTGTCCATTTCTATTTATATTCTACAGTCTATAACGGCTGAATAGTTTTCTATTTTACTACTAGTGGAGAGGGGGTCTGATACAGACTGCCACCAAACTGCCTTTGTCCATTTCTATTTACCGTACAGTCAATGCAGGCTGATTCTTTTCTATTTAACTACAAGTGGAGGGTGTAATATACACCCAAAGACGATGGCTACATTGCCAATAGTCAAAGATGGAGGGAAAGACAACCAGGTTTGTCTGTATAATTTGCAGGCAAGTGTTAGAATTAAGGACTGCCTACCAGGGATTAAACTGTTTTTTTCTTAATTTATTAGCTTTAGAATTACCTCACTTATCAAAGAAACTTGTGGAGCACTAATTAGGTTATATTAGATCAAAAAAATGCTATTTTTTACAAAAATAGCAATACAAAACCAAACAAAACCAAAACTAAAACACGCAAGGGCGGTTTTGCCAAAACCAAAACCAAAACACGAAGGTAATCCAGATCCAAAACCAAAACCAAAACACGGGGGTCAGTGACTATCTCTAATTGTAGTATGCAAATATTAACATTCCTATATGTTGAAGTTCTTGATAGAGTTTAATTAAAATTAACAGTTACTGAGATTATAATTTTTTTGTGTATTGATTTCAGAAGTGCCCAGGGCAAATATTAGGGAATTACAGGGGTACAGTTACAGGGCACTAGGCTTGTAAACAGTTAAAAGGGCTCGGATAAAAGAAAAATGTGTTCATACGAATTGTCTATAGTATTCTAATTCTGACGTACATTCCTATTTTTCATTTTGGTGTGTGTCATGCAGACCTGGGTAAGCTTACCTTTTCACATCCCTTCCATGAATATTCAAATCTGGGTGAATTTGCCTTTTTAAATCCCTTTCATCCATCATCATGGTGAAGATTGTATTTTTTATTACCTATGACACTTCTTGAACCCCATAACGACTACAAAGAAACACTATGGATTGCTAAAGATGTGGTAATTGATGATTGCCTCCTCTATACATTATCTGCACACTGGAAAAAAACTTCCCATAAAATGTACTTCATATTGAATATGATTATGAAAATGTGCTTTAACTATTATGGTATTCTTATAGCTTAAGATGGTTACTTCCTTCAAGATAAACCATATATACTATATTAACTTGATGCAACATAGATGAAAGACATTTTCTGCAATTTTAGTTCTCCTTGCCCATGAACAAATTCTCATACTTCTCCAATGAGGCAATTGGTGGATTGAACATTTAACAGTTTGCTATCAATGAGAAGACTTCTTGGACACATGTTTGACTGATCATTGGTTTATCATCTGTTTTGGCCCACAATATTGTTTTTCCACTAGTTACAGTGGCAGAATGGCTACTGCACAATAGCTGACCTAAGCACCACTTGGGTTTCTTTGTTGTCATTCCTCATTATTATGCCAGTTTCCAGTCCTGAATCTCTATTATTGATCAGCAATAACAATGCATATTTTAAATGGCTGCTTTAAAACTTACTGGTGGGTTTTATATAAATTATTATTATTATTATTATTATTATTTATTTGTTAGGCGCCACAAGATTTCTGCAGCGCCATACACAGTACAAACAGTAGACTATACAGGGTGAAACAGTACAGAACAATAAACAAAAATACCAATACTTCAGAAACTCCAGGCAGGCTGCTGCAATAAGCATGAAGCAGAAGAACAGGTGAGGAGACAGGAGGGAAGAGGGCCCTGCTCATTCGAGCTTACATCCTAAGGGAGGGTTGACAGCCCAGGCACAAGAGGAGCAGGTTGAGGCAATGGGAGAGAGGGGAGAATGAGCGGAGGAAATAGGGGTTAAGTGGATGGGTGGTAGGCTTTGAGAAAGAGGTGAGTTTTGAGTGCACGTTTGAAGGAGCACAGAGTGGGAGAGAGGCGGATGGAGCGAGGGAGGTCATTCCAGTGAAGGGGGGCTGCACGGGAAAAGTCTTGGATTCTGGAGTGGGAAGAGGTGATAAGAGTGGAGGAGAGGCGACGGTCATTGGCCGAGCGCAGGGAGCGGGCGGGAGTGTGAATGGAGAGGAGGTTGGAGATATAAGGGGCAGTAGAGTGGGAGAGAACCTTGTAAGTGGTGGTGAGGAGTTTGAAAAGAATTCTGTAGGGGAAGGGGAGCCAGTGTAGGGCAAGGCAGAGGAGGAGCAGCGTGAGAGGTAGATGAGTCTTGCGGCCGTAATTGAGTATAGAGCGGAGGGGGGAGAGACGGGAGTGGGGGAGGCCGGTGAGGAGGAGGTTGCAGTAATCCAGGCGGGAGATGATGAGTGCGTGTATGATGGTTTTGGTGGCCTCCTAAATTGTTTAATAGCATATTCCAAATTATTGTAAACTGTTAAGTCATATCCATCTATCTATCAACATATGCTGCCCATGAACTGCGCTACTTTTTCCTTAGAAGTTTTCTTAGAAGTGCAATTTCTAATTCAAGTTGTTAATTTAAATTTTTATTTCCATAAAATTGTATACTGTATGAATATCTATATCTTTACCTAGTTGTTTCATTCCTAAAATGTTTTAAAATAAATGTGTGTCTGTGATGACAACACTACTGTGTGCCAGAGATGCACATAAGAGTATATCCAGACAGACAAAGTTCAAATATATTTTTCACTCATGCTATGTCCAGGAGTGTGGAATATTAGTCATTGTTCTTAAAAAAAACCCTCATGGTTTATATGTATCTTTTGTGTTCTAAAAAATATTTATAGGCATTTATGAGCCTCTCTTTAACATTCCATTCGGTGAATGGAGGGCTGTATTGGGAGCATACCTGAGTGCTTTGCTACTAATACAGCTCTCAGTTGAATGTCTATTCAGATCATCATCATCATCATCATCATTTATTTATATAGCGCCAACATATTCCGTAGCGCTTTACAATTGGGGACAAACATAGTAAACTAATAAACAAACTGGGTAAAACAGACAAAGAGGTGAGAAGGCCCTGCTGGCAAGCTTACAATCTATTGGACAATGGGAGTTTGACACATGAGGTTAAGTCTACATTTGCAGTCGGCCCAGCCAGACTTAAAAAGGTAAAAGTGACTCATAAGCTAAATGATCCTGTCACACAACAATGTTGATCAAGGGGTAGTTGTATAACAGGTGGTAATAGGATAGTGTAGTGAGGTTAAGAGGGTGGTTGAGGAATATAATAAGCTTGTCTGAAGAGGTGGGTTTTCAGAGAACGCTTGAAAGCTTGTAGACTAGAGGAAAGTCTTATTTTGCGAGGGAGAGAATTCTATAGAGTGGGTGCAGCCCGGAAAAAGTCCTGTAACTGGGAATGGGAGGATGTAATGAGTGTGGATGAGAGACGCAGATCTTGTGCAGAACTGAGTTGCCGAGTTGGGAGATATTTTGTGACAAGAGAGGAGATGTATGTTGGTGCAGCTTTGCTGATGGCCTTGTAGGTTAGTAAGAGTATTTTATATTGGATTCGGTAGAAAACAGGCAACCAGTGTAGAGTCATACAGAGTTATTCAACAGAGGAATAACGATTTGCAAGGAAAATCAATCTTGCCGCAGCGTGCAAAATAGATTGTAGGGATTTGAGTCTGTTTTTGGGAAGGCCAGATGTAACCTAATACTGTCTACTCTCCAGGGCAGAAAAGTCCTTTACTGGGCTCTCTAGCAACATTTGGGTAGTGTTCCGGCAATGCTGTTTTAGCCTCATGGATCCCACACTCTGCTCTCAAAAGACCAGTGGTGGGCCCCTTTAGAGCATGCGTGATACAGCACATGCATTAACTGTACATGTGGCAAGTCATTCCTTGATCAAAAGAGCCTTCCACTCTGCTCTTTTGCAAGCAGGGGGCTTCAGGGAGGAGTAGATCCATTGGAGGGATAAATAACCCAGCATTGCCAGTCACCACTCACCTCTGTGTCCTGTAACAGCCGCATCACCTGTAGTTCCGAAATTTGTTTTATCCAGTATCCAATGTTTTTTTGCTATCCCTGATTGTTTTCAGTAATCTTTCAATTAAAGCCTAGTCCTAAATCTCTTTCATGATTTAAGATACTCTATTACATAACATAATTCTTTATGTCTTCCTGATGTAGACGATATACCTTCCTATAGAATTGAATATATAGAAAAATATAGTTGTTTACTTGTTCTGGCAATGAAAAATATAAAGGACATAATAACAATGTGTTTTTCATTACAACAAATAAAAAAGCATGTAGATGCACCCTTTAGCCAACGTTATAAAGCACATCATATGCTAAATGGTTTGTCTTTTCGGATAATTAAGCCAGAGATCCTCTGATGTTTCTTTGTGAGAAATTGATTGCTTGTGACCAATGGTTCCTTAAGTCTGAATCATTTTCACACACATACTGTAGAATAGAACAAATTATCACATATTAACTCATTGCTTTTTGATTGATACCTTTGTATGCTGAAGTTTAGCAAAATAAAATTGTACAACTCTAATTGCTTAGATAGTGCAAAACATTTGCAAGGACAGTATATGATTAATTTGGCAAGAAGTCATCTTCAATTAATTTGAATATTTTTTAAGTATGGAGTTTAATTTAAAAATAAAACTGGAGACTGAAGAATAGATTTGCAAAGCTCAAATTATCAGCGTGAGTACTGAGATATCCACTTATTATTAATACTATCTGTAATTTAAATGTAGCCCAACATATTTACTAAAGTTGGGGCTTAGGGTCCAAATGCATGTAAAGATATACACAGAAACATGCTCAGTTCATTACATTTGCAATTGAAGGCACAATAAAATATGTAAAGATTATTATGACTTTTACCAACAAAACTGCTGCAAGACAAATATTTCACCAGTGAATTGTGTGAAATATTGCACGTTTTTTCCTACCCAATTTTGGCAATACATTGAGTTCAAAATTGCAATTTGAATATATAAAGATGAAAATATCATATATATAATCACAATTAAAAAATCAAATATTTAATTGTTATGGTTCACAGTGGAAGTGTCATGCAAGAGGCCTGCTAGTGCTATGATATCCTCAAACTGCATTCCTGGACAGTGTACCTATTCTTTTTACAGGACCAGCAAAATTATATCCATTGTGGAATGAGGACATTTTTCATGGGATGATGGTCTAACTTGGCCAGATAGGGGACATTATTTTACAACTTCTGTATAGGATAAGCTCGAAAATGGCCCAGATTATTTGGCAAATCTGCAATAACAAGATTTGTGTTTTTAAATATTTGAAGGCATACCTGGTTTTTCCGGGCATGCCAGTGGCAGAAGGGAGTTTTTTTTAAATCATCTTATCCTAGATACAAATAATGGCCACTCTATATATGCTGTATATGCATATATAAAGCAACATATTTCAAAAAAGGAACTTTAAATACTTGTTATTTGTAGTAGATGTTAATTTTTGGAGTTTCATTCACTATACATTAGTAATGTATATTCAGAAAATATGATTAAATGAATGCATAGGCTTCCCTAATGTGATAGACAACTGACATTTCTGAAGACATTTACACTAATGCAAGAGAGGCAGGCTTAAATCCCGACTTCAAAACCTCAACAATCACACACTTCAGTTCTGCAAATCGACCATGAACATTTTTGGCGTTCGTCTGTATATTTGTTGACCTGTAAAAATGTGCACAATTATATTTAAATGCATTGCATCATAAAATTTCTGTTCTTCATAAATAACACCTATGTTTTATAGAATTAAGCCAAATTATAAGCAAATAATTGCTAACATGCAATCTGGAACATGACCTGATATTTTTGGCCTCCATGGCCATTTATGTTAATGAAGAAAACTGCAGTTTCTCATACACAGTGATATCAAACCTGAAAGCATAGATAGAAAATGCCATCTTTTTGCAAGAGTGCAAAGTTAACAGTTTTTAAACATTTGCTCCAGAAAGTTTTGGTCCCTGTTACTATATATTAATAGCAAGTATTGCACGGCACAGTACATCTCTATATGAGCATATAGAAAGGGCAAGATTAATTGCTATTTTCTTTTAACTAGAATCCAGTTCCATTACATTATAGAAACACTGCCACATATAACAGAATTATTGTGGAGCCATCTCTATAAAATTATGCAACTTTCTTTTAATAACATGGGATTCATAACTTTTTTCACAATCACATATTTTTACATAGTTACATATTTTTACATAGGTATCATGATTATTTTTACATAGTTACAGCATTCCCAGAAATATACCTTTAAACTGTTTAGCTATTTGACCATTTATTAAAATGCCAAGTAATCCTAAGTTTTCTTACTAAGTCTTTTTAAACCGTTATCAGTGTAACAGATATATTTGATATATCCATTTTATGAATTGATAAAACTGATTTAGTTAGTTAAGGGGGCACTGAAGTTGCTAATTGTTGACATTCTATTGCTTACATAAAAAAAAAAAATATTCCTGTTATATATACTGTATTTCTAAATTGTAGTCAAACTGTTACAAAGAGGATTGCTGAAAAATCATTCTTGTTATATATATTTCTAAGTTGTAGCCAAACTCTTAGAAAAAGGAGTGCTGAAAAATGATCCTTGTTTTATCTATAATATAAATGTCTAGTGACGTGTGTTAGTCTGTCTGTGTGTGTGTGTGGAAAAAATAAAACCAAGCTGCAGCGCCACCTGCTGGGCGGAGTTATACACTGACCTACTAAATTCTTAGTGTGTGTGTAAAAAAAAATTCAGAAAGGGCTGAAATTTGGTATACTAAGATGTTTTTAATTTGTTAATTTAATTTGTTAATTGTTAAAAGTGTTTATAAAGATTTAAAAAAAATATATATATATTTCTTGAAGGAGAAGTGACAGTTGGGAGTGGTTGGTGGTTGCCGGGGGTGACAGTGGGGAGTGGTTGGTGGTTGCCGGGGGTGACAGAGTGAGAGGAGTGTGATACTCAGGACCGCTGAGAGAGATCCCTGTGTCTGGATAGACATCTGGATAGATGTGGCGATGAAAATGAAGGATGAGGTGATGGAGAAGAATGATGAGGTGGTGACATGTGGACAAAACCACGTTAAAAAGGGCGCTTACGTCGGGAAGTAAAGCTCTTCCCCTGAGGAGGCCTGGGCTATGGCCCAAATGCATGACAAGAACCTTTTAACTTGTATATATATATATATATATATATATATATACATACATACAAGTTAACCCGTGCATGATACTCATGCATTCTAGTTAAATCAAGCTACTTACGGTCTTAAAAAGGTTCTTGTCATGCATTTGGGCCTAGCCCAGGCCTCCTCAGGGGAAGAGCGTTACTTCCCGACGCAAGCGCCCTTTTTAATGTGTGTTCATGAGGTAAAATTACCTCATGAAAATGAGTTTGAGCCCTCAACTCATAAATTTATCCTTTACCACCCCTCCCACGGGGGGAAGGGGGGATGATGGAAGTTAACTGACTTCACTATTATAATTTTTTTGTCAAATAGTGTCAGTATACCAAATTTCAGGTCAATTGGATGAGTCCTTTCTGAAAAAATAGTTTATTCCACACAAACACACACACACACACACACACACACACACACACACACACACTTTGAATTTAGTATGTCAGTGTATAACTCCGCTCAGCAGGTGGCGCTGCAGCTTGTTTTTCTTTTCCCACACACAGACTAACACACACCACTAGGCTTTTATATTATAGATATATATAGTGTTGTAGCCAAACTGCTACATAGAGGAGTGAATTGTGGATGAGCAGCAAAAAAAATAAAACAGAGAAAAATTGAGACATGTTTTCATATATGAATTAAACTAGAACCGTAGTAAATAATAAATTTGCTTAACTAGTGTTGTAATTATATAAAATACAATAACCATTACATACTAACCAAATATGATTTTTAATTACAATATGACATGGCAGAATAAAAATATATTCCCATTTGAAAGTATACCCTCAAGTCATTTTGTGCTTTAAGTTAGTAGATCATTTTAACTTTCACATTCAGTTATACAATGTATTGCAGCATACTGTTTTGACACTTCATACATTGATCATAATGAGAAAAATAATAACAATGGCAGCAATATTATTTATTGTCCTAATTCACCTATTTATTTTCAATACAATTTTCTCTTCACTTTTTCATTTTCCTCCTGATCACAAATTTCACAGTGAAGGCTCCAGTAGTTTTTTTGTTTGCTGAGATAATAATATGAAATTGGATTGCCATTGTCAGTTTTGTAAAAATGGTTTTATTTCTCAAAACGGCTCTCTGCAGCTTAGCAACAACATTTTGTTATACCTTATTTGTGGAATGGAATTGCCAATGGCTGGATTTCTGAACCTCAAGTCTGTTTGAGATGCAGTATTATAGGCCAACATCTTGAAATCCTCTATACCATGGTGAATGTTCCAAACAGATTTACCTAGTAAAAGTCATGAGTGATAAGAAGCTTATAATTATTGGTTATTGGTTGTTCGCAAAGGTTTTTCCCTCTCCAAAAATGAAATGCCAGCCTTTCAAATACTTGAGTACAGCAGTTAAGGCATACTGACAATTCCATGATTAGATCCATCTATTACCTTACTTAACCTCTCTATATTGTACCTACTCAGTCTGTAGAAAATCACTAGCTTTCATAGTGGGATAATATGATTGTGTTCTGTTCTATTGTTTAAGTGAATTGAGCTCTGAGCTCTGAGCTATTGGTTATAAATAGCTGCTGATGATGATGATTGGTTTTCTATTGAGCTCTGCTGGCTGAAATTAAATGACTGGTAGCAGTAATAATACATTAGAAACTTATAAGGCTCCCAGGTGTTCTAGATTCCTAAGCACATTTAGATAGTGGTCAAGATTTTTGGGAACCCTAGTCACTCACTTCATTTTAAACAATGTTCTGACGGTCATATTAATGATCAAGCATCAAGCATTGAGTTGCAAAGAACAGGTGTCTGAACATTGGACATTGTATTTAAAAGAACAGAATAAGTGTTCAGTTAGTGTACAGTTAGGTTTAAGTGTATGATATCTTATAACTCTGAGTTAGTTGTGAAATAAACTTTAATAAAAAAGGAGCAATCTAAACAACCAAGGAGTGTTTCTTGCAATTATTGCATGCTTTTATTTCTTATAAACAAATAAACAGAAAATAAATGCACAGAAAGTACCTGAGTATATAAGTACAAAAACAATTTATTAATTGATTCACATATCATTTAAATTGGCAACCAATAAATATAAAATATATAAACCATAGAGCTCTATGAAATGTCAATATCATCATCATCATCATCATCATCATCATTTATTTATATAGTGCCAACATATTCCGTAGCGCTTTACAATTGGGGACAAACATAATAAACTAATAAACAAACTGGGTAAAACAGACAAAGAGGTGAGAAGGCCCTGCTCACAAGCTTACAATCTATGGGACAATGGGAGATTGACACATGAGGTTAAGTCTATATTATGCATTTCGGCCCAGCCAGACTGCAAAGGTAAAAGTGACTCATAAGCTAAATGATCCCGTCACCCAACAATGTTGGCCAGGGGGTAGTTGTCTTGTGTGAAATTGTGTAACAGGCTAAAGGTAGCGAGGTTAAGAGGGTGGCTGAGGAATATAATAAGCTTGTCTGAAGAGGCAGGTTTTCAGAGAACGCTTGAAAGTTTGTAGACCAGAGGAGAGTCTTACTGTGCGAAGGAGAACATTCCATAGAGTGGGTGCAGCCTGAAAAAAGTCCTGTAACCGGGAATGGGAGGATGTAATGAGGGTGGATGAGAGACGCAGATCTTGTGTAAAACGGAGTTGCCGAGTTGGGAGATATTTTGAGACAAGAGAGGAGATGTATGTTGGTTCAGCTTTGTTGATGGCCTTGTAGGTTAGTAAAAGTATTTTATATTGGATTCGGTACAAAACAGGCAGCCAGTGTAGAGACATACAGAGTGATTCAACAGAGGAAGAACGATTTGCAAGGAAAATCAGACTTGCCGCAGCGTGCAAAATAGATTGTAGAGGTTTGAGTCTGTTCTTGGGAAGACCAGTAAGGAGGGAATTGCAATAGTCAATGCGGGAGATGATGAGTGCATGAATTAAGGTTTTGCAGTGTCTTGCGTGAGATATGTGAGAATTCTGGAAATGTTCTTTAGATGTAAGTAGCAGGATTTAGATATAGAGTTAAAGTGGGGAACAAAGGATAGGTGTGAGTCAAGGATTACACCTAGGCAGCGAGCTTGTGGGTGGGATTTATGGTCATGTTATCAACAGAGATAGAAATGTCAGGTATGCTCTTGTTGGTGGGTGGGAATATTATTAAATCTGTTTTAGAAAGATTAAGTTTGAGTTGGCGAGAGGACATCCAAGATAAAATGGCAGAAAGACTGTCAGTTACACGGGACAACACAGATGTCGAGAGATCAGGAGAGGATAGATAGATTTGGGTATCATCCTCATAGAGATGATACTGAAAGTCAAAGGAACTTATTAGATTTCCAAGAGAAGCGGTATAGATAGAGAACAGCTGAGGACCTAGCACCCAGCCTTGTGGTACTCCAACTGATAGGGGAAGCAATATAAGAATTGAAATTATTTGCCAACTAAAGAAATGGAACTCGGGTGTTTGAGATAATCTTAGGACCTCAATATCGGGGATATCATCCAATGACTTCAGTATATCCAGTATAATATATCTAATATTTGTATTGTGTCAGCGGGACAGAATTAGGTCCACAGTACTCGCCCATCTGCAGATTAAACAGACCTCCTTACCGCATCAGCGGCTCTTATAAGCAAAGGTTGGAATGTTATATAAAGTCTTGTATCGGCGGAAAAGTACACAGGTGCAATATATGAGTCCACACACCCCAGATAGTAAAACCGCTGAACAGCTGATAAAAGGAATAAAGATCCACAGCACTCACCCGTCAAGAGGCAAAATATGGACAAGCCTCCTTACTGCGTACACGGCTCTTGTAAATATGGGCTGAAGTCTGTGGGGTGCGCATCAATATGGACTGAAGTCTGTGTGGTGCGCACCTGCTTTTATTTGTTAGGAAACTTTTTTTGTGTGTATAAGAATATGTAATTTGTAAATGATTTGGACTAATACTCCAATTTGAAGCCTCAGTCCCACTCCCACTTTAAAAAATAGTTCAAATGATGCAGTATAGCTTCGATTTGGAGACCATAGACATGTCTTACTCCATTTTTGTTTCAGTCCCCATAATGAAATGGTTTAAATAGCATGAATATATCACAGACCGAGCAGGCTCGGTCAGGGGAAAAACCCTGCTTCCCCCACAGACTCCTCATCCTTTGTCTTACTTGAATCCCCTCAACATTGACTACATGTTAGGCTTTCTGGAATGCTTTACCATGTTGCACATACTCTGTTGAAATGCCATGTTCCTCCTGGTTCTCTGCTGCACCAGTAACATTCAGTGCAATGTTATTCTTCTGTTATTGTGGCTAATGCTATCCCTGTGGAGTAACCCCCCACAGGGATACCCTTCTCCCTTTTGTTGCGTTCCCCATTTATTTCTGTTCCCTGTTTAGTACCCTTGAAAAATTTCCATAACATTTATTGATGGAAAAGCAAAACAAAAAACAAAACAGATAAGAAAACAATTCATATCTATATCAAATATGCTATAAAGGTATATGGTATGTTTTTTATGCTTTTATTTGTTAACAATTGATCTTGATACTTTTTTTTGCCTATGTTTTCTGTATAATACAAATAAAAATATATTTATTCCAATGTTATACCCAAAAAATGTTTCATTCGTCAGAAAACAAAAATGTAAAGTCACTTGGATAGGATTAAAAAATTAAAAATGTTAGTGAACTCAATGTATCACAAATATGTGAAATTTACTCTGGCTCAAAATACCACTGGTCATTAATGATTTAATGTGTGTACAGTCTGCCAGGAAGTTGTGTATTGTTTATGCACAGGATTTAATGATACAGCCGAGCTTTTCTATGAGGCATACATTGCAAGTTGCTGATTCTCAACAAAACATTGCAAGGTATGCAACCTGGGGAAAGGTTACCATAAGAGTTTGGAGGTTACTGCATTGGTAAATACTTAAATACTACAAAACATTGTTCTGCTTCAGCAGAGTAATAGCTTTCCAATACTGCTGACCTGATATATTCTGATCACATATTTAGCTGTATTATACATTATAGACACAATTAATCCTTTTCCTGCCACAGATGTGTGTCCAATACATTTTAAATTCTCATGTGATTCTCATGTGTTCATTTTAAACATCTCATGTGGTAAGGATTTCCACAGCTTAATAATCCTTTCAGTAAAGTAACTAGGGATGTGCACCGGCGACTTTTGAGGTCTTGTGTTTTGTGTTTTGGATCCGGATTTTCGTTATTTTTGAGGTTCGGATTTGTCTCGCAAAACACTTGACGAAAGGTCTCGGTTCGGATTTAAGGTTTTGGATTCGGATTTTTTTGCAAAAAAACATAAAAAGTTTAAAAATCAAGTTTTTGGGCTTATTTTCACTCCTAGGCTATTATTAACCTCAATAACATTCAATAACAAGCATTTCCACTAATTTACAGTGTATTCTGAACACCTCACAATATAGTTATTAGTCCAAAACGTTGCAACAAGGTATCTTTCTGGACTGCGTAGAGGAGTGGGTCACCACAATATCTTAAAAACCCAGAACTTTTATGAATCGCACCAATAAATGTACCTGGACTGCGTAGAGGAGTGGGTCACCACAATATATTAAAAACCCTGAACTTTTATGAATCGCACCAATAAATGTACCTGGACTGCGTAGAGGAGTGGGTCACCACAATATATTAAAAACCCTGAACTTTTATGAATCGCACCAATAAATGTACCTGGACTGCGTAGAGGAGTGGGTCACCACAATATATATTAAAAACCCTGAACTTTTATGATTCGCACCAATAAATGTACCTGGACTGCGTAGAGGAGTGGGTCACCACAATATATTAAAAACCCTGAACTTTTATGATTCGCACCAATAAATGTACCTGGACTGCGTAGAGGAGTGGGTCACCACAATATCTAAAAAACCCAGAACTTTTATGAATCGCACCAATAAATGTATCTGGACTGCGTAGAGGAGTGGGTCACCACAATATATATTAAAAACCCTGAACTTTTATGAATCGCACCAATAAATGTACCTGGACTGCGTAGAGGAGTGGGTCACCACAATATATTAAAAACCCTGAACTTTTATGAATCGCACCAATAAATGTACCTGGACTGCGTAGAGGAGTGGGTCACCACAATATATTAAAAACCCTGAACTTTTATGAATCGCACCAATAAATGTACCTGGACTGCGTAGAGGAGTGGGTCACCACAATATATATTAAAAACCCTGAACTTTTATGAATCGCACCAATAAATGTACCTGGACTGCGTAGAGGAGTGGGTCACCACAATATCTTAAAAACCCAGAACTTTTATGAATCGCACCAATAAATGTACCTGGACTGCGTAGAGGAGTGGGTCACCACAATATCTTAAAAACCCTGAACTTTTATGAATCGCACCAATAAATGTACCTGGACTGCGTAGAGGAGTGGGCACTGGGCACCACAATAAAATATATAAAAAACCTTCAACAGATCTGCATTACACTACACATACGGCTGCTCCTCCATCCTCTCCATCATATACATGTTGGAGTTTTAGCGTGTGACAACCTCTTGTTTTTGATAATGTCAGTGCATTTTGAATATTTTTCAATTTGCCCCACACCACTGAATGTACTTTATCTATGATACGCATCTATCTATCTTGACTGCGTAGTGTGGTGGCCCCGGTACACAATTTGGTACCGAGGCCACAATATAATTAAAAAACCCTCCACGTGTCAGAATTCCACCAAACAAGTATCTGGACTGCATAGTGGGGTGGCCCCGGTACCCAATTTGATACCGGGGCCACAATACCTCCTCCAAACATGGTACAGACAATTCGTCATTGAGATCCCAGACAGACAGGGTCAAAGTGTTATTGTTTGACTTTGTAAACCCAAAAAACTGTCCCTGTTGCACATAGTCGTGCAATGAAGACTGACTTTTTCATTTAAAGGCACGATCTTTCAAGTGTAGTGTTTGTAAGTCTAAGTCATATTATACTTTTGGTAAAATTGGTTTATTTTGTTCCTCTTTATGGTAATTAGTAATAGAATTAAAGTATGAAATAGAATTAAAGTATGAAATAGAATTAAAGTATTAAATAGAATTAAAGTATGAAATAGAATTAAAGTATGAAATAGAGTGGTATATAGAGTTGTAGTGTGGTATAGATAGAGTGGTCCACACAATATAATAATAATAAAACCCTCAACTGGTCTGAATTCCACCAAACAAGTATCTGGACTGCATAGTGGGGTGGCCCCGGTACCCAATTTGATACCGGGGCCACAATACCTCCTCCAAACATGGTACAGACAATTCGTCATTGAGATCCCAGACAGACAGCGTCAAAGTGTTATTGTTTGACTTTGTAAACCCAAAATACTGTCCCTGTTGCACATAGTCGTGCAATGAAGACTGACTTTTTCATTTAAAGGCACGATCTTTCAAGTGTAGTGTTTGTAAGTCTAAGTCATATTATACTTTTGGTAAAATTGGTTTATTTTGTTCCTCTTTATGGTAATTAGTAATAGAATTAAAGTATGAAATAGAATTAAAGTATGAAATAGAATTAAAGTATTAAATAGAATTAAAGTATGAAATAGAATTAAAGTATGAAATAGAGTGGTATATAGAGTTGTAGTGTGGTATAGATAGAGTGGTCCACACAATATAATAATAATAAAACCCTCAACTGGTCTGAATTCCACCAAACAAGTATCTGGACTGCGTAGTGTGGTGGCCCCGGTACACAATTTGGTACCGAGGCCACAATATAATTAAAAAATTGGGCATCAACTGTCACCGTTGTTTAATATCTGATACACCTAAATATGGACTGCACAGTGGAGTGGCCCCGGTAGTAAATTTGGTGCCGGGGCCACAATACCTCCTTCAACTTCCAAGTGTAGTGTTTATAAAGACAGACAGCGTCGAAGTGTTATTAGTTGACTTTCTTAACCCTAAAATTGTCCCTGTTGCAAATATTTGTGCAATGGACAGTTACTTTTTTATTGAAAGACTCAAGCTTTCAAGTGTAGTGTTTATAAAATATAAACAACAATACAGTAGTTTTAGAGCATGTCAAAAACTCTTGTTTTAAATTATGACACGGCATTTTACTTTTGGTTTAATTTCTTGAATTTTTTTAAAATTTGGTTTTACTTTTTGAACATGGCAAACGACTGTTGATTGGTCATATAATGCCAAAAAAAAAGTTCCAAGATGGAATTGTCCTTGGGCCCTCACACCCACCCTTATGTTGTTGAAATAGGACATGCACACTTTAACAAACCAATCATTTCAGCGACAGGGCCTACCAAACAACTTTGGCTGAAATGATTGGTTTGTTTGGGCCCCCACACCAAAAAAGCTATTCATCTCTCCCTGTACAGACTAAACAGGCTCTACTGAGGCAAGATGTCGTCCTCATCCTCAACCTCTGATTCCTCTCCCCCTACAGTGTGTACTTCCTCCTCATCACACATTATCAATTCGTCCCCGCTGGACTCCACAACCACAGGTCCCTCTGTAGTATCTGGAGGGCAGTGCTGTACTTCATTGAGGAATTGATTATTCATTTTTATAAACATCATTTTTTCAATGTTGTGAGGAAGCAACCTCCTTCACCGCTCACTGACCAGGTTCCCCGCTGCACTAAAAACTCTTTCCGAGTACACACTGGAGGGGGGACAACTCAGGTAAAATAGAGCCAGTTTGTACAGGGGCTTCCAAACTGCCTTTTTTTCCTGCCAGTAACAATATGGACTGTCTGACATGTCTACTTGGATGGTGTCAGCAAAGTAATCATCCACAATTTTTTCTATTGTGACAGCATCCAATGCAGCGAGAGTAGACATGTCTGCAATGGTTGGCAGGTCCTTCAGTCCGGACCAGATGTTATCAGCATCCCCGCCAGTGCCTCTTTTGGGAAAACTGAGCTTTTTCCTCGCAGCCATAGATGTGGAAGAAAATGAGGGTGGAGCTGTTGGCATGTCACGGTCCTCTTCAGAGGACAATCTCCTGACCAGCAGGTCTTTGCACCGCTGTAGACTTGTGTCCGCCGGAAACAGAGACACAACATACGCTTTAAACCGAGGATCGAGCACGGTGGCCAGAATGTATTCCTCTGACTTTAAAAGAGACCACCCTCGGATCCTGGCAAAGCGTACAAAGGGCTACATCCACAAGAGCTACATGCTTGGTGTAATCGCAATGGCTTACCAGCTCCTCCCTCACTTTCTCCAGCTGCTTCTGCAACAGCCTGATCAGGGGAATGACCTGACTCAAGCTGGCAGTGTCGGAACTGACTTCTCGTGTGGCAAGTTCAAATGGCTGCAGAACCTTGCACAACACGGAAATCAGTCTCCACTGCGCTTGACTGAGGCGCATCCCCACTCCTTTGCCTATGTCGTAGGTGGCTGTGTAGGCCTGAATGGCCTTTTGCTGCTCCTCCATCCTCTGCAGCATATAGAGGGTGGAGTTCCAGCGCGTCACAACCTCTTGTTTGAGGTGATGGCAGGGCAGGTTCATGCTTTTTTGATGTGCCTCTAGTCTGTGGTAGGCACTGGCTGAATGCCGAAAGTGTCCAGCAATTTTGCGCGCCACCGCAAGCATCTCCTGCACACCCCTGTCACTCTTGAGGTAATGCTGCACCACCAAATTAATGGTGTGGGCAAAACATGGGACGTGCTGGAAATTGCCCATATTTAATGCCCGCACAATGTTACTGGCATTGTCTGACACCACAAATCCCCATGAGAGTCTAAGTGGGGTAAGCCACTGGGAGATAATTTCCCTCATTTTCTCTAATATGTTGTCAGCGTTGTGCCTCTTATTAAAGCCTGTAATACACAATGTTGCCTGCCTTTGCATGAGCAGCCATTTTGTAGATGCTGCTACTGATGCAGCTGTTGCTGTTGCTGCGGAAGGGGATGCATCTACCCAGTGGGCTGTCACAGTCATATAGTCCTTCGTTTGCCCAGAACCACTTGTCCACATGTCCGTGGTTAAGTGGACAGTGGGTACAACCGCATTTTTAAGAGCACTGAGGACACTTGATCGTACTTCTCTGTACATTTTTGGTATCGCCTGCCTAGTGAAGTGGAATCTCGAGGGGATTTGGTACCGGGGACACAATACCTCCATCAACCCTCTAAATCCCACTCCACTGATGGCGGACACCGGGCGCACGTCTAACACCAACATTGCAGTTACAGCCGCAGTTATACGCTTTGCAATAGGGTGACTACTATCGTATTTTGTGGTCATGGCAAACGACTGTTGGACGGTCAATTGTTTTGTGAAAGACTTAGCGGTCTTACGACTTCCCCTCTGGGAAGATGACCGACTAACAGCAGCAACAGCAGCAGTGGCAGTAGTAGGCGTACCGCTGCAGGATTCCTCGGATGAATCCCGTATTGAGGAGGACTCAGTCTGGCTGCTGACTTGGGCTGCAGGACTGAATCTGATGGAGATTGTGGAGGAAGTTGACGAGGAGGGTGTTGCTGGTGTGTATCCAACTGGACCACGGGATTTAGGTGTCCCTGTACCGATGAGGGTCCTAGCCCCAGTTCCTGAACTAACCACTGAACTATGAAGGTTATTCAGGTGACGTATAAGGGAGGATGTTCCTAGGTGGGCAAGATCCTTACCCCTGCTTATTTGAGCTTTACATAAGCTACATATGGCCATACATTGGTTGTCTGGATTTGGATAAAAATAACTCCAGACCGAAGAGGTGCATTTTTTGGTCTTCTGACCAGGCATGACGATGGGCTTTTTCATCCCATGGACATCAGCTGTTTCCCCCCCTGGTGCCTCATTTACAATAACCACATCACCATCCTCATCATCAAGTTCCTCCACAGCGCCAGCTACATCATCAATAGCCTCCTCCCGAGCCACCTCTTCCCGTACAGTGATGGGAAGGTCAGGCCTGACAACCACCAACATCCTTGGACTCGCCTTGTGGATTTGTGATAATTTCTCTTTAGAAGGCAGAGTTGTTTGCTGTTTTGTTGCTGACAGCATAACTCTCTTCAATTTTTTGTAGGGGGGGGGAGGAGGAGGAGGGCTAAGATCCGTGGGTGAAGCTGAACCACTAGTCATGAACACGGGCCAGGGCCTAAGCCGTTCCTTGCCACTCCGTGTCGTAAATGGCATATTGGCAACTTTACGTTTCTCCTCAGATGATTTAAAGTTTCTCTTTTTGCTACTTTTTCTTAACTTGGGCTTTTTGGATTTTACATGCCCGGTACTACGAGATTGGGCATCGGGCTTGGAAGACGACGTTGATGGCATTTCATCGTCTATGTCATGACTAGTGGCAGCAGCTTCAGCATTAGGAGGAAGTGGGTCTTGATCTTTCCCTACTTTATCCTCCAAATTTTTGGTCTCCATTATATGTAGCACAAGATACTGCAGAATGTGTGAACTTGGTAATATTGCAGTACCAATGGACTTATACTGCTGGATTGGTTTTGCAAATTTGGTTATAATTATTATATTTATTTTTTATTTTTTTACTTTTTTATTTTTTTTTACTTTTTTTATTTTTTAAAAACTTGGGAATAATGGGGAAATAACTATGCCCTTAGAAGCACAGAGCACAGGACACAGCACCACTGGACTGAACAGGACACGGCACAGGACCCAGCAGCACTACGGACCTCAGCAGGACAGAGCACAGGACACAGCACCACTGGACTGATACTGCAGAATGTGTGAACTTTGTAATATTGCAGTACCAATGGACTTATACTGCTGGATTGGTTTTGCAAATTTGGTTATAATTATTATATATTTTTTTTTTTTTTAAATTTTTTATTTTTTTTTACTTTTTTTTTATTTTTTAAAAACTTGGGAATAATGGGGAAATAACTATGCCCTTAGAAGCACAGAGCACAGGACACAGCACCACTGGACTGAACAGGACATGGCACAGGACCCAGCAGCACTACGGAACTCAGCAGGACAGAGCACAGGACACAGCACCACTGGACTGATACTGCAGAATGTGTAAACTTTGTAATATTGCAGTACCACTGGACTTTTACTGCTGAATGTGTGAACTTGGTAATTTTGCAGTACCAATGGGCTTATACTGCAGGATTGGTTGTGCAAATTTTGTGGTAATTAAAAAAAATTAAAGTAGTTTTTGGTATTTTTTAAAAAAACTTTTTTTTATTTTTTTAAACACAGGGGAATATTGGGGAAATAACTATGCCCTTAGAAGCACAGAGCACAGGACACAGCACCACTGGACTGAACAGGACACAGCACAGGACCCAGCAGCACCACTGACCTCAGAAGGACAGAGCACAGCACACAGCACCACTGGACTGATACTGCAGAACACAGCACAGCACAGCACAGAACTAAACAGCACAGAACTAAACAGCACAGAGGACCACCTAACACACCCTCCCTCTACCCTGATCAAGTGAAGATGGCGGCGACTAGCGGGGAATTTATAGGATCCGAGTATCGCGAGATCCGACAACGGGATTATGAGTCAGAGCCTCAGTTTCACATTTGAATTTGGCGCCAATACCCGGATCTGTCTCGGATCCGACTCGGATCCGCAACGTTCTGGTGGGCTCGGATTTCATAAATCCGAGTGCGCTCATCCCTAAAAGTAACCCTTTCTATGCTGCTTGTAAAATGTTACTTCTTCCATTTACAACTAAGGACCCATTGTTCTCTACATGGTCCATGGTACAAAAAGCTAATTACATAAATCTTTGCATGAACCATAGTGATTGTTATATATAGTAATTGGTTAGCATCTAAGATGCCTTTATTTTAAAGTAAACAAACCTAATTTATCTAACTTCTTTTTATATATGTATTATACATATAATGTCTAAGTATAATGTAATAAAGAGTTTGTCTATCTCTGAACCCTTTTGAGGTCTCCTATTTCCCCTTTTACAATGAGGTGCACAACTATACCTCATATTCAAAATGTTGTCTAAGTAGTGACTTACATAATGGGAATGTTTCCCTGACATGTACATGCTTATACTGAATTTATGTCAACTAATATTCCTTTATTTTGAAATGATGTACATTATGGTGGGAAAAATAAACAAAAAACAACTAAGAAAGGTGCTCTTATGTACAGTAAACATTCTTAAAGTGGAATTCCAACACATGAAATGGCTGTGTACCATGTGTAAATAAGTAGGTAATATGAAAGCTTATCAGTTTCAATGTTTTGACCAACAGGTTTCCAGTATAGGTCTCTCTAACTGTATTAGCAGCTCAAAGGATGCAAAGAAGAGAAACAAAGATAGCAACTGAAACAGTTTATATTGTAGTAAGTATAATAGCCTTTAGTATAAGATAATAACGCACATGGAAAACATTTGGCACTTGTAAAGAGGAAGGCAGGTCCAATTTAAAGACTACTGGATTGATGACCTCAAAGATTTTGAAGGGATAAATAAATCTTAATGCAAATTTCACAATGGATATTCGTAGCCGAAGACCGCGGGTGGATAACCAGACTCTGTCTTAGGGGTTCAAATTGGGCACAACACGTATTCTCCTATCAGAAATTATTATTATGAGCAGATGTCTTTTTCATGTTTTCTTTTACTAGAGCCCAAATGACGGAAAGTCTTGAAAGAGAATCCACTGCTGGAACTTCAGAAGATGGAACTTGGGGTAAAGAAGGTATTCTAGTATGGCAGACATATAGTACAAAGAAGGGGGAGTTGGAAATTGCTTCATGGAAGTGATTATTGTGCGCAAGCTCTGCCCAAGGAAGTAATTCAACCCAATTATTTTGATTGGCTGCAACATACATCCATAAAAATATTTCAAGTTCCTGTTGGCTTCTCTCAGCATGTTAGATTGGAGGTGATACACAGATGAAAAGCTGAGTTTGATTTCGATATTCTTACCAAAAGGCTCTCCAGAATTTGGAGATGAACTGGGAACCTCGATCGAATGCAATCTCCAGAGAACATAGATGTAAATTAAAGACTTCCTTGATGAAGAGATTAGCTGAAGCAGAAGTAAGACCCTTGAGAGGCAGAAAATAAGCAGCTCTGAAAAAACGATCAGAGATGTCCCATATGACTATGCAAGTCTTGGAAGGGGGTAGATCAGCGAGGATGTCCAAGGGTTATCAGGAACAGGTAAGGGAATGAGTGGGCCATAGGGTCTTTGTCGAGGCACCTTATGTTGAGCACAGATGAAGCATGCAGTGACAACATTTCTTTACATTGTGGTGAAGAGTTGGCCACCAATAACTTTGAGTAAACAGTTCCCAGGTTCTCTTGATGCCAGTATTACCAGAAAAGTGAAAGGTGTGGGTCCAATGCAGTAGTTTGATACATGACTTGGGAAGGATGAAGGTGTTGCCCGGGGGACAATTAGTGACCTCAGAAGGAGTAGTAGCCACATTACATTTGGAACCCAAAATGAATCTCTTCTCTATGGGAGATTTCGTGTCAGAAGGAACAAAGGATCGCAAGAGACCATTTGCTTTCTTGTTCTTAGAGCCCGGATGGTAGGTAAGTATGAGATTAAAATGAGAGAAAAACAGTGACCATCTTGCCTGGTAAGAGTGTAAGCATTGTGCAGATTTTAAGTACAACAGATTTTTGTATAAATAGTCACTAGGAACTGAGCTCCCACCACACTGTGAGGGCTAATTTGTTGGCCATGAGCTCCTTATCTCTGATCCCGTAATGTTTCTCTGTTGGTTGGATTGTATGAGAGAAGAAGCCACAGGGATCAAGCTTCCCAGAGGTCTCTCACTGAGAAAGGACATCCCCAATTCCATAAGCTGATGCATCCACTTCTAGGAAGAAGGAACGCTGACAATTAGGTTGTTGCAGGATTGGTGCTGAAGAAAACAAAGAGCCACTCTTGAGTAGTTTAAATGCTTGCACCATCTCCAAGGGCCATTCCTTGGCATTAGCAGTCTTTTGAGTCAAGGATGTGATGGGAGCAGCCAGTGTGGAATAATCTTTAATAAACTGGTGGTTATTATTCGGAAGCCCTGGAAACCGCTGGGTGGCCTTCAATTTTGAAGTTGGGGCTAGTCGGTGATGACTTCGAATTTGACAGGATCCATTCAAAGTCCAGTACAGGGAAATGATGTAACCTAGAAAAGGTAACTGGGTTGCTTGAATACACATTTTTCGAGTTTACAGAGCAGATGATTAGGCCTGAGGCAAGTGAGAACCTCTCTCTCATGTCTCCGATGGGACTGAAGGTCCTGGGAAAAATATGAGCATATCATCCAGATATACCACCATGAACAGATAAAGGAGGTCCCAGAAAATCTCATTGATGAAACTTTGGAAAACTAATATTCAAAGTGGTCATCATGGGTGTTAAAGGCTGTTTTCCACTCACCCCCTACTTGATACGGATAAGGTTATACATTACCTGAAGATCCAATTTGGAAAAGATGGTGGCCTCTTTGACACGGTTGAAGAGCTCAGTAATTAAGGACAATGTGTATCTATTCTTTACTGTGATGGCATTTAAGCCCCGTTAGTCAATGCAGTGATGAAGGTCGCCATCCTTCTTTTTAACGAAGAAGACGTCTTTCTTGGCTGGTGATCATGATTTTCAGATGAAGCCCTGCTTCAGATTTTCCTGGACGTTTACTATCATGGCGTTATAATCTGTGATGGATGATGGATATTCACGACCCCGAAGAAGTTATTTACCGGGCAGTAGATCAATTCCACAATCACAAATCCGATGAGGTGGAAACTCTGTTGCTCGTTATTTGCTGAAAACATTGAAGAAGTCATGATACTGTGAAGGATGATATAGAACAAAGTTAAATAACTGAACCGGAGGCATCACTCTCTGAAGACAATGAGAATAGCAGTGTGATCCCCAGGAGAGAATGTGAGCTGTTTGCTTATCAAGAGTAAGGTAATGAAGATGGAGCCCCAATACCACAGGGTTGATTGCCCTGGGAATGGCATGAAAATATATGGTTTCCTTATGCAGGGACCCAAACTGTAGGGTCAAGTGGTCTTTAATCTCTTTTTCATATAGGACAGTAGATCCCAAACTTTTTCAGTTCAAGGCACCCTTAGGTTTTCCATACATTTTTCAAGGCACCCCTAAGCCAAAATAATTACCAAGTAGTCCCCTGCCTTGCTTACCACTGGCCCTGGCCAAGGCACCCCTGTGAGATCGCCGAGGCACCCCAGGGAGCCTAGGCACACAGTTTGGGAACCAGTGGTATAGGAACTTGCTGCTCTGACATTGCTGCAGTGTCAGAGTGAATTTTTATATGCTGGGGAATTTGAATTTATTGCCCCCAGCAGCAGTCATTTAATGTCAGCTAAGATCCAGAAGTGTCGGCAATCTGACATCACTGAAATGGGGATAGGGTAAGTGATCGTGACAATTATATAGTGAACAAAAAGGTTAATGTGACTTTATCATTTACTACTAACACTGTCAAGCTACATCTCTAAACTATAGTAGGGGGAAGTATACACAATTGCATACCTGACATATGTCTAACGTAAGTACTACCATTTGTGAGCTGTACACATCTTGAGATATATGTATGTAGGGTTTTCCTTGCAGGCCTCTTTTCCTATGTACCTATGTAAATGCATCCACCCCTAAATGAGCCCTTTTGTGCTTAACTCCAATGGTTGATTACATTGGCTATATATTTCATATTGCTTATGGAGTTTAGATTCCATTCAATGTATGATGATTCCAAAGTTCCTATATTTATTTATATTTCATAAAAATTATTTTATAAATATTTTCATTATGTGTAGTACATTAAGTTTGACTTTTATTCATTATGTCCTACATTTCCATTAATGTCTCTGAAATAGTATAGGAAAACCTCCTGTTGTCTGAAATTCCATTAGGAAACCCATTTACCTTTATTTTCTTAATCTTATCTCACTCTGTCTAAACTAGGTAATTGCCAGATAATCAGCACAGTAGGGGACATTCAGCTTCTAATGCAATAATTTTCTGATAACATGCTTCTTTCAGTTTGTTAAGCCACATAAAACACATTCCTAAAATGTTTAAAGGAACCCACACATGCAACAATTTGTTATGAAGCAATGAAACAGCTCAGATCATCAGGTGGGTCAGAGTTGTACCCCACATACAAATAAGGACATTTAGAATGTTATGGTACATCTCAAACATGTGCATCTACTTTTCTGCCATTGTACTATACCTGATTTATATGGATCCATATGGATAAAGTCTGTATGTATATGAATTTGCCAGTGGCTCACTTTCGGCTCTGTCAAGTACAGTTGTTTTGCCTTGGTGCATTGGACAGTCATTTAATTACTCGTATAGACTTGTTGATATATATTAAATATATTTCATTTTTCGAATTTACTTTATTTCATTTTAATTTTCTAATATTTTAATTTTCTAATATATCATTATTTAAGGCACTCGGGAAAAAAGGAGTAATAATTTATTGCATTATTGGCTTTGCTTTTATTTTATTTCCTCTATTTCAGATGTAAACCTACAAAGTTATCAGAAAGGCTCTGTGCAAAAGAACGGAATGCATGGAAATTTGTTAACTTCATTTTAATAGGAGAATATTTAACATTATGATTTTGCATTTATGTCTTGTGCGAGGTACAAAATTGTGCTAAGGCAATAACACCTACAATCTTTCATCCTGCACATCTTCTTATCTGCAAAGGCAGGTGAGATGCAGAGAGACAGATAAAGACATACAAAAATAGGTGCATAACATTCTGTATTGAAAATTTCAGCAAACACATGTCGTAATTGATCCACAAATACTCTGACATGAATTAATGTGTGCATCAACAAATCAGAGATGGAGATAAACAATCTGACTGTAAATAATGATACATGATAACATCATAAAGTGCCTCTGGACGTACAAATATCATTTTTTAGACCTCATTCCCAGTTATTATTATCAAGTTGAACAGTCATATATCACCTTACTTTCATGTATCAGATCATGATTACTATGTGTCCTACAGAATTAAATTAAATATAAACTCCTCACCCTCATCTACAAAGCCCTCAACAAATTTACCCCATTTCAAACCTTGTCTCTACCCACAGTCCTTCTGCTCACTATACTCTGTCAATGACCGCCACCTCACTAGCATACTGGTTACCGCTTTCCACTCCTGCATCCAGGACTTTGCCCGGGCTGCTGCTTACCTGTGGAATGATCTCCCACACAGATTAGGAAGATAACAAAAGTAAATCACACAATAAGAAGTAAATCCACTACTAATGTCCAATAAAGGTTGAGCTGAATAATATTTCTGAACCAAATACTTATATTTAACTAAATATATGCTTTAGGCTATTTTTCACCCCTGAACACCAGGTTTCCATATTGGAGGATGCTTTTCTACAGAGAGAGACAATGACAGGCTCGCAAAATTGCTCAGCTGAAATGCACAGTGTGGAATGGTGAATTCATACACAGAGGGAAGGCCAGTGATGTCAAAGCAGTTCATATGCCTCCAATTACAGATTTTTGACCTGCATCACACAGGTGACTTCAGCTGTGGAGTCGGAAAGGAATACTTTATTTTTTATCAGAGTTGCATGTGGTTGACAGTTAATGCTGAACACTGAATTTTACTGTCATAGATCATATCTGAACATGAAAATTTTGGGGTCTAGCTGTCCTTTAAATTCTACCAGGCTCTGGAATATGCTTAAGCTGTTATGGCAATATTGAATGAGATAATAAAACCCTAGAACCCTCTCCAAGGAATGCAATATGTTCCAAGCTTATTAAATCATGATATTGGGAACTGGTATGGATCAGACACAAAAGGAGATAATAAGTAGTACCAACTAAAGGTCAACATGGTGGAAAAAACAGCAAGACCCAGTCCAATACAAAAACAAGGTTCAAGGTGAGCAGAGATCAATAGCAGTATAAGTAATCAGACTGAGGTCAGGGCTGGCAGTGTACAATAGAGATACTGACAATTCAGGCTGAGGTCAGGGCTGGCAGAATTCAGAGCAAAATCTGATAAACAGGTCAGTACAGGAAGAGGTCAGAAGCAAATCCAGAGAACACACCACTGTGTGTCATGGGAAGGAGACAGCAGCAAAAGTCCAAAAGGCAGTCTGGGTCACAACAGTAGGTCTATACAAAATCAAGATAAATAGCACACTATAAAAGTCTAAACTGTGACCAGCACAGGTGATAGGAAGGTAAGGGTTTATAAATACTGAGCCACCAATGAGAGGAAGCCCCTCTACTTAACCCACATGAGAATAGATTAGAATTAGAGTTTGAGTTGCTAGGCAGCTGCTGTTACTTAGAGCAGAAAGATGCTGGTTGCCGTTGCTTGGCAACCAGCTCTGAATGAGATGGCTCCCACTGCCGCTTTATATGTCCATGACAGCGGCACCCCCAGCTTGGTATTTTTATTTTAACATATACAGTTTTGCTCACTGCTTTAAAAATATTTTCAAAAAAATTGTTCCAACAGTTGCCGTGCAAATTTTAACTCACAGGATTGTGCTTGAGATACAGGAAGAACTGTCTAGCACAACAAAGTTTTCTTATGCTTTTAGACAGGTAGACATAAATATTTGACTTTACATTTATACTTCAAATAAGGATCTCTAGAAAATGAGCTTGACAAGCTGGTTAAATTAAATACTGTTACATTTCAACATACATCAATACAGATGTGATTACAAAAAATATGATTTAAAATGAAAGAATCAATGTATAGAGTTGGAAACAATAATCTGGAAATGACTATGGATGCAACATGTTCATGTTAATAAGAGGAAATGAGCAATATTTCTGAACCAGAAAAATAATTCAAGTAGTGCACAATTTTTGTGCAAATTTGTCTTGTGCGCATATACAGATACATGCTCCCAGGGGAGGGCTGGCGAATTTCAGCCCGGGGGGGCAAGACTTGACTCAGCTGCCTGTTTTAATGGGAAAAAAATGCAGGTAGCTCAGTGAGCCAGCCCAAAGTAGCTCACTATGTGACCGGCCCGGGGGGCAGATGCCCCCCAGTCCAGCCTGTCCCTGCATGCTACCTTCTACTTTTTGGACTATGATTGACTATCTGAAGTATTGTGCGGTCTGAGATGGAAAGAGTTATATCAATTTATTTATAAATTGGACACATCATATGGGAGACATTGGAGCGTACAATTGAGTAGCATAAGCACATCATCATCATCATCATCATTTATTTATATAGCGCCAACATATTCCGTAACGCTTTACAATTGGGGACAAGCATAGTATACTAATAAACAAACTGGGTACAACAAACAAAGAGGTGAGAAGACCCTGCTTGCAACTTACAATCTATGGGACAATAGGAGTTTAATACATGAGGTTAAGTCTACAGTTTGCATTTCGGCCCAGCCAGACTGCAAATGTAAAAGTGACTCATAAGCTAAATGATCCTGTCACACAACAATGTTGGTCAAGGGGTAGTTGTCTTGTGTGAAATTGTGTAACGGGTGGTAATAGGGTAATGGGACCTCTATCAGGGACAATGCTGGGAGTGTAGTAGTTAGCGCTGCTGGCATCATCAGGCAATTCTTACCAACAGCAGCAGTTGTAAGATGCAGTGCACTAGAGTATGGCAGCATCCTAGCCACAGCCAGTAAAGAGAAATAGAGACATGACAAAGTATTAGCAAGGTGTGATGGGCACAGGAGACTAACTTCTGGAAAGCAAACAGAATGGGAAAAAGGTGGCTACTTATTTAACAAATCAATTGCCTCAGGCCTAGTAATGCTGATGATTGTGAACTTTTATATCTATGTCGCTTATTTACAAGACCTGTGAATATTTTTGCAGTTACCAAAGCCTAGTATTTTCATTTAGCCACTGGTACAATCTAACAATAGCTTGATAAAAATGTATTGTTTTCATAGATTTTGTAGTACTGATGATATTATGTAATAAAGGATTAATATATAATAGGAAAAAATTCTTAATATTGTAACAGTTTAAACATAGCTATTTTTTCAAAGCATTCTCAATGCTATGAAATAATCCTTGTACCCTATTTTTACATTGTAATTCATACAAATCATACCTGCAGCAAATTGCTTGCAATTGCAAAATAGGGATTCTGAATAATTGATTAAGAATATGCTTATATTTGCAGTTTGATACGCATGCAGTTTCTTACTCTGGGTTACATTTGCTGAAGTCACTTAGCTATTAAAATGTAACTGTCTGACACATTTGATGAATCTGATTGCTAGAAAAGAACATGTTAGAATTTGTGCTAAAAAAGATGTAGTTTAAAGTATGTATTGCAGGCTAAAATGGGCAGAGACATTAGACTTTAGCAGCATATATCATGGCCAAATGTACTCCTCAGCATCACCTAGTGGAGAGTGATGTTGAGTACAGACAGTGTTGACATTTCTTCTCACCTTCCCCTGCCTTTTGGTCTGAAGACCTAAAACAACTTACATTTTCAAGAAGGTGGTGTGCGAAACGTAGCTTATGAGTGACCAAACATTCAGTGGGCTCAAATCCAAAAGGTCAAGGATCGTTTTTCAAGTGTCAACCATTAGGTACTATAAAGTGCTAAATAATGTGTTGTGTGCTTCATAGCACACATTTTCCGACGATAGCGTTTTACTTTATCCTTCTTTATAATGTACAACTATGCATGGTTCATAAGGTACAATTTATAGAAAAAATACTTTGGCAGAACCTGTTTCCAGTTTAATTCATCAATTCATCACATTGTCCTTAACCTAAAGGTTTAAAGTGAGGAACAAATTATAAATTCTTCACCTAAAATATTAAATAGAAAAAAATGTAGAAAACTTCAAAAAAGGGATAAAAAGGGATTATGATTTGAATTTGTATCACACTGATGCATATTTTATTCTATACTTAAGCTTTATTAAATGACATTTAACAATAAGAAGTTTTTACGTTTTCATCATTATGCTTGTTATGTCATTAATTTAATTTTTTTCAATCTTGAAACATTATTTATTGTGTAATACATAATATTTCTGATGTTTTGTAAAAAGAGTATATAAGATATACAGGATTTCTAAATATATTTAACTGGTGACTTGTATATCATGCCACTTATTATATTGATTCAGGAGTTACCAGAATAGTAGTAAAATATGTTAAATTACTTCTATTAATTTCTCTTACAGTCATTAGTAATTAGGGAGATTCTTGCTAAGATACTTCCGTCAGTTATGAAGACAAGAAAGCTATATATTTTGAGAGCGTATTTTTAACATTTTCTATTGTTACATATTTCACTCTTCAGAACCAACTATTGAAGTTTTCATTTGCAGGTCTGTAGCAAATACATAATGCTGGAATACATTAAAAGTCCCTATTTTTGTTTCTTGCAAAACAGACATCACGATAGTGTGGGATGTATCCCTATTGATGATCAGCTTTAGTATGCCTTCCTACTTCTGTTAATCTGACCATTAATCACCCTACAAGTCACACGTTTGCCTTTCCCACCCCCCTGTCTCTCATTCTTTCTGCCACTCTTTCTTTTTCCCACAGATTTCACCATTCACCTTCCATGTAGCCTTTACTCCATTAAGCACCACAGTTAAAAGGAAGGTTCTCTTAGAATTCTGAAGTATTCTCAGTATTCTCATGTCACTGTAAAGCATGTGTATAGGTAAAACATTTAAATGAGAATACTTGGGAAGAAAGATGGTTGAGATACAGTAATTAGTCAATCTGCAAATCAACAAACAAAATATAGAAGAGATAATTTGATCAAAAATAACTTTTCTGTCATCAGCTATTACTTTAGTGTTTGCTAATGATTTCACTTTGTTTCTTATGTAGGACAGGATTTCAGTTGAATGCAATGTAAGTATGTTTCATGCAAGGAAGAAGGATAGTTTTGTGCAGTTTTATAATTTTTTTTTAATGTACTTGTCATTGCACTTGGAATACTGCTGTTAAACTCAAAACCTGTTCATATTGTTGTTTGTCTACAGACCCTGTCCCTCTTGTGGCTCCTTATAAAGTTTTATATATTTATCATTCATGGCTCTAGAGTCTATTGTATCTTCTTATTAAAAGAGCAGACTTTTATAACACTCTCTCATCATGTATTCAAACCATCTCCAATGCAGTTCCTTGCTGTCCAACTCTTCAAGCTACACTATTCATACTTGTTTAATAGCTTTAAAAGCCTTTTCAAACAACATCTTGTTAGATAATCAGACAAGTAATTCACTCTAAAAAAAAATCATGCAGTTTGAAAATCTTTTTATACTTATTTTACTATGTAATGTACTGATTTTTCACATAGAGTTTTTGTGACTCTTCTGTTATAGTGTAACTGGTTTGAAAGGTCATCAAGGCAGGGATATTCATTATATTAAATGTTTATTTGATTTAATGTAAGATATGAATTTATTCCCTATATTGTGATTAGAGGTGAGCAAATCTTTCCCCGTTCAAGCAATAACAACATAGCACCAATGGTTCTATTGTAGGTGAATCTATTCACAAATCTATTATTGTTGCTTCCAGCATCATTATTAGCTAATTATACAGTGCCCCTAATTCTGCAGCGCTGTACAGAGAACACAATCACATCAGTCCCTGCTCCATTGGAGCTTACAGTCTAATTTCCCTAACATATACACACACACACACACACACACACACACAGACAATGAGAGAGAGAGACTAGGGTAAATTTGATAACAGCCAATTAACCTACTAGTGTGTTTTTGTAGTGTGGGAGGAAAAGGGAGCACCTGGAGGAAACCCACGCAAACTCGGGGAGAACATACAAACACCACACAGATGAGGCCATGGTTTAGAGTTGAACTCATGCCCCCAGTGCTGTTAGGCAGAAGAAATGCTAACCACTAAGCCACTATGCTGCCTGTAAACATAAAAAGTTATTTTCATTTTGAGGGGTTTAAAAATTCATTTAAATGTGTTGTAATATTTTTAATAGTGTTTTAAAAGACATGCTGATTTAACTCTTAAAAGTTTAATTGGGTAATAAATTATATTCTGTTTAATATTACTACTAAAATTAGAAAAAGCAATATACACATATTTAATATCATTCAGACTTTCTTTGGCAGAACCTGTCTGGAGGACTGAAATTATTTCTCTGAATAACTTACTAAATGGTATTTAGAGAATTCCAAAAATGATATTGAATGAGTGTTTGGAAGAGGTGTCTAAAATCACACACATGACAAATCTATCCATTAATGTATCTGTAACGCAACAGGTACAACCTTTGATCAGAATGTAATTGTTTCAAACCAGATCTTAATCATTCTTTTCGGAAATACATTTGAACATTTTGGATGAAAAACTTTGGCTTCCTCCAACATATCACAGGGTAAATTCTCCAACAATCTCCATAGCTTTATTAGCAGAATTATCCAGACCTTGGGGTAAATGTATCAAGCTGAGAGTTTTCCGGCGGGTTTGAAAAAACGAATCAGATTCTTGCTATCATTTATTTAGTGCATTTTACAAAATGATAGCTAGAATCTGATTGGTTGCTGTAGGCAACATCTCCACTTTTCAAACCGCCAGGAAACTCTCAGCTAGATACATTTACCCTGGTCTTTAACCAGTACTGGTTAAAGACCTTATTTCAATAAAAGCGCAAACTGTTTAATTGCTATAACATAAATTGACCTTCATCATTGCATGGAGCAAAAAAGAGCCCTAGATAACAGGGGACAATAAACTTTATTAAGAGATATTTTTATCTCTCCAAAACTGAAAAAATAGTTTCTGAGTAATTTATGACACAATAAATAATTCTTTATCCAAATCTCCTGAGAAGATCGTGACAATTCCAGCACATTGTACTATTTTCCAAACACTTTATGCCGGATTGTTATAGTTTGTGTTGGCATAATTATATATATATAACAAGAACTTTGTGTAGCTCTTATTGTTGGCATGCGGTTGCTTAGTTACTGCATGACTCTATACTTTGCAACTATTTCCTAATGAAGATCTGATTTTGTCATTTCAAAATGAAGAAGAAAAAAAAAGTAAAAAATGAAAAGCAAATAGTAACAACCAACATTTTAAAACATAGTTTTGCATCAAATTCAGATATCTTTTTTTTTTCAGCATGACTTGTATGACCATCATACACTAACATTTGTAGCAACTCAAGGTTTGGCAATAATTTTGTTAATCTCTAATTTTAACTTTTACCTTGTATAAAAGTCTTGTCAGCCTCCCTGGTGGCTCTGACTCTTGTCAACATCTCTGCCTACCCAATGGTTCTATATAAATCATTTTACAAAGATTCATACATATATTTAATAGAGATGAGCAAAACAACATTTATTTTTGTAATTTATGTCATGGGGTGATTTTGCATCTTGCATTCATTTGCAAAATGAAATACATGAATTTTGTTTATTTAGATCATCAGTAAAAGAAATGCCTCCTAATGACATTACTGCCTTAATGTGTTTGCAACATTGATTATTACTGAGGCTCCTCTTTTGTGGGTGTCAAGTGTTTCAATGAACACATGTATGTAGAGTGATCTGTTGTTATACAAAACTTCAGATCTCAATCTCATTGGTTCAGTGGTTCAAACCAAAGTGACTGATTTGAGAAAGTGGCTGAACAAAAATAAAACTATGTAGACAGTGACTCAAAAGAAACACCTGGAAGTGTGTTCATTTTTAGATATGGATCATATATGGATCCAATCCCATTGTTGCAGTATGACCACCGCAATAAAAAACAAATACTCAGAGTTCTTACAAATAGTTCACCATGATAATAAAATCCTGAACAAGCCATTTAAAAGAATATTTATATAGCTTTGTTTTTATTTTTTCTTTGTATTTTTTTAAAACTTTTCCAATAGATATTACATTTCAACAAATATTACATTACTGCAAGAACATAGGTACATCACGTGTATCATAGATCCCAAGTTTTAAACAAGACATTTCGGAAATTAAAATATGAGTCTATTTATCTATGGTCTGGCATTTTACGTGCCATATCTCATTATCTGCAAAAATGTGTTACTTTGTTTGTTTCTGCTCTTCAAACACAAGACATATCTGAGAAATAGGCAGAAAAATATGATTAAATGTCTTCTATCCTCAGTGATCAAAAAACCTCCAGGGTCTATTAAATTGATGAAGTTAAAAACGACAACCTTAAGTGTGAGATGTTAGAAAAAATTGTTACGCTGTTGACTAAAGTAGACAGAGTTACTTACAGGAGAGGCTAATCCATTCGACCTGCCAAGCCTGTGTTTCACATCTGATTAAAAACATGCCAGTCTTCCCACACAGAAAAGCATACAACACAACAAAATAGACCCACTCTCCAGTGAGTGTTTTCTGTGAACCTGTTGGGGCTTGGCAGAAACATTAATCTTTTCTTTTCCCCTCAACGGTAAATCAGCAGCTAGAAAAACATTCTGTTTCCAAAGACCCAGGGGGAGATATCCCCGCTGAGGCAGAATAAAAGAGTGCTACATAGGAAATATCACGCTGGATGGTACGTGTTCATCTACAGCTTATTTCCAGAAGAGTAATGGAATAGTCTGTTGAGCACCATCCAGTTTTTGCTAAAAATAATAATAATAATAATAATAATAATAATAAACTAAATATGTTCGGTACATAGACTGTTTATCTTGAAGTTTTTAGGAATAGTAAAATCTCATAATTGAACCTGAGAACATTATTGGTTTGGCATAGTAAATGCTCAGAAAGAAAAAAATCATATGCCGTGCTGCAAATCTTCAAGTTTAATGATAGAGGAAACTATTACTTTTAAGGAACAAACCTGTGGAAATTGCGGAGATTTGACGAATTTCATCCCAACCATATTGAAAGGAAGAAAGGTCATGTGTTACATAACAAGAATTAAGACATCATAGCTCAGGGCTGCACTCCCAGCCCATTACCAGCTTGGAGGAGCAGCAACAGGCAGCTTCACAGGTAATATGCTGCTGGTTGCTGCTGTTCTGTGGTTGGCACAAAGTAAAGAGGCTCTGCTGTAAAAATGTAGAGATTGAATGAGTGATATTATGCGATTGAAAGTTTGAGGTGCCCACTAAACCTTGGTGCCCTAAACGACCTCCTAGGTGCACCTAGTGTTTGTGTCGTCTCCTTTACAGAGGAATAATCAAGCATAATAAGTGATTAATGCAAGCACAACATCTAACCTATCATTGAAAGCCGTATTAATCGCAATCAATAGAATATGATTCATTCTATATAATTGACCAACTGCATAAGTGAATCAGTGTCCAATCAATAAAATTAATCTGTCATAATTCTGGTACAAGGGAACTGAGAAGATGAGCAGTACACTATTGTAAATAAGCATTAAAAAGGACATAGGGAAAATGCAACATATTATTATTATTATTATTCTGCAAATGATTCAATATTTGTGACTTGACACCATAGTGTACTGTATGGTGGCACATGTTACGGTATAAGAGAACATGGCTCACCAGGCAGCACATTGTCTATCTCATGGATAATGGGGCCCAACATGCCCAGTACATTTTGCAGTCATGTTTTTGTAGAATGCATGGTGTTCATTGTATCTACATCTCAAAGAAAATATGAAAGACTTATCTGAATGCAAGATTGCGCTTTTGCTCCTGCATCAAGATATGAAGAGCCCTTTGAGAACCAGAGAAACTGAGGAGTGAGGGATTATGCTGACATGTGGAACCAGTGGGTAAAGCCAGGTTAATTTATTTACCACCTGGATAATGACAAATATTTTTTGAAATAAAATATATGCAAAGTGTAATGCTCTTCTGTGTGTGCCTGCTTGCTACTCCTAGAACTCTCACCATGCTCATGGCAGAAACAATCCTGGTCGTTGTACATTCACATTAAATAATAGGATTTTTCTATAAATTGAACCTTCAATGTAGATGGCTGTGATGTGGTCAAATAAATATGGCAGTTCATTAGAAAACACAGTTAAATTAGTCAATTATGACATCAGGACCAGTAGGGTTCACAAAATGCTCAGTGTAGGTTTTTTTCAGCAGAGCTCAACTAAGCCAATGTCATCTCAATGTAGTACTTTACCAAGTACAAACTGTGAATCACATAAAAAACACTGTTTTGTAAAGTTTTACCAGGTGCAACGTAGAGTATACAGGGATGCACAGCAATAGTGAATACCAGTCTATACCACTGTAGCTCTATCCCAATCACTGTGCACGTTAGACAGTAATATTAAATTTAGAAGTGGTGGTATGGAAAATGTAATGGGAATAAAAGTGAATGGGATTTGATAGTATTACAATGAAGGCAGTAGAAGTTTTGGTATGGCATACTACCGTATACACCGCCACTTCAACCACTGGTAACAACAAATTGCAACTATATACCAAATAAAAGTAATAGCATCCTAAAAGTGGTTCAAAATATAGAGAGTAAACAAAGACTATAATGTTACTGCTAATAATAGAGGCAAATTATGTTTATTATAGCCTTAATAGTATTAATATTGCACAATATAAAATAAGTGGCTAGAAATGAAAAATAAAAACAATGTTAAAAAAAATCCCAAAATGTAAATTTTTAGATTTGAACCATAAGATAAAATGACAGCCAGTCAAAAAACAGTGACAACAATAATTCACTGCAGCTCTGTTAAAAAGCAAAGTACTATCTCTGCATTATAGACAGCTGAAGCACTTCTCACACTTTTAAGAAACTGAATGAATGGACCCAGTAGAGGTAATTTACAAAGCATAACCAATGAGCACAGCATTGCCTGGATAGTGTACTCAGTGCACTTCAATTTGCATGCCTAACCTACTATATACTCTCAGGAGATGCTTACTCAATCTAAAAGTGTTCCATAGGTGTGTGGGGAGGGGGAAAATTTAGAAGAGTCACACAGTGAAAAGCAGCAAATGATCAATAAAGGCTCAACCTCCTACCACTTTAGTATTTTCGTTTTTTCACCTAAAATACTGCTTGCTATAGCATCATTTCTGGCTTTTATTAGACATAAGAGTGAAGAGTCATCAAGACTGCCTTTCATCATCATCATCATCATCATCATTTATTTATATAGCACCACTAATTCCGCAGCGCTATACAGAGAACTCATTCACATCAGTGCCTGCCCCATTGGATCACAATGCTCTTTGCTGTTCTGCGTCACTTATCAAGGAAGTTGTTTGCTAAACAACTGACATTTCTACAAAAGTAACCATAGGCAACAAGCTCCATCCTGGCAATATTCAGCGATAAGCTGGAAAGAACATTGAGATACAGTGCTTGCTATAGAAGCCCAGAGAACCTGAGTCTTTTACTAACCTACAAAGTTCAAATACTTAAGCTAGAGAGCTATACCTAAAAAGTTAAGTACCCCAAAATTAAAAATAAATACATTGGAATGTGATTATACTAAAAGTAAAGTAAAATATAGACAGCAAAAAATATATAACTAATTATATAAAATGTATTTTGAAAAATAAAGCTCAATACTTCTCTCTAAGATAGAAAATATTTGACCAGATGTAGCTGCTAAACATTAAAAAGGAAACATTTCACACTGTGAAGGAGTAAACAAGCAATATACATTTACAGTCTACTAAATTGCAGTGAGTTAGTTTTTCTTGCAGCATGACCAGTAAACACAAACATATTTGCCTTTCTTACTAAAATGTTAGCATGGCAATGTATGTGGGACCCCTTACTAAGTTGTGCAAACTAGCAATACTGTGTATCATTGGGTCATCACAGCTCATTATTGCAGAATGAATAAAATAGCAATATGTCAGCTCCCTCAACACACAAGGGACAACTAAATATTTTTATCATGGGAGCAAGGGATATTTTTTTAATTCTTATTTATTTTATCATAAAATAATAATAATATTTTTTTAACAAGATTATTGCCAGTGAGCCCATGACACAAAAGTGAACTCATAACACAGACAACTTTTATGGTTGTTTTTCAAATACAGTTTAACTTCAGCAGCTACAAAGTTCTAGTGGTAACGTTACAGCTTAGTAAGAGGCTAAGCTTCACAGGGATTCCATAGCAACCACCCATCCATCGCCATTTGTCATGCTCATAGCTGAATACTGCTGGGGTTAAACTCAGTGTTCATTGCTGCTCTTCACTGCCTATCACAGGGCTGTCAATGGTTTAGTAAACTACTCTGGTGATAACCAGTAAAGAGGAATGATTAATGGCAAGATGTGATAGTGGTGGTAATAGCTGCTTGTCAGTAAGAGGGACACCAATAACTGCTATCACTGACCATAACATTATCTAGAGATTATGCATGTTTATTGAATGCAATATAATAAGGAAGCCTCAATAATAGCCATAACCTTAGAATGAGGTGGTTAGTGGATACATAGGGCTCGCATTAGGGTTTTGTTCTGAACTGGAAGTAAGAGTGTCTACAGCTTAGCTGGCTATGAATGAATGTATTCGAGTTTAGACTGCATCGGGACTCATTTATTAACATTGCACTTAGGTGCACAGTGTGAACAAAATAACTGCAACCAATCACCATTTAGTTTTATCTATCTAGTGCAATGTAGACAACGATTGGTTGCTATGTGCAAATTATGCACATAAATGCCCGATTATGTCCAGTGGAATTAAAATTGCCTAATAAGCAACATTAGCATTTTTGTACCTGAAACATTAAGTATTTCATTATTTTTAAAATGAAACTATAATTGTCATGTTGTTGTTAATATTTAAAGGCAACTTATCATTTTACATGCATGTCCTGATTATACAGTACTGTGTGCCCTATGCATATATTAAATAAATAAAACAGACCTTGATTTTGATGCTCTTTTCAGGAGCAATGGGGCATAAAAACACATACATATGGCATTCTATAAAATTAAATATAATATATACAATAACATACATAAGGCATTTATCAAAAGGTGAGATGTTCACTTTAAGACCCCTTTTTAGATAGATTCCCTATTGCTTTTAAACATGTATGTATTTAAGTCTTATGTTCTTGAGACTGTAGTCATAAGTCTCACCATAAAGGTTTGACAGTGTGTGGTCATAATACCCATAAACCTTGAGTTCAAGTCAATAAGCAATCAATCCAGTAACATCTGTCTAAGAGATTACATGATAGATTTCTAGACATCCAATTGTTTCAGTAACAAGCCTCTACAATCCTTTTAGCAGAAAAGGTTCATTTAATGACAATAGCACTATGACCTGTTTGTGCCACTGTAGAATTGTACAATATTTTATAATTTGGTGGCCTATCATTACTGGTGAACTCAAGCTGAAAGAAAATGTTTCCTATTCTACATGCCTATAGCTGTGTGTGCTTTAGAGGAAGTGACAAGCCAGAAGATGGATTCCTTTTTATCTTGCAGTTAATTATATAATGTTAGCATCATTACATGCAATCGTATATTCTGGGATTCATTAGGTATTTTGCAATAGATTTATTTTTGACATCCGGATTTCAGGTATCATCCGCAGGTGGCAATAAGAAACAATATGGTACGCTTTATCAGTTCAGCTACAGAAACAAAAGCCAAGGTAATTACTGTCATTCTGAGCAGCTAGAGCCTTTTCAGACTGCAATGGAGATCCTGACAGCTCTGTCGTCCTCACTGTGGTTGATATCTGCTACACTGAACAAAGTAGTGTACTCAGAGAAATCTTCAGTAGAATACATTAATAGCAATGTTTGACATGTATTTATATCGCCTTATACAAGTATTCCACTTAAATGTGCTGGGCTGTTTTTTTGTTTATGTAGTCACTTGCTTTTAAAATGAAAATAAATAAATATATATATATATATATATATATATATATATATATATATATATATAAAACTAGGGAAATATATAAACTTCAGAGATTATTTACGTTTTCAATGTTAAAATGTAAATAAATATTTTATCAATAATTTTTTTATGTGCTTTTTCTTATGCAAAAATGAAATAATATTTATTTGACTCCAAATTAGTAACCTCAGTTGGCAGAACACTACAAATAAATTAGTTATTGTATTTATTATATTTTATTTTGTAGATATTTATGAGCACTCTGACATAATGTCAGATTAATCATTTATTTATTTACATCTGATGAGCATGTTGTTGATGCAGAACACTGCAATTTAAACAGCAAGGAAAGGGAGAAGTGGCTTTCCAGCTGGCAAACCAGGATTATATGCCTGAGAAAAAAATAAATAAGAATGTTTGGTGGCAGAATTGATTATTAAGCTTTTTTACAGTCGTTCAACTCCAACAGAAGCACTGAAGTTTGCTGGTTGTTAACTCTGGTTGCCCTTGTCACCATCATTGCCTATATCAATTCCACCAAGCACCATAAACAGAAAATATAGTAGCATGCAAATGGTATGAGCCCCATTGCCAACCAATGAGGCCCAAGTACAACATGTGACAATCTAATATAGCCTTAAGTAAGACAAACACACACATACATACACACACACACACACACACACACACACACACACGCGCACATATATACACACAAAAATCCAAGTGACATGGATGCAGAAAAATTAAACTAACAATAAAAGCCTGCTGAATTATTGTAGGATGGAGAGGGATAGGGGAGGGAGGTGAAAGGTGGGAGATATGGGGGGATGATGTTGGGGCGGGGTGGAAGTCGACAGACAACAACTCTGCGACTACAGATACAATCATACAGGTAAGTAGAAATGAACCGTTTTACCATCTTGGGAAAACAAGGGGGAGCAACAAGGAACCTGGGGGGTTGCAGTTGTTAAAGTGATGCCAGGGGTCCCAGACTCTGTGAAATGTAGCAACTAGAAGGCTAGTTATGTATTCCATTGATGTTGTGTGCCAAATTCTATTGAGGACTGCATTTCTGGAAGGTTGGGAAGCTTTCTTCTATTCACTTGTAATTTGGAATGATTTGCAAATGTGAAGTTTCAGTTTAATGATTTGTTAATGGATAGGACAGGCTGACAGAGTAAAATGGTCAATGGGTCTTTGAGCAAGTGAATATTGGGTACCTGAATAATTAGGTCTAGGAACGTAATTCCAAAAATGAAATATAAGTGGGCATTCCCACCAGATGTGCATAAATGATTCTTTGTGGCCACAGTTACGCCAAGAAAGGTCGTTTTTTTGAGGATAAATGGTCTGTATTTTAGTGGGAATCATATACAACCTATTGTATAATTTAAAGGCATTCTCTTGTTCAGCTGTGTTGATGGTAGATTTTGAAACACGTTGGCGAATGACCAACCATACTTCAAGTGTTATGCCAAGGTCCTGATCCCAAGCCTGTTCAAATGGTTCAGAAGTATGGGGGGAAGGTGGCAGAATAAAGTGATACAGTATGGAGATACAGTCCCTGTGCACAGGGGTATAAATGCAGTGATGTTCAAATGTAGTTGAGGATCAGAGCTTAGAGGAATATATCTGGGCCTACATAAAACTCCTCATTTGTATATAGTAAAATTGCAGTGTATGAGGGAGATTATACTTTTTGTAGTCACTGAGGTGCATGATATGAAGGAATCTATCCATTCTCCTGGATAGCCAAGAGTGGGCAAAAATGGCTGAGCATCACAAAGAAAAAAGTAGGTGTTTTCAGATTGGTGTGAGCAGTGATGGGTACAGAGTGAGCTCCAGAACCTTGTTCAATTTATCCCAAATATCTAGCGTAAAGTGAACAGTGGGGAGAGTGGAAGCTGAAGCTGGTCTAAGACCCCTGGGAAGACAAGGCAAAAATCACACTCCCTGATCTCTGGATAGCGCGTCCTCATTGTCAACCCGTTTTTTTCTATGAAAATTTGCCTGCCAGTAGAGGATATGGCACAATTGAGTAGCATGGTAATGTTTTCAAAAGGTGGAAGGCTGAGACCCCCATTGTGTTTGGACTTCGCTAAGCAAACTCTACTATTTCTAGGTTTCAGTCCATTCCAAAATAAACGTATCACAAAAGGATTGGAGTAAGTGCTAGAAAGAATCAGGGACTTGTACCGGTAATGTCTGGGACAAATACAATAGTCTGGGCAAAGTCATAGTCTCGCGAGACCACCTCACTAAGGAAAGAAAAAAGCAGGTTGCGCTGCTGAGAGGCTGATTTTTGAATATATAGTAATAAACAACCAAATGTATCCAGAGAATCTCCCAATGAAAGAGACACTGAAAAATAACAGTTATTATTTATTAAATCAACCATATATGGAATGTGCATAAAAACCATAAAACATCTACATAAGTCACAACCAAATCCTACAACATGAGATATGTAACACGTATGGCATAAGAAATCAAACCTTCTGTACTCAATTGACTACTCATATAGGAACAACCGCGGTTGATGATAAATCACAAAAGATGATTGTATGATCAATCAAAAAAAGTACCCATTAGTAGTTGAATCCAGTCCGTACCTCATCATAAACTCACAGCATTTGACTAGAGCTGGAGATAACAGAACTGGGGTAAGATGAATTATCTGATATGTGAACCGCATTTAATAGTTCCACAATCAACTGTTATACGATATCAGCAGCTCGTTAGCCTAAAATCTAGTGTCAGTCAGGCACTAAAATACTCACACCGCTTGCTCGTGCATAGTTCACCCTCCGGAGGGAATTAGTAGAGCACAAAACGGACTCCGATGTTAAGCCTGAATCATGGTCTCCCAGTGTGAGTCTCCGGTCTTTAGCGCAATAATGCGCAACTGCAGAGCCAGCCTGACTGCCAGCAAAGTGGTTGCACTTCACACTCTGGTGACGGATCGCAGACGGAGAGTATCAAGTCACAATCCCCCCACCTCCCCCAAGCCCCCCCGCCCCCCCCCGCCTCCCTGAAACAATCCATAGCATTATATTTTTTTTAGCATAGCATATACTCCTATAGTTAAGTAGAAGGGTAAACTATGTGCCGCCGCACATCACGCTGCTCCTCCTGCATCACCATGCGGCCCCTCATTATTGTCCCTCTCATCACACTGTGCTCTCCTTTATCATTACACTGCATCACACTGTGGTCCCAGCAGTTAGAGAATAATGTCCATGGACCCCATATTTTGTCAAAGGATCTACCAGAATTTTGATTTATGCTGGTCATATGCTCCATACGATGAATATTAAGCTCAGTGGTCGAAGTGGAAGTTTAGAAGTGGCGGTATGAAAAATGTAATGGGAATGTAAACAAGTGGATAGAATTTTATTATTTTACAATGAAGGCAGCATGAGAAGTAGCGGTATGGCCTAGTACCATATACACCCCACTTCCACCACTGCTTACCTTTCAGTTCACACAAATTGTACTTTATGATTAACACCTAAGTTTAGTTAAAGATAATTAACTGTCAAGAAACTGTAGTTCAGGGTTAGTAAGCCCAGTAATGAAAAAACAGTAGTTTCCTATCACTACCACGTCATAGACCGTCCGCTACTACAATTACTGACTGCAGCCCTCTACCTACAGAAACATGAAAAAGTGCTGTAATATAATAATCATGTTAATATGTCAGTCTTCTGCATGAATGCCATAGTGCAACATTTAAACAAGTCAGACCTCCTCATAATATAAATCCCACCAGATTCAGGATAGTTGGCAGACTGTGCTGCTCTCTCCTACCGGTTCTTCTCACTTTCATCATTTGTGGCTGCTGTATCTTTAGATTAGTTGCTGCTTGTCTGGATCCTGGAATGTTGGAGACCCTATTTGGAAAAAAAAATGGGTACATGAAATTTAATGAACTCCAACCAGCCCCAGTGTTAAATCAATATAGCACCCACATTTTATAAGTAGGCCTCCCTCCAACCAGAACATTAAATTAATAGTGTTACCATTTAAAAAATAAACCTATTTCCCTCCCACAAACAGCCCCTCACACACACATAATATAAATACACTGGCCCCCCCACACACACTCACAGTGGCCCCTCACACACACAGACAATGGCCCCTCACACACACATAATACACACAGACAATGGCCCCTCACACACACATAATACACATAGACGATGGCCCCTCACACACACATAATACACACAGACAATGGCCCCTCACACACACATAATACACACAGACAATGGCCCCTCACACACACATAATACACTCAGAAAATGGCCCCTCACACACACATAATACAAACAGACAATGGCCCCTCACACACACATAATACATACAGACAATGGCCCCTCACACACACATAACACAAACAGACAATGGCCCCTCACACACACATAATACATTCAGACAATGGCCCCTCACACACATAATACATACAGACAATGGCCCCTCACACACACATAATACAAACAGACAATGGCCCCTCACACACACATAATACATTCAGACAATGGCCCCTCACACACACATAATACAAACAGACAATGGCCCCTCACACACACATAATACAAACAGACAATGGCCTCTCACACACACATAATACAAACAGACAATGGCCCCTCACACACACGTAATACAAACAGACAATGGCCCCTCACACACACATAATACACACACACACACACACACACACACACTATTAATATACTACCCTACCCCTTCCCCAACTTACCTTTTTACATCTAGGAGCTGTGCAGTCTTCTGTGCATCCCCTTCACACATGTGACACACATCAAGCCGCACAGAGGAGGGAGGGTGGAGACCAGCCTACACAGTAGCCCCTCCCCAGCCTCACGGAAACCTACCCCCCTCCCCCGACTCGTGCCCCCCCCAGGGGGGGGTGCGGGGTGCCGCGAGTCGGGGGAGGGGCCAATTTTTTTTCTCTTGTCCCCCCCCCCGAGAACCGCTAGGCCCTAGGCAGGTGCCTAGGTTGACTAGCGGTAAATCCGGCCCTGGGTGGTAGGGTGGAAAACGGATCTCGAGCAGAGAATATCATGTATCTTAATTAACCTGAAGCAAGAGTGAAGGGAATTATCCGATATGTGAATGCAGGTTACATAGCGGATAATTCATCTTACCCCAGTTCTGTTATCTCCAGCTCTAGTCAAATGCTGTGAGTTTATGATGAGGTACGGATTGGATCCAACTACTAATGGGTACTTTTTTTGATTGATCATACAATCATCTTTTGTGATTTATCATCAACCGCGGTTGTTTCTATTTGAGTAGTCACCTCAGTACTGAAGGTTTGATTTCCTATGCCATACGTGTTACATATCTCATGTTTTAGGATTTGGTTGTGACTTATGTAGATATTTTATGGTTTTTATGCACATTCCATATATGGTTGATTTAATAAATAATAACTGTTATTTTTCAGTGTCTTTTCTCTTTCATTGCGAGATTCTCTGGATACGTTTGTTTTTTTATTACTATATATTCAAAAATCAGTCTCTCAGCAGCGCAACCCTGCTTTTTTCTTTTTTTTTCTTTTCTTTGTGTTTAACTACTTATTGTGGCTGTTTGTAATCCACCACGGGTCTGCAGCAGCTGAGAAGCTTGATTATTATTTTTCTCCTTTATTCCCCCATTTCTATATGAGTAATATATTCCCCGGGGTTCTCCAGTGTGCGCCACTACCCCTAGTGGGTTTTCATCTCACTAAGGAGCTTATTGCACACACCGCCCATACTTACAGTGACAGAAGAACATCTGCCATCTGCTGCAGTGAAGAGAGGATGGTAAGGAGGACCACAAGTAACTATTAGGTGAGTGCCCAGGGGGGGTAGAGGAGGAGTGAACTGGAGATAATACATAATGACTGGGGGAGAGATCATGACTGGGTATGTGGAGATCATGACTGGGAGGGGGGGTCATGACTGGGACTGGGAACAGAAAAAATAGCAAAAAGGGAAAAAGATAAGAAAAAACGTATCACCACGTATATAGGGATTCCCTTGCATGCTCATGCAGTAGTTACAATGGTACAAAAAAAAATATACAGGGGGTCCCCAATAATATTGGATTGGTTATAAGTCGCTTGACAAATGGGGCCCTCACAGTAACCTTAGGCCAGGGGCCTACAATGTCTTATTCCGGTCCTGTAGCTGGTCATAGTCTTTAGTAAATAAAACACCCAAATATTGAATCATTATGGGTACAATTAAAGAACAAAGTTGAGTATCAATAATTTTTGGGCTTGTGGAGCAATATGAAGGGTAAGTGCTTCCGATTTACAATTGTTAACTTTGCAAAAGTTGGCCATATTGCTCAAGTTCTACAAACAAACTCATCTTTTTACCTAAAGATTTGTTTAGTTTAGGTAAATTGGAACTAGGAGTATAGAAATCAGCCAAGGTAATGATCTTACCTGGTTCACCAATATAATGAAGTGACCCTCATGATCCAGGGAGGAGGCGGAAAGATGAAATGACCCAGTGTTAGGGACCATGATGGCAATCCCACATCTTTTGTCGGGCAAAGAGACAAATTTCACTGTCGAAAATCTGTGGGAAGACAGGGAAGGTTGGTTGTTTCTCTTAAAAATAATTTCCTATAGGAAAACAAAGATAGTAGATTAATACATTAGATGATAATTTATTTAGTAGGCCTGGTGATCTGTTAATAAAAGCCAGACCATATATGCTAACCATTCTCACCTTTCTCTGAAAAACAAAAATTATTTCTGTAAATCTGTAACAGTGCCAGTATTCACCACAAGAAGAGATGGAGGCAAGACCATGTCCATATAACTGGCTCTGCACAGATCAATTGTTCACTTGAACACATTGGAAAGTGTTCAAGTGAACAAATGTAAGAATGTTTCAGGCTTTCGGTGGGTGGTGCATCTTAATGTGTATGTGTGGATTTGAAGTCATAATCTATCTGCTATTTGCCTGCAAAAGGAGAAAGCAAGTTAATGTTTTTACTGACAGACAAGCTTATTTCCCTGGTGCCAAGCCCTTCAATAGGACTTTAAGGAAGGCAAACTTAACCTGACTCTGATCCACTCAATATTTGTTGATTCATGGGATCTGTATGTACCACATGACACAGGTTTGCTGAGAAGCTGTTGGATATGTACTTAGGTTACTTTGTGAGTTTAACTACATACTGACTCGGCTATTAACCAGAACACAAATAGATATTTAAATTTTCAACACACTGGTTGCCTCACCGCTCTGTTGCTTCACTGATCTGTTGAGCCACATACTTGAGCGTGTGTTTGGGCAACTGCAGATCCCTACAAGAGCCAACGTGGTCCCGCACTGTTTGGTCCGTGCACTGGCTGCCTCTAGCTGCTCTTGGCCACTGTTGTCAATCTACTTTAATTAATATCTATGCCCCTTACTATGCACAATTAGAATTTTTTCAGCAATTATCTTCAGTAATGTTACAAAGAGATACACCTAATATTATTCTGAGTGTAGATTTTAATGTAGCAGATCACCCTAGGATTGATAAATCTAAGACACTACATAGACTTTGCCTGACTGAGCAAGGCCATATTTTCAAGCTGAAAGTGATTCATGGAATGGTAGAGCTATGAAGACTTTTATATTTAACTGAGAAATCATATACATTTTATTTAAATGCACATAGATCTTTTTCAAGGATCAATTATATATTAGTGTCTGATAATTTAATTTCATTGACCTGTGAAACAAGTATTGAGAATATAGTCATTTTGGATCAAGCTTTGATTACAATCTTGATACAGATGTCTCAATCAGTTATTAGATAACAGCTTTGGAGAATCCCAATGCATCTATGTCATTCAGAACAATTTCGACACTATCTTTAGCAAAAGTGGTCTGAATATCTGGATGACAATATTGATCACTGGAAATCATTATATTGTTTTAGGAAGCTTCAAAGGCAGTTATGAGGGGTCACATAATTACCTATGTGGCCAAATGTAATAAATCTTCCAAAGAAAAATATGAGTCTCTTCAAAAGCTATGACTGATAATTATAGTGCTTATGTTTCTGATCCAAGTGATGATTTATTGCATAAATATAAGGAATATTGGTATTTATTGGAAAGCTTTCTGACATCTTAAGACAAATCACAGTTAGATTATGGCAAAAAAAAATTTTTCCATTGGGACAATCATGCATGTAAAATGTTTGGTTAATATAGCCAAGTCACATAATGCAAAGGTCATATTGCGGCCCTAAAATCCAATGACTCCTTTATGTTATTAACTAAAACGGAGGATATAAGAGCAGCTTTTCAGAAATATCATTCTCTATTACACCAAGGTAACCCCCTTGATTTTCAAACAATGGATAAGTTAATAAGGGAAATAGAACTTCATGTTTTGTTGGCCAACCAAAGTAAAGCATTAGATGCAGACACAAGTATCCATGAAACAGAATTGGAAATTAAAAATCTGAAGCCCGAGGCCCTGAAAGCCTCTCATCTGAATACTACAAATGTTTACAGGTAGAACTATTGCCTATACTTTTAGAGGTATTCCGTACAATACATAGGACGCATCCAGCCAACCAATCTTTCAACACTGCTCACACTATTCTCATGCCCAAAAATTATAGTTAAGTATAGCTAATAGACTACAGATGTTTTTCTCTGCAATATTGACCGAACATCAACTTGGATTCATGCAGCCTCGGACTGGCCTGCCGGGGAGCCGGGCTATGCCCCGGTAGACCCTGCCGCATCAAAGCTCCGCGCCCCCTCCATCGTTAGGGCGGAGCTTCAATGCGTCTGATTTCCGACACCTCATTTAAACATGGCGCTAGCTGCAGTATGTGTGGCTCACACCCAAGGGCCGGGAGTGCAGGCAATTTCCGGGCACTGCACATAACTGTGGGCACTGCTGTCACCGCGCAAGTGCAGAGAGCCGCGTCTGCCAGAGTGAAGTGGGTAGAATTGGGCCAGAAAATCTGGTATCTTCACACTACCACTTTTATGCTGTAGGATATTGAAGCATAAGCACCATAAAACACTAGACTGAAAAAAACAGTAAAAATCCTTTAACTTTGTGCAAGGAAAATATAAATATGGTGTAATAACTCTAGCATTTCTACAATGTCAATATTATATCAGGTCAATAATTAGAAAGCTTTCTCAGCACGATTATTATAGCCAACTGAATGCTATACTATTTACACCAATCTCAAAATGTAGGGTAATTTCTACTCACTATAATTTCTTATGTCCACATGTTGAATAATAAAAGTGAAAAAACAGATTTATCACAATGGACGGTTTGATTTCTGGCTCTAACAATTGGGGATTTATTATATTCTTTGGCTAGTGCAATTAAAACTCTCCCAGCACTGAAATGTTTCTTAATATATACCTTAGGGCGAATATGTCATCCTTTCGTAGACATCAAATGGGGTTCACAACAGACCATTCATGCCCTAAATGTGGTTTTCTAAGAGCTTATTTATTACATTGTTTTTGGGATTGCCCATTAATTGTACCCAGGTTTGGAGATTTACTAATGATCACTTGGTGACATTTCCTCCATTATCTCCAGAATGGGCAATTATGGGGATTTTACCTAAAAGGTATGTAGAAAATTACTCCTTGCAGTTTTGAAAGCAGCAAAGAAGAATAGATATCAGGATTGGATTCAAAATTTCACTCAATCTCTTCCATTGTTTAGAGAGAAAATCTTCAACTTGTATCATATGGATTGATTTGAGATTTCATTGCATAAAGAGACACATGTTAAAACATGTATTGCTCTGTGGAAAAGCATTTTTGACTCTTACCAGAGCCAGTTAAAACATAAACACAAATATTGAAATGTTTTTGTCCAACCAGAGGGCATGAACCAAATAAATGTAATGATGATCCTCCAATAGTTTTGGACAGAGTAGAGTGAACTCAGCTTCATTGGCATTAATCTCTACATGCCTTCCGTATATAGCAAAAGTTGTGTTTTATAGCAAAATTATGCTTTGATTCAACTAAATTAATGCAGTTTGATGCAGAATTAATTAATGTTTGATATATTTAATGAATCTAAATATTGATTGTTGGAACTGATTATTTCTACATTTGTTATTATTATTTGTAACATGTATGGCTATATGATTCAATAAAAAGATTTTGACAATAACAATGTTTCACTTGTTATATAAACTTCATAGATTTCAAGATTTCAACTTCAAGATACATTGAAAGCTCTGCAAAAAAATGTCACATGATACACTTTCTCTGTACAAAAACAGAATGCTGATCTACACTGTGCTAAAAGTGTCACAATTTTCAGTGATATGATGCATAGAGACATTTCTCATGTATTGCTTATTCAATATGACAATAACTGAGATGTTTACATCTGATTCTTTTTTTATTTTGAGAATATATTCTATAGTCTACTCCAATATATTCTATCCCATGGAATAGTTATCAAATTGTCAATTCTATCTATCAATATACTAATTTTTAAAACAGTAGTTATATAAATGCTATAACACTTTATTGACTTACATTTCTTATCACTGTTTTGAAAGCTACTCACATAGCTACTCACTTTTGTTTTGACATTAATCATTTTTATTAAAGGTTTTGAGGTATGAGGGGGTACAGAAAAAAGAAAAGGGAGAGGGGTACATGGTGGAGAACAGACAAAACAATGAACCCCAAGCAACATGAGCCTTTTCTTAAATTTAGAGCCATTTGATCAAATAGAGTTAACCTGGAGTTAACATGGTTATAAGGACGTCAACTAGGCGACAGAGGTAGGGCAGTCGGGTCAGGGGTGGAGGAGTTAGTTGCCACTGGGCATAAAAACCTAGACCCTTCTCCATCAGTAGTGAACTTGTGCCAAGGCATCCATTTAATGATAGGAGAGGAAGGTGCCATAGAATATGGGGCATCTAGTGTTTCAAAGCTAAAATTAAAATTAATTTTTGCAACAAGTTAGTGGACAGTAGGGGGAGATGGGTATTTTCAAAGTTGTGCTATACCTGCTCTAGTAGTTACTAGAATATGGCCCCAGACTTATTGATAGTGTTTCAGCAGTTGGTCTGTGTATAAGTGAAAAAGAGCATTAAGCGGGGTTGGAGTCAGAGATATTGACGTGACCTATTGGACGAGGTCAAAAACCTTTTTCCAAAGTGGCTGAAGGACAAGGCATGTCCAAAACACCTGCATGGTGTCTCCCACAGCCCCACAGTTGCACCAGCAGAGTTTGGAATGATCAGGTCAGATCTTCTGGAGGGGGGCTTGGGTGAGGTAGGTCCTATACAAAAGTTTGAGCAACATTTTCACATGGTTGGTGCACCTGGACACTTTAGAAAGATTACCATAAATGACTCCCTATTGGGACGGGGAGGGAGAAATGTTGAGGTCTGTTTCCCATTAAAACTGGGAGGTGTGTTTGGGTATATCAGAGAGGGAAGAAAGTTGCTGGTACCAAAATGTAATACCACCTTTGTTATTTCCCTTAATCAGTTTGTCATGAAGGACAGGCAGGTGAAAGTAGTAGGCAACCATGGTGGTGAAGGTCCCCATTCCAATATGGCAACCGCAGATATTTGTAAAAATCTTTAGAGGAGATGCTATTTTTCCTGTAGCTATGAAAAGGAGCAAAGACCTTGGGGGCCAAATAAATGTGTGAGGGAAGTGAGCCCCCCACAGTACCAGTTAGACATATCAAAATCATGGAGAAATGTGTAAAGTGTAGGTATAGAGATGTTGCTAGTCGGAGGGACAAAGTCTACTGAGGACCCAATAGTTATGTTCCAGACCTTAAGGACATCCAGGAGAGAGGTTAGGGAATGAGGAGAATGAGGTCTTGAGGTCTCAATGAGTTAGGGAGCTAGACCTCACATTTCTTTTAATAATAAAGTTACTCTGAGAATATTTGTAATAACAAAACTAAACTAGAATTAAATGACAGTTAAATTATTGTGTGAGTATATTGGCATCTTTTTATAACTGTTAGGCTAACCATTTGATTTATTGGAAGTTGCAAGTCCTGAATCATATTTTAAAGAAAGGCTGATATATAACTTCAATTCAATGAATTCCCAGCAGATTATTTGACTGGCATCATAACTAGAAAATACTGAAATTTGATTTGAGGATAATTTGCCAAATTCTATAATGAAGTTCCGATGCTGAAAATCAATTTGCCAGTCCGTCTCAGTGCTGAATTGCAGAGAATAATCACTTCAGACTATAGAACACCCCCTATTTCTGGTAAATTTAAAAATGTCATATTGTTGCCACAACTACTGGTTATTATTCTCATCTGGCATGTTGTGGGTGCTCCCCAAAATTTAGAAGAGTCTGTTTCTATTTGTATAAATTTGCATTTTTGAAAAACATTTACTGTATTCATTTATTTTTTTATCCCTGTCAACTGGTGCTAAGTGAGATTTATTTTTATTTGCCATACATATAATTTTTTTAGAAGTGAGTGCCATATTTACCTATAATTTTCATCCATATCCTACTGCAAATTGAGTTTTTGCATTTGCCATCCATGTGTATTGCTGCAAACTTAAGTGTCCAAAACTGTCCAAAACTATTGGAGGATCATCATTACATTTACCTGTTTCATCTCCTGTGGTTGGACAAAAACATTTCCATATTTGTTTTTGTGTTTTAACTGACTCTGGTAAAAGCCACACCTTTGTCCCAATTATTGTTCATTACTTTCTGTCATCTTTTTCATGGTGTGACTCTTTGTCTAAATGTTGTTATATTAATTTGTGAGCTGTGTCTTCATTACCCTCAGCCAATTTAAACCTCTGCTTGGTCAGTTTCAATGTAAATTGGGGCTCCACTAAATGTAAGTACTATTGGCATGAAGTGTTGTCTTCTATCTATTTTGTATTTTGTATCTGTGTAAAGTACACACACATTGTACAGTGTGCTTCTGTTTTTCCCTCAATTTTCCTTACAATTGGCAATTGGATGCTGTATCCTGTATACTGTACACAACTCTTTTGCTGGCTATTGCAGTGTGCTGGGGAAAATTTTGTGTGTTTGTTCCTTTTACTATAACCCCACCCTTTCAAGCACCTGCTATAGCCTATAAAATGATTGAGCAGCTTCCACATCTGTATTTGTCTGAGAGGCATGTTGGTGTCAGTAGCTGAGAAGGGGTACTGACACTGAATTGCTGTTTGGAGGCTTCTGGGGTACCTCTTTGGTAAGTTAGCTCTCAATTTAAAAACACATATGTATGGCCCAAATATATGGGACTCTCATTGCTTAGAATTAGGACCACCCTATTAGCAAAAGCGCCTTAGTGTAGCGGGTGGCTTTAACATATATTTGCACATGTGTGCAACTAAGACTTTTGCATTTTTATCTATAGTAGAAATGGCAGGTCTTTTGCTTGCTATAGCAGTGTGCTGGGGGAAAATTTTGTGCGTTTGTTCCTTTTAGGATAACCACACCCTTTCAAGCACCTGCTATATCCTATAAATTGATTGCGCAATTCTACTTCTGTACACAACTATAATAGGACAGAAAAACATCAGAAGGACCAATGACAACTAGAGATCATCATCATCATCATCATTTATTTATATAGCGCCACTAATTCTGCAGCGCTGTACAGAGAACTCACTCACATCAGTCCCTGCCCCATTGGAGCTTACAGTCTAAATTCCCTAACATACACACACACACAGACAGAGAGAGGCACACACAGACTAGGGTCAATTTGTTAGCAGCCAATTAACCTACCAGTATGTTTTTTGGAGTGTGGGAGGAAACCGGAGCACCCGGAGGAAACCCATGCAAACACGGGGAGAACATACAAACTCCTCACAGATAAGGCCATGGTCGGGAATTGAACTCATGACCCCAGTGATGTGAGGCAGAAGTGCTAACCACTACGCCAAAGATGTTCCCTGACCCCCATGTTCTGGTTTTCAATTTGGTTTTGGATCTAGATTAACTTTGTGTTTGTTACTAACCGGTGTTCGGCTAGTTTTCCGTGAATTCCTTAATCAGTTTGTGGTTGTGTACTTGGATGACATATTAATATATTCCCACTCTCTGTCTCAGCACCGGCTCCATATTCAGCAAGTTCTCCGTAAATTACGGGACTATCATCTGTTTGCCAAGCTTAAGAAATGCGAGTTTGAAGTTCGAAGTGTTTCATTCCTAGGATATATAATATCCTCTACTGGTTTCTCTATGGACCCAAGTAAAGTTCAAGTTATTCTAGATTGGATGCGGCCCATTAATCTGACAGCTGTACAAAGGTTTCTGGGGTTTGTCAATTACTACCGAAGATTTATTCAAGGTTTTTCTATTTTGGTGGCTCCCATTGTTGCTCTCACCCTGAAAGGGGCTGATCCTGGTAGGTGGTCCTCAGAAGCTGTCAATTCCTTTGAGGCTCTAAAAAAGCATTTATCTACGCTCCTGTCTTGAGACATCCTAATCCTGAGCTCCCGTTCATTCTGGAGGTCGATGCCTCTGACATTGATGTGGGCATTGTTCTCTCACAAAAAGATCCTGGCAATCACCAACTGTTTCCTTGCGCCTTTTTCTCCTGCCAGCTTTCTGCCTGCAGAGACCAACTATAATGCTGGCTAGCGGGAACTCTTACCCATCAAATGGGCTTTTGAAGAATGGTGTCACTGGCTGGAAGGAGCCATCCATGTCATCTCAGTCATCACTGACCATAAAAACCTCCAATACATTGAATCCGCAAAATGGCTGAATCCTAGGCAAGTCTGTTGGTCTTTGTTCTTTACCCGCTTCCGCTTTGTTATCAGTCTAAGAACATCAAGGCTGATGCTTTATCCAGAAGTTTTGTCTCTCATCATATACCAGTTGCAAAACCGTTGCCTATAATACCAACTTCAATTATTCACGCAGGTTTAGCCCAGGACTTGGGTATAACCCTTCGCAGGTTCCAAAAGTTGGCTCCCTCTGAGACACCCGCAAAACGCTTATTTGTGCCAGTCCACCTTCGAAAGGCAGTCCTCACTGAGGAACATTGAAATAAAACCGCCGGATATCCTGGTATATTTAAAACCACAGAAAACAATAAGTGCCAACATGCCCTGGTACCAAGGTCCCACTGGACCTGCAGTGCACCAAGGAACAATGACAATCAAACACACACACACACGCACCCACAAGGCTCTACCTTAGTCAGGGTTCATTTGGATCTTCGTGGGATAATAAACACCAGAGGAAGACTAAGGAACCCTTCACCCCCTACTTAAGACCAAAGATACACACAAATGAAATAGCAATACACTAAGCTGGTCCTTAGAAGCCACAATGGCACATCTGTTAGTGAGACATAGACTATTAAAGGTTTTGTAAGTTTTATATATCTAAAATATATCTCTTTAAATTAGGCAATGGTTTAAGGGTAACTTTGGGTGCAGCAAACTCCAAAACATACAGAGTAATTTAGATACACACATTTCTACTATATCAAATGAACAGGACTAACTAATACTAAATACACTTTAAACGTGTCTCGTTTGTTAAATACCACTAAGAGGTATCTCTAACCCTTTTAATTGCTACCCTGCAATATCAATTACCAAAATACTTCTCACTAGCAATATACACTATTCTAAATAACAATTTCTTCAATTTTGCTAACACATATCATACAAAAATAATAAACAAATGAGTGCAATTATGCAGTCTTTTTAGCAGGTAGTACTAATGCAGATTTCTTCCTCTCCTTCACAGAGCAAACAGGCAATACAATTGCAAATAGCGCAAAGTAATGTTACAGTGATCTGTATTCTTTAACATCAGCTAACTCCAATTCAATAAGCAAAACACAAGCAATACACCCCCCTTGCTGTTCCCTCTTTTTCTCTTGGGCATGAGCATTTTGTACAAGCTGGCTCCTCAACACACAGTTATAGGGCTTTACAAGTAAATAATTTCAAGGTGTTTGATGCAATTTTTAGACTCAGTCTCTATCCCCTACCTATCTTTCCCAACACTTCACCTTTGTTACTATATCACAGTCCCACAAAAGGGTATTATATAATACTCTTCAGGTCTCCCCACCTGTTCCCTACCTGACTAGTAACAAAAATATTCAGTTCAAGCAGATAAATAACACTGGTTTCCAGCATCTGTGTCCAAGATGGCTCCACTCTCTGCTCAGGTATCTGGTAAGCTCTTCCATGCTCCACAATAAGGTCTTCTCTCTTAGGGTGTCTCTCTTTCCTTAATCCTTCTGTCTCTCAGATCTCTGAGACTTCTATTAGGGTGCAGGGAACTTCCTCCTGATGTCTGTCTCCCTGAGTGCCTCTCAGAGTCTCCAATTGCCGTTTGTAACAGAAATTTTACCACTACCCCTCCCTACTGCACGCATGGACATGTAGTTCTCTGCCGGCTGGGGCAGTATCTAAAGTGCATGAGTGGCCCGCTTGGGTTGCTGGTGCTACATACACAACCAGATACATGCTGATAATCATCTGCACAGATTTTACGCCAGTGGGGAAGCAGCCGCAACAAATATGCTTCCTAGAGGTGTATATGCTGCTCTTTCCCATTCAGCATATTACGATAGGAGCATTAACACACACTTACTGTACTATTATTAAAGCCTACCCATCCACTACCCCCCTGTTCCTCCTCTCTAACCATAGAGAGGTGAAAGGGGAGATATATATCAGTCTAAAAGCATACTGAGATGTAAAATGTTTGTGCTTATGATTTACATCCAACTTTAAATAAGCCAACAGTCAACAGTGTTGGTTTCTTTTCAGTTTTCCTTACAAGTGAATGATGAATACTGTGGATCGCCTTATAGAACAGGAAAATTCTTGAAGTGCCAAGTGACAGCCTATATCTGTTCAAATGTATAAATGTACTATGCACCACTAAAATCTTATATCAGCTCCCCAATAATAATAATAATTTTAAAACATTCCTCTCCAATACAACACTGAAAAATAAAAATCAACTCATAATATAAACAATGTACAATATCTGGAAAATGTATCCACACAATTTTTATGCAAAATTGGACTTCCATGTATGCTTTTCTGACACAACAGAAAAGTATTTATCTAATTATTATATATGATTCAGACTCAATTAATATAGTTGAACTACAGTCTGCAATTAAAAAATATATAATTTAAATAGGACTGCTTTTCTGAACTGTCATGGTTTCTGAAGTGTGAGTTAATTGTAAACATATCACTGCCTGTCTCCTTCATTTTGCATTCCATGTGTGTGTTGGCATACATTTGGAAACCTCTGCACTGAAAAAGTGTCCTGCCAATGGGAACGAGTGATTGCAATTATTATGATAGTTCACAAATTGCCTGAGATAAGGGTCAGTACTTAAAAGCAATTATTTAGTTCCCATAATATGTATTACACATTTACATTCTTGAGTTTTTAAAGAAGGGTAAAGGATTTCTCTAATATTTAAACTAAACAAATGCACAACTACATCACGCCAGACATGTGATACCTTGACTTGGTAAAATGATTATCATTATAGGGACAACCAGAATCCTTATGCAAAGGGAAACCCCTCATTAAGTAAAAAAGTAAATGATAGAAACTATGGAAAAAAACAACCAAAAAACATTCTTTCTATTAAAATAAAAAATAGAAAAGGAGAGAGAAAAAAACATGGAATATGTAGGGAGATGTTGTCAGGCCAATATACAATCTAATCTGACAGCAGCAGGGACTCCCAATGTGGTGATATATAAGCCAATAACTGCATAAAAGCATGTAAGCTACAGGTATTGATTCTATTGTTAGGGCAGAAAAGCAGTTATCTTAATTGACACTGTTTTTACTCTCCAGAAATCACATTTAAAAGTCAATATCCTATTTGCTTAAATTGATTTGAGTTAGAGATGCTCAGGCTCGGTTCCCCGAGAACTGAACCCACCCGAACTTAGCAGATCTGAGTACCAAGCCGAGCCGCTCAGTACTTTTGCGCACCCTCGGAATAGAAAACGAGGCAAAAGTCATTGTTACGTCATCGGATCTTGTGAGTTTTGGATTCTATAAGTACCGCCCTCCATGGCTATCCAGCACTGTTTCACAGAGAGACTCAGAAGGGGAGCACGGTTCTTGGCAGTCTCTAGTGCAGTTGGGCAGCGTCATAGCTAGAAAATAAAGAAGAGGGGTAGCAGTGTTCATCAAAGTCTCCAGTGACATTCTGCTGAGTTATAGATAAAGAATAGGGCTGGCAGTCTTGTTCTAAATCTGCAGTCACATTGTACTGTGTTATATAGCTAACACACAATCAAGACAGCTCCATTGCTAATTGTCATTGCTGAAATAGAAATAATAAGGATAGCAGTCTTGTTCTAAATCTGCAGTCACATTGTATTGTGTTATATGGCTAACACACAAACTGGACAGCTCCATTGCTCCATTGCTAATTGCCATTGCTGAAATACAATTAATAGGGCTGGCAGTGTTCTTCAAAATCTGCAGTCATATTTTACTGTGTTATCAAAATGGATTCACAGCAGTACACAGAAGTGCAGGAGCACCAAGCAGCTGCTGGCACCAATCATGATGATAGTAATCCCTCTACGTCATCTGCTAAAGCCTATGTTAAAGAACATCGTGTTTTTAAGTCAGGGAAACAAAAATGTAAAAAAACAGCTTTTCCCTTGGTAGAGAAAAAAACCCCTGTAATCCAGGATCTGCAGAGAAAAATAAAATTGCCAACATGCCATTCTACACATGCAGTGGTAAGGAAAGAATGAAGCTTTCACCTTTTTCTATGAGTGCTAGTTCTGCAACTGTCACTGAGGCATCTTCTTGCAAGGTCAGTCATGACCATGCAAGACCTTGTCATTCTGACTCCAAAAGTGGTGTCCAAATACTTTTACGTGTAAAAGCCGCCCTGGAAGAAAACAGTAAGGCATTAGGGGAAAATGTATGTTCAGATTAAGAAATTACACAAATCCCTGGATTGGTCTTGGTCTTATAAATGCACGCATCCCTGGGGGGTAAGCGCTCATCGCCATGTATTAGTTGTAGAATTACCACAGTTATCCAAGGAACGGGTGAAGCGATCAAATGAACCATAACTGAATTCATGAGCCATTCTGAGTTTCACTGTACCGGCTGTGTGCTCAGGGTGACGGCGATCTCCTTGTCTTCATCTTCCAAAGCTTAGTCTGCAGGGACCAGTGACACACCCATTTGTTTTCTGAGGTCTCTTAGCTGTTCTTTAAACTGGACATTTTTATCGTTCTGCCTCAAGGCCTCCTCTGTATTCTTTTTCTGAAGTGCAGTGTATATCTCGTCTTCAAGCTCTCTTAAATCCGGGATCTCATCAGATGGGTCACGTTTTAACTTAAGTTCGGTCTCCTCAACTGCGTCTATATATTGGTTTAAATCTCTGTTCAATGCACCGTATTCCAACATGACAGTTTCCATGCTGCCCTCTTGTTCCGTGTCAGTCTGTCTGAAGCAGATCTAATGCCACACCAGTTTTAATATCCATTCCTGTGTCTACGTTTGGCAGTTCTTCAGGGATGAGAGGGAGGTATCCACAGAGGAGAAGGAGATTAAAGATGCAGAATGAGCAGACATGGTTTAATAATGCAAAATAACTAGATTAAACAATCAGCGCAGCTCTGCGTACAATGTTAGATAAACTGCTGCCATAAGGGAAAAGCAAAAAAAGGAGTGAATTCCAAAAAACTCCTAAATAAATACAAACAAAATCCAATATCCCAAAGGCGCAAGAGACACAAAAATGCAATTGATAGTTATGGATGCAAAAGATATTTATAGATAGATAAAAATATTGATATGAATAATCTCTATAATAAAATAAACAACATCAAAACAAGATACATATATTCATTAAAGTGATCACCTTATATGATTCATCCTGGCCAAAATCAAAGTTCATATGAAGCGAGAAATGATCCTTACTAATAGGACAATAGTCCAGTATTATATTTAAATGTGCACCAATGGTATGTCTATAAAGTTCAAAAGACAAATGCCATCACAAACTTCCGTTAAAATAATCACATGAACTTTCTATATGAGTCACTGAACTTCATTATATAGAAAGTAGCTCCAACTCACATTTCCTGATTGACATTTTAAACCAAGAAGAGACATACTACAAATTATGTGACCATACTAAACTCGATAATTGTTACTGGAAGAGTCTCAATAGGTTTAAACTGTATTATAACAACCTGGTGTTTCTAATTTATCTTTTCCATAATCGTTTTGTATTATCATGTTTCTAAAACATATTAATATAGTTTGGACTTTTTTAATGTCTGCCTGTAGAGCAATAAACAATCTAATCTTAGTTGCTATGAAACATTCATAGTGATATCTATTTGATCGTAAAAAGCTAATTAGTAAAGATTTTCTTTTGTGTTAATGATGTGCAATTGATTATAGCTTGAGGATGTAAAGAGACTGGAGGTTTTTTTTCCATAATGAGTGTTACATATCATCCCCTATGCACTGTGAAAAAAATGCAAAGGTAATGTCATTTTTATTACTCCTTTTTATGGCACAGACAATGAGTACAATCTATTCATCTTAGTATTCTGCCACAGCTATTTTGGAATAAGACCTTGTTCACCTTCCCTCCTGGGAATTTAAAGCTTTTATTACACAGCAGTACAACTAATTGAGATCTTATGTCCAGCAAACACCGGTACAAGGCTACAAGTTGACATTTAATATTAACTTGCTGATGTACCAATGTTTATAAGTTTTTTGCTGAATTAAAGTGTTCGGTTGTATTCAACAGCCACCATGTGAATATATATTGCCATTTTCACATGTAAGGTTGGTCAGGTGATCAGAAGTGCCTGTTATACTATGCAATATGTGCTGAAATATCATTATTATATTATGTATATAGAGCCAACATATTTCTCAGTGCTGTACAATTTGAAATAATTAAGGAACTTTCTTGACATACAGACAAGAAAATAAAGTAATTAGATTTAACAATACTGTTATGAATGCATGTACCATTGAACAATTCAACCACTTCTTTCAAATAGTTTTTCAGACACTTATGATAATAAAGTCTGCTCTTTTATTGAAATGGTCCCTTGGATTCCTAGGGCTCAATGGGCTATCAATATACCTTTTCTCTCACTTACAATGGCTATGCCTCTTCCCTGTCAGTATTATTTGTTACTTTGACACATTTTGTTTAAGTTTCATGCTCAGTGTAGATGCCCCTAAGCAACCAAAAATGGCACCAACATGTATCCACCCACTCTTGACCATTTATACCCTTGTCTTGTGCACAATAGGGTTAGACTCAGGTTTCACTTAAGGTTTAGGTTTTGTCAGCTAAAGGTTGCTTATAAAAAAAAAAATTTTAATTGTCTTTTATGCTTTGGTATGAAGATATGATTAGAATACTGGTTAATTTAAACTTCCAAAACTCTAAAAAGACTATTTTAAATTTTTATTTAATTTATGAACAATAGTGCAAGACCAGTTGGAAGTGAGATCAGCTTGGTGGTGCTGTGAGAGTTCTTCAGTAATGGCTAGGAGGCTAGGGCTAGATAGTAAATAATCTTAGAATTTGGGGAGCTGATTTGTGATTGTTTAAGACTCAGGATAGTTTTGTGCTAGAGCTAGGCTTGTAAAATATAAGAATATTCCTGCTCATTTAAATTGATATGTCACTTATGGCATAATAGTTAGCTACAAGAGATAGTGCTTCTTTTATTCTTTGAATAAAAGAAACATTTACAAAAATAATATACAATGTGGCTAATAATTTTTTTATTAATCAATTCAAGCTGCAATTTAAGAAGATTAAAATATAAGAATACTTCTGGTGTATTGAAAATACAGATGAAGACTTCCTAATTATTACAATTAACAAAGTGGTGAACAGGGATGTTTGGGGTGTTTCTAGTTAAAAAAACAAACTTAGCAATCATGTTTGTATGTGTGTTTTAATGACATCTTTTTGCTATTTTAGGGACCCCTTACCATTATGCCGTGATCACCGAGATGGCAAAGTTGCTACTCCAGGGCTCCTAATCTTTCCCATTACTCCACGTCACTAGGCTCAGGGGTGCTGAGAAGAACCCCACCATTTTCCAGGACATGTCTCAAAGTTTATTCGATTGGGGACTGCATATTTTTGTGGCTTCTCTTCCCATAGAGACTCCAGCCCTGCGCTGGCCAGCCTGGGGGTGGCTTTTCATTATATCTGGGGAATCTTATACTCATTATCTCCATGTTATATTGGGGATCAGTTCAGGCTGTATAGTGCTGTGGTTGGCTAATAAATGTAAACGGCCTTGCTCATTGATTTATTTATATAATAAATACCATGTATTATAAACATCCATCAGTCATCATTATCAACTTCTTCCCGGGGCCTTTAAAAGAGTTTGGCTCGGGAAAGAAGTTAATAATGATGACTAACAAATCCGATGCATTTATACACTTGATTTTAGGTTGCACATATCTTAAGATATGTGCTTAAAATCTGACATAAAAACTTAAGTGTTCAGGTGCATATTTGCGCATATGCAGATGGTGCATTTTTATGTTATTATTATTATTATTTTTTATAGGGTGTCACTAGCTATCCGTAGCACCATACAGGGACAGACAGAAACACGATACAGGGTGAGACAGCACGGTACAGTTAACAAAAAGCACAGTAACGCCGAAGCTCAATGTACAGCTAGATGAGAGGTGAGAGCCCCAAGCGGGGCAGAGAGAGGGGTAGAAGGGCAGGAGGACCTCGTGGAAGAGACAAGGAGCTGAAGAGCAGAGTTAAGGTGGTGGAGAACAGAAGGAGAGGAGGCCCTGCTCGAAGGAGTGTACAATCTAAGGGGAGGGTAGGACGGACAGAGACGCAATGGTAGCAGGAGGGAATGGGGAGAACAGAGGCAGAGACGGAGAGGGGGGAAGAGGAGAATGAAAAGGAGGGAGGTATGAGGGGGACAGGAGGGAGGTCAGGAGTGGGAGGGGGGTAGGGGGAGACTGGGAGGAGGTCAATTGGGTGGCGGACTGGAGGGCTTTAAGGAAGAGGTGGGTTTTTAAGGCCCGTTTGAAGTTGGACAGGTTAGGGGAAGGTCTGATGGAGTGGGGAGCTGGTTCCAGTGGAGGGGGGCAGCGCGGGAGAAGTCTTGGATGCGAGCATGGGTGGAGGTAACCAGGGGGGAAGAGAGGCGGCGGTCGTTAGCCGAGCACAAAGGGCGGGATGGAGCGTGAATGGAGATTAGGTTGGAGATGTAGGGAGCAGTGGAGTTGGAGAGGGCCTTGAAAGTAAGAGTGAGTAGCTTGAACACGATTCTGTAGGGGATGGGGAGCCAGTGGAGGGATTGGTAGAGGGGGGAGACAGAAGAGGAGCATCGAGAAAGGAAAATTAACCGAGCGGCAGCATTGAGTACGGAGCGAAGGAGAGAGAGATGAGAGCGGGGGAGGAGGTTACAGTAATCCAAGCGGGAGATAATAAGAGAGTGGACAAGAGCTTTAGTGGCATCTTGAGAGAGGAAGGGCCGAATGCGTGCGATGTTGCGCAGCTGGAAGCGGGAGGATTTAGCGAGAGAGAGAATATGAGGGGGCAAAGGAGAGAGAGGAGTCAAGGGTGACGCCGAGGCAGCAAAGTTGAGGAACAGGGGAAAAAGAGGAGTTGAGAACGGTGATAGAAAGGTCGGAAGGGGAGGGGAAATGAGTGGGGGGAAAGACAATAAAGACAATGTTCAATTTAAATCAGGCCAATTGACTACTTACTAGAATAGACAATCACATTTATTGCATTTATTGTATTACATGTGATAAGATACTTCATTTTATATGGCCAAAACCAGCTATAGCCAGAACAACATACACACTTGTAAGAAAACATTTCTGTCTTGTATGTGATGAGTATTATGAGAGATGTTTATTTGAATTTCTCAACAAAACATTCTCCAACCTAAGTAATGTCAGAGGTAAAAATTATATTTCAGTTAATATCATTAAGAGTAGCAGCAAAAGCAATCAAAGAGTCAATACTTCCATTCCAAATGCAAAATATATTGTCAATAGAGTAACACAACAACACCAAACTTGCTCTAATTTTTCCTAATGAGAAAAACTAAGTTTGTAGCTGGTACTAAGTCTTGAACTGATATCAGGCCTAGGGCTAAGCAAGTATGTTTGTATGTCCCTATGTGTGCATGTATGCACTTAGTAGTACTACTCAGTAGGGTTTACATAGACTTTACAGTAGATGGTGCATGGATTAATTGGCTGATTATAAAAAATATAAACTTCATAGTACATATATAAATTAATTATAATCCATATTATGAATGAAACAGAAGTCATTCAGAAATTAAGTCAGTAGGTGAACTTGAGGTAAGTGTTGGCTGAAGTTGAGCTGTCTTGGTCATTGGACACTTTCTCAAATGTAGCTAGCCACTTGTTCAATGACTGATGTTAACAGGAGTCAATGTATTACCACTGTGGTGGTAGATCCTTGCCTGCCACCAACTTGAGGCTGTGAAAGTCTGAGTTGTCAGTGATGAAAAGCACAGAATGACTGTGGCCTGAAAAAAGGCTTGAGGCCAAGAGTAAAAGCAAAATCTAAATATGGAGAGAGAATAGTGGAAACAGAAGTACTCTAAATAAGTGGTGAACGGAGTAAGATAATACAAACAAGCAATGGATACAAAACGGTACTTGTCACAAATGTTATATAGTGAAAGGGAGACTAGCCAGTAAAGAGGAGAGTCATAGCTCATCAATAGAAAAATATAGAACAAAGAAGCCATAGCAGTTAAATTAGAAACAATTTAGATAGCTGAAAAAGTTAATGAGCTATAAATAACTGCCATTATTTAATATTGATTTAAGATTACAAACCATTCTGAAGTAGGTACAGGAAAATTATTTACCACCAACAGAGTTAATAAGCGTGAGACATAGATTGATAGATAGCAAGGAATGAAAGAACACACATAGAAAATAAAGGGAAAACTATTAGGAAATTAAGGTGAAATAAACGGACAGCTTTTCCGCATTGGAGTCTAGGAGCTTTGGATACAGGAGAGGATTAAAAAAGAAGTGAGCACAAATTAAAGGAACAGCAATTGAGAACAAAGGAGGGTCCTACTTGTCTGACTGGGAGACAGTTACTCTAATCAGTTGACAAATCCAAATCCCAATTTTACTCTGAGGCCTCCTATGTGCAATAATAGCACATCAGTAACCTGGGTTACAAATATCAGCCAGTGCCCTTAATAAATACAGAGACTATTAATTATTGTATTATTCCTTTATTTAGTCATTCTTAACTTATTTATTATGAACTGTATTATTGCACTTTTAGCGTATGTAGTATCAAAGGGCCTGATTCATTAAGGAAAGTTAAGCAAAAAATTGAATAAGTTTTCTTACTCAAGTTTCCTGGACAAATCCATGTTGCAATGCAAGGGGTGCAAATTAGTTTATTATTTTGCACATAAGTTAAATACTGACTTTTTTATGTAGCACACAAATACTTGATAGCTTATTTGTACACTGAAATGTAAAGTGGATCTAGAACATACCCTACCCCAGCTGTAAATCTGCCATCAAATTTTAAATGCATATCCCCCTCCAATGCAACATGGTTTTGCCTTACTTGCTTACTTTTGCTTAACTTTCCTTAATGAATCAGGCCCATAGTATTTATTATTGTTATTTTTTAACCTATTCATTTGCAAACTATCATCATGATCAGTTATTTATATAATGTCACTAATTCTGAAGCACTGTACGGAGAACTCACTCACATCAGTTCCTGCCCCATTGTAGCTTACAGTCTAAATTCCTTACCATACACACAGACAGACAGATACAGGGAGAGATAGACTAAAGTCAATCTTTGATAGCAGCCAAGTAACCTGCTAGTAAGTTTTTGGAGTGTGGGAGTAAACTAGAGCACTCGGAGGAAACCCACACAAACACGGGGAGAACATACAAACATACAAACTTCACACAGATAATGCCATGGTTGGGAATTAAACTCATAATATTTATTTGTTGAACATCTATTATTGTCAGTCAGTTATTAATATAGTTGTTTTCAGGCATGCACGCAGAGGGGGGGGGGGGGGGGGTCCCTAAACTTTGTAATATGTTTTGTTATGTGATTGCTCTCAACCAATCTTTGCCCACAGCCTGTATTTGGGGAGGGCTCAATGCACAAACTCTCTTTTTCCCCCAACAAACTTTAGAGCGTAACATGTATTAGTGTGGTGACCAATGACAAAGAGGTGAGCCGCGGTGCATGCTGGTAAAGAGGGTCTTTTGAGCAGTGATGCAGAATGATTGTGGATGCAGGTGATCTAGATTGTTCCAGTTGTGAGTATACATTATACTCACAAAGCAAGCGGAACATGGCACACAACACAGACCAGCATTGTACTAGTATGTAGTCCTAAAGGTGACTAAGGCAGGACATTTGGAGGCAATGTTACATTGGGATTTACTGTAAACCCTTAAATTAAGTGGAATCAGATGGTTCTACATTGCTGATTAATTTTATAAAGATTAAAGTAACAATTTTTTTTTACAGTGTGTACTATTTGTAGACAGATCTTTGTTGTAGTTTATGTAGAGAATGAAAATGGTGGCATTTCAGTTGCTGTGTCAGTCGGTAAATAAATCCTTTCTGTAGTAATACTGATCTCTGTACCTGTTAGTAATATGGGCAACACGTCCTCTGCCAAAAAAGCTGCACTTCCTGTGTCCTTCCCCCAGTCACATCTTCTCAACGGTTCCTCCTGGCAATACTCCAGCTTTCTTCATGTACTTCTTAATCTTGTTATATATATGGTGCCACTCTGACCTCCGGCACCTGACATCCTAGAGGTAAGTCATGACTGAGCTGCTGTATTTGGTTTTCTGCTGCTGAAACAAGCAGAGCGACCCTTGGGGTCCAGCCCTCCACTCCAAAACATGAGAAATAAATGGCGTAAAACACACAGCATAACGTGAAAAGCAGTAAATCTAAGAGGAGTCAGAGGAGACTGAGATGTGTGTGTGTTTTATTTATATACTGGTGTTATGCCTTTAGCATTGTTGTTTTACAAATGTAATATTTTCTGTGTAAACTCCATCTAGTGACCAGGCAAGTATCAGCTTAAACTGAACACTCAGGCCTCCATAGCTAGCTCTCAATGCATCTTGGGTAATGACAGGAGGTCACCATCTTAGTTCTAACATACAGTCAGAGATGCAATATATTCCTCCCATTAACACAACATCAATGGTAAGATTTCTGTCAAGTTTTTAAGTTCTATTGTTTTCACATTTGCATTGCATTTTATCTGTTCATATTGTTATTTCATTCTACTAATTGTTTATTACAGTTTTACTGCTTGAATTCACATGTTCTTTACTACTTAAATAAACACCGTTCTTCAGATCTTCACATCTAGACTGGATTATTAAATTAGGAGTGGTTATGCCATTTGTCTGATAAGTTTATAGTAAGGACGGAACAATGGGTATGGGATTTATTATCCTAAATGCTTGGTACTAGGGCTTGTTTGCATATAAGAATTTCTCATAATTTGGAATTCCTTTCCCCACATCCCTATCACAATGTAATGTCAATCCAGCAAAGAGATACAGTATCAGGTGAACTTTTACTATACTAGTAGAAGTATCTAATTGGATGCCTGCTTTAACCTATCAGGAATTGGATGCACTGCCAGTGCAGGTACACATGCAGTCCATAGCCTTGTGTTAGTTTGTGTTTGTGCGAATGTATTGATCATTGTAATGTAAATATGTTTGTAAAAACATATATATATATACAGTTAGTTTACATTTTTTTCTTAGATTTTACACTATGTGAATAAGCAGTACTTTCTGACTACTGTACTTTTATTTTACAGTACAACAATTTGTTTAAAAAGTAGTGTATGTTGCTGGCCTATTGCGACAAGTTTTGTTTTTTCTGCTTTGTCCCGAAATCCAGCATTTGGAAACCCGCCTCCAGAAATCCTGCACTTGACCCTCATTATTGTGATCATTGCTAGCTTAATTCATGAGATTTGCTATACTGTTACCTTTAGTGTAACTCATGCCACCCTTTACTTGCTACAGTAAATCATTTTATTCAACTTCAATAAATATACTTGGTAGACCAGTTAAGGAGAAACTTCAATTGAAGGAAATCACATAAGATTTCAAACTTTTTCTGCTGCTGGACAAGATAGGTACAATGTATGGAGGGACAATGAAATAAATATAAACTTCATAGTACATATGAATTAATTCATATTATGTATGAAACATAAGTCATTCAGAGTTGATTTAGAGCAAATCAAGTAAACATAAATCAGTAAACTTAAAGGTCAGTAAACAGTAAAGGTGAGTGTTGGCTGAAGTTGATCTGTCTTGGTCATTGAACACTTCTTTAAAAATATGTTAGCTATATTTTTGAGACAACCAGGTAAATGTATATATTTTAAAAGCATGGTTTATATTATTTGATTTAATATTGGATAGAGATGCAACTTCTTGATTAACCTATAATATTGTAACAAAAACGTACAACATAAACATTCCCCTAACAAAGTCGCATGATGAAACGCATAGGGAATATGTCAGAAGCACTGATCATATCGAGACAATGGTTCTAGCTTGTACTCCCTGGGACTCCCAGTCATAAGCCTCTATTGGAGTTGACAGGCGCGAGTGCACCACTCGTCTGAAAACGGGACTTCTTGGGGCCAATCGGCTATTGATACCTTTATATGTATGCGAACACTTGAAAATTGTTAGTGTTTTTAATCTTTTCATCTGTGATACATTTTAAAAGGCATTACATTATCCTGCCTTTCTTTCACTTTACATGTCCAATATGAATGTTATAAGGAACACCATGTGAAGGAAGATTTTAGGCAGGGGCTGGCTGGCAGACTTTAGCCCGGGGTAAAATACACAACACTGGCCCATATGTAGCGGCCCATCCTTAAAGGGTGGCTTTCGGCACAATATATATTTACCAAGAGGCTATTTTAGTGTTACTGAACCCAGCAATAGTTAATTATTATAAATGATAAATCTTAAATAATAAAAATAAATAATGCAACAAAAAACAAACCTCACTTTATATTGCATTTTGTTTTATATGTTCCATCTCCCTACAGCACTTTTTTTCTGTACATACTAGTCTGATTATAATGGGATTTATCAAAATGCAAAAAGCCTGTTTGCTTTAAAAATCTGATGTTTTTGCCAGCAAAGAGATTGTTTTTGCTCCACCATATATACTAATATAGTTATTATTTGTTTTAGTTGCATACAGTTCTGCCTTCAGGAGCAGTACAATGTGAAGTGAGACATGCCTCCCCACTATCCAAATCCTGATTAAGCGAGACAGTCACCCAAATTCGGGACTGTCCCTCCAGATTCAGGACAGTTGCAGACTGTCCTGCTCTCTCCTAACTGTTCTTATCACTTTTGCCACTTGTAGCTACTGGTGTCTTTAGATGAGTAGCTATTTGTCTGGATCCTGGAATGTTGGATGCCCTATCTGGAAAAAAAATGAGTACATGAGATATAAAAAAACTCCAACCAGCCCCAGTGTTAAATCAGTAGCACACAAGTTTTATAAATAGGCGTCCCTTCACCAGCAACATTAAAATAATAATATTCACATTTGCTAAATAGATATATTTCCCTCCAACCAGCCCTGACATAAAATAATAGTATTCACATTTAATAAATATATCTTTTTCCCTCCCTCCAAACAGCCCTAGCAATAAATTAAATAGCATTTACGTTTAATATAACCATTTCCCACAACTACCACTGGCATTAAATGATTCATAGTCACAATCCCAATTAATAAATAGCCCTTCTTCCCAAAATCCGTCCCATATTCAATTAATAGTCTCAAACATCCTCAGCATTAAATTAAAGGTCCCGTCACCTCACCTTAATTTAATAGGCCCCAATATTAAATTAAATAGCCCCACCAATAAATTAAATTGTCCCACCATCACTCCACAAACAAAATAGAACTCATTAAATAATTATTCCCCACCTGCTCTACGCCATTAAATAGCTTACCTCCCACACCATATCAAGACCTCCCCTTCCTTCACATATTATATTAACATACTGCCCCCCTCACACACTATATTTACATACTGGCCCACACACACACACACACACTATATTTATATACTGCCCACACACACACACACTATATTTCTATACTGGCCCCACACACACACACACACACTATATATACTGGCCACACACGCACACACACACATATTATATTCATATACTGCCCCCCCCTCCACACACACACACACACACACACACTATACTTATATACTAGCCCCACACACGCATACTATATTTATATATATCGGCCCCACACACACTATAATTATATACTGGCCCCAAACACACATACTATATTTATATACTGCCCCCACACACAAACCCTATATTTATATACTGGCCCCACACACACTATATTTATATACTGGCCCCACACACACTATATTTATATACTGCGCACACACACACATAGTTATATACTGTACACACACACATACACACACTATAGTTATATACTGCACAGACACTATATTTATATACAGGCCCCACACACACACAAACTATAGTTATATACTGCACACACACACTGTAGTTATATACTACACACACACACAAACACATACTCACACACACACACACACACACAAAATCAACACCCCCCCTTATTCCACCCTCACATCTGCTGCACCTGTCACATTGTGCGCGTCCCATGTGACAAGCCATACATAGAGAGGGGAGGGAGGGGAGAAGGGGCTGCAGCCAACGATGAAAGGAGGCTGGTCCCAGAGAAGGGGCTAGCCACCAAGTAATAGAGACTTGGGCTGATTCATACACGGGCCCAAAATAGTAATTTTCTGTCCGACCAAGCCCGCCTCTGATTTTTTAGGATTACGGAGTGGAGGAATGCAAACTTGATGGTCAATTTTGACATTTCACTCAGAATCTCCTTTGTTTTCCACCTATGTGGATTTATTAACAACATTAGCCTTGATCAAGAACTAGGTGGCCCGGACTCACTGAGGATAATAAAACATTGCCTATGACTTTGTTTATAAGATTTTAGCAGCTTTGTGGAATAAAAACTTGCGTGTCAGGAGTATTTTAACAATATGGCACTGCTTATAAACATATCTATTTGATTTGTAAGAAAATAGTTCAGATTCATTGGGGTCATGAGGTTTTATCTTTCAATTGTCATGAGATATATTAGTCTTGTGTAAAACAGTTTTGTTTGTTTGCTATATATACCATCACGTTATTGTTTGCTAATATTTTTATACATCAATTTGCCGCAATTGGGTAATACATTTATAAATATATCAACATCTATTTTTTCATTACCCCTCCCCTACCTCCTTTTTTGTCCACATTCCACCCTTTTTGTTCCCTCTCCCTTTAGTAATTGAATTACCATATCTTATCTACTAAGGTTTTGAGACAACCTCACATGGTCTAATGCAACATCCACGATACCCTCCCCTATCCTGTTCTTGGAGCTCCCACTCGATCCATTTATTTGTTTCTTTGTTGTGCTCCCTAGATTTAATTTGATAGGGTTGAAATATTGAAATCCATTCTCTTGAATTGAATGAGTGTAAGCTACTTTTTAATATCATTATAACTGAGGGAGGAATTAGGTCAGAGAGAAATTAAAAGCTGAGATGTGTGCTGATAACTTGGTCTCCATCTCTAAGGGATTAAATTAAGGAGGCAACATCAGGCATTGACAGGCCCATTACCCACATAGACCACATTAAGAATTTTCCTGGCTGATGGTGTTCTGCTTCTAGTCTGCAGGATAAGTTGAGAGATAAGTGCTGTGGCCCATCTCTCTCTCTTTGCATGTATTGCAATTTTTCTTGCTCTTTTTCTCCCCTCTGCCCCACTTTTTTCCTGTGGCTCTTGTCTTGAACGGTGTATATGTTTTTGCAGCTTATCATTTCTAAAGCAGGCCTTATGAGTACATGGATGTGTTTAAATGTATAAACATGATCCTTGACATGTACATGACATCCAAGCCAGGGTGGGTGGGGTACGAATTTACAGGCAGTAGGACGAACCCAAAAAAACTAAAGTGACTTGCCCGACTCAGAATAAATGATGACTGACCTTAACAATGACACAAGCCCACCACAGTGTGAAAACAAATCACGATCAGCAGTAAGAACGGCATCTTGTTTTGTCAATTTAAATTGCGACCTCTATATCAATATTTTTAAAGAGGCAATGGTGGGTCCCTAACCTTATTCTTATTCCTAACCCTAACCCTATTAGTCTAAGTCTAACCCTATTCCTAACACTAAGCCTAAGTGTTAGAGTCAGGTCAGATGAGAAGCGGCATTGCCGCTTTAAAAATACTGATATAGAGGTCACAATTTAAAATGATGTCAAAACAGGCTGTCGTTCTTACTGCTGATTGTGATTTGTTATCACACTGTCGGGGACTTGTTGTGTCATTGTTAAGGTCAGTCATCATTTATTCTGAGTCGGGCAAGTCAGTTTTGTTTTTCTGGGTTTGTGGTAGTCACTGTCGGTGTTATCAGCACAGTTAAAGTGTCTACCACTGGCCAGGGCCGTGCCTATATTATGATGAGAAATTCCAGGCCAAATATGGTGAATATTAGAGTCACCTTCAAAGACGTTGACATTTGGCTGAAGGTTTCCCAGGAGGCTCGGATCGGGTTCTTGGTCACTCCGACTCATAGGCTAGCTATGAGAGAAAGGCCATGCATCCTAAATCCTTGGGGTATTATGTGCTACACTTTCAACAACACTCGCTGTCATCAGGAGATGATAATCATGTTTTTGCATGCATGTTGGAGATGTGGCGGGGGTCATGCAGCCAAGTCATGTGTTAAAAAACACCAACAGTGGTAGGGACTGGAGCCCTTCCACGGTTGTTGCTCAGTAAAGCAGATTCCCCAGTTCAATTGGCCTGCCAGTGTAGATGGCTTGACCATTACTCCAACAACACAGATGCTAAATTTTTGCGTTTGGATTGTGTTTATGGTTTTCATCCGCCGATTCGCACATTATCAGTTAAGTTTTTAAAATCAGGAACTTGCTGGCTAAGGTGGATATTGAATCCTCTTTTTGTCTCCTTCTACTGAACCCTGAGTCATTTCCGTTCATGGGTTTTAAGTTAGACGATGGGTTCTATTTGGACGAGTGCTTCCCCATGGAATGTGCTGTTTCCTACTCATTTTCATATGCTTTAGTTCCTTCCTGCATTTGTATGTTGCAGTGGGGATAGGTCAATCCAGAATCATCCATTACTTGCACAATTTCCTGGGGGCTTGGACAGGTCAGTCCCCGACCTGTTAATACATCTAGTTTTCTGTTTTTTTTCATTTTTTAGTTCCAAAGGTGATATTTAAAGGCACAAATTTATTTTGGGAGTGTTCAATTTTGCCTGTAGGGTGATCCCTATGCATAGAATTTTTTGCTAGTTCAAACGGGCAAACGTGGGTTTCACCAGACCTTACTGCCAGTTCTCTCTTTCTGAAGAGATCAGGGAGGATTTAGCGGTCTGGGACTTGTTTCTCTGGGATTTCATCGGGTGTGCTTATGGCCTGAGCCCCCTGTGACCCCAGTAAAGAGTTGCAGCAACGGTGGTTGGGTTTGATGCCTGTTTTGCACCGCTGAACGTTGACCCAGTAATTGTATTAGTTTCAGTTGGACTGGTAACCTTGTCCTGCTGGTACTTTTCCCTATTGTAGCGACTGAAATGTGGATGACTAGGTTTCAAGGCAAGCAGATCATTTTCTCGTGTGATAACCTGGGAATTGTGCAGGCCATTAATAAGTAGAGTGCATCTTCCCCCAGTAATTAGCTTGCTGCATAGGCTGGTTTTGCATTGCCTGTATTTTAATATTAACTTTCGTAGCGGCTATGTGCCAAGTGTTGAGAACGGACTGGCTAATGCCTTGTCACAAGGGTTCAGGGATAAGTTTAGGGCCCTGGCACCTGGTATGGCCCTCATTAGCTCTCCTTGTCCTACTTCTGTCTGGCAGATTGTGAAGTTGACATAGATGGTTTGGCAGAGTTGTCGTTTTCCTCTACCACCCTGCGGAAGTATTTGTAGACCTCCTGGTAGTGAGTCAGTTTTTGGGATGCTGGATCCTGTAAAGGCAGAGTTTTTCACTTATGCATGCTTTCTTACATTTGAGCTGTTTATCACAGCGGGAAGTCCAAGACGGCAATGGCTGCTGTCTTGGTGGGTATCTCCTTCTTTGCTAGGCTCCATGGGCGATTGGATGGGGCTCGAAGTTTTCTCATTAGCAAGGCCTTGAAGGGCTTTGGTGCATGAGCGCCTGGTCCTCACCGACCAAAGCAGGCCAATAAAGAATTACACACACATTCTCTTTTTCTCCGACATGAAGAATGTGTTATCTGTAATGTTGTATTAGAAAGAAATGTGGATGCGAATTTAACAGCTAATAATTCGCAATCATAAATATACATACACGATACAATACTCGATATAAACAAAGTCATCACCAAAACATATAATAGTGTGCTCTTCTATAAGTGTCACATTGGAGTAAATCCAATGGGGATATACAAAGTCCACACAGATAGGGGCATGACTCAGGATTCGATGAAAACAAACATACAACACAACACAGGCACTAGTGGCAACCTAAAGCGTTAATGAGCATAATTAAGTTAATTAAATGAAATATTGCACACACTTTCTTAATTACCGACATGAAGATTCATGTTTTTTAAAAAAAAAGATTAAAATAAGAATGTCTATGCAAATGCATCTCAGAATAAATCGCAATTAGAAATAAACACAAACATATTTAATTCAGTATAAATTTAAACAACAGATACCCGTAGAGAGCGTTGCATAGACCCAGCATCAGATCTCGTCATCTGATACCACAGTGGGCCACACACCTGCATGCGCATTTGAAGTTGGTTAGCAGTCTATAGTGGAGTTTACCGGTGTGGATTTGTATAGTGGACTTTTATTTGTATTGAGAGTTATATTTATTCTTTTACTCTTTTATACATACTTTAAAAGTTTGTGTTTCTAAGATATTTTATGTTTCACAATAACAGAGCATCTCTTTTTTTCATATGTAATGTGCATTTTAACGTGCGTGCTGTTTGTATGATAAATTTTTTGTTTGGGGGGGGGGGAGGTCGATTGTGAAGCTTTTTAATTTAATATCTATTAAGATGATTCTTATGTATTTTGGCACTTCCCCATGTTACATGTTTATCCAACAGATCCCCAACCCTCCTGAAACTGTGGAGGTAGGCCACTTCAGGTTCCAGGCTGATTTGCAAGGTGAAATATGTTTCAATTATGGTTTATATCACACTCTAATATCTTCTCAATCCTCTCACCCCGAACCCTCCATCTACCATCAGTGCTCAGGATGTTGCTTACTACTTCAAGGACAAGACTGACAAGAACAGACTAGAAATGGTATCCTCTTCCTCGACAAGCAATCAGCTCAATTCCTTCCCACTACCCTCTGACACCCTCTCTTCATTTGACCCCACAAATGAAGAGGAAATTTCTATGCTACCTCCTGTCCTCTTGATCCTCTTCCCTCGCAAATTGGTAGATCCCTGTCTTCTGTGCTCATTTCACCTCTAACTCAAATCTGTAATCTCTCACTCTCTACTGGCATCTTTCCATCACTATACAAGCACGCAGTGATTACTCCTATTCTTAAAAAAAAAAATCCGACTCAAACTCTCTCTCAATTTACTGTCTCATCTCTCAGCTCCCTTGCCCCTCCAAGCTTCTAGAGAGACTTGCCTACACTCGCCTCACATGCTTTCTTTCCGCTAACAACCTGTTGGATCCTCTTCAGTCTGGCTTTCGTTCTCAACACTCCACAGAGACTGCATTGACCAAGGTTGTCAATGATCTTAACACTGCTAAAACTGAACATTACTCTCTCCTAATTCTCCTGGATCTCTCGACTGCATTTGACACCATTGACCACTCTCTTCTCATACAAACGCTGCAATCCCTAGGGCTTCAAGACACTGTTCTATCCTGGTTCTCATCCTACCTCTCTAATAAGCTCTTTCACTGTTAATTTCTCTGGAGCCACCTCTGCTCTGCTTCCCCTATCAGTTGGAGTACCACAAGGCTCAGTGCTAGGTCCTCTGCTGTTCTCTATCTGTACCGCTTCTCTTGGAAATTTAATAAGTTCCTTTGGCTTTCAGTATCATCTCTATGCGGATGATACCTAAATCTATCTATCCTCTCCTGATCTCTCGACATCTGTGTTGTCCCGTGTAACTGACTGTCTTTCTGCCATTTCATCTTGGATGTCCTCTCACCAACTCAAACTTAATCTTTCTAAAACAGAGTTAATAATATTCCCACCCACCAACAAGAGCATACCTGACATTTCTATCTCTGTTGATAACATGACCATAAATCCCACCCCACAAGCTCGCTGCCCAGGTGTAATCCTTGACTCACACCTATCCTTTGTTCCCCACATTGACTCAATATCTAAATCCTGCTACATACATCTAAGGAACATTTCCAGAATTCGCACATATCTCACGCAAGACACTGCAAAAACCTTAATTCATGCACTTATCATCTCCCGCATTGACTATTGCAATTCCCTACTTACTGGTCTTCCCAAAAACAGACTCAAACCCCTATAATCTATTTTGCATGCTGCAGCAAGACTGATTTTCCTTGCAAATCGTTATTCCTCTGTTGAATCACTCTGTATGTCTCTACACTGGCTGTCTGTTTTGTACCGAATCCAATATAAAATACTCTTACTAACCTACAAGGCCATCAACAAAGCTGCACCAACATACATCTCCTCTCTTGTCTCAAAATATCTCCCAACTCGGCAACTCCGTTCTACACAAGATCTGCGTCTCTCATCCACCCTCATTACATCCTCCCATTCCCGGTTACAGGACTGTTTTCGGGCTGCACCCACTCTGTGGAATTCTCTCCCTCGCACAGTAAGACTCTCCTCTGGTCTACAAACTTTCAAGCGTTCTCTGAAAACCTACCTCTTCAGACAAGCTTATAATATTCCTCAGCCACCCTCTGAACCTCGCTACCTATAGCCTGTTACACAATTTCACACAATACAACTACCACCTGACCAACGTTGTTGTGTGACGGGATCATTTAGCTTATGAGTCACTTTTACCTTTGCAGTCTGGCTGGGCCAAAATGCAAAATGTAGACTTAACTTCATGTGTCAATCTCCCATTGTCCCATAGATTGTAAGCTTGCGAGCAGGGCCTTCTCACCTCTTTGTCTTTTTTACCCAGTTTGTTTATTAGTTTATTATGTTTGTCCCCAATTGTAAAGCGCTACGGAATATGTTGGCGTTATATAAATAAATGATGATGATAATTCTGTAACATCCCAAAAATACAAATGTTGTTTCGTGATGAAAGTAAACGCATGTTTCATTTTTCTAAACATATACAAATGCATGCACCAGACATTTTTTCACATATTACACGTCCTAACACAATTGCCTGCTGTAATATATCTCCCTAATCTGTAACTAATTATATGTTGTAATTAATTGTCATGATCCCAAAAATAAAAAATACTACTTAATTATACAGTAATAATGACATTTCAACATCCATAAGCCAAAAACAAACATTGTAACATCCCATGTGAAAGTGGTGTGTGTCTGTCATGTTTATATCCTTTTGGTAAAGATTTTCTTTATCTCTGCTGAAAAATGCAGGTTTAACAATGTCAGCTCACATTGTTATCTGACTACATGTATATAATTGTGAACCAGGTAGAACTTTTCACACTAACCTTATGCGTAATATTTATTCAAACAGACTGTATGAATTGTGCCCACCAAAGTGAGGCAGAGGAGGTGTCGGAGGAGGATGTGGCAAATAAGGTACAGGAGGAGGAGGAGCGGGTGACAGAGGAGGTTCTGGTGGTGCAGGAGAAAAAGGAGGCAGAGGAGGTGCTGGTGGTGCAGGAGGAGAAAGAGGAAGAGGTGGCGGCGGAGGAGGTGCTGGTGGTCAGGAGGAAAAGGAGGAGGAGGTAGTGGTGGTGAAGGCCCCGCCGGAGGAGGATTTGATGGTGGATGAGGCGGCGAAGAAAAGCCATGAGATGGAGGCATTGTTAGAATGTAAGTATTGACATTAAACCCTTTACATAATTTTCTACCATTTAGATGTCCATTGTAGTTGTAATAAATCCTTGATTTCCAACATGGCCAATTAAGCTACACATACTTATCAATTTCCCAAGTTTCCCTCATAATGGGCCTACTATTTTTGGAAAATACACTCCATCCCCTTTCCCCTGGGCACAACAGAGATGTGAATATACATAAATCTGCTACCAAAAAGGCTCAGGTCTATTGCTCCAACTGTATTTTGCATTCCATTAGAAATTGCTGCCAGTTTAAATTTATGTAACAGTACACATCTCTGCTAATCCCCACAAAGTCCAAATTACACCCCGCTAACTCCTGTCTGTTTTGTAAATTATGTAGGCATGGATTTATTTTTTTTATTTTTTTATTTTGCAGCTCCCAAATACACCACGATTAGGGACTGAAACCCCCTTCAGTTGCAGAAATATCTGCCAAAATTAAAAAGTGCAACAAAAAAATTTCAAAATATCATAAATAGTTAAAAGAACAAAATAAATTATTAGATGCCCTTTATGTTTTTTTGTACATATGTTTGTTTTTCCTTATTTTTGTTTTAATATAATATAATCAAACGTAAACATTGGTGTGTGTGTCTTTATTAATACATTACAGTTGCACAACATGTGGGTATTAGGACAATAAAGAATGAAGATTTCAATAAAATGTTATTAACATTTAGGCTAGATTGTTCCGTTCCTACTACATCATCATTTCCTGTACTGCCTCACTGTACAGATAAGGCAATCTGTCCCAATAGAGCTTACAATGTAAAAAGCCCTAACACAGAGAGACTAGGGTGAATTTGTTAGCAGCAAATGAAGCTACTAGTATGTATTTGGATTTTTGGAGGGAACCCACAATAACATGGTAACAACATACTAACTCCACACTGAAAAGGCAATGGGCAGGAATCAAACTCATGACACCAGCACTGGGAGGCAGAGGTGTTAGACACTAAGCCACCATGCTCAAACAACAACCCCCCCCCCCCACCTCCAAGAGGTAGGCCATTCCTAGTAATAACATGCACATAATGTGACCTGGGGGCCAAAATCATTAAGGTAGGTATATGCAAAATGCCATGCAAAATTAACACCTTCCCAAAACCATCTTGCATTGGAGGGGGAGGTAAATTTTAAATATAAGGTCATATTTAATTTTGGGGTAGAACATATCATACATAAACTTAGAATGTCAGAGGAAATCTACACAAACATGGAAGAGAACATAGAAACTTCACACAGATAAGGGCATGGTTGAGAATTGAACTCATAACCCCAGTGCTGTAAGGAAGAAGTGTTAGCCACTAAGCCACCGTGCTGCTCCACTGTGGTCTGCATTGTTTTTTTGCAAAGCTGAGTACATAACATAAGCTGAAGATGTAGAAAAGACAATGTGGCATTTAGCTCAAAGAAGCCTGTCCCTTCAAAATCAACCCCGCCCCCCCTGAGTCTTAGGTCATTCATAGCAATAGATGTTAGCATGCACATAATGTGAATGTGTCCTGTGGGACAGGATAATTTTTGAAAGTAAAACACTGTAATAAACAAAAATGCACCTTGGCCTAACAAAGTTGCATTTGAGGGGAGGTAATTTTATATATGAGGACAGATTTATAATTGGGGTAGAGCATGTCGACGATCAACTTTGAATGTCATAGTTAAGATAAAGCTATCAAGTGTTTGTGTGTTAAATGAAAAAAAACCAAAACATTACTTTCCTTATGTGCTAAATATTATCCTTTATTAATTAAAAACATTGGCTGATTTGGCCAAAGCTCCTCTTGTGTTTCTTTCCTTAATGATTCAGGCCCACAAGCTGCACACAAATACTAAGGCCATGTTTGGTATTTGAACTCATGACGCCAATGCCGTGAGACAGAAATACAAACCACTAAAGTAACCGTGCAGATGTTAACAGGGCAAATAGTTTTTTGTAATAAGGAAGGATGCCAGTGCTGTGTTGTTTTTTGTTTAAAGCACTATTATCTAGCTCTTACATCATCTGTTGCGTGCATGCTGTATTATTATGCTTATCGTTCTAGTCTATACATTGTATTTATTTTTCAAACTGAACGTTGCCTTAGTGATTAGCAAATCCACCTTCCAACAATAGAGTCATTGTCACTCACCGGACTGTGAGTGCCATTTCCCGTGTGTTCAGGAACCGTGGCCGTCCGCCATCCTGAGGGTCTGCGCATGTGCAGCCCTTATCAAGCCTTCAATACCCGTTGTTTTTAATTGATTGGATGATCAGGCAACCCTCCCTATTTAAACCACCTGTGATCATTACCTGGTTGCCTGATCTTGGAGTCTCATTCCCCATGAGCCTCTGAAGGTGTTCCTGTGTTCCTCGTGTATTCAGTTTCTGCTGATTCCTGTTTACTGCTATTGTGGTTTCCAGACCACTTCAACGCTCCTGTGTTCATCGTGTCTGCACTCAGCTGATTCCTATCTGCTGCCTCCGTTACTATTACAGAGTTCCTGTTCGTTTCAACTCTCCTGTGTTCATCGTGCCTGCACTCAGCTGATTCCTATCCGCTGCCTCCGTTACTTCTTCAGAGTTCCTGATCGTCTCAACTCTCCTGTGTTTATCGTGTCAGCTCTCCGCTGCTTCCACCACTACTACTGGATGCCACACAGCTCTCCTGAACCGCGGTATGCCTACGTTCCATTGACTTTGCTTTTGTATTGCATATCCATCTGGACTGAGTTGTGTTCTTCTCCGGAGCCTCCTATCCACTGAAGCTATTGTTACCATTGACTTTGTTTCCTATTTGCCTGGATTGCTATTGTGACTTTGTATACTTCAAGCAGCGCTTGTCAGTAATTGTTGTATTGTAAATATCATCGTGGGATCAAGTTCTGTGTGCCCCGTGTATACTCTGCTTTGCATTCATCTCACTCGTGCCCCTCCTCACATATATATAGCAGTGGTACAACTTGCTGACGCAGACCACTAACTCCTGTTCCCTGTGTCACCAGTTTCAAGTATCCTCTCACATAGCAGTGGTACAACTTGCTACACGCAGACCACTGACTTCCCCATTACCTACCTTCACCTGGATTCCATTCCTTCACTATAGACAGCGGTACAACTTGCTATACGCAGACCGCTGACTCTCACTACCTCCTCGCTACTCCTGGACATTCCTCCTCACTATAGCAGTGGTACAACTTGCTATACGCAGACCACTGACTCTCCTCGCATTTCCTTGTCCATCTGGTTCCTCGTGTACATTCATCTACTCATTACCAGTTGCTGCTAGTCATAGACTTTCCTTGAGCATTCTCTCACCATCTGCTGTTTCTCCTGTTCCGTTGTCACCCTGCTACCAGAGAACCATAGTACCAGCTATATTACTCTGGTAAGTCCATCATCTGGTGATATCCTGGGCAAAGACTCCTAGTGCCCGTGACAGTAAGATCAGGCAATGACAGATCCAGGTGCGGAACCTACAGCTAAAGAGATGCTGCAGTATCTGGTTACCCGTATTGAACAACAGGATGTTCGCCAACAACATTTGCTGCAATGTTGCCAGGTGTTAGCCTCCCAAAGAACATCTGTGCAAAATATCACAGCTACTGTTGATGCTCCTGTGCCTTCCTCAGTTTCCCCAGTGCCAATCCAGGTGTCTACTGCTTCCACGCTACACCTGCCTACTCCCTCAAAATATGATGGAGACCCCAAAACATGCAGGGGTTTTCTAAATCAATGCTCAGTTCATTTTGAGCTTCAACCTCACAATTTCTCTACTCATCGTTCCAGAGTGGCCTATCTCATTTCCTTGTTTTCCGGACAAGCTCACGCATGGGCTTCCCCTCTGTGGGAAAGAAATGATCCATTATTACAGGATAGTGCCAAATTTATTTCCACGTTTCAAAGTGTATTTGATGAACCTGGTCGTGTTATTTCCGCTGCATCCAGCATCCTCCGTCTACGTCAAGGTTCTCGTACTGTAGGCCAGTACGTCATTCAATTTCGGATATTAGCCTCTGAACTTCAGTGGAACACTGAGGCGTTATTTGCCGCCTTCTGGCAGGGGCTTTCTGATAAAATTAAAGATGCACTGACTACTCAAGTATTACCTACTTCTCTAGAAGATTTGATTTCTCTTTGCCACCGTCTAGACATGAGATTTCGTGAAAGAGAGTCTGAAAAAACAACTTCATTTAAAGCACCTCTTCGTTCAAGCCCTCAAGTTCGCCCAGTTTCATCTCTGGCGATACCCATGGAGATAGGTCGCTCGAAATTAACTTCAGAGGAGAGGGACCGAAGAGTAAAAAATAGACTTTGTAACTATTGTGCTGATTCTACTCATATGCTAAATTCATGCCCTAAAAAATCGGGAAATGCCAGGCCCTAACCAGTTCTGGAGAGGTGAAGTTAGGGTCCCTGGAGTCCTCTCCATGTTCTACGAAATTAAAAGTTTGTGCTTTTGATGTTACAGTTTCCTTTGCTACCAAATCCTTTAAGTCCCAAGCACTTATTGACTCTGGAGCTGCAGGAAATTTTATTTCTAAATCCCTCGTGAATCAATGGTCCCTACCAGTGATTACTTTGAAAATACCTATTACTGTGACTGCTATCGATGGATCACGCATTATTAATGGTCTCATCACCCAGAGTACGTCTCCAGTAACCCTTCAAATTGGTGTATTACACCAGGAAGAAATTTCATTTTTAATTCTTCCTGTTACTACCAGTCCGATTGTATTATGCCTTCCATGGCTTCAACGTCACTCTCCTCAGATTGACTGGCACACTCCTCAAGTTACGTCTTGGGGCCCTGAATGTCATCATCGTTGCCTCTCTCAAGTCGTTCCTCTCAAAATACAGCAATCCTCCATTTCACCTTGTTCACCGGGACTTCCTCCTCAGTATGCTTCTTTTGCCGATGTATTTGATAAAACTCAGTCTGAACGTCTTCCTCCTCATCGTTCATGGGACTGTCCGATTGATTTTCAACCTGGTAAGAGTCCTCCCAGAGGACGTGTGTATCCACTTTCGTTACCTGAAACTCAAGCTTCATCTGAATACATCCAAGAGAATCTCCAGCGAGGATTTATTCGACCTTCTACCTCTCCCGCTGGAGCAGGGTTTTTCTTCGTAAAAAAGAAGGATGGGTCATTACGCCCCTGCATAGATTTTCGTGGACTTAACGCTATAACTATCAAAAATCGGTATCCCATTCCATTAATTACTGAGTTATTTGATCGTATCAAGGGAGCCCGGATCTTTACCAAGTTGGATCTTCGTGGTGCCTACAATTTAATTCGAATCAGGTCCGGTGACGAATGGAAGACAGCTTTCAACACCAGAGACGGGCATTATGAATATTTAGTAATGCCCTTCGGGTTATGTAATGCCCCCGCTGTTTTCCAGGGTTTCTTAATGAGATCTACCGGGACTTGTTATATGTTTGTGTCATCGTCTATCTGGGCGACATATTGATCTTTTCGCAGGACCTGCCTTCTCATCATCAACATGTGGCAGAGGTCCTTTCCAGACTCCGGAAAAATTCATTATCCTGCAAGTTAGAAAAATGTTCATTCAAGTTGCCCCAGATTCCATTTCTGGGATATATTGTCTCCGGAGTTGGTCTTCAGATGGATCCAGAAAAGGTGAATGCTGTGTTACATTGGCCTCAGCCAACTACTCTTCGTGCAATTCAGCGTTTTTTAGGTTTTGCCAATTACTATAGACGCTTCATTCAAGATTTCTCCTCGATTGCATCTCCTATTGTGGCCCTAACTCGTAAAGGGGCCAATACTAAACAATGGTCCTCTGAGGCTCTTCAAGCCTTCCAGTTTCTCAAAGAGTCCTTCTCCTCTGCTCCTGTTCTTCGACAGCCTGATGTGACGCTTCCCTTCTTCCTAGAGGTAGATGCCTCTAATGTTGGTTTAGGAGCCATTCTCTCCCAAAGATCGGAGCAACAAAAATTCCATCCTTGTGCCTTTTACTCTTGGGGTCTTCTGCCTGAGGAGAAGAATTATACCATCGGGGACAAGGAGTTGCTGGCTATAAAAGTAGCATTAGAGGAATGGAGATATTTGTTGGAGGGAGCTCATCATCCTGTGACAATTTTTACTGATCATAAAAATTTGTCATATTTACAGTCTGCTCAATGTTTGAATCCTCGTCAAGCAAGATGGTCTCTTTTCTTTTCTCGTTTTGAACTAATCATAACCTTCAAACCAGCTGCAAAAAATAAAAAAGCAGACGCTCTATCTCGAGCTTTTGTGACGTCCTCAGACGTTGAAGATGGTCCCAACCACTCTATATTAGACCGCAAATGTGTTTCTCTGGCTGCTTCTTCCACTAAGGTGCTACCATTTGGGAGAACCCTCGTGCCTCCTGCTCTTAGGAAGAAAATCCTTTCGTGGTTTCACTCTTCTCGTTTTTCTGGACACTCTGGTGAACGCAAGACCTTTGAAATTCTTTCTCGAAGTTACTGGTGGCCTTCTATGAGGAAAGATGTCAAAGATTTTGTGGCTGCGTGTGATTTGTGTTCCCAGTTTAAGACTACCCGCAGAACTCCAGCGGGTTTGCTTCAACCACTACCCATTCCTTCCAAGCCGTGGACCCATATTAGTATGGACTTTGTTACTGATCTTCCTCCTAGTAAAAACTGCAATACTATTTGGGTAGTGGTGGACAGATTTTCGAAGATGGCACATTTTGTTCCTTTGACCGGTTTACCTTCTTCATCTACTCTGGCTGATTATTTCATCAAAGAAATCTTCCGTATTCATGGATGTCCTTCCGAGATTGTTTCAGACAGAGGAGTGCAATTTGTTTCCAGATTCTGGCGGGCCCTCTGTAAGACCTTGGGTATCCGATTATCACTCTCATCCTCCTACCATCCTCAATCAAACGGACAAACCGAAAGGGTCAATCAAGATCTTGAGACTTTTATAAGGATGTTCTCTTCAGCCAACCAAGACAACTGGGTAGATTTGCTTCCATGGGCTGAATTCGCTCATAACAACATGTATCATGAGTCATCTTCTAAAACTCCATTCTTTGTGGTTTACGGTCACCATCCGTCTTTTCCGGAATTTCCTGCCCTCCCTCCCACCCAAGTTCCTGCTGTAGAGACTGTTTGTCAGACCTTCAAAAATATTTGGTCTCAGGTCAAAACCTGTTTAAAGAAAGCATCTGCCAGATATAAGTCTTTTGCAGATAAAAAGAGACGGGCTATTCCACCACTGAAAATCGGAGATCGTGTGTGGTTATCAACCAAAAATATTCGTTTGAAGGTTCCATCTATGAAGTTCGCTCCTCGTTTTATTGGTCCGTATAAGATCATTCAAGTGATAAATCCAGTTTGTTTCAAACTTCTACTACCTAAGAACCTTCGTATTTCCAATGCCTTCCATGTGTCTTTGCTCAAACCTCTTATCATCAACCGTTTCTCGGTCCCTCCTTCAGCACCTCGGCCAGTTCAAATTCATCAAGAGGAGGACTTTGAGATTACTCACATATTGGATGCAAAAATTTCGCGAGGAGTTCTTCGTTTCCTCGTTCATTGGAAGGGCTTTGGTCCTGAAGAGCGGTCATGGATCAAAGCAGAAGATCTCAACGCTCCAGCTCTTCTTAAGAAGTTTTATTCCAAGTTTCCGGACAAACCCGGTTCCAGGTGTTCTGTGCCCACCTTTAAAAGGGGGGGTACTGTCACTCACCGGACTGTGAGTGCCATTTCCCGTGTGTTCAGTAACCGTGGCCGTCTGCCATCCTGAGGGTCTGCGCATGTGCAGCCCTTATCAAGCCTTCAATACCCGTTGCATTTAATTGATTGGATGATCAGGCAACCCTCCCTATTTAAACCACCTGTGATCATTACCTGGTTGCCTGATCTTGGAGTCTCATTCCCCATGAGCCTCTGAAGGTGTTCCTGTGTTCCTCGTGTATTCAGCTTCTGCTGATTCCTGTTTACTGCTATTGTGGTTTCCAGACCACTTCAACTCTCCTGTGTTCATCGTGTCTGCACTCAGCTGATTCCTATCTGCTGCCTCCGTTACTATTACAGAGTTCCTGTTCATTTCAACTCTCCTGTGTTCATCGTGCATGCACTCAGCTGATTCCTATCCGCTGCCTCCGTTACTTCTTCAGAGTTCCCGATCGCCTCAACTCTCCTGTGTTTATCGTGTCAGGTCTCCGCTGCTTCCACCACTACTACTGGATACCAGACAGCCTCAACTCTCCCGTGTTCATCATGTTTCCAGTTTCACTTACTACTGCTTCCTGAGTATTGCTTCGTTGATTCTGGATTACCTGCCGTGCGCTGCACCAACCTGATTACCGCTTCCACCCTCCAGTGGTCTCTCCTCCTGCCAGCCTTCAGCCGTTCAGGTATCCCTGCACGTCGCTCTGACAGCCTGCTCTCCTGAATCGCGGTATGCATACGTTCCATTGACTTTGCTTTTGTATTGCATATCCATCTGGACTGAGTTGTGTTCTTCTCCGGAGCCTCCTATCCACTGAAGCTATTGTTACCATTGACTTTGTTTCCTATTTGCCTGTATTGCTATTGTGACTTTGTATACTTCAAGCAGCGCTTGTCAGTAATTGTTGTATTGTGGATATCATTGTGGGATCAAGTTCTGTGTGCCCCGTGTATACTCTGCTTTGCATTCATCTCCTCGTGCCCCTCCTCACATATATATAGCAGTGGTACAACTTGCTGACGCAGACCACTGACTCCTGTTCCCTGTGTCACCAGTTTCAAGTATCCTCTCACATAGCAGTGGTACAACTTGCTACACGCAGACCACTGACTTTCCCGTTACCTACCTTCACCTGGATTCCATTCCTTCACTATAGACAGCGGTACAACTTGCTATACGCAGACCGCTGACTCTCAATACCTCCTCGCTACTCCTGGACATTCCTCCTAACTATAGCAGTGGTACAACTTGCTATACGCAGACCACTGACTCTCCTCACGTTTCCTTGTCCATCTGGTTCCTCGTGTACATTCATCTACTCATTACCAGTTGCTGCTAGTCATAGACTTTTCTTGAGCATTCTCTCACCATCTGCTGTTTCTCCTGTTCCGTTGTCACCCTGCTACCAGAGAACCATAGTACCAGCTATATTACTCTGGTAAGTCCATCATCTGGTGATATCCTGGGCAAAGACTCCTAGTGCCCGTGACAGTCATGAGTTCGATTCCTGACTCACGCCCTTTTTCTTTGTGGAGGTTGTATGTACTCTCCTATGTGTCGATTATGGAAGAGTACACTATGTATTTTGTAATGTTAATGATATAAATTGTTATTATACACTAATATTTATTTTACTATGCATGTTTATTTATGCTGGCGAATTATTATGAGATGCATTTGCATCCATATTCTCAGTTCAAATCAAACCCATTACACGATCTTTCATGTAGGTGAATAAGAAGGTGTGTTGATTTAGCTCATTAACACTTCAAAGTCATTTGTCCCAGGTTATATAAGCATGTAAGTGTTAAAAAGAATAATTAGGTAATAACAGTACTGCACAATACACTCCGATTGTGTTTTTAAATTTGCAAACAAACCCTTCGCACCTCCCACATTTGCCATTATGTAATACCATCTTATCTTTAAATAAGAAGCGGATCTTAAGAAGCGGATCATCTTAAGATGATTTGACTGTTTGAGATCCGGTGTATCCTATTTTCAGTTGAGTAAATGGCTTAAGATGGGCGTGTCTTTAAACTTCCATTACTTGTTGAATCACAGCTTTCTTTTCTACATGTTTGTTCTTAAAATACGCATCGCAACTTCCGCACAATATAAGGATGGTAATGAATCACGCCCTAAGTCCCAAAAGCAGCCATAGACTCTGTCCGTTGCTCCTGTTTCTGTTATGTGCTGTTGGCTTCTAACCACTCTGTCTTTTCTGTTTATGCATTTTACTACTTTGTGCTTGGTTCTGATTATAAAAACGAAATATATGTGCAACTAATAAACATGGAAATAAAACTAAGCTGCAGAGGTGTCTATTAAACATAATCGGTAGACCTGTCCGAAAATAGCAATAATGTAGAAACATCTCCATGCCCTCATACAGGATATAACTGATATCCAACTCCAAGTCTTGTTAGTACTTTCTGCTCCCTAGGCCAATACCTTGATTAATAAAACATACTCAAAAATGAATATGGTACTAAGTGCTGCCAAATGGCATATAGCTGCATGTTAGAGGAGCCCTGAACCTACCTCTATTCCCACCAGCATTAATAGAGTTTGGGTCATCTATTGAATGGATTATATAATGAGCTTGTTACATAATACCCTGAACAGTTTCACAAGGGTGCTGTGGACATCCCACTTTGAAGTCTCAACAACAATAAGCACAATAAGCACCAGCACAATGGGACAAGGACTGATGTGAGTTCTCTGTACAATGCTGTGGAATTAGTAGCACTATATAAATAGCTGATGATGATGATAACCAAAACAGGGTGAGCAATATGGTCTCTCCTTCCATCTCCCTTACCTTGACTCCAGCTACCACTTGTGATCACCAGCCATTGTTTGATATGTCTCTACACCTGTTTGGGAAAACCCCACAATAATGCAGAGAAAAAATAGCTAAACCTCTTCATATGTACCCAATAAGTCTTTCTGCATGAATGTTGAATTACAAAAACATTGCTTTCTTGATTGATGACCATTGTAGCTTACTAACGATAAGTATCTGAATTATATCCCTTCCTTAACCTTGCCCCCTAATTCTGTAAGGACTTCTCTCCTCCTCCTAATCCTTTGTCAAAGATATTTTTTTGATAAAGTCAATTTATTTTTGCATGAAAATATTTACATTGTTTTATCTTATTTTAGTATATCATTTATATTTGATGTGGTTTTATTATGTCAATTGGATCCTTGCATGTGAGCTGATGAGAGGGATATGAACAGGAATGAAGGAGTTAATTCAAAGAACAGATGTTTCTAATCAGAGTTGGTGAACAAAGACTTGCAAGAATTTCTCCAAAGTCCCCATTGAATCCAGGGGAGCCAAAACGATCAAGATACGCCTATGTACCTTCTCAGCCAATTGTAATATGACATTTGTAAATTGTAGTACAACCTACTTTTGTTGCTACTAAAAAGTAACTGTCTGGTCTGTGGAAGACCAGAGATTTCAGAGACTGAAATTTTGACTGATAATATTATAACAGTGCAAGCTTTTCATTTTTTTTAATTAATAAACCTTTCAAACTTTTTTTCCTAAGAGTTTCTTTAGCTGAAGACATTCAATTAGTGCTTTAACAACTTGATTACTTCTGGGGGGATATTAATAAGAGTCCTTGTCAATAAATAAGCAGAATAAGCAAAAATTGTGTTAATCCATATATTTGTGAATGATACAATAATATGTAAAAAAAAAACAAAGCAAAAAATATTGTACGTTTTAAAGTCTGGAGAAATCTGGTGGTAGTAAGAGGACTTCCGGCATCAGGGTATAGCGGCAGTGAGTTTTCTCATGTAGCACACAAATACTTGATAGCTTATTTGTGCACTGAAATTTAAAGTTAATATTTGTGTGCTACATGAAAAAACAGACAGTTTTTAACTTAGGTGCAAAATAGAAAACTAATTTGCACCCCTTGCATTGTAACATGGTTTTGTCCAGGAGACTACTTACTCATTTTTTTTTACTTAACTTTCCTTAATGAATCAGGCCCTGTATCTTTATGATTATATATATATAGATTATACACTGTTTGACACAAAGGACATTTAAAGTGACATTGACTCACTTTGAAGCGTGTACACAGAGGGTAATATTGCTTTATATGATTGAGAGGAAATTGCATGTTTCAAATCCTATTGTGCATATATATCCATATTTCCAGAAATTGGGTATCTTGTATAGATCTAGATTTGAGAAAGTGTACAATTCAGTTAATAGAAATTAACTGCTAACACAGACACTTAGAATAATCATTGCTTATCCTTTTTAGTGTGCTTTGTTCCTATCCCCTGCGCCCAATCCCATATTTTTTCTTTTCTAGTTATTGCAATTTGGGGAGTATCAGGCTCTCCCCTATTTGCGATAGTGACAGCATCCAATATCTTTTCCCTACCCTTCCCTTAATCCCTTAGGAGCGCTTATTGATTATTCTATTGTATATAGCTACAGCCTGAAGGACCAAAGTAGAAGCACCAGAACTGAATCTGTGGTAAAGAGCTATCCAGATACCCTGAATAATTGACCAGGGATTTATGAGACACTATTGTTATGGTCTGAACAAAAAACAGTGTGCTTTTGAGCCTGGTGAATAGGGATGTTAGAGATGAACAAACAGTGTTCTGCAGGATTGTCTATTTCGGTTGGCATTCAGCCCATGCTGCCAACATCTGAAGGCTTGAATTAAAAGGTGACTGTTGTAAAACCTGAGTCCTGTGCATGAGGTATGGATGGCTGATATATATTTTCTTTATTTTTTTTGTCTCTAATCTAGCGTTAGATTCACTTTAGTTTCTTTAATTTTTGCTCTGACTTGTGAATGTTTTATGCTTTCCCCCCCTGTAACTACCCAAGACTGTCATTAATCCAGTCTCTACTGGTGAGGTTCCAAGTCTTCTTTTGCCACTTTTAATTACAGAATGTAAACTCTGACATGTTAAAAGGATTTCATCTACCTTTATAACTCTTGTTGTTTCTTATTGACTCACCCCCATATTTCACGCATGTCCCACATTTCAATGTTTGTGCCCTCAATCTGTCTTCTTTGTTTCCATAACTGTTAACTGTTCCCTGCCTAATCAGTAAGTATGAGGCCTAACTCTACAGTATTCTATTGCAATCAGTGATTTGACTGCAAGTTCAGGTACAAGAGGGAGGTATAACATCCCTCATCCCCACACACCCAACCAGCATCCTTGACCCATGGCCCATACCTATAAATGGGCATTGCTGAATGACATCCAGCATGGAGCTCCCTCTCCCATGGTCCTGCTCTGCCCAATCCTGACAGATTCACCTTGCAACTCTGTGACAAGATGGGAATTAGTTGGGACTTGGAAGAGCAGTCCAGGGAGTGGAGTCTGATTAAATGTGTATTTAACCCATGTCGGCAGCAATGCTTGTCTGCTAAAGGGAGCAGCATTGAGAGTAAAGTAATAAGCTAATTAACATCAACAACTTTACTCTCATTAATGCTTCTTAGAATAGACATATATTGATGGGATAGGTCTACACTAAAGTTACTGCTCAGCATGGCAGGCCTAACCTTAAGTACATGACTGGGCAGACTCAGCATATGAGAGTCTAGCAGCTCTTTCAGTAAAAGTGGGAGATCCACTTGGGAAGCAGTCCCTGAACCACTTTTCCTTCTGTCTGTCAGGTTAGCACACGAAGGAGTGAGTGTGATCTAGCGGTTTTAACTGGGATAACTAGACCCCCCTAGAGGTGCATAGTATCAATTTAATAAAAACTGTCTCCACTAGAAGAGGAACGTAAGTACAAGTTCAAATGAGGAACAGGATACACTGCAATGAAGAACCACGGCAAAAGAAGTAGAGTGGCACCAATCACGAAGTTCCACAAATATGAGCACGAAAAATAATAATAACTGTAGACAACAGCAATACCTAGGGAATAAGATATAATACAAAGTTGACTGAAGTGCTGAGATTACTACAGATGGAAGAGCACAGCTTGATATTATAAGTGTCACGGATCAATGTAGAAATACAGCTAAGGAGCCATGAATAATGGTGAAAAACATACAAGTTTATTGCTGAAGAGACTGAACAGATGATGTAATCATAAGCTTGCAGAAATACCAGATATTCAGCAGTTGCAGGTAAATGGGAGGTGAGGAAAGATTCCAGGCAGCATATACAGGGAAATGCACAGGTAAGTCCCAGGTTTACATATGAAACAGGTCAGCAGAATCTATGTTGAAATAGATCTCACCCAGCATAGATCCAGGAGCACAACAGAAGGAAGTGACCTCAGAGTATAACATCAGGATGACAACAGGATGGGACAACAGGTCAGCAGAATGAATGTTGAGATCCTAATGCAGCATATTCACAGGAGCGAAGCAAGAGGAAGAATCACAGGGTGTAACAACAATAACCAGCCATGTGTGCTGGGAGTGACAGGTATATATGGAACACACCCAGGTGCATGGGATAATGAGTGAGGCAGGGTTAACTCTTAAGGAACTAGGAACAGGCACAATAGCAGCACCTCTGGTGAGCAGAGGTACTGCTCCTAAGACACAAAATGAACACAAATAGTAAAGTCTGATAGTCCAGGTTAGGAGCTGCCAGGCAAAGCAGTATGCTGCAGACAGATCGTGACAATAGGAGAATAGACACTGTCAATAATTCAATTGAACAGTAGCAAGCATCGGCAACAACGAATATTTCAACAGTCAGTAGAATGTAAGTTGAACTGTATCCATATATGTAGCAACGAAAAAAGGATCCAGGCATCAGTGAGATATGGAACGGGTCAGCAAAGGTAAGTGATCCAAGCAGAGTAGCTAACAGGCGTTGATAGCAGAAATCAGTGGATTCAGGATTACTGCAAGATGAATCATAGCTTACCACAAGAGTGTAGAGCAATTCAGTAGTAAGCAGCAATACATATAGGAGAGGCAGCAAATGTAGACGGCAGCACCAGTACAGATGACATCGAACAGGTGAGCAAAGCAACAATGACCCATGACTTTACCACAAAGATGTGGAAGGAGTAACAGCAGTCAGCGGTGTATGCAGAGTAGCTTAATGGGCATTGATCACAGCGATTACCACAGGTAAGTAGACCAAATGAACAGGGATCAGCGAATTCCGAATATGCAACAATGACAACCCACAGCTTTGCCATGGAGATGTGGAAGAAGTAGCAGCAGTCAGCGATGTATGCAGAGTAGCTTAGAGGGCGTTGATCACAGCAATTACCACAGGTGAGTAGAGCAGACGAGCAGGGATCAGCAAACTTCGAACATGCAGCAATGATGATCCACGGCTTTACCATAGAGATGTAGACGAAGTAGTAGCAGTCAGTGGTATATGCAGAGTTACTTAGCTGGCGTTGGTCACAGCAACTACCACAGGTGAGTGGAACAGATGAGCAGGAATCAGCGAACTCCGAACATGCAGCAATGATGACCCATGGCTTTACCAAGGAGATGTGGAAGAAGTATCAGCAGTCCCCGGTATAAGCAGAGTAGCTTAGCGGGCATTGATCACAGATGAATAGAACAAATAAGCAGACTAGCAATAACAGGAACAGGCAGCTGAACCAGGCCAGGTGTAGACTTGAAGAACCAGCAAAGGACAGGTAAAAGGTGGAGCCTTATAAAGGAGGACTGGCCAATAGTAGAATGACTAACCAGAGGTGGGGATGATCAGAGATGGCAAATGTGGCTGACAACCTGTACAAAGGAGGTTAATATGAAAATCAGTACTTTGAGGCTCGGATACAGATATCTGGGGAGTTGAGTGTGACAGTACCCCCCCTTTACAGGTGGTCACCGAACACCTAGGACCAGTTTTCTTGGGGAATTTGGTATGAAATTTCTTCACTAGAAGAGGTGCATTAACATCAGATGCTCGTACTCAAGATCTCTCCTCAGGACCAAAACCTTTCCAGTCAACAAGATACTTCAAAACCCCTCTAGAGTATTTGGAGTCCAATAGCTGTTTGATTTCAAACTCTTCGGTTTGCTGGATCTCAGGAGAAACAGAAGAAGTAACTGGAGAAGAAAACCGATTTATGACTAATGGCTTCAAGAGAGATATGGAAGGTATTGGTAATTCGAAGAGCTGAGGGAAGCTAAAGTTTAAAACACACTGGAGAGATAACACGACAGATCCTATATGGACCAATATAACGGGGAGTGAACTTCATACAGGCTACTCAGAGACGAATATTCTTGGTAGACAGCCAGACTTTATCACCAACCTTCAGAGGAGGCACCGCTCTGTGCTTGTTATCAGCAAATAATTTATATCGAAAGGAAGATTTCTTCAAAGCCCTTTGAATTTGTGTCCAAGTAGAAAGGAAGTCCTGTCTTAAAGAATTAACAGCTGGAACCTGGGTAGCTGGTAAGGCTGAAAACTCTGGAATTCGAGGATGCATACCGTAGACAATGGAATATGGAGTTGCTGAAGTAGATTCGTGAAAGGCATTGTTATGCAAGAATTCAGCCCATGGTAACATATCAACCCAGTTTTCTTGATTAGTTTATGAAAAAGTCCTAAAAAATGTCTCCAGGCCCTGGTTGACCCTCTCTGTTTGCCCATTGGTCTGAGGATGATAAGAAGAAAACTTCAGCCGTATGCCCAAAAGATGACATAGAAATCTCCCGAACTTACATACAAATTAGACTCCTCTATCTGAAACATTTTCTGAAGGGCAGCCATGAAGGCGAAAAATCTCTTTCACAAAATGTTGAGCCAAGACAGCAGAGGAAGGCAAACCAACCAACAGGACGATGTGTGCCATTTTAGAAAAGCCGTCAGCAATAATCCAAATGGTAATTTAATTCTTGCTAGCAGGTACATCAGTGATGAAATCCATCAAAATATGAGTCCATGGTTTAGAAGGCACCGGGAGTGGCTGAAGAAGACCTAACGGAGGCTGGCGACAGGACTTGTGTTGGGCACCAACTGCACAAGTAGCCTCAAACTATTTAACTTTAGATTGATATTTGGGCCAGTATTGTCGAGAAATTAGTTGAAAGGTCTTCCGAGCTCCCAAATGTCCAGCAAAACGTGAGTCATGGAACCAAATCAATATTCTTTTCCATAGAAAAGGAGGAACAAAGGTGTCTCCCGGAGGAGGAGTAGGGCTCTTGGATAAATTTATGGCATTGACACATTTTGGATCCAAGATGGAACAATCCAGAAAATCTTCAGGTTCAATACCGTAAAATGCCTGGGATAATGCGTCAGCTTTCTTATTCTTTAACCCAGGTTTAAACGTAACATGTAGATTAAAATGTGAGAAGAAAAGCGACCAGCGAGCTTGGCGAGGGTTTAAACATTGGGCAGATTGAAGATACAGAAGGTTTTTGTGGTCTGTAAATACTGTAACCACATGTCCGTAACGGAGGGCCTCTAGTATCCTCCAGTTAGGGGCTCACGTTCAGCCTCTAGTAGAGGCTGAGGAAATGACTCGCCCTGGCTCATCAAAAATCCTTCTAAAAGTAGCAATGAAGGGCGAGCAGTCATTTAAAAGATTATCATTCCGTTCCCACACAGGGGAGGCCCAAGCCAAGGCTTGTTCAGACAAAAGAGTAATAATATATGCAACTTTAGACCTTGGGGAAGGAAAATTCTGTGGAAGAAGATCAAATTGAATAAGACATTGATTCAGGAAACCTCTGCAAGGCTTAGGACTACCATAAAACTTAGAAGGTGTTGGCAGGCGAAGGGCAGAAGAATTTAAAGGTATCTCAGGAACAGCTGGATGAACAACCACTTGTACCGTACTAGACTGAGAGGAAGAAACTTTAAATCTGTCCATACGAGTAGCCATTGACTGAAGACATTGAAGCATTTGAGCCTGTATGGCAACTTGTTGTTCCAATCTCCCAACCAGATGTGGGAGTAAGTTTTTAGGGTTCTGTGGGTCCTCCCTCTGGATCAGTCATGGCTGGTTCTTACTGTCAGGTTAGCACACAAAGGAGTGAGTGTGATCCTGCTGTTTTAACTGGGAAAACTAGACCCCCCTGGAGGTGTGGAGTCATTCCCTGGTGGAAGGTCTTCCACTAGAAATTAGAACATAAGTTGAAATGAGGAACAGGATACACTACAATGAAGAATCACAGCAAAAGTAGTAGAGTACAAAATAAAGCAGAATCACGCTCTCCTTTCAATGATCGCAGGAGCTGCACTAACCCAGGGTGTCCCTCCCTTCTAGTACCAAACAACCATTTAACGTTTGGTACTCACTGACTATTGAAGTAGATTAGAAAATGATGTACTTGTTATGAGCTTACCTGATCCCCGTTCCGCTGCGCTGTCAGCGTGGTCTAGCAGCGGTATCTGATCCGTGCAGCGCTTCTCCTGATGGCGCCCCGCACTTCCGGGTTCTTCCTGCAGCTGATCATGTGACTCCTGGGCAGGGAATTCAAACAGCGATATCTTCTCTGCTCTGACACGCTGCCTGTGTCAGAGCAATGTGTTTCCTGTTCCTGGCTAACAGTTCCTGTGTTCCTGACTCCTGTGAACCTGCTCCCTGTATATCCCTCTATTCCTTCTACTCCTGTGTACCAACCTGGCTGTGACCTGACTATTCTTTGGCTTATCCCTGGCACCACGTACTGGACTATCTCCTGTATACCGACCCGGCTGTGTTATCAACTACTCTCTGAATTTCCCTCTGGCACCGTATACCTGATATCTCCTGTGTACCGACCCGGCCTGTGTTATCAACTACTCTCTGGATTTCCCTCTGGCACCGTATACCTGATATCTCCTGTGTACTGACCCGGGTGTGTTCCTGGACCCATCTCCTGCTACACACTCATTTGACTCCGTGCATCTACCGGTTACTGCTCCAGACCTACAAACCCTGGAATTTACGGTTAGTGCCTATACTTGCTTTGCTTTATCATATTGCCTGTCTGACAATCCATCACTTAGAACCTTTTCCCTTACATCAGTAGGCTAACCTGGGGGGGCGCCCTGCGGTTTTTCGGCAGCAAAGCCCACACTACCTTGCGGTGGTTCTTGGTGAAAACCAGAAGGCCGTTAGACTCGCGCCCTAGGTAAGCCTGTGCAAATACTGACTAATGCATTTAAATCGTAACAGTTTGCTCTGACCCAGCCTATCTAACTGATGGATACGTCAGGGAATCCCACCGCTAGGGTATTACTGGATCACCTAGCAGCCCAAGTTGAAGACCAGGGGAAGAATCAAGAACAGTTATTACAGATTTTGCAGACTCTGACTAACAGGTTGGATACGCTTCAAGCAGCTCAGGTGGCAGCTCCAACTCCTCCGCCTGTTCCGGCTCCACAACCTGCCCCCGTCCAGAGCAGCCCTGCTGTATATGCTCCAGCACCCTCTCAACTCCGCATACCTAACCCACCTAAGTTCAATGGGGATCCCAAGGAATGCCGAGGGTTCTTGAACCAGTGTGATATTCAATTTGAACTGCAGCCCGGAAACTTTCCTACAGAGAAAACTAAAGTTGCCTATATTATCTCCTTATTGTCTGGTCAAGCGCTTGCCTGGGCTTCTCCCCTCTGGGAACATGATGACCCTAGTCTTCATAATTGTGCCATCTTTCTGGAAATCTTCAGACGCATCTTTGATGAACCGGGATGAGTCTCCAGTGCTGCTTCTGGACTTCTCCGTCTACATCAAGGTACTCTCAGTCTGGGCCAGTACGCACTCCAGTTTCGCACTATGGCGGCTGAGCTACGATGGAACAACGAAGCTTTGGTGGCCACATTTTGGCAAGGCTTGTCAGATCGTATTAAGGACGAGTTAGCAGCCCGAGAATTACCCACTACTCTGGACGAATTGATTTCCCTCTGTAACCAGATTGATATCCGGTTCAGAGAACGCACTCAAGAGAGAGAAAGTTCCCGCCGATCTACATTCTTACTTGGCACCCCGATTTCAAAATCCAATTACTCCTGAGGAAGAGCCTATGCAGTTGGGAAGGGCACGTTTATCCCAGGAGGAAAGAGAGAGGTGATTCAGGAACCGTTTGTGCCTCTATTGCGGAGAACCTGGTCATGTTTTAAGCCAGTGTGGGAGGCATCCGGGAAATGACCGAACCTAACTGACGTTGGAGAGGCTAAGTTAGGTAGGTCTATTCCCTCTCCTGTGGATTCTAGTTTTTCTATCCAAGTCCTTCTGCGATATATTGATAAACAACTGTCTTTTCCAGCTCTCATTGACTCCGGAGCAGCGGGGAATTTTCTACGAGCTGACATCGTAGAGAGGTTGTCGTTACCCATGCAACCATTGGATCCACCTGTCGCAATTACAGCTATAGATGGCAGCCGTATTATTGGAGGATCCATTAAGAACAGAACTGTCAACCTTTCTCTACGCATCGGAGCCTTACACACTGAAGAAATCTCCTTTCTAGTCATCCTGAAGGCCATCAACCCTGTGATTCTAGGCCTACCTTGGCTCAGACTTCACTCTCTCACTCTGGATTGGCAGAAGCCTGAGATTCTTGCATGGGGTCCAAGATGTCATTCCAGATGTCTTCCCAGGATTCATAAACCCGCTATGGCCAGTTTGCGCCATTGAATTAATACCGGACAAGATACCACCCAGAGGACGGGTATTTCCTTTATCTTTACCCGAATCCGATGCTATGTCCATATATATCAAGGAGAATCTGAACAAGGGTTTTATCCAAAATTCCTCGTCACCAGCAGGAGCCGGTTTCTTTTTTGTAAAAAAAAAAGACGGTGGACTGCGTCCTTGTATAGACTATTGTGGTCTCAACGCCATGACTAAGAAGAACAGGTATCCCTTGCCATTGATCTCTGAACTCTTTGATAGGGTCAAGGGAGCTTCTATATTTTTTAAACTTGACTTGAAAGGGGCTTACAACCTAATCCGTATCAAACAAGGTGATGAATGTTAAACAGCGTTTAATACGCATGATGGGCATTTCGAATACTTAGTTATGCCATTTGGACTTTGCAACGCCCCTGCCGTTTTTCAAAACTTCATCAATGAGATTTTTCAAGATTTCCTGTATCGATTTGTGGTGATTTATCTGGATGATATCCTGATTTTCTCTCCTGATATGGTTACTCATCGCCACCATGTCTCCTTAGTTCTTCAACGCCTTCGCTCACATCATCTATATTGTAAATTGGACAAGTGTGTCTTTGAAAAAACGTGTCTTCCTTTTCTTGGTCATGTGGTTTCTGGCTCCGGATTACGGATGGATCCCGAGAAGTTAAAGGCAATTTCTGATTGGCCCCAACCAGTAGGTCTCAAAGCCATCCAGCGTTTTGTGGGGTTCTCTAACTACTACCGCCACTTTATCAAGGGGTTTTCTTCCGTGATTGCACCTATCCCCTCCTTGACCAAGAAGTCCGCCAACGCTAAAACTTGGCCACAGGAGGCCGTGGAAGCCTTCAAGTACCTTAAAGAAGCTTTCATCTCGGCTCCCATTCTTCAGCAACCAGATCCTTCCTTCCCTTTTTTCCTTGAGGTGGACGCATCCTCTACTGGAGTGGGAGCTATCTTGTTTCAGAAAAATTCTACTGGGAAATTTTCCCCCTGTGGTTTCTTTTCTCGCAAATTTTCGCCTACCGAAAAAAACTATGGCATTGGAGATAGAGAGCTTCTCGCTATCAAACTAGCCCTGGAAGCTTGGAGACACCATTTGGAAGGTGCCAGGTTTCCTGTTACCATTTTTACAGATCACAAGAACTTTCTGTATTTACAAACTGCATCTTGTCTTAATCCTCGTCAGGCCAGATGGTCCTTATTTTTCTCCCGCTTCGATATGATCATTACCTTCAGACCAGGGTCCAAGAACAAGAAGGCTGACACTCTCTCTCGTTCCTTTGACTCTATGGATACAGAAGAAGAGGGTTCTAAACCCATCCTAGATCCAGAATGTATTGTGGCTACTACTCCCACTCACTTTATTGTTCCTCACAGGAAAACTTTGGTTCCTCCACATCTCCAGTCAAAACTCCTTAAATGAGCTCATGCCTCCCGTTTTTCTGGTCATGCCGGTATAAATAAAACCTTGGAATTTATCTCCCGTGGTTATTGGTGGCCATCTATCCACTCGGACGTTCGACAGTTTGTGACGGCGTGTTCCACTTGTGCTCAGAATAAAGTCCCTCGTCAAGCTCCATACGGTCTGCTGCAACCCCTGCCAATTCCGGATCGACCTTGGAGTCATCTTTCCATGGATTTTATCACAGATTTACCCTCCTCCAGAGGGTTCTCAGTAGTGTGGGTGGTCACTGATCGCCTTTCCCGGGCCTCTCATTTTGTGGCATTAAAAGGTCTCCCTTCTGCTCCTGTTCTGGCTCAACTCTTCATTAAAGAGATTTTCCGCCTACATGGCTGTCCAGATATTATCGTTTCTGATCGAGGAACTCAGTTCGTGGCAAGATTTTGGAGGGCCTTTTCTCGTCTTTGTGGAATTAAGTTAAATTTCTCTTCTGCATATCATCCTCAAAGTAATGGTCTCACTGAAAGGACGAATCAAGAATTGGAGAAATTCTTCAGATGTTTCATTTCAGCTAAACATGATGATTGGGTCGATTTATTACCTTGGGCAGAATTTATTACCGTAACAGTACTATTCCTGCATGTCAACTTGTGTGTGTAATGCATAAACATACACATGGGGCCTGAGTCATTAAGGATAGTAAGGCAAGAAAAAGGAGTACATGTTCTCTGGGACAAACCATGTTACAATGGAAGGTGTGAAAATTAATTTATTATTTTGCACATAAGAATAATACTGGCTGTTTTTTCATGTTTCATGTAGCACACAAATACTTGATAGCTTTATTTTAACACTGAAATTTAAAGTTGAACTAGGACATGCCCTACCCCAACTATAAATCTGTATCTACATTTTAAATTTACCTCCCCTCCAATGCAACATGGTTTTGCCCAGATTCAAAGTTACTCCTTTTTTATGCTTTGCTCTCCTTAATGAGTCAGGCCCATGGTGTCTACAGTATAATTAAAATGCAATTTACTACTAAAACTATTGGGTAGCTAAAATTAGCTCAAAGGTTGAGCTTTGTAACATAAATAAAAGACATCACTAAATACACATAAACATGAATCCTTACCACAGTGGATAAATACAATTGAACATAACATGAGGTTTATACAGATAAATATCTCAAATTGAAACAGTGCAGATATATATTAGAAATCTATTAGATGGATGATGACATCCAGCCATCTAAAATAAATGCTTGTAATAGTCCTATGATGTGCAGAAATGATATGTAGAGCATCCGTGGTGAATCCCAGAGGGTCACGTGATGTAGCGTGAAAAATTATCTGATCGTGCTACATACTGTTAATATGCCAAGACAGTCCAGGGTATGTCTGTTAGATATAAATCCTCTAAGTGAACAAGTCAATCCAGATATTAATACTTGCTGTTATGCTCCGTTATTATCACACATGGAGAGATGATGCCGCGCGGCAGTCCCAGAAGTAGAGGCGTATCAGCCTGAAACGCACAGCGGTATTTCCGGATATCGTAGAGAACTCCTCAGTGGTAGTAAGCAGCAGTAGGCGTGTTTAGGGGCATGTTACCAATGCGTTTCATCCTAATTGAGACTTTCTCAAGGGGTTGAAGGAGTCTGTAATGTTCCTTGTTTAAATAAGTTGACAACTTAATTTCCATGGTTACTAATTACGATGGGCTGGAGGTCTATTTACAATTGTATAAGTGATTCAATACATAACCCCTACCCAACAAAGAAAAGACCAAGAACGTTGTGGTTGTACATATTGCTTTCATAATTGCGTACTTGTACATAATATTCCCAATTACAGATTTCATTGTAGTATGAACTAGATGTTGGATAGAATTAGAAATATAAATAAAAATTATAAGTAGCACTGTTTATCTATTACCGATCAGGATTATAAACATCTATATTAATGTTAACCATATTGATTATATAATACGGAATTATAAAAGTTCAGGTGATAGTACACATCTGATTCTTATGCGTGCTGGGTTGTAATCACGTATAGGTAGTAAATAAATACTAAAATTAAATACTAAAAATAGATATATAAACACAAATAAAAAATGCAAAAATATTCCAATAAAAAACCATAAAAGTTATATATGAAGGTCGGCCGAGTTTGGGCATAGCCAAAGAGGTATGACTGTAGGTGGGCTGATCATCCCCATTAATCCATGACGTGCCCAATATATTTAGTCAAAAAATAGTTATGCATTAATATAAATAACATGCATGTGGTATATATAACAATCATAGAGAAAGATCAAAGTCGATGTTCAAACCATCTGGTGTTAATGTTTTCAAATAATAAATAGCTTTTGTTTCTTCTCTGTTTAGTCGCTGTATTACATTGCCTCCTCTCCAATTTTTTGTGATTTGTTTGATTCCCACAAACACCCTTGTGGTCACATTTATGTACTTCCTTCAAATGTCTTGATACATGATGGTTCTCAAAACCAATCCTGATATTCCTCAAGTGCTCTCTGATTCTGTCTTTCAATTGTCTAATGGTTCTCCCAATGTAGTGCTTCCCACAGTTACATTGAAGCAGGTAGATGACACGAGTGCTGTTACATGTAATGAATTCTTTAATTTTGTATGATCTTCCACTAACCGTGGATTGGTATTCAATAACTGGCACCGTGCTTCTACAGCCTAATGTTTTGCAATTAGAACAATGTCCACAGTAGTAGAAGCCGTTCTTTTTGTTGTGTAGCCAGCTGATCAATGGTGTTGCTGTTTCTTGTGGGATACAGTTGGATATTAGAGCTTTCTTAAAATCAGGGGCTTTTCTAAAGACCATATGGGGATATGTGGGTAATAGAGAACCTAATACATCATCTTGTTTGAGTACGTGTGTCACTCACCGGACCGTGAGTGCCTCTTCCCGGACATTTAGGAACCGTGGCCGTCCTCCATCCTGAGGGTCTGCGCATGCGCAGCCCTTTCCTATAGTTCAGTGTATGTCCCTTTAACTCAATTGGCAGATCAGGCAACACTCCCTATATTAAGCACCTGTGGTCAACACCACGTTGCCTGATCTTGGAGTCTCATTTCCTATGAGTCTCTGAAGGTGTTCCTGTATTCCTCGTGTTTTCAGCGCTGCTGATTCCTGTGGTTTCCAAACCACTTCTACTACTGTGGTTCCCATACCACTTCTACCATCAACTGTATCATCGTGACTGTTTGCTGATTCCTATCCGCTGCCTCCGTGCACTACAGTCTTCCAAACCACTTCAACGCTATTACTTATCATTGTGACTGTTTGCTGATTCCTATCCGCTGCCTCCGTGCACTACAGTCCTCTAATCCACATCACGCTATTATATTTCACTGTGACTGTTTGCTGGTTCCTACCCGCTGCCTCTGTGCACTCCAACCGTTACTTTACATCCACTCACCTGTTCCTCATCAAGTCCGTGAGCTGATTCCTATCCGCTGCCTCCGTGCACTACAGCCTCCAGCCTACAACTCGCCTGTGTTCATTATCGTGACTGTTAGCTGTTGTCTATCCGCTGCTTCCGTGCACTACAGCCTCCAGCCTACAACTCGCCTGTGTTCATCATCGTGACTGTTAGCTGATGTCTATCCGCTGCTTCCGTGCACTACAGCCTCCAGCCTACAACTCGCCTGTGTTCATCATCGTGACAAGTTAGCTGATTCCTATCCGCTGCCCCTGTGCACTGCAGTCTCTTCTCAGCTCTCCTGTGTTTCCTCGAGACTGCTGCTCTCTTTGCCATTTGCCACTCTCCGTGATCAACAGCTCCTGGTCTACTCTGCTCTCCCGTGTTCCATCGCTACTGACAACTATTGGTTGCTACTGGTTACCTCCGTGTACCGCAGAGCCCTGCTGCTGCTGACCGCGCTATCACCCATCTACTGCTGATCCGCTCTCCACGCCTTCACGTGTCCCGCAGGTCTACCCTCCTGTCAGCATTGGAGTTATATCTCATCAACTACCCCTCTGCTGGATCATCTCCACTCTCCTGGGTCCTCCTTGAGTCCAGTTCCACGTGTTACTGATTCCTGTGGATTCGTGTCCCTGTTGGTCTACTTATCTGTGCGCTGCACCTACTGACCGCTGCCTCAGCTATCCTGGGACTTCTCATCCAGCCGGCCTCCTGCCGCTCAGGTATCCCTGCACTCCTCTCTGACTGCCTGCTTCTGAACCACGGTATGCATACTTCTCATTGACTGTGCTGGTGTATTGCATATCTTGCTGGACTGTGTTGGTTCTCCTCTGGAGTCTGCTATCCGCTGAGTCTATTGCCATCATTGACTGTGTTAACTTGTGCTGGACTACTTCAAGAGACTTTCTATATTTGCAGACCTGTTCAGTCATTTATATATATTGTGCATGTTACTGTGGATCGTATATAAGGTGCCTGTGTATATCCTGTGTTGCAGTCTCTCCCCGTGCACCTCCTCACATATATATTCAGTGGTACAACTTGCTGGTAGCAGACAACTGATCCCTGTTTCCAGTATCACCTGTTCCGGTATCCTTTCACATAGCAGTGGTACAACTTGCTATCGCAGACCACTGACTCCCCGGATACCTCCACTTGGATTCCACTCCTTCACTCAGACAGCGGTACCACTTGCTATCCGCAGACCGCTGACTCTCATCACCTCCTCGTTTCTGTTGGACATTCCTCCTCACTATAGCAGTGGTACAACTTGCTACCGCAGACCACTGACTACCTTCACGTGTCCTTGTCCTACAGTTCCTCGTGTACTATTACCTCCATATTACCAGTGCTGCTAGTCATAGACTTTCCTGAGCATCTCATCATCTGCTGCTTCCTGGTCCGTGATCACCCAGCTACCAGAGTACCCTATTACCATCTACATTGCTCTGGTAAGCCTACCACCTGGTGATCCCTGGGTAAAGACTCCTAGTGCCCGTGACAGTAAGATCAGGCCATGACAGACCCAGATACGGAACCTACAGCCAAAGAGATGCTGCAGCATCTGGTCAGCCGTGTGGAGCAACAGGATGCCCGCCAACAGCTGTTACTTCAGTGTTATCAATCGTTAACCTTCCAAGGAACATCTGGACAGACAGTGACAGCTACTACTGAGGCTCCTGTGCTTTCCTCCGTTTCCCCAGTGCCATCCCAGGTGTCTACAGCTTCTACGCTTCACCTGCCTACTCCGTCAAAGTACGATGGGGACCCCAAAACTTGTAGGGGTTTCCTTAACCAATGTTCAGTCCATTTTGAGCTCCAACCTCAAAATTTTTCTACTCATCGTTCCAGAGTGGCCTATCTTATCTCTTTGTTTTCTGGACAAGCCCTGGCTTGGGCCTCCCCTCTGTGGGAAAGAAACGACCCAATATTGCAAGATAGTGCCAAATTCATTGCTACATTCCGAAGTGTGTTCGATGAACCAGGTCGTGTGACCTCCGCTGCTTCCAGCATCCTCCGTCTGTGACAAGGATCTCATACAGTAGGACAATACGTCATTCAATTTAGGATCTTAGCCTCTGAACTTCAGTGGAACACTGAAGCCCTAGTTGCCGCCTTCTGGCAGGGGCTCTCCGATAAAATTAAAGATGCACTGACTACCCAGGAGCTTCCTTCGTCACTTGAAGATCTGATCTCTCTTTGCCATCGTGTTGATATGAGATTTCGTGAAAGAGAGGCTGAGAAAACAACTTCTGCTAAAGCACCTCTTCGTTCTAACCCTCAATTTCGTCCAGTTTCACCCTCTGTGATTCCCATGGAGATAGGACGTTCCAAATTATCTTCAGAGGAGAGGAAACGAAGAGTAAAGAATAGACTCTGTATCTATTGTGCTGATTCCACTCATATGCTCAGCTCTTGCCCTAAGAGATCGGGAAATGCCAGGCCCTAACTAGTTCTGGAGAGGTGAAGTTAGGGTCCCTGGAGTCCTCTCCATCTTCCATGAAATCCAAAGTCTGCGCCTTTGATGTTACAATTTCCTGTGCTACCAAAACCTTTGAGTCACAGGCATTGATTGATTCCGGAGCAGCAGGAAATTTTATTTCCAAATCATTAGTAAATCAATGGTCCCTACCAGTGATTACCTTAAAAACACCCATTATTGTGACGGCTATAGATGGATCACGTCTCATCAACGGTCTCATCACCCAGAGTACGTCTCCAGTAACCCTTCTGATTGGTGCTCTGCATCATGAAGAAATATTGTTTTTAATCCACCCTGTTACGACTAGTCCAATTGTCTTAGGCCTTCCATGGCTTCAGTGTCACTCTCCCCAGATTGACTGGCGCACCCCTCAAGTCACGTCTTGTGGGTCTGAATGTCACCATCGTTGCCTTTCCCAAGTCATTCCTCTCAAAGTACAGCAATCTTCCATCTCATCTACCTCACCGGGACTCCCTCCTCAATATGCTTCATTTACTGATGTTTTTGATAAAGCTCAGTCTGAACGTCTTCCTCCTCATCGTTCTTGGGATTGTCTGATCGATCTTCTACCTGGCAAGACTCCCCCCAGGGGCCGGGTCTATCCACTCTCGTTACCTGAAACTCAAGCTACATCTGAGTATATACAGGAGAACCTCCAGCGTGGGTTTATTCGACCTTCCACCTCTCCCGCTGGAGCTGGGTTCTTCTTCGTTAAAAAGAAGGATGGATCTTTACGCCCTTGCATAGATTTTCGTGGACTCAATGCCATTACTATTAAGAATCGGTATCCCATTCCGCTGATCACTGAGCTATTCGATCGCATCAAGGGAGCCCGTATCTTTACTAAATTGGATCTTCGTGGTGCTTACAATTTAATCAGAATCCGTTCCGGTGACGAATGGAAGACAGCGTTTAACACCAGAGACGGGCATTACGAATATCTGGTAATGCCTTTCGGGCTGTGTAATGCCCCCGCTGTTTTTCAAGGTTTCATCAATGAGATCTTCCGGGACTTATTATATGTATGTGTCGTCGTCTACCTGGACGACATTTTGATCTTTTCACAGGACCTGCCTTCTCACCACCAACATGTGGCAGAAGTCCTTTCCAGGCTACGGAAAAATTCATTGTTTTGTAAATTAGAAAAATGTTCATTCGAATTACCCCAGATTCCATTCTTGGGGTATATTGTTTCCGGAGTTGGCCTGAAGATGGATCCAGACAAGGTGAATGCTGTACTACATTGGCCCCAGCCAACTACTCTTCGTGCTATCCAGTGTTTTTTAGGTTTTGCCAATTACTATAGACGCTTTATTCAAGACTTTTCTTCCATTGCATCTCCTATTGTGGCCCTGACTAGGAAGGGGGCTAATCCTAAGCAATGGTCACCTGAGGCTCTTCAAGCCTTTCAAACACTAAAAGAGTCCTTCTCTTCGGCTCCAATCCTTCGACAGCCTGATGTGACACTCCCCTTCTTCCTGGAAGTAGATGCCTCTAATGTGGGCTTAGGAGCTATTCTCTCTCAACGCTCGGAACAGCAAAAATTCCATCCTTGTGCCTTCTATTCTCGGGGCCTCCTGCCCGCAGAGAAGAATTATACTATCGGGGACAAGGAGTTACTAGCTATCAAAGCTGCATTAGAGGAATGGAGATACTTATTGGAGGGAGCTCGCCATCCGGTGACGATCTTCACGGATCATAAGAACTTGTCATATCTCCAGTCTGCCCAATGCTTGAACCCTCGTCAAGCAAGACGGTCTCTTTTCTTTTCCCGTTTTGAATTAATAATAACCTTCAAACCAGCTGCCAAGAACAAAAAAGCTGACGCTTTATCTAGAGCCTTTGTGACGTCCTCTGATATAGAAGAGGTTTCCAACCATACCATTCTAGACCCCAAATGTATCTCACTGGCTGCTTCATCCACCAAAACGCTACCATTTGGGAAGACCCTCGGGCCTCCTACTCTAAGGAGGAAAATCCTTTCGTGGTTCCATGCCTCTCGTTTTTCTGGACACGCCGGTGAACACAAGACCTTTGAGATTCTCTCTCGAAGTTACTGGTGGCCCTCAATGAGGAGAGACGTCAAAGAGTTCATTGCTTCCTGTGAGCTATGTTCCCAGTTTAAATCCTCCCGCAGAACTCCAGCAGGGTTGCTGCGACCACTACCCATTCCGTCCAAACCGTGGACCCATATTAGTATGGATTTCGTTACTGACTTACCACCTAGTAAGAATCATAACACTATTTGGGTGGTGGTGGACAGATTTTCGAAGATGGCTCATTTCATTCCTCTATCTGGTTTGCCTTCCTCGTCTACTCTGGCTGAACATTTCATTAAAGAGATCTTCCGTATCCATGGATGTCCTTCTGAGATTGTGTCGGATAGAGGAGTACAATTCGTTTCCAGATTCTGGCGAGCCCTTTGTAAAACCTTGGGCATACGATTAGCACTCTCATCTTCTTACCATCCGCAATCTAACGGACAAACTGAACGTGTCAATCAAGATCTTGAGACTTTTATAAGGATGTTCTCTTCAGCCAATCAAGACAACTGGGTAGAGTTGCTTCCTTGGGCTGAATTCGCCCATAACAACATGTACCATGAGTCATCATCCAAAACTCCATTTTTTGTGGTCTACGGTCACCATCCGTCTTTTCCGGAATTTCCTGCCCTCCCGCCCACCCAAGTTCCTGCGGTGGAGACTGCTTGTCAGACCTTTAAAAATATCTGGTCTCAGGTCAAAACCTGTTTAAAGAAGACATCTATCAAATATAAATCTTTCGCAGATAAGAAGAGGCGGGCTATTCCACCACTAAAAATTGGAGATCGTGTCTGGTTATCTACTAAAAACATTCGTTTGAAGGTTCCATCTATGAAATTCGCCCCTCGTTTTATTGGTCCATATAGGATCATTCAAGTAATCAATCCAGTATGTGTGAAACTTCTTCTTCCTAAGAATCTTCGGATTTCTAATGCCTTCCATGTGTCTTTACTCAAACCTCTTATTATCAACCGTTTCTCAAATCCTCCCTCAGCTCCGCAGCCAGTTCAAGTTCATCAGGAGGAGGATTTTGAGATTACTGAGGTACTAGACGCAAAAATTTTGCGAGGAGTCCTCCGTTTCCTCGTTCTTTGGAAGGGCTTTGGTCCTGAGGAGCGCTCTTGGATCAAAGCTGAAGATCTTAATGCTCCTGCCCTTTTGAAGAAGTTCTACTCCAAAAATCCAGACAAGCCCACCTTTAAAAGGGGGGGTACTGTCACTCACCGGACCGTGAGTGCCTCTTCCCGGACATTTAGGAACCGTGGCCGTCCTCCATCCTGAGGGTCTGCGCATGCGCAGCCCTTTCCTATACTTCAGTGTATGTCCCTTTAACTCAATTGGCAGATCAGGCAACACTCCCTATATTAAGCACCTGTGGTCAACACCACGTTGCCTGATCTTGGAGTCTCATTTCCTATGAGTCTCTGAAGGTGTTCCTGTATTCCTCGTGTTTTCAGCGCTGCTGATTCCTGTGGTTTCCAAACCACTTCTACTACTGTGGTTCCCATACCACTTCTACCATCAACTGTATCATCGTGACTGTTTGCTGATTCCTATCCGCTGCCTCCGTGCACTACAGTCTTCCAAACCACTTCAACGCTATTACTTATCATTGTGACTGTTTGCTGATTCCTATCCGCTGCCTCCGTGCACTACAGTCCTCTAATCCACATCACGCTATTATATTTCACTGTGACTGTTTGCTGGTTCCTACCCGCTGCCTCTGTGCACTCCAACCGTTACTTTACATCCACTCACCTGTTCCTCATCAAGTCCGTGAGCTGATTCCTATCCGCTGCCTCCGTGCACTACAGCCTCCAGCCTACAACTCGCCTGTGTTCATTATCGTGACTGTTAGCTGTTGTCTATCCGCTGCTTCCATGCACTACAGCCTCCAGCCTACAACTCGCCTGTGTTCATCATCGTGACTGTTAGCTGATGTCTATCCGCTGCTTCCGTGCACTACAGCCTCCAGCCTACAACTCGCCTGTGTTCATCATCGTGACAAGTTAGCTGATTCCTATCCGCTGCCCCTGTGCACTGCAGTCTCTTCTCAGCTCTCCTGTGTTTCCTCGAGACTGCTGCTCTCTTTGCCATTTGCCACTCTCCGTGATCAACAGCTCCTGGTCTACTCTGCTCTCCCGTGTTCCATCGCTACTGACAACTATTGGTTGCTACTGGTTACCTCCGTGTACCGCAGAGCCCTGCTGCTGCTGACCGCGCTATCACCCATCTACTGCTGATCCGCTCTCCACGCCTTCACGTGTCCCGCAGGTCTACCCTCCTGTCAGCATTGGAGTTATATCTCATCAACTACCCCTCTGCTGGATCATCTCCACTCTCCTGGGTCCTCCTTGAGTCCAGTTCCACGTGTTACTGATTCCTGTGGATTCGTGTCCCTGTTGGTCTACTTATCTGTGCGCTGCACCTACTGACCGCTGCCTCAGCTATCCTGGGACTTCTCATCCAGCCGGCCTCCTGCCGCTCAGGTATCCCTGCACTCCTCTCTGACTGCCTGCTTCTGAACCACGGTATGCATACTTCTCATTGACTGTGCTGGTGTATTGCATATCTTGCTGGACTGTGTTGGTTCTCCTCTGGAGTCTGCTACCCGCTGAGTCTATTGCCATCATTGACTGTGTTAACTTGTGCTGGACTACTTCAAGAGACTTTCTATATTTGCAGACCTGTTCAGTCATTTATATATATTGTGCATGTTACTGTGGATCGTATATAAGGTGCCTGTGTATATCCTGTGTTGCAGTCTCTCCCCGTGCACCTCCTCACATATATATTCAGTGGTACAACTTGCTGGTAGCAGACCACTGATCCCTGTTTCCAGTATCACCTGTTCCAGTATCCTTTCACATAGCAGTGGTACAACTTGCTATCGCAGACCACTGACTCCCCGGATACCTCCACTTGGATTCCACTCCTTCACTCAGACAGCGGTACCACTTGCTATCCGCAGACCGCTGACTCTCATCACCTCCTCGTTTCTGTTGGACATTCCTCCTCACTATAGCAGTGGTACAACTTGCTACCGCAGACCACTGACTACCTTCACGTGTCCTTGTCCTACAGTTCCTCGTGTACTATTACCTCCATATTACCAGTGCTGCTAGTCATAGACTTTCCTGAGCATCTCATCATCTGCTGCTTCCTGGTCCGTGATCACCCAGCTACCAGAGTACCCTATTACCATCTACATTGCTCTGGTAAGCCTACCACCTGGTGATCCCTGGGTAAAGACTCCTAGTGCCCGTGACAACGTGCCAGTGTTTCTGGATGATACGCTTGATTTTGTTTGCTGCTTTTGAATAATTGGAGACAAAATACACTGGTTCTTTCTGTGATGGTTGCACAGATTCCGTATGTTCAATTGTTTGTTTGTATTTCAACAGATGGTTTCTATCAGTGTTTTCAGCTTATTAAATGCTTGATTAACCAGATTAGGGTCATACTTTTTATCTAGGAACTGATGTTGCATATGTTCTCCTTGTGAGATGTAATCATCCATCTCAGTGTAGTTCCTCCTAACTCTAGTAAATTGGCTAAGGGAATGCTTCGCAACAAATTTGGATGATGGTTGCTATCTGCAAGTATGAAACTGTTGACATCTACAGTTTTACGGTGGGTTTTGGTCATCAGTTTACTTTCTTTAATAAAAATTTCAAGATCTAAGAATTCAATGCGTGTTTGACTGTAGCTAGCCACAAACTTCAGACCATATTCATTCTCCTTTATGTACATTAGAAAGGGGAGTAGATTTTGTTTTATTCCCTCCCAGATAATATATCGTCGATATATCGTTTCCATAGAACCAGGTTCGCACTCCAGCCATTGTTCGTCCAAATAAATTGGTTCTCCCAATGGCTCATGTAGAGGTTGGCATAACTGGGTGCGAACCTGGTACCCATTGCAGTTCCTTGTGTTTGTAAATAGTATTCCCCCTCGAACCAAAAATAATTATGAGTCAGGGTGAACTCTATATTTGTCAAAATAAAGTCCACCTGATTTTGAGTGAGATATGGATCTGATTTTAGGAAAAATTGTGTACTTTCTAATCCTAATGTGTGTATAATAACTGTATAGAGTGAGGAAACATCATGTCACTAACCAGTGACTTGTGTTCCAAGTGATATTCTCGAGTATTTGTAAAACATGCGTGGTATCCTGCAAATATGCTTCCTGTACTTTAATGTATGGTAGTAGGAACATGTCTATATAATGTGACAAGTTGACTGTAATAGAGTTAATCCCAGATATTATAGGTCTACCAGGGGGCTGTGTTAGGCTCTTGTGAATTTTTGGAAGGTGGTTAATGAATATTCCTAAAGGGGTGATTTCTGATTCCCTTACTTTAGTGTTACGTTTATGACTACCCCTTCATCCTCGTCTAGTAGTTGTGATTTTCTCCTTGTAGCTGCAGTCCTTGTAGTTAACCGGTCTACCCACAGAAATCTGGGGCCTAGACCCAAAGATTGACTGATCTGAGTTATAGGATTGGAGGAATCTGTATTAGGATTAGAATGATTTGTAACGTTATTGCTGTTATCTGGTTTAGATTGAGGTGTAAAGTATAGTGTTTTGTCGTGGTTTTGAGGGGGGATCGCAATTCTGATCCCAGGCTTGTTAGTAAATTGGAAGGGATATGTTCTTCGCTGTCAGGGTCAGTATATGTGGTTAGATTCTGAATCCAACCATCTTCAAAGGATTGTATAGCCAGTTTGCAGAAATCGGAAATAGGAGTACTGCATGCAGAGCTAGAGGTACTACTAGTGTCACTGGTATTATTATACGTATTGATGGTGATAGCAGGTGTAAATCGTGTATCTCGATGTGTCAGGGTCATATACTGCTGGTATGTGAGGCCCAATTTTTTATATGGTGCTTTGTGGGTGGGAAGAATTCCTAATTTTTTATATGGTATTTTTTGAGTGGGGAGACTTCCTTTTTTTTGTCAGTTTTAGAATGCATGGCTGGTTCGTGCTTTTTGTGATTAATAGATTTGTCCTGAGTTTTGCATTTAATACCGAATTTGTCACGAGCACATTCGGATTTTTTGGTATTAATGATATCTTTCTCTTTTTTCTCTAACCGTGCTTTCATAAGCTGAATGAGATTTAAGTAGACAGGTTCATGTTTGAGGGAACTAAGTTCTAAATCTACATTGATAATATCTACTTCAAATTGTCTTAAATGCTTTTTGTGTTGTTTGGTAAGTAGGGACATTAGTTTATGTGCCATTCTTCCATAAATGGTATGTTGTCTTTATAGCAGGAGGCTGGTTTTTTAATCCTAAGGCCTCTAGGTATAAGATTATCAACTTGATATTTTTCTAGATTGAATATGTCCCACCATATACGCATCTCTTTATGTAATAGTTTATCAAACTGAAGGAGTAAGAGGCAGTGGTCGGTGCCTCTATTATCTATTGCATGCGAGGTCTGAGACATGGGGAAGATTAAATGGGATGTGTCCTCACATCTCTTCCTGAGTCCTAAGCGATCACTAAAGATTACACTATCCATATTAGTGTTATAGAAAGGGGTGCTGCGGATTCCAATGGATAGGTTTATCATACAAAATAAAGCAGAATCGCGTTCTAATTTCAATGATCGCAGAAGCTGCACTTATCGAGGGTGTCCCTCCCTTCTAGTACCAAACAACAATATAACATTAGGCACTCACTGACTATTGAAGTAGATTAGAAAATTATGTACTATTCCTGCGTGTCAACTTGTGTGTGTAATGCATAAACATACACATGAGTGTCTACAGTATAATTAAAATGCAATTTAATACTAAAAATATTGGGTAGCTAATATTAACTCAGAGGTTGAGCTTTGTAACTTAAATAAAAGACATCACTAAATACACATAAACATGAATCCATACCACAGTGGATAAATACAATTGAACATAACATGACGTTTATACAGATAAATATCTCAAATTGAAACAGTGCAGATATATATTAGAAATCTATTAGATGGATGATGACCTCCAGCCATCTAAAATAAATGCTTGTAACAGTCCTATGATATGCAGAAATGATATGTAGAGCATCTGTGGTGAATACAAGAGGGTCACGTGATGTAGCGTGCAAAATTATCTGACCGTGCCACATACAGTTAATATGCCAAGACAGTCCAGGGTATGTCTGTTAGATATAAATTCTCTAAGTGAAAAAGTCAATCCAGATATTAATACTTGCTGTTAGAGTGGCACCAATCACGAAGTTTCACAAATATGAGCAGGATATATAATAACTGTAGACAACAGCAATACCTCCTAGGGAATGAGATATAAATACAATGTTCACTGAAGTGCTGAGATTACTACAGATGGAAGAGCACAGCTTGATACTATAGGAGAATAGACACTGTCAATAATACAATTGAACAGTAGCAAGCATCGGCAACAACGAATATTTCAACAGTCAGAAGAATATAAGTTCAACTGTATCCATATATGTAGCAACAAGAAAAGGACCCAGGCATCAATGAGATATGGCACGGGGGTCAGTGATCCAAGCAGAGTAGCTAGCAGGTGTTGATAGCAGAAATCAATGGAATCAGGAATATAGCAAGATGAATCATAGCTTACCACAAGAGTGTAGAGCAATTCAGCATTAAGCAGCAATACATATAGGAGAGACAGCAAACATAGACCGCAGCACCAGTACAGATGACATAGAACAGGTGAACAAAGAAACAATGACCCATGACTTTACCACAAAGATGTGGAAGGAGTAACAGCAGTTAAAGGTATATACAGAGTAGCTTAACGGGAGTTGATCACAGCGATTACCACAGGTAAGTGGACCAGATGAGCAGGGATCAGCGAACTCTGAATATGCAACAATGGTGACCAACGACTTTGCCATGGAGATGCGGAAGAAGTAGCAGCAGTCAGCGATGTATGCAGAGTAGCTTAGCGGGAATTGATCACAGAAATTACCACAGGTGAGTGAAACAGACGAGCAGGGATTAGCGAACTCCGAACATGCAGCAGTGATGACCCATGGCTTTACCACGGAGATGTGAAAGAAGAAGTAGCAGCAGTCCCCGGTATAAGCAGAGTAGCTTAGCGGGCGTTGATCACAGATAAATGGAATGAATAAGCAGACTAGCAATAACAGGAAAAGGCAGCTGAACCAGGCCAGGTGTAGACTTGAAGAACCAGCAAAGGACAGGTAAAAGGAGGAGCCTTATAAAGGAGGACTGACCAATAGTATAATGACTAAGGGGGATAATCAGAGATGTGAAGCGTGGCTGACAGCCTGTACCAAGAATGTTATTATGAAAATCAGTACTTTGAGGCTCGGGTAGAGACCTGGGGAGCGGAGTGTGACACTGTCCCTGCTTTCTAGGCCATTTTTACACCCCTCCACAGATTCCCTTCCTCTATAGTTATTCAAGATTCCATTCCTCACAGCATTTAATGTATTTAATGAAATGATTCAACCCAAACTGAGGCCATGGTTCTATATTTAAGTAATAAATGATAAGACTTCATTATAAAAAACACAAACAAACATGTGCAAAGTGGGCAAGGTGCTGTTCCTGCAATTCTGTTGCCCTAGGCCTAGGCCCATGTGCCCTATCTCAAATGCAAGATTGGCTACAGTAGCAAAAGTTGTTGCCAAAACGAGTGTAAATTTATCTAAAAAAAGAGCACGAAAAAATAACATACATCCACCCATAAGCAGAGCAATATACTTCTCAAGATGCATTTGCCTTTGCATCACCTATATGCACCTGGATTATGACAAGTTATCATAAATCACCAACATGCCCTGTAACAGGTACAAAAGATATGCCTTATAACAGACGTGCATGCTTCTGGAGGTCAGCATGAGCCACATTTGCGTAAATACAACTTTACTGTACCCAAGCTATATTAGAAAGTCCTTTCCCTCCTGCGTCTCGCCTCTCCAGGTGCAGGTGGGTGTAAGTGCCAGAATTGTACAAGTCTGCATAGGCACACATATGTGTGTTCCTATTTCCTGGGCATGTACAGAGTGATTTCACGCAAGATACGCTATGCAAGCCCCATGTCGTAGGAAAAAAATCATCACCAACAAGATACTTCTTAGTTCTTAATTCAGAGAACAGAAAAGATGAAATGATATAATATAAAGCCCCAACAAAACTTTGAAAGTGTATTATACATTTACTAATTTTATTAATAAAGGGAAAAAACATCTAAAACAAAGATGTAGACTACTGGTCACTAATATATGGTCAATTATAAGTAAAACCAATGTGCTGTAAACATATATCAGCAGTTTAATTCCTAGAATTAAGTGCTAAGCGCCATGCCACTGTTTAAAACAGACGTGCATTTAGTCAACATTTAATAACACTAAGGACTAGATTTACTAACGGGCGTGTTTTTCGGCGTGTTTGATCCGCCATGCATCGCTGGGTTTTTCCGGCGGTTTTGCAGGTTAAACAGCCGGATTTACTAACGGGCGATTTTAAGCTTCAAGATGAATCCGCCGTCGATGTAATGGCAGTATGTAAGCCTCCAAGCCGCCGGCTGCTTTGAAAGAAACATGGCGCTTTTGCTTTAAAACACGGCAGTTTCGTGTTATGGCAGGTTTTTTTAAAAAAGCACCTGTATCATAGCGTTTTACTATTGGCTACTTTCTCTGTCAAGAGATTTGACATCACAAGCCCTATATAAATCACTGGCCTGCCACTTTTTCTTTGATAGGGTTTTGAGGAGAAAAGAGATAGGAGCTTGGAGGAGTTAGGATTGTGAGAGTTGCTTTTGAGGGTTGTTGTGCTGCGATATCTGATTGGAGTGTGAATAGTCCTGTGTTATTTTACAGTCTTGTGGCTTTATTTTCTGATTTAATTTCTGTCTTGTTTTTTTGGTGATTGTCTAATCTTTTGTCTCTGTTACTTGTGTGTGAGTGTGTTGTGAGTGTTTCAGTAGTTAGTCTAGTTTGTCCTTTGTGTTTGGCAGTACTTCAGTGTTACTTGTTTTTTTTGTCTTACTGGACATCATGGCCAGAGATAGGAGGGGGGCAGAGGATGAGGAGAGGGAGATGGAGCTGGAGGGGATAGAGGAAGGTGAGGAAGGGTTAGAGGAGACAGGACAGGGCAGGAAGACAAAGTCAGGGAGGAATGTGAAATTTTCTCACGATGAGAATTGTGTGTTAGTGCACAATATTGTTCCATGTTACAAGATAATATTAGTGAACCTTGCAGCCCGTACTCCGCTCAGGCGGCAACATCAATTGTGGTCCAAAATATGTGAGGCCGTGAACGCAGTGGGACCTTTAAAGTGGTCAGTGGCTCACTGCCGCAAACACTTTTCAGACATAAAGCGGAGACTGAAAGAAAAAATGGCTGAGGAAAGGAAGGCAGCAAGAGTAACAGGTGATGGACCAGCACTTTCTGTGGAATATACCACATATGAGGAGGAGCTGCGGCAAATACTGCCCTGGGAAATTGTAGAGGAGGTCAATGTCCAGGACACGGATGCACCTTCTTTTGGTCAACCAGCTGGTGAGTTGTTTGCAATTTTTACTTTAACTGTTTTGCAAGTACACATGATTTTTTTTTACATTTTTATTTGTATTTTAAAAGCACATTATCAAAGTATATTGTATACATGTTTAAATGATTGTCACTGCTAATACAGTGTCTGCTTTTTCTAACACATCCAGAATCGCCTGTAAGAGACTCCACTCTGAGTCCAAGGAGAAACAGTGGTGTTAGAAATTTGCTCTTTGAAAATGTTGCTGTAAATGTTATATTGCTTGCTTTATATATGGTTTGCCAAAAAAAGTTCATGTACTACACAGAGGGAGAACTAAAATAGTAATAGCTTACCCAAAATCACTGTCTTTCAACATTTTGACGCCAGCACCATCATATTTTTAATTACAAATAATTTGCTTTTCTATCCCCTCACCCTAACACATAGGCTAAATTAGATTGTATTCCAAAAAAAATAAATGCCTAGCATCGATAAGCAAGTCACATAGAGCAACTAATCAGGGAAGTAGACATTGGTAAACATTCTGTAGTTGTAAAAGGTTTACTTTTCCAGTGTCCAGAATGCAATTTACAAACATGATATATCCTATATACTTACCTTGATTATTTCACCACAGGAACGTCATCAGATCAGGCAGGTCAGCGGCAGTCCTTGCAAATGTCACCGCACACAGAGGATGACACATTAATCACCCTACAAGTGGTTGATGCCCCCGTGTCTAACCTCCAGGATCAAACAACTGGCCCTGCTGAACACACAGAAGACCAGCAAACTGCACCTCCTCCACTGGATACAGGGCGAGAAATGGCCCAATCAATTGCCAAATTTCAACTACTGCAATCCCAGTTCATGGACACCCAAACCAGACATATGTCACATATTGTTGGTCATTTGAGGCATGCACACCGCAGTAATAGTCTTATTCCTGCAGCTTTAAATCGTATAGCTGCAGCTATAGAACAATCAAATGTCACCATGATACAAATGACTGGTGCTGTGGAGGCCTTACACACAACAGTAAGGGAGGTGAATGCAAACGTCAATAGGATGGCAGGCCAAATACACCATGAAATAATATCACGCTTTCCTTTGCCAATGTCATCAGCCACAATCAGCTCGGCTAGCACGCCTAATCGCTCCATACAAAGTACACCTCCAAGGAGAGTTGCTCGCACCAGGGATGGCCAAGGGAGAGGAGAGAGTGTCTCCAGAGGTGCAGATGTACCTGCCAAAAGGCGTAGGTAGCCTAATGTTTGTTGGCTAATTAAAAATTTCTTAAAAACCATTGTTTACAATACAACACATGTACCTTTTTGTGCGTTGTTCAAAATGTTGCACTATTTGTTGCCTGTTACTCCACAGTTAGGCTTATCGCAAATACAGTTTGTACATTTTGGTGCATGTTTATGCAATGTACATTTATATTTTATTTTATGCTTACTACTGCAATAAATGTGGTTACATTTCAATGCAAACAGTCTTTCTTTTCTGCCAATTAAACAATAGTATACTGCTTACAAAAACAATGCACAAATGCCACTTACACATTGACATCTGACTGTAACTTACCAGTGACTTGCAAAATGACCACATGAGGAGTACACTCTATCCTCTGTTTCAAGCTTTCAAACTCTAAAAAAGAAATAAAATTAAACCAGTGCTCTCACATCAAACACATTTTGTACCAAGAAATGTTTCTACTAGTATGCACTTACATGTAAAGTAGTTTGCAATGAGACGGTCTCTAATCTGCCTCCCCCCTCTGTGCTCTGCACATCACCAGATGGAACACGGACCCCTACTTGTTCACTGTCTACTGCAATAATCGGTGGGCAAAGTTGTTGTAAAGCCACATTATGTAGCAGACAGCAAACCAGCACAATATCAGACACCTTTTCAGGTGCATACATAAGCACACCACCAGATTTATCAAGGCACCTGAACCTGGTTTTCAATAGTCCAAAGGTACGTTCTATCACACCTCTAGTGGCTATGTGTGCCTCATTATATTTGTGCTGTGCAGGAGTCTGAGGATGCAGCAGAGGGGTCATCAGCCAGGAGCGACACCCATATCCTGAATCTCCTATAATAAAACAAAAATGTTATCTACCATTTAATGGAGCATGTTGTACAGCAGTTAGCACATGTGAGGCAAATCTAACTAGGATAAGGGAATTTAAAAAAAATGGTAAGTACATACCCAAAAGCCATCCCTCCGGCATTTCACCACTTTCATATGTGGCATAAAGGGTAGACTGTCTCAGGATAATGGCGTCATGACATGAACCAGGATAGCCTGGCACAACACTCATTATACGCAGGTTAGCATCACACACAACATGCACATTCAGGGAGTGGTAATCATGGCGATTAAGGAAAACCTCTGCCCTGTGGTGAGGTGGTCTCAGGCCAATATGAGTGCAATCCATAGCTCCCATAACATTTGGGATGACCGAGAGCCTATAGAAACAGGCCCGGCGCTCCCATTAGGCAACCTTAGGCAGTTGCCTAGGGCGCTGGGACCTGCAGGGCGCCGCTGACTAGATTTTCTTATCTAGTCAGCGGTGTGGGACATAAGTGCAGCGGCGGAGGAGCGCCTGCTGCTCTTTTGTAGTGGCCGCTGCCGTCCTCTTCTTAGAAGAGGACGGCGGCGGTCACTAAAAACCAGCAGTAGGCGCTCCTCCGCCGCTGCACTTATGTCCCACACCGCTGACTAGATAAGAAAATCTAGTCAGCTTTTGTAGTGGCCTCCTCTTCTTTCTATTAATGGATGCGCCCGGGCTTCCCAATGCAGTCACATGATCACTGATGTCAGTGATCATGTGACCTTCCCAGTAATAGTTTCACACTGTCTGTCACTGACAGACAGTGTGATTAAAGTTATTTACTGACGCCTCCCTCCCCTCTGTAACAACCTGCCTCCTGGACTTTTGGACTCTATTATTTGTATTGCTATTTTGTGTTCCAGCAGTACCTCTTTTCACCAGAGGTGCTGCTATTGTGCATTATTCTTGTGCTTAAGGAGTTAACCTGTATGTTCACTAATTATCTCATGCACCTGGGTGTGTCTCATTCCCCTTATATATATCTGTTCCTCCCAGCAGTCATTGCTGGTTATTGTTGTCCCATCCTGTGATGTCCTTTCCTGTTGTCCAATCCTGATGTAATTTCCTGTTGTCCTTACCTGATTGTTTCTGGACATTTATGCTACTTTCTGCATCAGCTGGAACCTGGTATTTTTCACTGCTCCTTATTACCTGTTGTTAATACCTACCCTCTGCTACCCTGCATTACCGTTTACCTGGTTGTTTCTGGACATTCATGCTACTTTCTGCATCAGCTGGAACCTGGTATTTATCACTGCTCCTTATTACCTGTTGTAATTACCTCTCTGCAAATAAACACAGAGTGTTTTCACCAAATTCGTGACTCCTAGCTGTACTTCTGTTTGAGACCTGTGACAGTATAACCAGCCCAAAAAACAGCTTTGGAGTCAGGTGAAAGTTTTGTTTTATTCTGGGCCTTTTTTTTGCTGCAATCAAGTTTTCATTTGTCTTTTGCAACATGTCTGTTTTACCAATCATGGAATTACCACTGCTACAAACCTTACAAATGGACATTATATTGTTACGCTCCCAGCTGGCCAAATTTTCCACTTTGCTTTTGGACCCACTCAGGAGACTATCAGAGACTGTTTCACTGAAATCTAATACTGTTGATTTGACCCATCCAACTCTGTCTCCTGCTGAATCTGTGCCGCCAACACCTTGCAATAATACCATGTCAAATTTGCATTTAACTAACAACTGCAGTTTAACTAATGCCCGGTTCACAAGTGGGCCACGCCCCCATCTGACCGAAGTGGAGCGACAGCGCAGAATAACCAACAAACTGTGTCTCTACTGTGCCAGCGATGCACATTTCTTGCAGGACTGTCCTGTCCGTAGACCACGTCAGCTTACTGAACCATCTCCTGTTGTTTCCTCTCGGCACTCCAAATCTGTTTATGCTCCAGCATTCCTGTTCTCTGAAGAGACCCAATCTGCCAGCTCCAGCCGCCTGTCCTGAGGCACCCACTCCCTCTGTCTCCTGTGCCGAGGTGCCAGCCTCTGTCTCCTGTGCCGAGGTGCCAGCCTCTGTCTCCTGTGCCGAGGTGCCAGCCTCTGTCTCCTGTGCCGAGGTGCCAGCCTCTGTCTCCTGTGCCGAGGTGCCAGCCTCTGTCTCCTGTGCCGAGGTGCCAGCCTCTGTCTCCTGTGCCGAGGTGCCAGCCTCTGTCTCCTGTGCCGAGGTGCCAGCCTCTGCCTCCAGCTCTGAGGTCACATCATCTGCCTCCAGCTTGGAGCCTGCTGCCACTGTGTCCGGTCCCGAGCCTGCTGCCACTGTGTCCGGTCCCGAGCCTGCTGCCACTGTGTCCGGTCCCGAGCCTGCTGCCACTGTGTCCGGTCCCGAGCCTGCTGCCACTGTGTCCGGTCCCGAGCCTGCTGCCACTGTGTCCGGTCCCGAGCCTGCTGCCACTGTGTCCGGTCCCGAGCCTGCTGCCACTGTGTCCGGTCCCGAGCCTCCTGCCACTGTGTCCAGTTCAGTGTCTTCAGCCGCTGTCTCTGTTCCTGAGTTCCAGTCTGCTCCAGAGGGGGCGCTGCCCTTCCAGTCTGCTCCAGAGGGGGCGCTGCCCTTCCAGTCTGCTCCAGAGGGGGCGCTGCCCTTCCAGTCTGCTCCAGAGGGGGCGCTGCCCTTCCAGTCTGCTCCAGAGGGGGCGCTGCCCTTCCAGTCTGCTCCAGAGGGGGTCCTGTCCCTCCAGTTTGCTCCAGAGGGGGTCCTGTCCCTCCAGTTTGCTCCAGAAGAGTTGCCAGTCCATGCAGTCCAGCCCGAGTTGCCAGTCCATGCGGTCCAGCCCGAGTTGCCAGTCCATGCGGTCCAGCCCGAGTTGCCAGTCCATGCGGTCCAGCCCGAGTTGCCAGTCCATGCGGTCCAGCCCGAGTTGCCAGTCCATGCGGTCCAGCCCGAGTTGCCAGTCCATGCGGTCCAGCCCGAGTTGCCAGTCCATGCGGTCCAGCCCGAGTTGCCAGTCCATGCGGTCCAGCCCGAGTTGCCAGTCCATGCGGTCCAGCCCGAGTTGCCAGTCCATGCGGTTCAGCCCGAGTTACCACTTGGTGCTGTCTGCCCTCAGGCTTCTCAAAGTGCTGTCTGCCCTCAGGCTTCTCAAAGTGCTGTCTGCCCTCAGGCTTCTCAAAGTGCTGTCTGCCCTCAGGCTTCTCAAAGTGCTGTCCCCTCCGAGGCTTCTCACAGCGCTGTCTCCTCCAAGTCTGCCGCCCAGTCCGGGCCTGCTGGCAAGTCTGCCGCCCAGTCCGGGCCTGCTGGCAAGTCTGCCGCCCAGTCCGGGCCTGCTGGCAAGTCTGCCGCCCAGTCCGGGCCTGCTGGCAAGTCTGCCGCCCAGTCCGGGCCTGCTGGCAAGTCTGCCGCCCAGTCCGGGCCTGCACCCAAGTCTGCCGCCCAGTCCGAGCCTGCTGCCAAGCCTGCCGCCCATTCCGGGTCTCCTGTCAAGCCTGCTGCCCAGTCCGGGCCTGCCACCAAGTCTGAACTACCACCTACCTTCAATGGGGATATACAGCAATTTAATGCTCTGATTAAATTTTTTATATCCTATTTACCATCAGTACCTGACCTCCTAGATAGCCAACGGAAGCAAGTATATTACCTGTTGTCCAATTTTACAGGGAAAGCTCTGGAATGGGCCAGCCCCTTTGTTGAGACCAGAGATCCCATCCTTTCCGATTTACAACTTTTTTGTGAGGCAGTGTGCAAAGAATTTGTTCCAGCACTTGTCAGTTTTACTCCTTGCATGTCTGTTGTGCCAACTTCGTTGTCTCCAGTTGCCCAACCTTTGAGGCTACCTGCATGTTCTATTCAGTTTGAGCAATCCTGTGTCCCTAAAAAGGAAGCAAAGAAAAAGAAATGTAAAAAGAAGAGAGGTGAGACTTCGGGATTCCCGCATTCCTTGGACATGGTTTCCGTACCTTCTCTGTCCATGGATGAGGATTTCTCCACCACATGCCCGATAGTGGACTATGACTCGGACACTTTCAAACACTTTTGGTGATATGGGCGTCTGGAATCCGCCCTTTAGGGAGGGGGTACTGTAACAACCTGCCTCCTGGACTTTTGGACTCTATTATTTGTATTGCTATTTTGTGTTCCAGCAGTACCTCTTTTCACCAGAGGTGCTGCTATTGTGCATTATTCTTGTGCTTAAGGAGTTAACCTGTATGTTCACTAATTATCTCATGCACCTGGGTGTGTCTCATTCCCCTTATATATATCTGTTCCTCCCAGCAGTCATTGCTGGTTATTGTTGTCCCATCCTGTGATGTCCTTTCCTGTTGTCCAATACTGATGTAATTTCCTGTTGTCCTTACCTGATTGTTTCTGGACATTTATGCTACTTTCTGCATCAGCTGGAACCTGGTATTTTTCACTGCTCCTTATTACCTGTTAATACCTCTCTGCAAATAAACACAGAGTGTTTTCACCAAATTCGTGACTCCTAGCTGTACTTCTGTTTGAGACCTGTGACACCCTCCCAGCATGCACAGCTGTGCTCCACCCTCCTCCTTTGATGTGAGAAGCTAAGGAGCAGTGGGCAGCCATTGAAGAGGTCTCCTGCACTTGCTGATCAGCCTTGAGGAATAAGAAAAAGTGAGTATCTACATTTTTATTTTATGTTTTTTTTATAATTATTTTTTTTCTATAAGGGCTACCCATGCTGTATCTTTGATTTAAAAACTATGGTGGATGAAGTAATTATTTTATTGCCACCTCATGCTCTATATTTAACTTGCTGCAAGTCAAATATAGAGCATGAGGTGCCAATAAAATAATCATTGTATCCACCATAGTTTTTAAATCAAAGATACATCATGAGGTGGTAAATAATAGTAATTTCTCTCCCAAATACCTTGCAAATGAAATATAGAGTATGACGTGACAAATAGTCATTTTTCTATGGTATAAAAATCACTATTGCCACGTCATACTCTATATTTCATTTGGGAGAGAAAGTACTATTTTTTAACACTATTTGACTTGCTGCAAGTCAATAATAGAGCGTAAGGTGCCAATAAAATAGTAATTTTCTCCCCCATACTTTGCGAGTCAAATATAGAGCATGAGGTGCCAAATAGTCATTTTTCTACCGTCTAAAAATGACTATTTGCCACCTCATGCTGTATATTTGATTTTCAAACTATGGTGGCGAAAATGACTATTTGATTGCAAGTCAAATATAGAGCATGAGGTGCCAATCTATGGGGTATAATTTCTACACCATAGTTTGCAAATGAAGCAGAGGGGGGTGCAGTGGTGTGATGCAGAGGGGGGTGCAGTGGGGGGGTCGCAGTGGTGTGATGAAGGAACATATGTGTGATGAAGGGACATGTTAGGGCCATCCATTGCCTTTAACAAATGCATAATTCATAGGCTTATTGTGTCAAGTTTTTTTCCCCCGAAATCTAACACCTGGATACCTCCCCTCTAGAAATCCTGTGTCTGCAGTGGAGTCTGGACAGCGTTCTGCATCAAACAACACGGCATCTGGACCGCTGAAAAAGGTAAGGCTAATTTTTTTTTTTAAACACAAATGCACACAGTCGAGTAGGTATGGGTCTGTGAGGCAGGTATTTGGTGTGTTTGCGAGGGGGGGGCGGTATCTTGAAATTTTGCCTAGGGCGCTGAGAACCCTAGCACCGGCCCTGTATAGAAAGCTACCTTTAGCTCATGCCACTGTGACTCCTGGCTGGGGAAGCAGATATATCTAGGGCACACTCTTTTAAGGGCACCTAGGACCTGTCCAAAATGTCTTGAAAATGTAGGCTGCGTTATGCCAATAACTCTGGAGGACACTGATTGAAAGGAACCTGTGGCCAAAAAGTGAACTGCACACCGTAATTTGTGTAGACCTGACACTGCATTAGAGCGGCTGGTTGTAGGCTCCAAATCATCCTTCAATTGCTCATAAAGTCTCATCAGGTTAGTCCAATTGAGCCGAAACATTTGTACTATGTCCACATCAGCCAAAGAATCCAGATTCAAACGCACTGTAGATTAGAGATGGTCACTGACCCCCGTGTTTTGGTTTTGTATTCGGTTTTGGATCTGGATTACCTTCGTGTTTTGGTTTTGCAAAACCGCCCTTGCTTGTTTTGGTTTTGGTTTTGCTTGGTTTTGTTTTGCTATTTTTGAAAAAAATAAAAATGTTTTGGTCTAAAATAACCTAATTTAGTGCTCCACCAGTTTCTTAGATAAGTGAGGTAATTATAAAGCTAATAAATTATGAAAAAAACAGTTTAATCCCTGGTAGGCCGTCCTTAATTCGAACACTTGTCTGTAAATTTATACAGACAAACCTGGTTGTCTACCTCCTCCATCTTTGATTATTGGCAATGTAGCCATTGTCTTTGGATGTATATTACACCCTCCACTTGTAGTTGAACATTAAAAAAAGCAGCCTGCACAGACTGTGGAACTAGAAAGTAAAATTATATGGACCACAGTAGTTTGGTGGCTATCTATGCCCCCCCCCCCCCCCCTGCCCTCCACTTGTAGTTGAATATAAAAAAAGCAGCCTGCACAGACTGTGGAACTAGAAAGTAAAATTATATGGACCACAGTAGTTTGGTGGCTATCTATGCTCCCCCCCCCTGCCCTCCACTTGTAGTTGAATATAAAAAAAGCAGCCTGCACAGACTGTGGAACTAGAAATTTGAATATACAAAGAAATGGACAAAGGCAGTTTGGTATCTGTCTGCATCAGAACCCCCCTCCCATCCACTTGTAGTAAAATAGTAAAAAAAGCAGCCTACATAGACTGTAGAACTAGAAATTCGAATATAGAAAGAAATGGACAAAGGCAGTTTGGTATCTGTCTGCATCAGATCCCCTCTCCACTAGGAGTAAAATAAAAAACTATTCAGCAGTTATATAATCTAGAATATAAATAGAAATAGAAAGGCAATTTGGTATCTGTCTGCATCATGATCATCAACATCCTCATTAGCGCCCTCGTCACCTCCACAGATCTCTCCCTCATCCTCTTCTATTTCCAAAGTGTCATCCTCACTTGGTGTATCACCGGCTACACTCGGGCTGTTCAGGCACACATCAGAAGAACTGCTGAAAGGGCCCTTCTTTATGGGTACACTAACAGAATGCTCACGATTAGACATCCCACTGTTGGATGGACTCTCCACAGGGATTGGTGTCATTTCTGATTCAGAGCAAACATTATCCTCTAATGCCTTACTGTTATCTTGCAGCTCGGCTTTGATGCGTAACAGTAGTTGTGCACCACTTGTAGGCTCGGTAACATTTTTGGATCTGCCACTAATAGCCAAAGGTGTAGGCCTCATTCTCTCTTTGCCACTGCGTGTGTACAATGGCATGTTGGCAATTTTTTTTTTTTATCGGCACTTAACTTTTGCTCAGTAACACTTCTTTTTCGCTTCAACACAGTAAATTTTTTTTGGGTTTTGTTTTTTTGGACTGATTTCGAAACACTGTGTAGTTTGACAACGCCTTGCCCAGATGACGTACTGGGAACACTAACATCAGGACTGGTGACAGAACCTGGTTGCTCATTCTGATCATATGTGGACTGCTTTAAATCTATTCTGAGCGCAAAGCACTTGTAGTGGTAAAAATTATTTGGTAAGATACTGCTGATTTGCTTTACCCTGTCACCTAGGTTATGTGTTAGGTTAGGTGTTATAGGTTAATAAAGTAATCTAATAATTTATTCTGCAAAAGAGACTTGACAAATAAAATTGGATAATTGGTTATTTACAAAATAATACGCTTCCACTCATTTTCTATGCTGAAAACTCTGATCTTAAACAGACCAGACATGTAGTTTGTGTTCCAACATGTTTGGCACTGCAGACCCTTTCTGTCACCTTATAAGTAATAATATTCAAAATAAATAATTGCTACATTTATAAAAATTAAAGGAATGGGCCCAGTGTTTGGGGTAACATTCATTTTTGCACTATACCGAGCTTAAAAAATGCATAGGTACAGGAACCTAGAGCATTTCCACATTAATGTTTTAAGAGTGCATTAACTAAATTGTTGTCTTTTGTTTTTTGCAGCTGATGAGGAGTTGATGGGTCCTCCAAGACACAGCCAGAGGCTTATGACAGAAATAAAAAAAGAAGAAAAAAAATATCAACAATATAAACAAAAAGCCAAAGAAAGTAAAAAAAAAATATGTGAAAAAAATACATGTTATTAAATATTTCTTTGTTCACATTTTGGTATAGTTTTTGGTTGCTAATTAAAAATGTTTTGTTAAAAAAAAAAATGGTATGTGTGGGATTTTATTGACCAAATTTTATTATTATCAGTATACATTTAAGTCACGCTGTTGGTTAAAAGGCAATGGAGAAGAGCCCAACCAATAGGGTCACACCTCACATCTGGTATATAATGTAATAAGCCCCAAAAGACTAGTTTAAGATACTCTTTTTTGTAGGTGGGAGAGAGCATCACCAACCTCAACGCAGAGAGAGGTGAAATTCAAACTAACAAATAAACACGTTTAAGGGCATATATGCATTATGTGTAATAGAAAAAAGGAGAGGAAATGTAGGGATGGTGCATTTTGTGGAGAATTTTCCTTACACATTTGCTCTGTTCATATGTGCTTTTTATTCACTCCCTTAAGTTTTATTTCCATTGGCCTTAATGTTCCTTTCGCATTCTTTATATCTCTCCTCTCCCCCTCTTAGTGCTCTGTACTGCTTCACTGTTATTATTTGTGCCAATATGGCTCAAGATGGATTCTGTTGGGTCTCCTCTACGGAAGCGGTAGAAGTTGATTGTAATCTTAGGCCACAGGCACGAGAACCACTGATCAAAGCAGTATACATATAAATAATAATAGAAATAGAAATAATAATATAAATCACCCACTAAACAATATATTAACATGTATCCTTTCTTGTCCCTGATATATACACTTCCCAGACGTGATACAATCGAAGTTCCCTTTTGTAGCCTATACTATTCATCCTCAATGTTATCCATATCCTTTATCACCACCCACTCTGATGAACAGTATTGTACATTTCTTTTACATGTAGGGGGTTCATGCATCTATGGTTTCGCCTTTCAGTGATATGTTCTTTATTTCTATTGTCTTCAGGCCTGCAAATATCAAGGGTAAAATATCAAGCATAACAAGGGGAATATCTATTTAACGATTAATTACAACCAGCACCATTATTCAACAATTGAGAGAGACACCAATGATGTTACTATGCACTAAACAGCGTACCATTCGCTTCTGCAGGTAACGCAAGAATGTGCAGGCGTGTACGCCCGTAAACGGGTAGAATAGGAGCGAATGCACAGCAAGTCATGACCGCGCGTATCTGGGCATACGCAGCCTGATGACTTTGGCTGTTCGCAGCCTCAGAAAGCGTGCATTAGTGCACGTAGGTACGCTGCACTCATTTTGTGTCCCTTAATGACTCAGGCCCTACATGTATTAAGCACATGTGGCAAAGCATCACTTAAAAAAGGAAATTCTGTAATGTTTAGACAACATTATATGTGACTATTTACATATATAAAGACCTATTGGAAACACAAGCTATTTTTTTTATAAGATCCATGTTGTTTTTTAACGACCTTGGAGCATACGGTAAAGCTCCAATAATAACACATATGTCATAATTCCCAATATGAAACATTGTAAGCACACACCCATTGGCTAATTATCACTTTAAGCTTTAGCATCTGGTACAGACCAGCTACACCCCTCAAAAATGAATGCTCTACGTATACCTCTAAGATATATTTATTTGCACTGTTCAAAAAAAAGTTTGACCTTTATTTCTAGGCAAACAGATATACAGTTTATAGAGATAAAAACTATTAATATTAACACTAATAATAATAAAATAAAATATTGATCTTTTAATTTGCATTATAGATATCAGATGAGCCTTTCTAAATTCTTAATAAAAATTCAGATAAGACAGCTAAATATTTAGTTTAAAATAATTTACAACAACAGAAATTAAATTTTAGGAGTTGAACTTGTTTTTCAAAACATATAAAGCATGTAGAATAAAGCATTACAACCTTTTGAGTATGAAATATTATATTATTTCATACTAATGCATCATTAGAGTATTCACATATAAAGTCACAGTTACTGCATTTTTAAATGTGTCTCATAATTCAAGTCAATAGGAGACAGCAGGACAACCTGTGACTGGTGTGCAGTGACTATAAAGATCTATGCCAGAGCATGACCCTTGGGTTGTACATCTGTCAAACTCATACAGAGCATAGCTATGAGTATTGCTTTTGGTAAAGGCTCATTCCAAAATGGGAAAATAAGAAATCACATTACATACTTCAGAGATGCATTATCTTCCCTTATTAGCAGCAGGCATGGATAGCAACATCTGTTAAAACACTGCCGTTATAAGTTTGTACATTTCAGCTCCAAGCTCATAATTACTAAAACCAATATAGTAACAGGTAAAAAAAAAATGTCCCTTGATATCAAGAATTGCAGTGTATTTAACACTTACATATTTGCTATGGGAATCAGCACAGGTCCCATTAATAGAATAGACATAAAAAGCAGAGTGAGACCAATAGATCACTATGCTGTGCTCTACTATATATGAGATACTTCTTTGTGAGGTCCAGTTTTTTCAGATCATAAAAAATGGAGGGATCAATTAACATCAATCAATCATTATACAGGTAAAGAAAAGGAAATGCATTTTTCTCTCTACTCAAAACCATCTGGAAATGATAGTATTAAAAAAAGAACTTGTCAGAGAACTTTTTTAACTTATTTTATATGGATATTTGTTGTGAATTCTATATATGATATTTATATAGAGATAGAAAACCTACCCAATAATATGGACTTAGGGCTAGATTTACTTACAGGCAGGTTGCTCAAACCGCTGATTTTCAGCTAGTTTGCTGGCGGTTTAGCCATAGCCGGATTTGCTAAAGGCAAAACCGCCGTCCAAATGGCCAGAAATGACTTTTTCCTAAACCACTACTTTACAAACCGCCATCACGATTTGAACAATGATGAACATACAAACAGCCAGATTTACTATGGAGGGGTTTGTCAAACCACCGGAAAAGCGCCATTCAAACGAACAAAATAAAAGAGCTGGTTGTAAGCGGCGAGATTGCTCCAACAGCATGCTGTTTGTGCTATTTTGCCATTTAGAACATAAGAGAAAGGCCCATTTAATGTCCAATGATTGCTCCATTAGGGTTGTATATAGAAAATGGGCAAAGTGTAAAGTAATTTCAGGCTACTTTTATTTTTATTTTTTTTTCCCCTTTTTGATTGCAACTTAATTTCTGAAACCAACATAGTTTTAGATAAATTGTTTTTTGTTCAAAAAGGCAACAATGATAATGGTGCCTATAAATAATCAAGATGCACAATGTGCCATTACATAGTGAACCCATAATGTAATGTTAATGCAATCCAAATGTGACAAAAACAAAAAGGTGTTTCTGACTGAAGAAATTACAGTCAATCACAGTCTATTGGGCAGCAGTTAATCATGATGCTTATAAAAAGGGTCCATTCATTTTTTTCAGGTGTGGGTTTGTCGGAGAATGGCTTTTGCAGGGAATGTGGTACATTCTTTCCAGTGTATCTTTGTAGCTTTTTATCTGATGGAGGCAGAAAGGCTGCAGGAGGAGGAGGATGGACAGCAGTTGGCATCTGTTCCGCGGAGCTGGCGCAGAGCACGCACTCCACGTGCATTTACAGTAGAGATGGGCGGGTCCGGTTCCCCGAGAACCGAACCAACCCGAACTTTGGGTATCCGAGTACCGAGCTAAGTAGCTCGGTACTCTCCCGCCCGCTCCGAATCCAAATCGAGGCCGAACGTCATCGTGACATCGTCGGATCTCGTGGCTCGGTTCTCGCGATACTTCAAGATTATAAATACCTGCCTCCACAGCAATCCATCGCCATTTGACAGAGGGAGAGAGCAGGGTGTAGTCACAGGCTGATTAGAGCAGGGACAGAGAATACAATATTCTTATTCCAATTGCTGTAACAAAAATCGCTAGAGAAGAGAGGAGGATAGAGGTTTATTTTATTTTTTTAATATTTGGCACTCCCCAGTGCTTTTGGGGTGTCCCCCATAATTGTGCATAAATATTTCTGGCTGTCAAAATTACTATCTGTCCACAGTATCTACCAAATAATTTTTAGCACTCCACAGTGCTTTTGGGGTGTCCCCCATAATTGTGCATAAATATTTCTGGCTGTCAAAAGTCATATCTGTCAGCAGTATCTACCAAATAATTTTTAGCACTCCCCAGTGCTTTTGGGGTGTCCCCCATAATTGTGCATAAATATTTCTGGCTGTCAAAAGTCATATCTGTCAGCAGTATCTACCAAATAATTTTTAGCACTCCCCATTGCTTTTGGGGTGTCCCCCCTAATTGTGCATAAATATTTCTGGCTGTCAAAAGTCATATTTGTCAGATTATCTCTGACAGATAGTGAAATGGATGGTCGAAATCAGCAAGAAGATGGTCAAAGCTTAAGAAAACAGGGAAAACAGGCCTAGCGAAGAAGGGCAAGAGGTATAGAGGGTGAAGGAACCGTAGAAGGAGCACACAACGAAAGAGGGCCAGGCACATGAGAGCTTACAACCTAAAGGGAAGGGGGAAACACAACTAATATGAAGAATCTAATATATAAATGCTTAGTGGCGTCTGTCTGTCTGTGTGTGTGTGTAAAAAAAAAAACAAGTTGCAGCGCCATCTGCTGGGCAGAGTTATACACTGACCTACTAAATTCTTAGTGTGTGTGGGAAAAAAAATTCAAAAAGGGCTGAAATTTGGTAGGGCTCAAACTCATTTTCGTGAGGTAATTTTACCTCATGAACACACATGTGTAGAGGCGTGCGTTAGTGTGTGTGTGTGTGTGTGTAAAAAACTATTTTCTCAGAAAGGGCTCATCCAATTGACCTGAAATTTGGTATACTGACATTATTTGACAAAAAAATTAGAATAGTCAAGTCAATTAACTTCCATCATCCCCCCTTCCCCCCTTGGGAGGGGTAGTAAAGGCTAAATTTACGAGTTGAGGGGTCAAACTCATTTTCGTGAGGTAATTTTACCTCATAAACACACATTAAAAAGGCCGCTTGCGTCGGGAACTAACGCTCTTCCCCGGAGGAGGCCTGGGCTAGGTCCAAATGCATGACAAGAACCTTTTTAAGACCTTAAGTAGCTTGATTTGACTAGAATGCATGAGTATCATGCACGGGTTAACTTGTATAGTATAAAAGTGTATTTTTCTAGACATGAACTTTCTACAAAATTGTGTCAAGGATAATCTCACCCTCTAGGGTACATTTTTAAAGGCAGACAGCTGAGTTGTCCTGCGCACAAGAGAAGAATTGGGGGGGGGGGGACATTTTTCCCATTGTGAGAACTTAGGATGCCTTGTACTTTGAATGGACAGTGAAAACTGTTTCTCATGTTCCACGTATATCTTGTAAAAAAAAAAAAAATACAACTCATGTATCGAAAAATTACCATGTAATGTACTTACTTTCTTCAACCAGCACTTCTGGTTGCTGAGAGGTGTGTTGTGGTGAGTCCTGGAAGAGCAGAGGTGATGTTGACAATTGATACGACACCGGCGACTGCGCCACCACCGTTGCCTCCTCCTGTGGCTGTTGGCTTCCACTTGGTTGCTCCGGTGGGACGACAGGTTGATATGCCCGTTGGTTTTGGGAGCTGCGTTGGCATCCTGTTGGAGAGCATGATGTGTTATCTAAGGTGTATTTTTGTAATTTCTTTAACATACACAAGTAATACACACATGCAGCGAATGGTAGCTTTGAATGATAAAATGGTACTCATGTCAATAACATGAAAAATTTGTGAAAATATTACAGTAAGATTTAGAAAATATATATAATTGTAAATAATCAGAATAATAGTAAATAATAAGTCTAACATTAATAATATGTTTAGTATGATACTGGTCAGAAAATAGGCCTTTTCTGTCCATATTTCATGTGAGCTGAAAATATTACTTTGCCATATTATATAGTGTTTGAGGGCTTATTAGTGACAATTTCCGCCCTCAAATCTGCCATAAGGTCAGACTGTCTTCTCCTCAGATCACTCCATCGGCGTTGCAGTTGCATGATGGAGCGCCGGGTGCCAGCCTGCATACGCAGATGCCTACGCACGGCTCTGTATGCCTGCATTTTTTGCTCATTTCCCACGTACCTCCCTGCGGGCTCAAAGCAACGGTCCATCGTTGCTGTAAGCACCTGCATTTCGGTACGTGAGAATGTTGTGGCCCTCATTTTGTATCACAAGGGCCAGTTTAATATCACGCTTACCTATTGGTTCGCAGTGCACGTCGGTGCATCTGCACGTGCATCGCGGAACCTTTACTAAGATGGCTGACTGACCTGTCAATCACTGCGGCCTAGCGTTCTGGCGCGTTCGCAACGCACGACCATAAAACGTCGGACTGCATGCGATAGTTTGCCCTGACAATTTCTGCATGGATGAAGTTTTTGCTGTCAGGAAACATATTACATTGTTTGATATTGAGGTAAGTAACATGGGCCTAGGACTGCTACCTGACATAGCTTAGAAGGAAAAGGAATAATTGCACTTTCTTTTTTTCTTTTGAAGTTTGCTATTACAGTTCTGAAAAACAGAACCAGAGAATCTTGCTCCATTTAGAGGTAAGTAACATGGGCCTAGGACTGCTACCGGACATAGCGCAGAAGGAAAAGGAATAATTGCACTTTCTTTTTTTCTTTTGAAGTTTGCTATTACAGTTTGGAAAAACAGAACCAGAGAATCTTGCTCCATTTAGAGGTAAGTAACATGGGCCTAGGACTGCAGCTTTTTGGGATAGTGATGGACTAAACTTATTTTATTTCTATTTGTAGACATGTCTGAACAAGACGCAAATCAGCCATCAGGATCATCATCTGTTGCTGCCAAAAAAAACCGTCAGCCAAATTTTACAAAAAATGAAATAGACATTTTGGTTGAATTGGCTGTTGATAGGCTCCACTCCACTCTGCATCCACTCTCTGAACCATCCAAAGCCAGAATATGGAAAGAAATAATAAATGAGGTCAATGCCATGGCTCCAATAAGACGCAAGGTTATTGAGGTCCAGAAAAGGTAAATATTGAAGTGTCCAAAAATTAGCTCTTTGTTCTTATGTAAAATGTGTCCAGATTTTGGGGATAATTTTATCCTGCTAATGTGTCTATTTTGCACACAGGTGGCAAGACTTTAAACGCCGCCTAAAAGACAAAATTTCAGAACACCGAAGACATGCCAGAATGACAGGTGGTGGACCTCCAGCGACGCTGGAATTGACTGCATTGGAGACCTGGGCATTGGCCTGTTTGGATGCGGAGATGGTTCAAGGTGTGGGCCTCATTGACACTGGACGTAGCCCACCCGCCAGTGAGCCTATCACAGCTACAGATATATACACACACATATAATATATATAAATTGTATACTAAAATATATATATTACAGTTAACCAATAATTGCCATATACTTTGATTTGCAGTTATATATAGTGAGAAGTAAACAAGTTATATTTTAACCACCACACACAGTAAAGAAAAGTATTGGATTGACAATGTATTTTTTACAAACATGCGGACAATAACAATTCACACAAATTTCCTAAGGACGGCATTAATTTATTTATTTTTTTTGCTTGTAGGCGCCAATACAGCGGCAGAAATTTCCGAGGATGAGCTGGTGGAGGAGGCACTTGATGTGGAAGAGCATCAAATGAGTGAGGAGGCAGAAGTCAGTGAATGGGAATCACTGCACGCCTGCTATCACAGTATTAGAGGCACAAATGCCACTATTCAGTCCAATACCACAGATATTGCCACAACCCTCACCCGTATGGAGCACACTTTACACAGTAGCCTCACCCGTATAGAGAACACTATGGACTTAAACCTTACCTCTATCAACACTACCCTTACCCATCTCACTGACCTTATTGCAATGTATATCACCAATCCCCAATCACGCATATCACAGGGATCTTCTCCTACTTCTTTCTCTCCATCTCTCAGTCCCATGTATCAATCATACTACACTTCACCCGATTATTGTTCCACAAGTAGGCCTTATCGTGTGCACCCGTCTTCACATATTGAACAATTCCACTCTCAAGGTTCTATTGGTTCTAGTCTAAGACCCCAAATGCATCACCATCATTTCCAAAGCAACCCATATGTTGACATTGACCCATATTCTCATTCTAATCCACAAAACAACTATTATTTACCTCCACCTGGCCCTTCTGCCCCTTCTGCCCTCTCTGCCCCTTCTGCCCTCTCTGCCCCTTCTGCCATCTCTGCCCCTTCTGCCATCTCTGCCCCTTCTGCCCCTTCTGCCATCTCTGCCATCTCTGCCCCTTCTGCCATCTCTGCCCCTTCTGCCCCCTCTGCCCCTTCTGCCATCTCTGCCCCTTCTGCCATCTCTGCCCCTTCTGCCCCTTCTGCCATCTCTTCATCTTCTGCCATCTCTGCCCCTTCTGCCCCTTCAGCCCCTTCTGCCATCTCTGCCCCCCGTGCCACACAATCGTCGGCTGCTGCACAGTCACTCACTGCTGCTCCACTGGCCTCTGCTTCCTCCCCACTGTTGCCTTCTATATCACGGGTTACCAGAAGCCAGACTCATCCTAGAACAGATGCAACCATTATTCCAGCAAAGAGGCCGGTAAAAACAAGTAATTGTTTGTTTGATGTGTTTTTCTTATTGTGTAAATAAATTCTAAAATTATATACTTATTAGCTATGTATGTTGTAAAACATAACAAAACACTTACAAAAGAAGAAGGTGTCCAGGACATATTGCTTAAAAGACACAGCATCAACTGATTCTGGAGGGCTATGGTCAGCATCTAACACCTCCTGGCCAGCAACCTCGGCCTCCTCCAACCAAGGAACCCCACTCCTAATGGCGATGTTATGAAACACCACGCACAGAGCTATGATATCACACACAATGGTTGGAGCGTATATTAGAGCACCACCAGACCGATCTAGGCAACGGAATCTGGCCTTTAAAAGACCAAATGCCCGCTCCACAACCGATCTAGTGGCTGTATGTGCGGAGTTGTATGCCATCTCCTGCTCCGTACGTGGGTTTAATAGAGGAGTGAGGAGCCAAGGGCGAAAAGGGTGTGCGTTATCTCCTACAAGGGGTGACAAGAAGGAAAAAGTTCAAAAATATGAGCGAGTGTCATAATTGTAGGTCCATCAACAAGACAGGCAACATGTTGGATGACAAATAATGGCAAAAGAAGCAATTAGACACAGATATTACTCAGAGAAGCTTACATAACATACTTTAATGTATTTGGACCCAAGGTTTAATTTAGTGAAAAGCTTTTCATATGGGCAGCTATCCAGGTAGGATTTTAACGTAAACATCACAATTAAATGTACCTTGGAATTATATTGCAATGTGCCTTTGTAATATGTCTACTTAGCTATCAAACTTAAGACATTACTATTTCCACTTTAAACTACTACATACATGACATGTTTGTTAAATAATAAAAATACCTAATAGCCACGCGTCACCATTCGGCCTTGCACCACCTTGCCTCAGTTGCAATCTTTCCCACATCCCTGATTGCCGGAAGGCAAAGGAGTCATGTGTACTCCCTGGCCACATAGCTACCAGGTCACGAATCTGGAGAGAGGCGTCACATATAGCTTGGACATTTATAGAATGGAAATGCTTGCGATTCAAAAAAATGTCAGCATTCCCACCGGAGGGGACCAAGGCTACATGAGTCCCATTGACTGCCCCTATGACATGCGGGAAACCGGCTATGTTGGAAAACTGCCGTTTTATCGGCACCAGGGACTCCTCATCGAGTTGCAGATGTATGAATTGCCTTAGCCGCGACACAAACGCCCCCAGAACAACCTTCAGCACACGACTGAAGGACTTCTGGGACAGCCCTGAAGCGACTCCCACAGTGGTCTGAAATGACCCTGTGGCGCAAAAGTGCAATACCGCCAACAGTTTAGTCAATGGTGGTATTGCTGTTGGGCTGTTGCGCTTGGGCTCCAGGTCAATCTGCACTATGCGCAGGGTGTCCAGGATGACACGAGGAGATAGCCAATAACGACGCACCATCTCAGCATCAGACATGCCAAAGAGGCTGACACGTGGCCTGAACACACGCTCCCTGGGTCAGCGACGATGGGCTACTTGCTGATTTTGGAGGCGGCAACGCTGGTTGCCCTCCTGTGCTGCCACATGTGCCTCGGCCATTTCTAAGAAATGCTATATTTGAAAGAGAAGTATGTAAAAAAAAATAATTAACTCATAGTTTTTGAAATGTTACTCCTGTTTGCACAAGAAAGATTTACAATATACTTACACCAACAAGTGGGTTGGCCAAACTCATAATGTGGCTAAAAAAAAAAATTGTCAGAGGGTGAATAAGAAGTTATGGCATCTGCTTCTATGCTATGTAAGGTTGCAGACCTAGCCCCATGTTACTTACCTCAAAATAGAGCAGGATTATCCTGTTCACTTGCAAACAATTGTCAATGGAAAACTAAAAAAGAAAAAATAAAGTAAACAAAAGCTAAAAAAAATCTAAAAAGTACTGCACAGCCCAATACAAGGAAACTATTATCTGTAACTATTATCTGAAACAAAGTATAACACTCAAAATAACTAAAAAGTCCAAGACAAATAAAACAATAAAGCAATAATATGTTAAAACAAATCAACCAAAGAAACCATAGTAATATCTTAAAATATATCATGCAAACATACCAGTAAATGAATCAGCAGTGAACAGGGCACATCATGTACGCAGAGCTTTATATCAGTGGTTAATTTGCTAACAGTATGCAGGTGAGGGTCAGCATGCGTCATGATCACATGGCGTTCCTTTGGGTAATTAGTGTGTGCTTGTGGTTTAGACATGAGAGATAAACTAGACCCTCAGCAGGCGCACTGCGTACGCCACCATAAACGCGATCGCCTGCGTTCGCACCAGTATGACTTGGACGTAGTTAGTTGGGAACACCCCTATTGCAAATTGACTACGTCACCACGCCCCACAACCTCCCTGTTCATGCCCAGAACTCGTAGCTCATCGCAAATGACTTTTGCGATCGCGGCTGTACAGTTATTGCGTTCGCACTAGTGTGCAAGCTCGGCTACCGAGCATGCGCACTAAACTTTTGCATTCGCTATGCGCTGAAAAGGGACATACGTCCCTTAATGACTCAGGCCCGTACAGTTTAAAGCATGAAAAAACATAAAACAGCTTTTATAGAGTGTATACAAGTTGTGTGGTGCAGTTAAAAACATACTTGAGTACATTATGATATTATTGCACTTACTTTAGAGCTGTGCCCCTGCTTGGGTATTTTGAGATGATTTTACACTATTGTGACATCACAGAAATTTCCCATGACAGTGCGAAAGCATTGTGTAAAGAGATCATGTGGCCAGAAACTGACAGTAATGGTTCTTATGAAGTAGTAGAGGACAATATGTGTAAATAGGGCACTCTTAGGAACTATATTTCCTAATATATTTGTTAAACAGTTAAAATAAATCTTTATTGAAGAACATAAAAAAATTTGCAAAATATTAAAATTGTAGAATTGAGATGAATATCTAAAGATAAACTGGTAAAAACAAGCAGAAAAAAATCTGCTGTGACCACGCCTGCCAGCTAATATCCCATATATATAACGTGTAATCAATTTCCTAGTAGTCTAATAATAGGAAAAAAAGGGGTTGAAAATATTGGTAGCGAATTATAATATCAGTATTGCTACAATGAGACCATGCTCACTATTACAATCATATAGGTGATTTGCATGTCACAGATATTTATAGAATTGTCTCCTTACTAGAGACTTTTATGGTCAATATCGTAGTGAACAATTTAGGTTATGTATCAGTTATAGGTTGTTTCAACGAGGGGGCATTATATTATAATTGATAAGGGCTGCTGTGATAAGTACCTCTCAAAGAATAAAAAATTGTTGCTGATATAAATACAATAACGCTTCCCCTTAAAAAAGGAGAAAGTATTGGTAACAAGAGACCTAAAGATCATGCAGGTCTCTATTAGCGAGGAAACCAACAGTTGAAAAAAGTTTAAACTTGTATTGTAGGCTATGCTGACACTTAGTGAAGAGTGTCCACGCTATGTCACAGAAACAGGAACAAGATTTCAAAACTTAATGCACAGTTTTATGTTGCACTAGACAGTTTTGGCAACCTCCAGGGGCCAACCACAGGATTGTATTCCTTACCAGTTCCTTTGACTAGTACTTATTAAACAGGACATATCTCTCTCTCTGTGTATGTGTGTGTTACGGAATTTAGACTGTAAGCTCCAATGGGGCAGGGACTGATGTGTATGAGTTCTCTGTACAGCTCCGCAATATCAGTGGTGCTATATAAATAAATGGTGATGATGATGATGATGATGTGGTTAATGATAGATATGCAGTCTTTATACACATCTACTGAACATCAAAAAGGAATTGAAGCCTGTAACAATTTTTACGTTCAGACACCACTCCTTACAGAAACTCACAAAGAATTCACCTGCAATCTTATATTGTTTATACTTACCCATAATTATTTTAGATTTTTGGGCAATTTCTACCTCCAAATATGCGGGACTGGGATGGGGACTGTTTTTGTGTCCAGCTTTGCAAACTTTTTTATAGGAAGCTGGTAACAACATTATATATAATACCATAACCCCTTCTCTGAGCACATAATCGCATGCAAGAGGTAAATTGATGATATTGTAGCGGTTTGGAAGGGTGATATTGAATCCTTCAATAGGTTTTTATTGTATATTGATGATAATGATTTTAATATGAAATTTACGGCAAACATGATCTCTCAGAAATATAATATATAGATCTGATACTGATAGGAAGAGATGACAAAGATATTACCAGAAATTTTATCAAGTCAGTAGATATCAATAGTTATCTTAATTTTAACAAGTCATGTGAAAAAATGGAAAACTAATATCCCTTTCTCCCAATTTTATAGCATTAAAAAGAATTGTAGTAAGGATACTTACTGCAAAGAGCAATTATCCATTTATGCAAACAGATTTCATAAAAGGGGCTATCCAAACAGTTTATTGTCAAGGGCCATTAATAAGGTAGAGAACATTAATAGAACATATTTATTGACTTATTCAAAGAAAGAGCAGAAAAGAAATATATTTTATTACACAATTTAACATTGAAGAAAACAGAATCAAGTCCCCCTTATCTAAACATTGAGATATCCTGAAAATGGACCCAATGCTTACTAACATTCTCCTTGACAAACCAGTTAATTTAAAGGATATCCTGGCCCCTAGAATGTTATCAGAAGAAGGAAAGACACTAAATGGGTTCATTAAGTGCAATCATTGCAATACTTGCAAGTATACAAACCCAGCTAAGAGAACCTTTAATAGTTTTGATAACAGTAAGGCTTTTGCAATCAAACAACTGTCTCACTACTTCAGTCATATATGTATTAGAATGCACATATGGTTTTAAATCTGTGGGAAGAACTAAAATACCATTCTCATTAAGGATTCAGGAACATGTCAGAGACATAAAAAACAAATTAGAGAGTCACTCCGTATCAAAACATTTTGGGCTAATGTGGAGGGACAGAAGATGCCGGAGCCGGTGCCCGTGAAGAGGGCGAAGATGACCGGCAGCGCTGTGCCCCTGGAGGGGCTGAAGAGGTCCCCGATGGTGCCCAGCAGGAAGAAAGAAGAGAAGAAGAACTTACCCGTCCATCGATCCAGCGGCGGTGAGTATAACTTCTTTCTTGCAGGTCCTGTGCGCGGGGGAAGGATGAGCCAATCAGGGCTCATCTTTCCCCGCTGACCAATCAGCGGCCGGATGCGCGAGCCAATCGCGGCTCGCGCCCGGCCATTCAAAAGATTGGCGCCGACGCGAGCCAATCAGCGCTCGCGCCGGCTGATGACGTCACGCCGGCGACTATATAAGTCGCCGGGTGGCGCCATTTTGCGAGAAGTCCGTCGGCGGAGAAGAGAGAGGACGTCTCTGCAAGACGTCCAGCAAGAAGACCAGCGGCAGCGGCGGCAGGGGGCCCTTGTAAGGGCCGTGAGCTACCCTGCCGCCAGAAGACTTCAAGCAAGCCGCCGGAGCGGAGATCGCCGGCGGGGAGCCCTTGTCAGGGCTGAGAGCGCCCCCGCCCCAGCTGCAACTGGAGACCCAGCGCCGAAGCGGAGAAGAGGCGCCGCCGGCTGGAGGGTCTGGAAGACCCGGAGAAGAAAGGAAGAAGACGGCGTGGCAAGTTGAGTATCCTGCGCAGAGCAGGTAAGTATACTCAACGTTAAATTCGGGCACTAGGCCCGTGGGCACAGTCGGGCACAAGGCCCGTGGCACGTTAAATTAGGGGCACAAGGCCCAGGGACCTGGGCACTAGGCCCCAACGAAGTAGTGGGCCAGTAGGCCATTAGTATCTATATAAAGGGGACAAGCCCCTGTTAGTTAGTGAGGGGGACTCAGAGCCCCAGGTGTACAAGGGCACAAGGCCCTTAGGTAGTTAGTGGCCTAGAGGCCATAGGAAGGCCAGAGGGCCTGGTTAGAGGCTGGTAGCCTGTAGGCTATTAAGGGCACAAGGCCCTCAGTTAGTTAGGGAGGCCACAGGCCTCGGTAGGCAGGGGCTAGGACCCCTAGGTAGTAGGGCATAAGGCCCTAGTGAGTGGGCTCAGAGCCCTGAGGTAGAGAGGGGGCTGAGGCCCATTAATCAGAGCACAAGGCTCTGTGTGTAGCTGGGCAGAGACCCATGGTGTGTAGGGCATAAGGCCCTGGTGGTGTGAGGTAGAGGCGTGGGAGCCTCGTGAGAGTAGGCGCGGTCCTGTGTGAGGTGAGCACACGTGGTTAGGAGGTACGGTCGAGCGTAGGCTCCTGTGGTGCTGTAGCAACCTGCTGGTTGGCTAGCAGCGGTGTGTTCGGGTAAGTAGCGGGCAAGGTACTGTATACTGTATCTATTTATTCTGTCTGTGTGGCGAGTGTAGTTTACATTACAGTATTTTGGTGTGCTATCTAACTGTGTCCAGGGGCAAGACGTCAGGCCCCCATTAAAGGTAGGCTCTTGTTTCCTGTGGTTTTCCTGTGCTAACCCGTGCTGTGGGGGACAAGTGTAAGTACCAGCATACACATAGTCAGGGGAGAACACACGTAGTTTTCCTGTCCCTTAGGTCCCCGGGGTCACACTGGTACCCAGAGGGGGGGTGGCTGAGCGAGTTGGTGGCAGTACAGCACACCTTGAGGCAGTTCCAGGGGCGGCCGTGGTTCTGATCAAGGGTCCTCAAGGCCAGTTCCGTGCAGGTGGACCTGTGGTTCCGGACGTAGGGACACGTGTGAGATACCCGAGTACAGGCAGTCGGGCGGTTCAGTTCGATCGGCTGTTCCGTGCGGCAGTCGGCCCGCGGGTTAGTGTGCTGTTCTACTGAGCCTCAGCCGGGCTTAAAGAACCCGTACTTAGGGCCTGTGTGTGACTCCATAGCAAGAAGGCAGCTTCTTGGTACGACCTGGGTGAGGGGGTTAGGAACCGCCCTCCGGTTTAGGCTGTGAACACCGGCTGGTGTTCCCCGTAGCGTGTAACTGAGTAGTCCCGTTAGTGCACCACATTTAGTTAGTCATAGTGTTTGATTAAGTTGCGTTGCCGACCATTAGAACGTTGTTAGGGTCGGGTCGCCGTTGTAGTTAGTCCAGTTTTGTGGGTGCCATCTTAGTTTCACGGAGAGCGTAGAGGGAGGCTGTGTGTTCTTGTCATCCGCAGGAGTCGGGAAGGTGCAGGACTACCGGATCGGAAGTGGGAGTGTCCCGGTGAGTATCACGCTCGATTCCCCCTTTCGGTTAGGCCCTCACCGGCAGGTGTGTGAGGTACTTGAGGCGGGATTAGTCCTCGGATTAGTCTTGGCCTTCAGTGCCTGTAGTCCCCCGCGTCTTGGCAAGAACAAAGTGAGGAGGCGGCAAGGAGCTTGGACTGACTGTGCCCTTGTTCTTTGCCGTAGTCTCGGACAGCCCTTACCTGGTAGGCACGGCCGTAATCTCTGCCTCTATCTTAGAGGGACGTGATTGGAGGTGACTGCGGCTGCGGATCTGCTGGGATTGGATCGCAGCTGGGAAATCGGAAGCGGACTGGAGGTGACCATCGTTTACAAGGTGAGTTCTTTTCTGTTGCGTCTGTCCCTGTCTTTCCCCGCAGGGGGCGTTACACTAGATTTACTAAACTGCGGGTTTGAAAAAGTGGAGATGTTGCCTATAGCAGCCAATCAGATTCTAGCTGTCACTTTGTAGAATGCACTAAATAAATTATAGCTATAATCTGATTGGTTGCTATAGGCAACATCTCCACTTTTTCAAACCCGCAGTTTATTAAATATACCACTTTATCTTGAAACACGACAAAACAGTTTTTAAATATTAAAGCCATTCAACATGTGAAGTTAAGGTCTAGAGGAGGGGATATACAGAAAAAACTTGCGCAGAGAGAAATGTTTTGGAATTATGAACTGGGAACCATGGATCCGCAAGGTCTAAATGAGAGTTATGAAATAGCCCCATTTCTCTGAATTCCAAGTGGAAATGTACTATGTTTGCCTTTTAAGTAAATAGGGTTATCATCTTTTACCAGTTTTAAAGCATACGTTTTAGGCTTTTTAGAATGTCATTAGGTTATATTTATGAAATTACATAAAATAGGTGTGTTGTTATTTTCCACACTTAGCTTTATTTATATTAATAATTGGTGCTGTAACAGATTTCATGTGATCTGCCTTTTATTCAGATATTGATTTAATATTGGATAGTATGACTATATAGAGTTACAAGCAGTATTGCCGTTTTTCCATATATTTTTAATATCCCTATTTATATATATTTTATATATTGCGCTGAATTTTATGTAAGTGTCTGTTTTTCTAAGACGTACTTTATATACATATACTGCTGAATATAATTAATTCCTCTTTTAGTAGACTCTGGATATTTTATAGTAACATGATGAAATTGCCATGTTGATATCAATATTAGCTAATATGCTGTTGTAATAGTACTCTACCTATATTCAAGATTCTCTCCTTAAGCTCGCAAACAGAGCGAGTTTACACATGTACACTGTGTGTTTGGTAATTACTGCGCATGTGCAAGGGAAAATTAAATATTTACTAGTGCGCATGTGCAAAATGGTACCTACCCAAACAAGCGTGCATGGGCAAAATGGCACTCAACGGAGCATGTGCGCAGGCACATATTGGCACCATGCATTATCTATATTAAGGTACCTAATACTATATGGACATACTAATTTCCTCCTTTGTACTAAACAAAATGCAGTGAGGAAATTGGCAGTCGGACTTTCTAGTTGTAATACCTGTGTGTGTAACAATATCCTGGTGTTTCCTGATGAGTAGCAGAATGGTTTGGCTCAGCCTATAGTATTAACATCAATAGACCCCAGCACATCTTGGACCTGGATTTCATCTATGACACTACAGGTGAGCTTTTACAATATTTAAACATTGTGAGTGTATTAACCATATGTGTGTTTGTGTGTGATTAAAATTTTGTATAAAATACTACACAATATGTTTTTTCTGTATTCTTTCTCCATTGGAGATTTCCAGCAATACCAAGAGGCACAGCAATGTCCAGACTATATACAGATAAACAAGAATTGTATCTAGTTTTGGTGTGCCTAAGCACAATAGATGGGGAGTGGTATACATACAGTTCATACTATTGTTAAATGATACTGCACTATCTCAGGTTCCTTTTATCTTTTCCATGCTTACTGTGAAGCCTATCAACTGGAAAGCGTGGGAGCTCTGGATAAACACAGATGTGCATTATTGCTGTATACATCAGGTATGTATAATTTAGTACATCACCTATAACGTTGGGATAACATCTTACACTCTCAGGCACCCTATCTCTTCTTTCCTTCTGCAAATATCTTTCTGGACTTATGGACTTACAATCAGGTCTTTTGAGAATTGGCTGTTACATCGGGAAGTGTACAAAGGTGAAGATCTGAGTATGGACTTACGAACATTATCTGAAAATTGCGTTAAGCACCACGTTGTATCCTGCTAGTGTGCTCCGGTTTCCTCCCACACTCCAAAAACATACTGATAGCAGCCAATTAACCTATCTGAATTGACCCTAGCCTCTCTCTCTGTCTGTGTCTGTGTCTGTGTATGTTAGGGAATTTAGACTGTAAGCTCCAATGGGACAGGGACTGATGTGAATGAGTTCTCTGTACAGCGCTGCAGAAATAGTGGCGCTATATAAATAACTATGATGATATTGTGGCAATTGGGACACTTTGCCACTGTCTAATAGAGGAAAGAGTGGTGGTTTCCCTGGGAAACCACAGCCTTAAGGTGCAGAGAGGGTAAATCTGCACACACACACACACACACACACACACACACACACACACACACACACACACACACACACACACACACACACAGAGCAGGAGACCAGGTGGAGCACTTTGTCTAATCAATTAAGGAGTTAGCCAGAGCAAGGCATGACAGGAAGTTTAAAAAGCTGGGTTTGAAAACCTGTGTGAGGAGCCATCTGTTTGAACGCTTTTCACAAGTTGTGATTATATATCATCATCATCACCATTTATTTATATAGCGCCACTGATTCCGCAGCACTGTACAGAGAACTCACTTACATCAGTCCCTGCCCCATTGAAGCTTACAGTCTAAATTCACTAATATACACACACACAGACACAGACTAGGGTCAATTTGTTAGCAGCCAATTAACCTACCAGTATATTTTTGGAGTGTGGGAGGAAACCGGAGCACCCAGAGTAAACCCACGCAAACATGGGGAGAACATACAAACTCCACACAGATAAGGCCAGGTCGGGAATTGAACTCATGACCCCAGTGCTGTGAGGCAGAAGTGCTAACACTGATATATATATAAAGAGAGGGCACTCATCTTTCACAACATTCACGGCCACTTTATTCAGATTAACATGCCGCACCAAAGCATGAATAAAGCTGGTACTACTGACCCATCTAAGTAGCCCCGGCATCCTGCACATACTTCTCATGTTATCACGTTCCCACGTCACATAGTATACGTTAGGCCACACTGTTAGATGCATTCCACCATGGCATACAAGTCCATATACTGTAGTTAGGAAAGTCCCCATGTTCAACCAATCATACAGTTTAGATTATGAGCAAACATAATGGTAGCAAAAGGTGGAACCTTCAAAATATATACAGGACCCAGTGCTACAAATGGAGGCACATTCCTGCATATAATATTAAAGGTGCTCGCCCATTATTTTCCATGATGGGGCATCAGCTCCCAATATTATACCCCTCAGTATACCAGTAGACATGATAAACCACAATTAGATTATACCAGATACCAGAAATCCAATAGTGAGTGTAAAGGATCCCAACACAATAAGACAGTAATAATAAAATTGTTATGAACAATTAGAAACAACATATTGCGTTTATGTAATCTATCTACATAAAAAGTATGATGATAGATAAATTATTCTATCATCATTTAATCCATTGTGACCCACTAGTATATATTTATGGTTAACACACCTAACATAATCTATCATACATTACAATCTAAAGTTCAACAGAAGATAACTCATTCCTAGGGGATTAGGCTCATTAAGGTTAGGGAATTTTATGTCCAACCTATACATCCACAAACCTCTCTCTTAAGTAGCATAACATATCTGTTCCCACATTGTCCAGGATGTGATATCCACTCCATAATCTTGCATCGTAATATGGACAATTGATGTATTTTTCTTCATAAATTTCTCCATAAATCAGTGGTATCACTCTTCTACACAGATTGTATTGATTCACCATTTGGTTAAGTAAGTTCCTTGTGTCCTTCACCAAATATAATTAATACACAGGGGCAAGTTAATATATGCAATAAATGTATGTGTTAATAAATGTAATATTCCTTATTCTCAATTTTGCTAAATTAAGTGAAATTATAGCAAAGATGAAACATGCTGATAGATTTCTATCAAGAGATATATTAGTTAAGAATGTTGGGCCTGATTCATTAAGGATCTTAACTGAAGAAACTTCTTATTTCAGTCTCCTGGACAAAACCATGTAACAATGCAAGGGGTGCAAATTAGTTTTCTGTTTTGCACATAAGTTAAATACTGACTGTTTTTTCATGTAGCACACAAATATCAACTTTAAATTTCAGTGTACAAATAAGCTATCAAGTATTTGTGTGCTACATGAAAAAACAGTCAGTATTTAACTTATGTGCAAAACAGAATGCTAATTTGCACCCCTTGCATTGTAACATGTTTTTTTGTCCAGGAGACTGAAATAAGAAGTTTCTTCAGTTAAGATCCTTAATGAATCAGGCCAGTGGTTTCTAAAACTAAAGTTATAGAATGAAAAGATCTTCTGGGATATAAAACAAGAAGGAAAATGAGGAACTAATTCCTTTTATTACTAATTTTAATAGGAGGAAATATAAAAAAGCCCTTTATCAAGCACTGCAATATTTTACAGATGGACCCTGTAGTAAATAAGATCCATCCTAAATAACCACATATTATCTTCAGGAAGGCAAAAAAAAATCAAAAATATATCCTAACTCCCAGTACCCTATACCAGAAAAAAGATCTGTGAGATGTAGGGGATAATAAATGTACTGGTTTTTACAAATGTGGTCATTGCAATATCTGTAGATTTGCGAATAGATCCTCTAAAAATTCTATAACTTTAACAACTTTAATATCAAGGAATTTGCCCTACTTAATCAGAATGTAAATGTGGGCTTAAATATATATGAAAGTCTAAACGTGCCCTGAAGCTGTGCATACAGGAACATGTGTGTAATATTAAAAACAAAGTTGAGAGCTATTTCTTGTTCAAACACTTCACCAAAAATAACTCCTAAATGGCACAATACCCCCCTGGCTGCAGTTCCTCCCTAAAGACTGCTGTACCTTCATCTATTCCTGCCTGCAAGGTGTTAAATACTCATCATTGGATCTGGATTATGATCAGCATTTATAAGACTGCCTTTCCCTGCAAACTGGACCAGTTCATCAATTGTCACAGCTGCTGGTCTCCCTATGAAAACTCCTGTGATCTGATTCTGACTTGCTCCCTGGTATTTGACTCCAGCTTGTTTCACATTTTACTCCTCAATTTCTTCTAGACCACGTTTCGTTTGACTTTGCTCTTGCTTATTCCCTGGTATTTGACTTCTGCAAGTATCCTGCATTTCCAAAGTGCATATCTTTCTGCAAGTACCCTGCATTACCAAGTGATTATTTCATCATCATCACCATTTATTTAAATAGCGCCAACATATTCCGTAGCACTTTACAATTGGGGACAAACACAGTAAACTAATAAACAAACTGGGTAAAACAGACAAAGAGGCGAGAAGGCCCAGCTCGTAAGCTTACAATCTATGGGACAATGGGAGTTTGATACATGAGGTAAAGTCTACATTTTGCATTTCGACCCAGCCAGACTGCAAAGGTAAAAGTGACTCATAAGCTAAATGATCCTGTCACACAACAAAGTTGGTCGGGGATAGTTGTCTTGTGTGAAATTGTATAACGGATGGTAATAGAGTAATGTAAGGAGTTTAAGAGGGTGATTGAATAATATTATAAGCTTGTCTGAAGAGGTGGGTTTTCAGAGACAGCTTGAAAGTTTTTAGACCAGAGGAGAGTCTTAATGTGTGAGGGAGATAATTCCATACAGTGGGTGCAGCCCGAAAAAAGTCCTGTAACCGGGAATGGGAGGATGTTATGAGGGTGGATGAGAGACGTAGATCTTATTACTTCTCTCTAAGTACCCTGCATTTCATGACAGCCTGTACCTGCAATCTTCCTGTTGTGACTGGTCTCCAGCTTCCGAGCTAAACCTGGTTATCCTGATAGCCTGTACCTGCAGTCATCCTGTTCTGCCGCGTCTCTAGTGTCTCAGCTAAACCTGGTTATCCTGACAACATCTACCTGCAGTCACCCTGCTGTGACTGGATTCCAGCTCTTCAGATAAGCCTGCTTATTCTGACAAACCTGTACCAGATGTTAACCTGTTGTGCCAGGTATCCAGTACCCCTGTTTTTCAGCTAAACCACAGACAACAGCACCAAGACTGTTAAGCTTTGTCGTACAGCAGATGGCAACAGTGACAAAAAGTGTGTCCTCCAGGTAAGTGACTAGCTCCAGTACCATATGAGCTAGTCACTTTTTAAAAAAAAAAAGTGATCCTGCAGTGACCCTTAGATCTATGACAACACACTTCAGTAATATCTAGTAAGACTGTTCCATGGGAAAAGGGTCCTGGGTGGTTAAGAGGACCTAAAAATGAAGAGACTGTTGGCACTGGACCTAGAGACTGGTCAGTGAGGCCAGGATGAAAATGCCACATAAAAGACTAGATAATCATGTGCTTAAAAGTTTTAGTTATGGTATGCCAGGACAAGTTACTGTTAATTGTCCAGTTATGCAAGAACCTATGCAAAGGGATGCTGCCTTTAAATATTGCAGAACATTTTAATTTACCAGGTTAGCCTGTACGGTTTTAGCTCTGGCTGAGCCAGACAAAAAAACGTGTATAATTTTTAGGGAGGGAAAACGGATAGAGGCATTATTAGACTCAGGTATTTTAATTACCCTAGTGAAAGTAGGGTTAGTAAACTCCTAAAAATTCCAGCAAACAACTTTTAGGATAGCTTGTATACATGGTGACACCCAACACTATGTCACTGCTGAGGCGATAATTGAGACCTCTTGTGGTTTGTTTACTGTTAATGTCGGATTAGTCCCTTTCTTAATGCATAATGCTATAATAGGGAGAGATTTTCCCCAGTTTTGGAACTTTAGAGAATCCCATATGGCCTTAGGTATGAGTTCTATAGAGTCATTTGACTGCCTCAAAAGTCTGCTGTATGTGGTTGGGGAAATAGTGTATAGGAGGGTCAAAATGAGACCCCTCCCATTGGAGAAGGAGAAACAGTAGACAGAGCTGACAATAGGCCTAACCTTGAGGTGAGGAAGGAACTGTTTGCTTTAGAAAAATTGAAAGACCCCACCCTTGTGAAAATGTTAAAGTTATTAATGGGGAGCCAGTAGAATCTGATAACAGGCTTGCATACCCACACATGGCCATGCGCAATGAGCTTATGTATCAAGAGCAAAAAGGGGTGAGGATGTGGTAGAACATCTTGTAGTTCCCCGGTCCTATAGGAGAGCCATATTAGACCTAGCTCACATTCACATCACAACATGTCACTTAGAGGAAGAAAATAAACACTGAGATGATCTTACAGCAGTTCTTTCAGCCAGGGATGCATAAAGGGGTGTCAGAATTTTGTTCTTCCTGTCCCGAGTGCCAGTGTCATGCACCAAGACCCCATTTCAGCAGCCCACTAATTGCCCATGCCTATTATTGAGGTCCCATTTGACATAATAGCCATGGACCTTGTTTGGGTCTTGTTAAAATCTAAGTTGTATAAGGGCATTAACGTCCACCGCAGTTTTTGATTTGGCAACTAAATATTTTGTGTTTTACAAAGAATATTTAAACATTCACGACAGTTCCTTCTTTTGTTCAGATTACAATCTAAATTAATTCTCCACCCCACACCCCACACACACACACAGGTTAATGTCATCGGAAACCAATTATTCTACTATGTATAGAATTAGTTTGTGGAAACTGGAGCATGTGGTTGGAACCCATGTAAAATAAATAAATAATAAGAATGATGGCTACATTTCTATTTTGATAGCACATCAGGATCAAAGGACATTTTGCTTTTTAATGTATTAAATTCATCATCATTATCATTTATTTATATAGTGTCACTAATTCCGCAGCGCTGTACAGAGAACTCATTCACATCAGTCCCTGCCCCACTGGGGCTTACAGTCTAAATGTCCTAACACACACACAGACTAGGGTCAGTTTGTTAGCAGCCAATTAACCTACCAGTACGTTTTTGGAGTGTGGGAGGAAACTGGAGCACCCGGAGGAAACCCATGCAAACACGGGGAGAACATACAAACTCCTCACAGATAAGGGCCATGGTTGGGAATTGAACTCATGATGCCAGTGCTGTAAGGCAGAAGTGCTAACCACTTAGCCACTATGCTGCCCACTATGGTAAAAAAAAAGTTATAGAGATAGGAAAAACTGGGATTATTTATTGCCATATTTGTTACTGGCCATTAGAGAGGTCCCTAAGTCCTCTACAGGGATCTCTCCATTTGATTTATATATGTATGGAAAACACCCAAGAGGATTGTGGTATGTGGCAAAAGAGATGTGGGAAGGTAAACCACTCCTTATAAAAGTGTTATTGATCACATATCTCAAATGCAGGACACGATTGCTGCCGTGGTGTCCATTGTCAAGGAACACATGGAACAGTCCCAAAAAGCCCAACAGAAGGTGTATAATGGGAACATCCATGTAATTACTTTTGGCCCTGTGGACAGAGTCCTGTTTTTTTGCCTACAGTAGAAAGCTAGTTTTTGGCTAAATGGCAGAGTCTGTGAGGGTAACTATAAAGTGTATCAGCCGAGGAAAAGAAAGCCCGAGCAAATTTACCATATTAACCTAATAAAACTCTTTAAGAATAAGTTAGCCCTATCAGCAGAACCTGACTCACCAATATCCCAATTTACTTTAGTTCAGAAGAAAAAGTGTCAGTAGTGCAAAAGAAGTAGGCTAAAGAGTTCATCGTTAAAAACAGGGGTACATTTTCAGAGCTACAAGGTCATAATAAAACATGACATTGTTACAGAACCAGTGGTCAAAGTCAACCTAAAACCTTACAGGATACCCAAAGCGCAGCAAGAGGCTATTTCCAAGGACGTTAAAAAATGTCAAGGTTATAGAAGAGTCTAAGGGGTATATTTACTAAACTACGGGTTTGAATAAGTGTAGATTTTGATTTTTGATTATAGCAACCAATCAGATTCTAGTTATCATTTATTTAGTATATTCTACAAAACGACAGCTAAGATCGCGGTTTAGTAAATAATACCCCTAATAGTGAGTAGTTCAGCCCAATAGTTCTAATCCCAAAACCAGAAGGCAGCCTTTGCTTCTGTAGTGATTTCCGTAAGCAGAATGCAGTGTCCAAGTTTGATGCCTACCTCATGTCCTGTGTAGACAAGCTGTTAGAAAGTCTAGGAACAGCGAGATATCTCACCACACTTGATTTGACAAAAGGTTATTTGCAAGTACCATTGACTGAGACTGCACAAGAAGAAAATCAGCCTTCTTTGTTCCTGAAAGACAATATCAGTATATGGTGTTGCTGTTTGGGTTACATGGGGCCCTAACAACCTTCCAGTGTGCAATGGATAAAATTTTGAATCCCCACAGACATATGCAGCTGCCTATCTGGATGATGTTGTGATTCATAGCCCAGATCGGGACTCTCAGCAAGATAGGGTTTAAGCAATGTTGGACTCAATCAGAAAGGAAGGGCTAACAGCCAACCCAAAGAAATGTTGCCTAGCAATGGAAGAGGTTTGGTACCTGGGATTTACCATAGGTAGAGGATTGGTTAAGCCCCTGTTGAATAAAATTGAGGCTCTCCAAAAACCGGCACTGGCCTGCGAGTAAAAAACAGGTGAGAGCCGTTTTGGGGATCACAGAGTAATACCAGCAATTCATTTCTAATTTCGCTACAATAGCGGTTCCATTATCAGACCTTAGCAAAGGTAAATGCTCTAATATGGTGAAGTGTAACCCTGAGGCAGAGAAAGCCTGTCGGATATTAAAAGTTGCATTCTGTACACAGCCTGTATTGATAACGTCAACATTTTTCAAAAGAGTTTGTTGTGCAGACTTATGCCTCAGATGTAGGGGGTAGGCGCTGTATTGTCACAAAACAGCGATGGTGAGGAGCACCCTATAATTTATCTGAGCAGAAAACTCATTGAGCACGAGAAGAGGTACACCATTGTCTATTAAGTGGGCATTAGACACTCTAAGGTATTATCTTTTGGGTAGACGGTTTAAGCTCATGACAGATTATGCCTGTTAAAGTGGATGTGTACAAATAAACGTTTGTATGCCCAGGTGACAAAATAATTTTTAGCATTACAAAATATTACATTTACAGTGAAACATAGACCAGGTACACAATTAGCAAATGCAGATGCATTGTTTTGTGTCTTCTGCTTAGGGGCTACAAGTGTTCTGCCCCACAGGTCAAAAAAGGGGAGGGGGATGTGATACTGTAATAGTGTTTGCAGGCATGTATATTAGTCCCAGGTTTTAACCTATGTGTTTTAAAACCCCAGGAGACTGTTTATGTTTGGCTTGAGGGAAAAGGTTGTAAGGGTCCCTGGAGTGTCAATGGAGAGAGAAGGCCTGGCTCCATGTACAAGGCCAGGGTGGGTCTGTTCTGCTATCAGGCTTACTAATGCTGGCACCTGTGTGCTGTGTTTAAAAGACAGGTGAATCAGTCTATCATCCTCTAGGCAGTGAAATCAGTCTCTCATTACTTGGGAAAAGGGACTGCAGAGTCTTTGTGAGATGAAGCCTGATCCTTGCTGTCAGAAAACCGTTTTGGAATTTCTTATGTTTTGTTTTAGTTTGTTACTCTTGAGTGACTTACATTTAGTTTGTGCTGGACATGCAAGGTGTGTATTTTGAAGCTCCATCTATTTTCTTGTTTAATAAAACTGGCCGAGGCAAGTTGTACCCAATACCCTGGATGTGTATGAGCTCTCGGCTGCTACACACTACCATCTACTGCAGGAGATGATACCTGCTCCCCTACCCCAATCACAATGTGTGTGTGGGTATATATATATATATATATATATATATATATATATATATATAATATAAAAGCCTAGTGGCGTGTGTCTGTGTGTGACAAGAAGAAAAAAAACCAAGCTGCAGCGCCACCTGCTGGGCGGAGTTATACACTGACCTACTAAATTCTTAGTGTGTGTGGAAAAAAAACCTCAAAAAGGGCTGAAATTTGGTATACTAAAATGTTTTTAATTTGTTAATTTAATTTGTTAATTGTTAAAAGTGCTTATAAAGATTTAAAAAAAATATATATATATTTCTTGAAGGAGAAGTGACAGTTGGGAGTGGTTGGTGGTTGCCAGGGGTGACAGTTGGGAGTGGTTGGTGGTTGCCGGGGGTGACAGTTGGGAGTGGTTTGTGGTTGCCGGGGGTGACAGTTGGGAGTGGTTGGTGGTTGCCGGGGGTGACAGTGGGGAGTGGTTGGTGGTTGCCGGGGGTGACAGAGCGAGAGGAGTGTGATACTCAGGACCGCTGAGAGAGATCCCTGTGTCTGGATAGACATCTGGATAGATGTGGCGATAAAGATGAAGGATGAGGTGATGGAGAAAAATGATGAGGTGGTGACATGTGGACAAAACCTCGTTAAAAAAGGGCGCTAGCGTCGGGAAGTAACGCTCTTCCCCTGAGGAGGCCTGGGCTAGGCCCAAATGCATGACAAGAACCTATTTAACACCTTAAGTAGCTTGATTTGACTAGAATGCATGAGTATCATGCACGGGTTAACTTGTATATATATATATATATATATATATATATATAACATTCAACTTTTGATAAAAATGTGTAAAGTTGACTGAACTAGTTATATTGTAAGCCAATTTTTGTCATCAACCTTAATTCAGTTGTATTTTAACCAGTTAAGAGAATTGTTCAGTTAAAGAAAGAAAAAGAAAATGAATATGTAATTCCCACTTGTTCAGTCCAATGTAGGTCCGATGCAGTGTATTTTTATATGCTGCATTTTTATGTTGAAACCCCATTTACTATTTGTTTTAAACTTGGCTGTGAACAACTGTATTAACAGTGTTTTTGTAACACTTATCTGTAATCAAGATTATTGTGTGTATATGAGCTTCGGCTCCATGCAATTGATGCATTTAGCATGTCTCTATATGAAAAATGTTGATACATTCAGCCAAATGGACAAAACAATGAACCATCATTTTCAAGTAACAACATTTTCTCAATATACAAAATGTTATACATTTACATAATTGTGCATTTAGTAACTGAGATATTTATGTGATTTCGAAAGTGATATAAGTAAGCTTTTTAATGACGATTGTTGTGTAATAACTTTGCTATTGTAAAAATCATAATTTTTGTTGATTAAGTTTTCCCAACATTTATTATTATCATTGTAGAACTCATATTGTTAGTATGATCATATCAGGCTGCAATTTGAATATATAACAATAAAAAATACAGGTGCTTTATCCTTCTTCTAGTACATTAATATTCAACCTCATAGAAACTCAACAGCTGGCCCCTGTACTAAAGTGATTATTTTTGCTACAATTTAATTCTAAATATTCAGTATGAGCTGGAAATGTCTTTTCCTCTTGAGATTCATTCTAAATGAGATTGTTGTATTTTAACCACCTCTGTTTTATTCCATCAGGAAAAAAAAATCAACAACACTCCTTTACTAACATTTATTTATTCTGAATGAAATGAAAATACACTTTAAACAGCTGCACAGACTGTAATGCCAGTTCACTGTAATCATCCATATAATACCAGTACCACCAATTCTTAGGTAAAAGGGAAAATAAATCAATGCAGACTGTCACAGTCCATCCACAGTCACACTGTCCCCATTTACTTTTGTAGATTAAGAACATCTGGAGACTCACTTCAATTATTTGGAGCCTGATAATAATAATACCAATATTTTTTTGAAGATTGAGTACATACTGTGTATATATGTATATATATATATATATATATATATATATATATTCTCCATATACAAAAGAATCATATAGAAAGTTATTGGATACATTGAATATAGTAGAACAGAGCAGGCAAACACTGTTTAAATTATTAGCAACACTTTAATATTACACTCCCCAGCTATGGAATTTAAAGGGTAACTCCCATTAAAACCACCCCCACAGTCTTCACAATTTGTTAATATTAAATAATTAATTATGCCCCTCATGCTTACATATCTACCAAATTCAGTGCTGGCTGTAATGTGAAATGGCAGAGGGATCAAAAGCTTTCCAGCTCTGATTTACCTACCGACAATATAATGGATCTACATAGTCGGATTTCCAAGTTGTTGCCCGGATGTCCCTGCCTCAATATTATGTGCTATACTTGATATCACTTTAATTAATTAATATACATTATTATGGTGTAGTCTCATATATAACACATAGCAATATTGAGACAGGGTTAACTGGTCAACATGTTAGGGACAAGAGTCAAAATCTGTCAAGTGTTTGTAAAGCATAAAAGAACTGTGGTCTCCAATGCTATTTCATATCATGGCCAGTGATTAATAGAGTACATAGGTAAGGATGAGGGTAAGGATAATTCTAGTTATTTTCTTTTAATGGGAGTCACTCTTTAACATGTTTTTAAATTAGAAAAAGAACCAAGTAAATAAAAAAATAAATGGTGCAGCTTAAGTTGCAGTTTGAATTTTACAAAAGAATTTAAGGTAAATTCACATGGATATTGATATCACTATAAATAATCTGCAGCATCAGTTGCTCCTCTAGTGTTAAGAGCCAATACAGAAGTAATGCTGTTGTTAGTCACAAAGCACACTTGCAGAATGCTTGTTAACTAATAGCACTAATTTTAAAGCAAACATATTCTCTTTTTTTATTGTAGTAACATAATTGAAAGGGGACCATGCAACAAGGAAACAAAGATCCCTTACCTACTCGGCAATGAACAGTGTCCGACATTGGCAACGTCTTCCGACCTTAGACCAAGCAAATCTAAGGAGATTTGCTTTGATGGGTGAGGTTCGAGTGTGCAAACAATTAAATCTTGACACCAGTTACAATGACATGTAATTCACAATTCATGTAATTCCTGACATGGAGGATATTAGAAGCTTTGAAAAACTGACACACAAAAATTCTGATAAAGAAACATACCAGCAGTGACACTTACGTCTCTTCTAAGGGCAAAAGTTACATTACTGACGTAATAATGCCACTGTATAGGTCATTGGTACGGGCTCATCTAGAATACTGTGTTCAATTCTGGAGGCCATATCTCCAGAACGATATAAATACATTTGAGACTATACAAACAAGGGAAACTAAAATGATGCATGGCCTACAGCACAAAATTTACCCGGAAAGACTAAAAATCTTAATATGTATAGTTTAGAACAGAGAAGGAAACAGGGGAACATGATAGAAATTTTCAAATATATCAAGGTACAGGAGGGAGACAGTGTTCAAAGGAAGAGAAATATTAGAACACAAGGACATGCACTGAAACTGGAGGGAAGAAGGGTCCATGCTGGTGGAACGTAGTCAGTGGGTTAAGCATGGTGGGGGGCATCAAGACTAAGGGGTGCTCCCTCTGCCTTCCCTCCCCGATTGTCTGCTGGCACAAAAAAAAAACGGCTGTACCGGCCCCTCTTCCCCCTCCCCTCTGCTCTCTTCTCACTGACAGTGTCGGGCATGACATCATTAAGTCCCAACACTGTCAGTGAGGAGCGCACAGAGAGGAGCAGCACACAGAGCCAAGAAGAGAAGACTGAAGAGAAGAAGACAGAAGAAGAGAAATGAAGGAAAGAAGGTCATAGAAAGGTAAGTAAATAACGGAGGAGACAGCAAGGTTGAAAAAAGGAGGGGGGCAGTGTGTGATGGAGGAGAGGGGGGTAGCAATGTGGATGAGGAGAGGGGGCAGCAATGTGGATGAGAAGAGGGGGGCAGCATGTGATTGAGGAGACAGGGTAGCGAGTGATTGAGGAGAGGGGGGCAGCGATGTGGATGTGGAGAAGGGAGCAGCTTGTGATGGAGGAGAAGGGGTGCAGCGATGTGGATGAGGAGAAGGGGTGCAGCGATGTGGATGAGAAGAGAGGGCAGTGATGTGGATGAGGAGAGGGGGCAGAGTGTGATTGAGGAGAGGGGGCAGCAATGTGGATGAGGAGAGGGGTCAGTGTGTGATTGAGCAGAGGGGTCAGCAATGTGGATGAGGAGAGGGGGCAGCGATGTGAATGAGGAGTGGGGGCAGCATGTGATTGAGGAGAGAAGGCAGCGTGTGGATGAAGAGAGGGGGCAGTGATGACAATGAGGAGAGTGGGGCAGTGATTTGGATCAGGAGTGGGGGTCAGTGATGTTGTGGACATGAGGGGGGATGCGTGTGGTGGAGGAGGGGGGATCAGCATGTGATTGAGGAGAGGGTGCAATGATGTGGATGAGAGGAGAGGAGTATCAATATGGATGTGGAGAGGGGGGCAGCAATGTGGATGAGGAGAGGGGGCAGTGAGTGATAGAGGAGAGGGGGCAGCAATGTGGATGAGGAGTGGGGGCAGCATGTGATTGTGGAGAGGGGGAAGCGTTGCGGATGAGGAGAGGTGGGCAGTTATGATGATGAGGAGAGGGGGCAGCAATGTGGATGAGGAGAGGAGGGCAGCGATGTGGATGAGGAGTGGGGGCAGCATGTGATTGTGGAGAGGGGGAAGCGTTGTGGATGAGGAGAGGTGGGCAGTTATGATGATGAGGAGAGGGGGGCAGCGATGTGGATCAGGAGTGGGGGGCAGCCATGTGGTGGACGTGAGGGGGGAAGTGAATGAGGAGAGGGGGCAGTGAGTGATGGAGGAGAGGGGCCAGCGATGTGGATGAGAAGAGGGGGACAGAGTGTGATTGAGGAGAGGGGGGCAACTATACAGATGAGAAGAGGGGGCAGCGATGTGGTGGACGTGAGGGGGCAATGATGTGGATGCGGGGAGGTGTCCAGCAATGTGGATGAGGAGAGGAGGGCAGCGATGTGGATGAGGAGTGGGGGCAGCATGTGATTGTGGAGAGGGGGAAGCGTTGTGGATGAGGAGAGGTGGGCAGTTATGACGATGAGGAGAGGTGAGCAGCGATGTTGATCAGGAGTGGGGGGCAGCAATGTGGTGGACGTGAGGGGGGAAATGAATGAGGAGAGGGGGCAGTGAGCGATGGAGGAGAGGGGACAGCAATGTGGATGAGGAGAGTGGGGCAGTGTGTGATGGAGGAGAGGAGGGCAGCTATGCAGATGAGGAGAGGGGGCAGCGATGTGATGGACGTGAGGGGGAATCGTGTGGTGGAGGAGAGGGAAGCAGTGTTTAATTGAGGAGAGGAGGCAACAAAGCGGATGAGGAGAGGGGGGGAGTAATGTGGATGAGAAGAGGGAGCAGCGTGTAATTGAGGAAAGGGGGGCAGCGTGTAAATGAGGAGAGGGGGGCAGTGATGTGGATGAGGAGAGGGGGCAGCGATGTGGATGAGGAGAGGTGGGCAGCCTGTGATTGAGGAGAGGGGGGCAGCAATGCGGATGAAAAGAGGGGGTAGTGTGTCATTGAGGAACGGAGGGGCACTGATGTGGATGAGGAGAGGGGGGCAGTGATGTGGAAGATGAGAGGGGGGCAGCGATGTGGATGGGAAGAGGGGGGCAGCGTGTGATTGAGGAGAGAGGGCAGCGATGTGGTGGAGAAAAGAAAGGCAGCGATGTGGTGGATGAGAGGGGGAAGCATTGTGGATGAGGAGAGAGGCGCAGCAATGTGGTGGACATAAGGGGGAAAACATGTGTTGGAGGAGAGGGGGCAGCATGTGATTGAGGAGAGGGAGCAACGATGTAGATGAGGAGAGGTTGGCAGCAATGTGGATGAGAAGAGGAGGCATCATGTGATTGAGCAAAGGGGGGAAGCATGTGAATGAGGAGGGGGCAGGGATGTGGATGAGAAGACGGGGCAGCGTGTGGATGTGGAGAGAGGAGCAGCATGTGGATGAGGAGAGGGGGCAGCAATGTCGTTGAGAAGTGGGGGCAGCGATGTGGTGGAGGAGATTGGGGACACAATGTGGTGGACAATAGAGGGGGAAGCATGTGGTGGAGGAGCGGGGAAGCATGTGATAGAGGAGTGGGGGCAGTGTGTGATGGAGAAGAGGTGGACAGCGTGTGATGGAGGTAAGGGGGCCACAATGTGGATGAGGAAAGGGGGGCAGCAATGTGTATGAGGAGAAGACAGTAGCAATGTGGATGCAAAGAGTAGGGCAGCGAGTTCTGGAGGAGAGTGGGGCAGCATTTAGAGGAAGAGAGGGAGGCAGCGTGTGATGGAGGAGAGGTGGACAGCGTGTGATGGAGGTAAGGGGGGCCACAATGTGGATGAGGAAAGGGGGGCAGCAATGTGTATGAGGAGAAGACAGTAGCAATGTGGATGCAAAGAGTAGGGCAGCGAGTTCTGGAGGAGAGTGGGGCAGCATTTAGAGGAGGAGAGGGAGGCAGCGTGTGATGGAGGAGAGGTGGACAGCGTGTGATGGAGGTGAGGGGGCAGCAATGTGGATGAGGAAAGGGGGGCAGCAATGTGTATGAGGATAGGAGAGTAGCAATGTGGATGCGAAGAGGGGGGCACCGCGTTCTGGAGGAGAGTGGGGCAGCATGTAGAGGAGGAGAGGGAGGCAGCGTGTGATAAGGGGGCTTCATGTGATAAGGGGGCAATGTGTGATAAGGGGGCAATGTGTGATGAAAAGGGTGTATCGTGTGATGAAAGATGGGGCATCATATGATAAAGGAGGGGGCACGACCAAACTAATTTGCCAAAAATGGTAAATCTTATTAAAAAAATGCATATTCTTCATTTATATTATTTATAAAGCAATTCATGTTTGCTGTATTTATTTGTATTACTTTCTTTATTAAAGTGTATCATATGATTTGTATTAAAACAAAATAAATTTTTGAATGAACAAATAAGTTACAAAAGAGAAGGTGCAAATTTATTTTTTGCTTGGGGGTCCCCCGACATGCTAGCACTGGCCCTGGTAGGGTTAGAGGAAATTTGAGGAAAAACTGCATCACAGAAAGGGTAGTGGGTTATTGGAATAACCTCTCATTAGAGGTGGTTGAGGTTAATACAGGAAAGCAATTTAAAAATGCTTGGGATAGATATAAGGATATAGAGGATTAAAAGATTAAATAGGGTTTGAGGTTACCATAAGTTAAAAATTGGGCATAATAGATGAGCCAAGTGGTTCTTATCTGTCGGCAAATTCTATGTTTCTATGTTTCTATCCTGCGGAGGCCCATCCAATAGATCACCAGGGAAACTGGTTTAGTGTTGGCAGTCCACCCCAGAGGCTACACCCTGTATTTATATTACTACACATGGCAAGGTAGTCAAGAGCACTGTGTACAGTGTTGTTCATGCCATTTTTGTTCTGTCACTTAAGTTTCCCTGTGCTCTTCTCAGTATAGCACTCAGTAGTCAGGTGCTCATTAAAGGTAGGTTTGCCCCTTGAGATAAGATCCTTTAGTTAGGCCCCCAATAAATTTAGGCTTTTGATATTTATCCCAGTGTATTTAATGTCTGGTTTCCCGTTGTTTGACTGCATTTTATTGTGGGTGTCTTAAAAATAGTTGTACACTACATCTAGTGTTAGAAGTTAGTTTTTCACAGTATCGGTCACAAATAGTGTTGGTAGGACCAAGACACTGATGTTATTGCTGTAGTTAACACTAGTGGTAACAAGGATAGATAGTCTTGTGGAAGGGCTGTACTATTTCACCCCTTTCCTAGAAGCCATTGTTGGGAGTTCAGGACAACTATCAAGATGATATGGAGTCCATATACTGTGTGTGTCCCACATTCTGTTTCCCTCTTGATTTGGCCTTCACAACTGGTGAGTATTTTATCCAGCTGGGTATCTCCCCTATCATGACTATCTGCAGTCCCACACCCAGGTCCATAAGAAAATAGAGGTGTTGGCAACAGGTGTAGGGTGCAGTTTCCTTACTCCTGCCCATCACTTTGGACACCCCCTATTTCTCTCCATTTTGCACACTTTTCTTTGAATAACTGCTATCTTCTCCCCCCCTAGGCTGAAACATAATGGTGTGGGCAGAACAGTTGCTGAAAGAGTGGTGTTACTACCAGATGGATCGAGACTAAGTAGGCCTTTTTACAATAGCTGCCACTGATATTAGAGGGAAAGGCTGCAATTGTATTTAGTTGAAGCCATTATTAGATTTTGTTTACTGCCTAATTTTTCTTTTATACTCAAGTAGCTCCTTCTTTGTGGAACAATGAAGAAAGTACTTGGTGTCTTTTTATATGCAAATTGTGAAACTACAGATATTGCTATCTGTATGCAGTCTTGCTGTTATTTTTTTATTGCAGGTGTGTTTATATAAGAGGTTTTGCCATTAGGGTGCATATCTGTTAATCTAGGTCTGGTCCAGCAACTTCTCTGTAACACAGACTATCCTGAGCTCTGGTCTTGTAGAATCCAGCTCACAGGGACAAGAAACTTGAGGCTCTCCCTGCTAAAGTGGTAGCCAAAATAGCTAGCTAGGCCATGCTGAATCAGTGCCAATATAACAGGGAAACACACAGAAATAGTCCCAGCAAGTTCAGCATGGGGGGTTAGCCTCTGTGGGGGTTAGCCTCCTAAAGCCTTCAGTCCCATGCCGTGATGATTGGCTGTAACTATTTCCACTATAATATCCTCAACAACACATTTTGATAGCCCTATCCAAAATGGTAATTTTTGCCATGGGATTGGAGGTAAATGAGGAGCATGAAGGTAGAGTTGGACTGAAGTACATACTGTTAGGATTTTTAATCCATTCTCTATGCATATTGTGTGATCTATCGCCCCCCTGTACCACAGCAACAATTTCTTGAACATTTATCTTCTGACATCCTGACCACTATCATGGGTGATTTCACCATCCCTTTTTCTAATCCACATTCCAATGTTGCTTCAGAACTACTCTCTAACCTCCTCACTTTGTCTCTTCCAGTGAATTTAATCTGCTAGTTGTTTTGTTAATATACTTGTAAATCAGTTCATCAGGACACTGAAGCATGGGTGGGCACTGCTGAGCTCTTTATTCAGCCATTTGCAGACTCTGGGTACATTGCACACTGGCCACACCCACTTCCCAGCATTCCCCATGGTCTTAGGGACCATCACTAAAGATTCAAGCTTAAACATATAAGGGAGTGTCTACAAACATTAAGCATATCTAATGCAATAACATCACATCTTCTTTTCTTTAAAGATAAGCCCTGTATCCTTCAGTATAACAATTTAACAATATAACATTAAGAACATCATCTAACACGTTTCAATGAGTCTCTCAGGTCTGCGTATTTCTCTTATGGGTCTTTCACACAAAGTCTGTGTATCGTCAACCATGTTGGACCTTTCTTCCATCATGGTTTGTTCACCATTATCAAGTCCATCATACATGTCAGATGAAGGGTATTCTTCAGTCGTGTTGCCATCACTATGGTTGGGTTGAGATCTTAAATCGACCCGATTTCTTCTTACTTCTGTTCCACGATCTGTACGTACAATATAAGATCTTGGTGCTACTTGTGCTTGCACAATACCTTTCTGCATCCAAATGCCTTTCTCATGATCTCGGAGACGGACTTGGTCACCTGATCTTAGATCAGATAAGCTTTTTGCTCGCCTATCATGGTACAGTTTCTGTTTCTCCTGTTGACGTACCTTACTCAGTCTCACCAATGCTGAGTTATGCGTATTAAGCAGTTCGTCACTTATCGGAAGATTTGCTCTAATCCTCCTTCCCATCAGCATTTGTGCAGGAGAGAGTCCATTCTGTAAAGGTGTACTGCGGTAGATTAAAAGACTTTTGTAGAAATCTTCTTTGCCGTCTTGTGCTTTTTTCATTAGACCCTTTACAGTTTTTACTGAACTTTCCACCAACCCATTTGACTGTGGATAGTGGGGACTCGATGTTGCATGGACAAATTCCCACTCTTCAGCAAACTGTCTAAATTCAGCGCTGGAAAACTGAGGTCCATTGTCAGTGAACACTTCCATAGGAACACCATGCCTTGCAAAGATTGACTTCATGCAACTGATTACGGCTTTACTAGTAGTTGTAGGTAGAGTCTGCACCTCAGGGTAATTAGAATAATAATCAGTCACGACAATGTGTGTTTTTCCAATACAATCAAACAAATCTGCGCCTACCTTCTGGTATGGTCTCTCTGGCACTGCATGAGGACTCAGCGGCTCGACTTGTTGCTTTGGTCTGTACGTAAGACACAGTTCACATGTAGCTGTTGTCTGTGCTATGTCCTGGTTCATTCTTGGCCAATACATCACTTCACGCGCCCTCCGTTTACATTTCTCTTCTCCTAAGTGGCCTTCATGTATCTTGCACAGCATAATTTTTCTTAGTCGTGCAGGTATAATAATTCTATTGCCTTTGTAAATAATACCATTGACAACCGTAAGGTCAGTGCGGTACATCCAATAATCATGAATAGACAGTGGGCACGCATTTTTTTCTGCTGGCCATCCTTTCAGAATGATGTCTTGTAACACTTTCATTGTGATGTCTGTCTCTGTTTCTTTTCTTATCTGTTCTTGTCTTGCAAGAGACACAGGTAGAGAAGCTACAATCAAATTAACATATGCGTCTATCTCTTTATCCATCAGACTTTCAGAACCTTCACTTTTGTTCACAGCACGGGAAAGTGTGTCAGCAATGTACATGTATTTACCAGGACAGTACAGCAATTGGACATCATATTTCTGTAGTCTTATAAGCATTCTTTGAATTCTCATGGGACAGTCATGTAACGATTTAGCCATGATAGCTACCAATGGCTTGTGGTCAGTTTCCACTGTAAACGCTTGACCATACACAAATTGATGAAATCGCTCACATGCATATGTGATTGCTAGAAGTTCTTTTTCTATCTGAGCATATCTTGTTTCAGCACTTGTCAATGCTCTTGATGCATAGATTACCGGTTGCCATGTATCCTCATGTTCTTGTAACAACACTGAGCCTAGGCCAAATTGCGAGGCATCTGCTGAAATTCTTATACTTTTTGTAGGATCAAAGAATCTTAGTACCGGTTGCTCTGTGATGGTCCATTTCAAGTTTTGCCAACTTTCTTCTTGTTCATGTGACCACATCCACTCATTATTTTTGTCCAACAACCATCTTAGAGGTGCTGTTTGTTCGGAGAGTTGAGAAATAAACTTTCCTAAGTAAGTAATCATTCCTAGGAATCTTCTCACGTCGTCTTTGTTGTTAGGACGTTCCATGTTTATTATGGCCGATATTTTCCTCGGGTCAGGCTTCACACCTTCCTCCGAGACCACGTCACCCATAAAGGTAAGTGTTTTCACACCAAATTCACATTTGTCCTTGTTCAGCTTTAGATTCACCTTCTTGATAAGTTCCATTACTTGTCTCAGTCTAGAATCATGTTCTTCTTTTGTAGATCCCCAGACAATAATGTCATCCATCATTGTTTCAACACCTGGAATGTGTTCAAAAATCATGTGTATCCTTTTGTGATATACTTCTGGAGCAGACAATATCCCATATGGTAGTCGAAGGAATCTGTATCGACCTTCTGGGGTATTAAATGTACACAGCATTGAGCTGGCTTCATCTAGCTTCATTTGCCAGAATCCTGAAGATGCATCCAATTTACTGAACCATTTTGCTCCCGCAAACTGTGACATGATTTCATCTCTGGTTGGTAGTTTGAAATGTTCTCTTTTAATAGCCTTATTTAAATCTCTTGGATCCAGACATATTCTGAGTTGTCCATTTTTCTTTTCAACAATTACTAAGGAGCTCACCCATTCAGTAGGCTCATCAACTTTCTGTATCACACCCAAAGCTTCCATGCGGTTTAACTCCTGTTTTAGTTTTTCTCTCAGCGCAAATGGCACTTTTCTACAGGGGTGTATCACTGGAGGAACTTGCGTGTCTAGATTTATCTTATGCTCGCCAGGCAGACAACCTAAACCTTCAAACATGTCTCTGTATTCTGTAAACACTGATTTGCATTCATCTTCTACTTGTGATGTCACCATGAAAACTTTCTTTATCAAGTTAAGCTTCTCACATGAACTTAATCCTAGAATCGGTTGTACATCTTTATCCACAATCAGTAGCGATGTTTTGAACTTTTGTCCTTTGTAGCTCAGGGTCACTAGGCATGTACCTTTCACAGGAATTTCCTCCCCAGTGTAGCCTGTAACTTTCACATTGGCTGGATGAATTTTAGGTTTTACTCTAAAAGTCTTATAGTCTTGAAACGATATCAAATTCACCTGCGCACCAGTATCAAGCTTAAAGGGAATGACAATCTCGTTCACTGTTAAAGGAACAATCCATTCTTTCTTGTCTGTACTGCAAAGTTCAATACAATTCACAAAAAAATCTTCAGACGTAGCTTGTTCAACGGCATGCACTTTGTTTGTTTCACTATTGGTTCTACAGCATTTGGCAAAGTGATTAAGTCCACCACATTTCATGCAGGTTTTACCATAAGCAGGGCACATTTTAGGATTGTGAGTATTTCCACATCTACTGCAGATTTTCCTATTAGATTGCATTTTAGACTGCTTCATTTTAAAGAATGGTGGTTTGCTTGGCTCTGTTTTCTTCACCACATGTACAGTAGTATCAGATTCCTTGTGTAACTGTTTGGCTTGCAGTCTGGTCATTTCTGTAGATCTGCACATAGTCATTGCCTTGTCAAGTTCTAGGTCTTGCTCTCTCAGCAATCTTTCTCTGAGTCCATTATCAGGTATTCCACAGACAATACGATCTCTAATCAGTGAGTCCTTTAAATCACCAAACTCACAGGTTTTGCTGAGTGATTGCAGTTCTGTAACATACTGATCAAATCCTTCTCCAGACTTCTGATCACAGGTGAAAAACTTATATCTTTCATATGTCACATTTTTCCTTGGCACAAAGTAATCTTCAAACTTTTGCATTATAGAAGATAGCACCATATTCTGCCCTTCAGCAAACTGAAAACTGTTATAAATGTCCAGCACATCCTCTCCTATCACATGGAGGAAGATGGATGACTTTGTTTTATCCTCCATTGCATCAGCTCCACATGCAGCAAGATATATATTAAACCTTTGTTTAAATCTTTTCCAGTTTTCAGACAAGTTGCCAGACATGAGCATGCCTGCTGGAGGAGACAGCCTATCCATAGTTACTCACTGTTTGATGTGACCAGAGCACAAGACAGATATTCAGACACTGCGTGTCACAGCTTTACAGACTTCTGCAGGATCCTTTCACACTCTGAGCTCTAGCAGTCCAGTTAAAACTTCTTCTGACACCATGTTTTGTTAATATACTTGTAAATCAGTTCATCAGGACACTGAAGCATGGGTGGGCACTGCTGAGCTCTTTATTCAGCCATTTGCAGACTCTGGGTACATTGCACACTGGCCACACCCACTTCCCAGCATTCCCCATGGTCTTAGGGACCATCACTAAAGATTCAAGCTTAAACATATAAGGGAGTGTCTACAAACATTAAGCATATCTAATGCAATAACATCACACTAGTTATCAGCATGGCCACTATCTTGATCTTGTTTTCTTTAGAAAACAAGATGCTCAGTTTCTGAACTCCTTAACACTCCTTTCCCCCTCTCGGCTCATCACCTTATCAGCTGCTCGCTCACCTCCAGTTCTTTAACCTCCTAGCTGTCAAACTCTACCAAGCCTCCACGGACCCACAGGAATATTAACCCTATTAATTTTCAAGTTTTACACCTTTCTTTAACACCTTCTCTCCCCAATTTCTACATTATCTCCCCATATATTGTAGCTTGCTACCACGAATAAGCATACGTGAAACGTATGTTGGAGGATGCGCAGTTTTACCCACATTCTGATCCTCTAAGTTCCCTTAGTATAAAATGCAAAATCTATTCCAGGAACGAAATATGTGTTAAAAAGTATAGCATAACAAGCAGCTGCCTACTTATGCTGGGGCAATTAAAAGCACATATACTATGGCTGTGGGGCTTGCCGCTATATAGCAGACATTTTCAATCATGTTTATTACATATTTACAATGGTCCCTAAGGAACACAATACCATCAGTATAATAACAGCACCTTCATCATCATAGTGTCAGCTAGGAGAGTGTGATTGCCTCAATGAAGGTTACAATGATAGTATATTGCTACAAAATGTTACTTCAATGTTTAAATAATTAGAGTTATGATTAACTCCATGGTGATAGCAATTATTGAAGATAAAAGGGAATATGTAATGGCTAACTAGGCATAAATAGCTATAATATATACAGTTATCAATATAGATCAAACCAAGCAATTTAGGAGTATGTAAACTGTTCTATTTTTTTAACCAAATAGAATTAGCAGCTATATATAATTTCATGCTGCAAAATGTTTTCCAGGTAGAACAGTGATTCTTATCCTATGTTTGAAAATTTATAAAAATGTATGAACAAACAAATCAAGGAAATTAGAAGCTCACTGTTACACAATTCATTGCTAATGTATAGCGAAGTGATAAGTACAACATTATATAAATAATGCCAGTGGCTATTCATATATCCAGGCAACAAGCTGTTGTTCATATAGAACAGGAACTATTTGTCTATACATGATAAATTGTTTGAAAATTTGATCAATTTAGTAGCCATTTACAGCTATATTTCATTAGTTCCTTGCTACGATTCTCAAGAGTTTTCAATCAGTCAGTGTTAGCGCTAGCCTTCTCAAGGCACAGAGTCTAACTAACCCCCCAGTTTTCACCAAGACAAGATGGATTTTGCTGCCGGAGGTCTGCAAGTCGTGGCCCTTAGGTTAGCCTAGTGACGGGATAGGTGACAGAAGGTTGATAAGAGATCAAAGCTGGACCAGGGAGAGCGAATTCTGTAGTGGCAGTGTAGTACAGCTAGGTAAAACATGATTCAGTTAGCTGAAGTGGCACAACACACTTGGAAGAATCCAAAGCTGTAATCAGTGAAACACCGTATTGGATACATTGAAGAAACACTGCACAAAGGAGAGACGCCGGGTCAAATACACTGGAGCACAGACAGCAGAGATCAGTATGGATAGCCTGGTCTGAAACACAGGAGCACAGACAGCAGAGTAGTTGGTATGGACACCTGGGTCGCACAGGCAGAAAAGTAGATGTCCAGAAGCAGAGGTTTAACATGCCAAAGGTAATACACACGGAAACACCAGAATGCAGAACAAGGATACACATGGAGAGCCAGATCGCAAGTGGTTACTTGTTACTCGGACAAGGCTGCAGTGTCCAAGTGAGCTTATATAGTTGCAGATAGTATATCCCGCCTCCCAGCTATGATCATGTGACCGGCCAAACCAGGAAGTGCTGAGCTGTACACAGAGGCAGTGAAATCTGCAAGACAGGAGCAGGTAAGCTTGTGACATTCCCAAGTGCTCTGTAGGACTATGATATACCAATTCAAGGAAGGTGAATGATGTGTTTAAGGTTTTATCATTTTCACCAAAACCTAGTAACAGCCCTTGATCAAGTGGGTCCAGCGACACTTCAGATGCCATGCTGACTTTGTTTTCAACTGTGGCACACTGAAATAACGCAAAATCTACAAAAACTTTCTTGCAAAGTAGAACATCACTGGCGTAAATCTTGTATGTCTATTGATTAGCTTACATATACTTCCATCTAACAAAATGTTCTGGACACTGCTAAACAAACATACTTCCAATCTATCATCTCTGCTCAGGCTTCTAATCCCAAATGCCTTTTTAACACATTTAATTTCTTCTAATCCCTCCACCCCAAAGCCTCCGACTACCATCAGTACCCAGGATCTTGTTTCCTATTTCAAAGACAAGATTGATAAGATCCAACTTGAAATGGTATCATCTCCCTCGACAAGCAATCAGCTTAATTCCTTTGCAGCACCCTTTAACACCCTCTCTTCATTTGATCCCATAAAAGAAGAGGAAATATCTATTCTCCTCTAATCTTTCTACTCTACCTCCTGTCCACTTGAACCTATTGTCACGATTCAAGAGTATTTCTTACTGGTTTTGGCACTACTCACCAAAGAGGCGCGGAGTCTAACGTGTTCCAGGTCTTCACCGGGAACCCCCGCAAGGAAGTATGGTCTTAGCTGCGGAAACACGCAGGTCGTGGTCCTCAGAGGGAGCAACCAGTGAAGCAAGGATGAAAGTGGTGTCAGGCAGGCCGGGTCGGAACCAAGATATCAATAGTTGCCACGGGGAGAGTCCAATATTCGTAGTCAGGAGTTAGCCGGGTCAGGTATCAGAAGCGCAGGAGAATGGTCAATAACAAGCCGAGGTCAATTCACAGGGAGCACAGAGAAGGTATGGTCAGGACAAGCCGGGTAATACACTGGAAAAACAGATAGCAGACAACAGGAACGCTGGAGCAAGGATGGGACCTAATACTCTGGCACCCATCATGTGTCAGAGTCAGCCTTTTATAGGGGGAGACAGGGGGCAGGGCTGCCTACGGCGGTGGTGACGCTGAACACCACCGCCGGATACTGTGGATCGCGTCCCGTTGCTAAGCAACGGGACGCGTGGCTGCTGGGACCCGGAAGTGACGACCGCTTGCCTAGCAACCGGCCGTCTGACATCGGAGGAGAGCGCGTGACACCTATACCATCACAGACTAGTAGGTTCCTGTATCCTGTGTTCATTCCACCTCTAACGAAAAACTGTATTCTATTTCTCTCTACTGGTAGTTTTCCATCGTTATTCAAGCACGCAGTGAATACTCCTATTCTGGAAAAACTAAATTCTGACCCAAACTGTCTCTCAAATTTCTTCACTGTCTCAGTTCCCATGCCCCTCCAAACTTCTCGAGAGAATTGTCTACACTTGCCCCAAACACTTTTTTCCTGCAAACAACCTATTAGATTCTCTTTAGTCAGGCTTTTGTTCTTAACATTCCACAGGGACTGTGTTGACCAAGGTTGTCAATGACTTGATCACAGCTGAAAATAAGGACCTTTACTCACTTCTATTTCTCCTGGATCTCTCTGCTGCATTTGACACTGTTGACTACTCTCTCCTCATACAAATACTACAATCCCTAGGCTTTCAAGACACTGTCCTATCCTGGTTCTCATCCTAACTACCTGTAATGGCTGCAGCTAATTAGATAAGCTTTTAGAAATAATCTAATAGAGGTCTTCACCTTTAGCAGCTGCCTTTCCCATAGAAATGGTATTGTTCGGAGGTACTTGGATGGCCCCAGGACTTAAATTCTAAGGTAGTAGAAGCTTATCAGTATAACCATAGTGCAGGGTGTAGGGAAACCGAAAATCTGGAGGCAGGAACCAGGGACAGGCCAAAGGTTGTGGGTCAGTAGCGAGTAGAAAGGTTGAGAAACAGGCCAAAAGTCAGGGCAGGTTGAATACATGGAATACCAGGAAACAAGCAGAGGACAGGGGGCACAGGCATTCGAGCAGGGTCTAAAAAAAACAAGCCAAAAGGTTGCAACATGTTAACAGATCAAAGACAGCAAAAGAACAGGACAAAACAGATCAGCAGTTTGTGCAGCACACTAGCGCTATAACTTGCAGGAAGTCTAAGCTCTCCCTGCCTAAAATACATGGATTGGCCAATCAAAGAGACACACAGGAGACATAATCAGCCTCCTCAGGCTGAGATTAATTTATCATCTGAGGTACCCATTCTCACGGCTGTCAGATTAGACGGACTGCATCAGTGAGAAAGAAAACTGCCCTGGTAACAGCTGGGATGCGGAACCCGGAAGTGACGTCCCAGCTGTCAGGGCAATAGCCAGTATGCGCCCCCTAATAGCAAGAGAGGAGTCACCACTGCAGCAACTCATAACACTATATAATCGCTCTTTTAGTGTTGATTTCTCTGAATCCACCTCCGCACCGCTTTCTTCATCAGTTGGAATACCACATGGCTCAGTCCTAGGACCTGTGCTATTCTCTATCTATACCACGTATCTAGGAAAACTAATAAGCTCTTTTAGATTTCAGTATCATCTCTATGTGGATGATACACAAATTTATCTATCTTCTCCTGATCTCTCACCATCTATGTTGTCTCGCGTTATTGACTGTCTTTCTGCCATTTCATCTTGAATGTCCTCTCACCAACTCATACTCAATCTTTCAAAAACATAGTTAGTAATATTCCCACCCACCAACAGACGCTTCCTGCCTGACATTTCTATTTCTGTTAACAACTTGACCATAAATCCCACCACGCAAGCTCACTGCCTAGGTGTAATCCTTGACTCACAACTATGCTTTCTTCCCGACATCAACATTTCCAGAATACCTACATATCTCACACAAGACACTGCAAACATTTTAATTCATGCACTCATCATTTCCTGCATTGACTATTGCAATTCCCTCCATACTTATTGTCCCCAATTCAGAGTCTCACCCCTACAATCTATTTTGCACACAGCGGTTAGATTGATTTTCCTTGTAAATTGTTCTTCTTCTGCCGAGTCACTCTGTCAGTTTCTACATTGGTTGTCTGTTTTTCAATGAATCCAATATAAAATTATTCTACTAACATCTAAGGCCATCAACAAAATTGTACCAACATACATCTCCTCACTTGTCTCAAAATATCTCCCTATTCAACACCTCCATCCTGCACAAGATTCACTCTCATCATATGCTCCCATTCCCGGGTACAGGACTTTTTTCATGTTACACCCATTTTGTGGAATTCCTTCCCTCACACAATAAGACTATCCTCTAGTCTTCAAGCCTTCAAGAGTTCTCTGAAAACCCACCTCTTTAGGCAAGCTTATAATTTTCCTCAAGCATTTTCTTCATCTCCCTAGGTTATCCTATTATCACCCTCTACACAGTTAACACAATACAACAACCATGTGACCAACATTGTTGTGAGACTGTTCATATAACCCACTAAGTACTTTTAACTTTACATTCTAGCTATACCAATATGCAGTATGATGTAGCACTTAACCTCATATATCAACCTCCCATTGTCCCAAGGATTGTAAGCTTGCGAGCAGGACCCTTTTACCTCTCTGTCTGTATGTATTACCCAGTATTGTTTTATTACTGTTTGGTTCCTATTGTAAAAGGCTTATGAGAACTATGAGGTGAAAGAATCTTAGGAGGATGCTATAAGGAACAAAACTGAACACGTGTAAGGATATGAGTACATCGACAAAATGATGTATATATCCCAATAACTGACTGCAATCAGGGTTGAAATAGATGAAGGGAAAGTAGCAATGGCAGTGCTGCAAAAATTTACTCCAGAATTTGATCTTCTGCTGGTTGCTTTAGAGTCATGTGCAATCAAAGTTACAATGAAAAATGTCCAAATCAAATTACTACCTAGAGACAGTTACTGCATAGTTCTGCCTTACTCTCCAATGGTGTACAACACAAGAAAATAAAATTCAAGTGTTTCAAGTGTCACAAACCAGGACACAAAGTCTCAGAATGTAAAGCGAATGAACCAAGTGCCAATATCATGGCATCTTGAGTGAAAAAACAATTCAGCACTGAGTGTAGGATTGCAAAGATTGCTACTACATGGACTTGGGAGTCATGAGGCATTTCAGCTGCAATGCAGGTTGGTTTAAATAGGTGAAAGTATGTAACCCTGTGACAGTTAGAGGAATAGGTAATAAAACTTTAATTGCCACAACAATTGGAACAGTAAATGTTTGAATAGTAATAAAAGAAAACACAGTAGTCATTGATATTGAGGATGTATTATACATACCGTACCTAGAGACAAAACTGATAGCTGTGAGCATACTGGAGAAGAAGGGACTTAGAGTGCAATTTACAAGAGGACAGTGTATTGTGCAAAATGGTAGATGGACTGTGAAAGCCACAGTGACCTGTCACCAGCAGTTTTATGTCTTCTGGATGGAAACATTTTGTGCAATGGCTGACTTTGATGAGGAACCTTCCATGGAGCTATTAAGAAGATTAGGTCATCTGGGATTTGAGAACGTACATAAGTTACTGGATAGCATGGTGACGGGAATACCTGTGAGAAGTAGTGATAGGCCAGTGTGTGGAAGCTGCATAATGGGGAAGCAGACACGCTGTTCATTCTTGAAAACAGCTGAACTGCGCTGAGCAGCCATTGGCATTAGTGAATTAGCAATTGAATGAAATTCAGCAATCAATGATTTTTTTGGGAGTTGTTTTAAAATAAAAAAAATCACATGATTATCATGCTTTTGTAAATAACATTTGGAATATATAAAAGCATTTTTCTTTATTAATACTAATATATGGAATTTGATAAGAATTCATAATTTCTAACATTGCATTCATTGATAATATGTGTAATGGTTAATAAAATTATTAAATTACATCAAATTAGTAACCACCACAGTTTTTGATTTGGCAACTAAATATTATTTGTTTTACAGAGAATATTTAATCATTCACGACAGTTCCTTCCTTAGTGCAGATTACAATCTATATTCGTTCCCCACCCCCCACCCCACACACACATGAGTTAAATGTCATCAGAAGTCAATTATTATGTGTGCGGGCCAATGGAAGTGGAGTCTTTCACTGATTGACCATGCAACATGCAAAATGCACATATACTTTATTAAGAATAAAAGTGAAGTGATTAACAAAATTATTGAAAACTTGGCAGAAACTGAAAGGTTTCAAGTTAAAAATGCTCCGATTAGATAATGGAGAAGAATACCAAAAAACAAGGGTCTAACAGCTGTTTTAAGGAAGTATGGCATGAAGCATCAATTGACCATTGCCTACACTCCTGAGAAAAATGGCATCAATGAGAGGGTCAACAGGACAATTGTTGAGGGAGCATGAACAATGTTCCATGATGCAGTTTTAGATAAAAGGTTTGGGGTTGAGGTGAGGACCTATGGCTGTGCTTGGGAAAACTGGTCTAAGGTAAAGCCAAATGTCGCACACTTATAAGCGTTTAGATGCAAAGCTTTTGTGTATGTGTCAGAAGTGAGGAGAAGCAAATTTGACACAAAGCCTCTTTCATGTGTCATGTCGGGGTATTGTAATGAGAGCAAAGGCTATCTACTATGGGACATTGAGGGTAGAAACTCATCAAAGCCATAGTTCTTCACGAAATAGAGTCTAAAGTCTAAACATTAAAAGTCGCTGCACCCAGCATTACATTATCAACAAAGGTTGTCATGCTGGATAATGCAAATGAGCAAAAGCATGGATATGTGTGACTCTGCAACTAAGAAAAGGGATCATACTAATGATACACAAACACAGATTATAAGTTCATTGAGGGAAAATACAGTTTGCCAATAATAATGTCTGTGTTTGGTGATAGGCTGGTGTAACCAGGCCCGGCGCTCCCATTAGGCAAGGTTAGGCACTTGCCTAATGCACAGCATTCAGATGCACGGGGAGGGGGAAGAGGCTATTTTGTCACCACCGCCGCCTCTCTGCTCCGACTCCTCCCCTCCACTTACTAGTGTCAGTGAGTGGAGGGGAGGAGACGGAGCAGAGAGGCGGCGGTGGTGAGACAAGGTAAGGAGAGGAGGGAGGCGATTTTTGCAGGGGGGGGCGCCGTTTTTTTTAAAAATGCCTAGGGCGCCGTGGACCCTAGCACCGGCCCTGGGTGTAACTATATAAGGAAATGAACCAGCAAGCCCTTCTTACTGCCTGGATAAAACAACAAGCAAATTACATGTTGGTGTGGTTTCAATAAGGTGATGTCATCTCAAGTGACTAATCCGAATGTGCGATTGGTGGCTGGAGAGGTTACTAAGTGCCTCTGGTAAATAACATTGTTGCTGTTAAGCAGCAATGAACAGAGATGTAGCACTATAGGAATCTTTTCAGATAATAAGAAGGCAGAGTAGCATTATAGCTTCGCATGTATGGAAAGAATGCAGTCAGAACAGCAAGCTTTTCTGCATAATTGGACATAATGATAACCCTAGATAATGACATTTTTAAATGTAGAAAAGTGATGCTATACTGAATCAAAATGTATTCCCACAAAAGCTATATTATGGCATCTTGGTAAAGCAATTGAATGAATTTCAGCAATCAATGATTTTTTGGGGAGTTGTGTTAAAATAAGAAAATCACATGATTATTATGTTTTGTAAATACCAATATATTTAAAAGCATTTTACTTCATTAATAAGAATATATGGAATTTGATAAGAATTCATAATTTCTAACTTTGCATTCATTGATAATATGTGTAATGTTTAATAAAATGAATATTTGACATCAAATTAGTAACCACCGCAGTTTTTGATTTGGCAACTAAATCTTTTGTGTTTTACAGAGAATATTTAATCATTCACGGCAGTTCCTTCTTTAGTCCAGATTACAATCTAAATTAATTTTCCACCCCACACCCCCCACACACACACAGGTTAATGTCATCGGAAACCAATTATTCTACTATGTATAGAATTCGTTTGTGGAAACTGGAGCATGTGGTTGGAACCCATGTAAAATAAATAAATAATAAGAATGATGGCTACATTTCTATTATGATAGCACATCAGGATCAAAGGACATTTTGCTTTTTAATGTATTAAATTCATTATCATCATCAGCTAGTAATATAGCGCTACTAATTTCGCAGCGCTGTACAGAGAACTCACTCACATCAGTCCCTGCCCCATTGGAGCTTACAGTCTAAATTCCTTAACATACACACACACACACAGACAGAGAGAGACTAGGTTCAATTTGAAAGCAGCCAATTGACCTACCAGTATGTTTTTGGAGTGTGGGAGGAAACCGAAGTACCCGGAGGAAACCCACGCAAACACAGGGAGAACATACAAACTCCACACAGATAAGGCCATGGTCGGGAATCGAACTCAGAACCCCAGTGCTGTGAGACAGAAGTGCTAACCACTAAGCCACAGTGCTGCCCAAATTCCCTTTACTTTATGCTGTCCAATTACTTAAAATGTTAATATCTATTATGCATGCCCTTTTTTAATTATAAATAATAATGAATTTTGATTTGATCAATACATTATTCACTGTGAAACATGGTAAATGAACCATTATACAATATATTTTGAGAAAAAATATGTAAAATAACCTTTCCTTAGTTCAATACTACATTTTTCTTTTTAGTGAGCACCTTTGGCCTCTAATAAAATACAATCATTAAAGGCCTATATGGAAGAAGGCCTTTCAATTAATAAGCTCAGTCCTTCGTCACTCGGTCCTCCCCACACCAGAGTTAGCTTTATTGCAATATTATCCCCCCTCTCTTCCCAGTTGGGATAGATACGTGACAGGCCAGATACTGATAGCAACCAAAGCAGCTATAGCCCAGGCCTGGAAGCAGCCTCTCCCCCCTACTCTGGCCAAGGTAATCTCCAAAATTAATTTCAATTTCGAAATGGAAACCCTGGGTGTCCCATATTCCACGTCAACATCGTCTCCGCTGATTAAGTGGAGAGTCTGGCATAATTATGTGACAGATGGGGAGGGAAATCCATCACGTTCGCTTACCTCGCCCTCTAATGACAATGACGCTGGTGAATGATCTTTTATTGGATGGTGTGTAAAGTATTAATCAAGCCGAATGTACACAACATATAGTCAGATGTATTTGATTTTGATGCTGTATTTTTTCCCAAGGATATTGTGTATGTGTTCCATCCCCTTTATGTACCCTTTCCCCCTTTTTTTTTTCTTCTGTACCCCTTTTGAAAAACCTTGAAAAAACCAATAAAAATTTTATTCGTTAAAAAAAAAATACAATCATTACATGAATTTACACAATTTTAGTCAATAATTGGCAATTATGAGAGTAATATGGTAAAAGACTTTAAGGACTGTGTTACGAACACACTCCCAGCTGTCATGATTTTGAGGTGTTTGTTGTATGAGGTTATATACGATTCCAGCCCACAGACTCTCTCTACCTATCACACAGGTAATAGACCTACTAAATCGCCCCCACACCGTGCTCTCACACACTTCAGGTTTGCCACCATCTATTGAATACGGGCAATAGGACCTCAATATACTGTCCCACACTGGCACACAAGAATTCTGGCTACCCACAGGCTAACAAGGCCCACACCAGCAAACAAAGGCTTAACTGTTCACACCTTCAGACTGTTACACAAATGTAAATGCAAGCATACACTAAGCTTGTTAGTCAAATGTATCAACAAATCACACACTGGCATTCAAAGGGTTGATTTGATTGAGCTATATTCTTCTTAACAGGCTAATGGATTCGTTAGAGTATCAAGGACGCAACTTACTACATGTATAGATTTAATATACAAAGGATTCAGAGCATTCAGATATAAAAAAACAATTAATAAACAATTGACATAACATACACAAACAAAACAGTTTAAAATAAAAAGGGTTACATTCAGAGTAAGTTCTCTCTGTTCACGACAGACTGCTTTCATATTGTAGTTCCTGTGGAGAGAAAATATTTTTGTTTTGTGGGTATTGGAATATAAGCTGACTACTAGCAGTCTATAGCAGATAATACTAGCAATGTGTATATATTTTGGTTATGCCTCTACATTAACTGGTGCAGTGTCTTTGAAAGGATAGGCCCGGAGTGATATCATGTAGCTTTCCAGTAGCTGTACCATATATTGCAGAGTATTTCCTGCTGTCCCATATTCTTTCTCAAACTGTCTGTCTCTCCCACTACCTAAGTAACTTAACTTATTCTAGGCTTGACAAACTGCTGCATTTCCTCCTTCTAGCAGTCTCTAGACCAGGGGTCCTCAAACTTTTTAAACAGGGGGCCAGTTCACTGTCCCTCAGACTGTTGGAGGGCCGGACTATAGTAAAAACAAAAACTATGAACAAATTCCTATGCACACTGCATATATCATCATCATCATCATCATTTATTTATATAGCGCCACTAATTCCGCAGCGCTGTACAGAGAACTCATTACTGCATATATCTTATTTTGAAGTGAAGAAACAAAACGAGAACAAATACAATATTTAAAATGAAGTGAAGTTAAATCAACAAACTTAGCAGTACCGCCCCCTCTCCCTCTTTCACCAATGACCGTCCTTCTCATGTAAAAAAAATTACAGACAGGCAGCGGCGGCATAAACACCCGGCGGGCAGAGCTGGATTAAGGCAGTTCATATTATGTCACACAGTAGTACCCTCAATTGATATGCCACATAGTAGTGCCCCCAGGTTCAAATTATGCCACAATAGTGCCAACATTTTCAATTTATGCCACATAGTGCCCCCAGGTTCAAATTATGCCACAATAGTGCCAACATGTTCGAATTATGCCACACTGTAGTGCCCCAAATTGATATGCCACATAGTAGCGCCCCCAGGTTCAAATTATGCCACAATAGCACTAGGGATGTGCACCGGCGACTTTTGAGGTCTCGTGTTTTGTGTTTTGGATCCGGATTTTCGTTATTTTTGAGGTTCGGATTTGTCTCGCAAAACACTTGACGAAAGGTCTCGGTTCGGATTTAAGGTTTTGGATTCGGATTTTTTTGCAAAAAAACATAAAAAGTTTAAAAATCAAGTTTTTGGGCTTATTTTCACTCCTAGGCTATTATTAACCTCAATAACATTCAATAACAAGCATTTCCACTAATTTACAGTGTATTCTGAACACCTCACAATATAGTTATTAGTCCAAAACGTTGCAACAAGGTATCTTTCTGGACTGCGTAGAGGAGTGGGTCACCACAATATATATTAAAAATGCTGAACTTTTATGAATCGCACCAATAAATGTACCTGGACTGCGTAGAGGAGTGGGTCACCACAATATATATTAAAAACCCTGAACTTTTATGAATCGCACCAATAAATGTACCTGGACTGCGTAGAGGAGTGGGTCACCACAATATATATTAAAAACCCTGAACTTTTATGATTCGCACCAATAAATGTACCTGGACTGCGTAGAGGAGTGGGTCACCACAATATCTTAAAAACCCTGAACTTTTATGAATCGCACCAATAAATGTACCTGGACTGCGTAGAGGAGTGGGTCACCACAATATATTAAAAACCCTGAACTTTTATGAATCGCACCAATAAATGTACCTGGACTGCGTAGAGGAGTGGGTCACCACAATATCTTAAAAACCCTGAACTTTTATGAATCGCACCAATAAATGTACCTGGACTGCGTAGAGGAGTGGGCACTGGGCACCACAATAAAATATATAAAAAACCTTCAACAGGTCTGCATTACACTACACATACGGCTGCTCCTCCATCCTCTCCATCATATACATGTTGGAGTTTTAGCGTGTGACAACCTCTTGTTTTTGATAATGTCAGTGCATTTTGAATATTTTTCAATTTGCCCCACACCACTGAATGTACTTTATCTATGATACGCATCTATCTATCTAGACTGCGTAGTGTGGTGGCCCCGGTACACAATTTGGTACCGAGGCCACAATATAATTAAAAAACCCTCCACGTGTCAGAATTCCACCAAACAAGTATCTGGACTGCATAGTGGGGTGGCCCCGGTACCCAATTTGATACCGGGGCCACAATACCTCCTCCAAACATGGTACAGACAATTCGTCATTGAGATCCCAGACAGACAGGGTCGAAGTGTTATTGTTTGACTTTGTAAACCCAAAAAACTGTCCCTGTTGCACATAGTCGTGCAATGGACAGTTACTTTTTTATTGAAAGACTCAAGCTTTCAAGTGTAGTGTTTATAAAATATAAACAACAATACAGTAGTTTTAGAGCACGTCAATACCTCTTGTTTTAAATTATGACACGGCATTTTACTTTTGGTTTAATTTCTTGTATTTTTTTAAATTTGGTTTTACTTTTTGAACATGGCAAACGACTGTTGATTGGTCATATAATGCAAAAAAAAAAGGTCCAAGATGGAATTGTCCTTGGGCCCTCACACCCACCCTTATGTTGTTGAAATAGGACATGCACACTTTAACAAACCAATCATTTCAGCGACAGGGCTTACCAAACAACTTTGGCTGAAATGATTGGTTTGTTTGGGCCCCCACACCAAAAAAAGCTATTCATCTCTCCCTGTACAGACTAAACAGGCTCTACTGAGGCAAGATGTCGTCCTCATCCTCAACCTCTGATTCCTCTCCCCCTACAGTGTGTACTTCCTCCTCATCACACATTATCAATTCGTCCCCGCTGGACTCCACAACCACAGGTCCCTCTGTACTGTCTGGAGGGCAGTGCTGTACTTCATTGAGGAATTGATTATTCATTTTTATAAACATCATTTTTTCAACGTTCTGAGGAAGCAACCTCCTTCGCCGCTCACTGACCAGGTTCCCCGCTGCACTAAAAACTCTTTCCGAGTACACACTGGAGGGGGGACAACTCAGGTAAAATAGAGCCAGTTTGTACAGGGGCTTCCAAACTGCCTTTTTTTCCTGCCAGTAACAATATGGACTGTCTGACATGTCTACTTGGATGGTGTCAGCAAAGTAATCATCCACAATTTTTTCTTTTGTGACAGCATCCAATGCAGCGACAGTAGACATGTCTGCAATGGTTGGCAGGTCCTTCAGTCCGGACCAGATGTTATCAGCATCCCCGCCAGCGCCTCTTTTGGGAAAACTGAGCTTTTTCCTCGCAGCCATAGATGTGGAAGAAAATGAGGGTGGAGCTGTTGGCATGTCACGGTCCTCTTCAGAGGACAATCTCCTGACCAGCAGGTCTTTGCACCGCTGTAGACTTGTGTCCGCCGGAAACAGAGACACAACATACGCTTTAAACCGAGGATCGAGCACGGTGGCCAGAATGTATTCCTCTGACTTTAAAAGAGTGACCACCCTCGGATCCTGGCAAAGCGTACGAAGGGCTACATCCACAAGAGCTACATGCTTGGTGTAATCGCAATGGCTTACCAGCTCCTCCCTCACTTTCTCCAGCTGCTTCTGCAACAGCCTGATCAGGGGAATGACCTGACTCAAGCTGGCAGTGTCGGAACTGACTTCTCGTGTGGCAAGTTCAAATGGCTGCAGAACCTTGCACAACACGGAAATCAGTCTCCACTGCGCTTGACTCAGGCGCATCCCCACTCCTTTGCCTATGTCGTAGGTGGCTGTGTAGGCCTGAATGGCCTTTTGCTGCTCCTCCATCCTCTGCAGCATATAGAGGGTGGAGTTCCAGCGCGTCACAACCTCTTGTTTGAGGTGATGGCAGGGCAGGTTCATGCTTTTTTGATGTGCCTCTAGTCTGCGGTAGGCACTGGCTGAATGCCGAAAGTGTCCAGCAATTTTGCGCGCCACCGCAAGCATCTCCTGCACACCCCTGTCACTCTTGAGGTAATGCTGCACCACCAAATTAATGGTGTGGGCAAAACATGGGACGTGCTGGAAATTGCCCATATTTAATGCCCGCACAATGTTACTGGCATTGTCTGACACCACAAATCCCCATGAGAGTCTAAGTGGGGTAAGCCACTGGGAGATAATTTCCCTCATTTTCTCTAATATGTTGTCAGCATTGTGCCTCTTATTAAAGCCTGTAATGCACAATGTTGCCTGCCTTTGCACGAGCCGCCATTTTGTAGTTGCTGCTACTGATGCAGCTGTTGCTGTTGCTGCGGAAGGGGATGCATCTACCCAGTGGGCTGTCACAGTCATATAGTCCTTCGTTTGCCCAGAACCACTTGTCCACATGTCCGTGGTTAAGTGGACAGTGGGTACAACCGCATTTTTTAGAGCACTGAGGACACTTGATCGTACTTCTCTGTACATTTTTGGTATCGCCTGCCTAGTGAAGTGGAATCTCGACGGGATTTGGTACCGGGGACACAATACCTCCATCAACCCTCTAAATCCCACTCCACTGATGGCGGACACCGGGCGCACGTCTAACACCAACATTGCAGTTACAGCCGCAGTTATACGCTTTGCAATAGGGTGACTACTATCGTATTTTGTGGTCATGGCAAACGACTGTTGGACGGTCAATTGTTTTGTGAAAGACTTAGCGGTCTTACGACTTCCCCTCTGGGAAGATGACCGACTAACAGCAGCAACAGCAGCAGTGGCAGTAGTAGGCGTACCGCTGCAGGATTCCTCGGATGAATCCCGTATTGAGGAGGACTCAGTCTGGCTGCTGACTTGGGCTGCAGGACTGAATCTGATGGAGATTGTGGAGGAAGTTGACGAGGAGGGTGTTGCTGGTGTGTATCCAACTGGACCACGGGATTTAGGTGTCCCTGTACCGATGAGGGTCCTAGCCCCAGTTCCTGAACTAACCACTGAACTATGAAGGTTATTCAGGTGACGTATAAGGGAGGATGTTCCTAGGTGGGCAAGATCCTTACCCCTGCTTATTTGAGCTTTACATAAGCTACATATGGCCATACATTGGTTGTCTGGATTTGGATAAAAATAACTCCAGACCAAAGAGGTGCATTTTTTGGTCTTCTGACCAGGCATGACGATGGGCTTTTTCATCCCATGGACATCAGCTGTTTCCCCCCCCTGGTGCCTCATTTACAATAACCACATCACCATCCTCATCATCAAGTTCCTCCACAGCGCCAGCTACATCATCAATAGCCTCCTCCCGAGCCACCTCTTCCCGTACAGTGATGGGAAGGTCAGGCTTGACAACCACCAACACCCTTGGACTCGCCTTGTGGATTTGTGATAATTTCTCTTTAGAAGGCAGAGTTGTTTGCTGTTTTGTTGCTGACAGCATAACTCTCTTCAATTTTTTGTAGGGGGGGGAGGAGGAGGAGGGCTAAGATCCGTGGGTGAAGCTGAACCACTAGTCATGAACACGGGCCAGGGCCTAAGCCGTTCCTTGCCACTCCGTGTCGTAAATGGCATATTGGCAACTTTACGTTTCTCCTCAGATGATTTTAAGTTTCTCTTTTTGCTACTTTTTCTTAACTTGGGCTTTTTGGATTTTACATGCCCGGTACTACGAGATTGGGCATCGGGCTTGGAAGACGACGTTGATGGCATTTCATCGTCTATGTCATGACTAGTGGCAGCAGCTTCAGCATTAGGAGGAAGTGGGTCTTGATCTTTCCCTACTTTATCCTCCAAATTTTTGGTCTCCATTATATGTAGCACAAGATACTGCAGAATGTGTGAACTTGGTAATATTGCAGTACCAATGGACTTATACTGCTGTATTGGTTTTGCAAATTTGGTTATAATAATTATTATATTTTTTTTTTTTTTTTAATTTTTTTTTTTTTTTACTTTTTTTTTATTTTTTAAAAACTTGGGAATAATGGGGAAATAACTATGCCCTTAGAAGCACAGAGCACAGGACACAGCACCACTGGACTGAACAGGACACGGCACAGGACCCAGCAGCACTACGGAACTCAGCAGGACAGAGCACAGGACACAGCACCACTGGACTGATACTGCAGAATGTGTGAACTTTGTAATATTGCAGTACCAATGGACTTATACTGCTGGATTGGTTTTGCAAATTTGGTTATAATTATATATATTTTTTTTTTAATTTTTAATTGTAATTTTTTTTTTACTTTTTTTTATTTTTTAAAAACTTGGGAATAATGGGGAAATAACTATGCCCTTAGAAGCACAGAGCACAGGACACAGCACCACTGGACTGAACAGGACACGGCACAGGACCCAGCAGCACTACGGAACTCAGCAGGACAGAGCACAGGACACAGCACCACTGGACTGATACTGCAGAATGTGTAAACTTTGTAATATTGCAGTACCACTGGACTTTTACTGCTGAATGTGTGAACTTGGTAATATTGCAGTACCAATGGGCTTATACTGCAGGATTGGTTGTGCAAATTTTGTGGTAATTAAAAAAAATTAAATTAGTTTTTGGTATTTTTTTAAATAACTTTTTTTTATTTTTTTAAACACAGGGGAATATTGGGGAAATAACTATGCCCTTAGAAGCACAGAGCACAGGACACAGCACCACTGGACTGAACAGGACACAGCACTGGACCCAGCAGCACCACTGACCTCAGAAGGACAGAGCACAGCACACAGCACCACTGGACTGATACTGCAGAACACAGCACAGCACAGCACAGCACAGCACAGAACTAAACAGCACAGCACGAGATCTACCAGGACAGAGGACCACCTAACACACCCTCCCTCTACCCTGATCAATGCCCGAGTGAAGATGGCGGCGACTAGCGGGGAATTTATAGGATCCGAGTATCGCGAGATCCGACAACGGGATTATGAGTCAGAGCCTCAGTTTCATATTTGAATTTGGCGCCAATACCCGGATCTGTCTCGGATCCGACTCGGATCGGCAATGTTCGGGTGGGCTCGGATTTCAGATATCCAAGCCCGCTCATCTCTAAATAGCACCCCCGGGTTCTAATTATGCCACACAGTAATTTCCTAGGTTCAATGCCACAATAGTGCCCTTATGTTCAAATTATGCCACAATAGTGCCAACATTTTCAATTTATGCCACATAGTGCCCCCCATGTTCAAAATATGTCCCACAGTAGTGCCCTCCAGGATCAAATTATGCCCCACAGTAGTGCCCCTTAGGATCAAATTATGCCCCACAGTAGTGCCCCCAAGTTCAATTTATGCCCCACAGTAGTGCCCCAGGTTCAAAATAGTGCCAACATAGTAGTAATAAAAAATACATTGCACATGATAAAATGTATACATACCTGATTATGGTGCTGTTCTGGGCGCTGAGCAAGGAGGGACCTGCAGCTGTCAGCTTCTGTGTGATGGGAGCACCCGCCGGAGACCAAGAGACAGAAGAGGCTCTGAGCATCTGGGAAGGGGGGGAGAGACGGAGCAGCCCTGGACTGATCCGCGCGCGGCACTGTTAGTAAGGTGGCTGGTTCCTGGGGAGGAGCCAGCCACCCAGCAGTCAGTGAATGTCGGGGCCAGTCACTGATAGGCTAGGGCCGGCCCCTTTAACTCTGCTGTATACACTGCCTTGCCGGGACCTGACTGTCAGGTCCTGGAAGGCAGAGATAACGAATCTGAAGCGGCCCTGGGAGTGGTAATGCGGGCGGCGGGGGGGGGGGGGGCGACACCTGCGGAGAGAGGGGGGCATGAAGCAGTAGCTGTCAGTCGCTGACTGACAGCAAATGGTGGCCAGCGGGCCATATAAATGTTCTATGGCCATAGTTTGAGGACCCCTGCTCTAGACTGTCTGTGACTGATGTCTGTGGGGTGCTTGTGCCATTATATGCTGTATATATATATAAAATAAATGGTTATCTACACCACAAAACACATAATTCTCCCACTTGTTCAGCATACTGTTAGGTCTGTCTGATCACGTTATCTGAGAGGCAGGGAATTCAAACTTCTCCACTATTTGTTAGGTCTGTCTGATAATGTGAGCTGAGAGGCGGGGAATTCAAACTTCCCCACTATTTAGTCTTCACTCTGTGTCAGAGCAACAAGTGTACTTAGTGTCTGGCTGCTCCTGATCCCTGTGCTTTCCACGTGCACTTCTCCCTGTGAATAGTGGCTGACTTTCTGTGTGCCGACCTGGCTTGTCTGATTAACTCTGCATCTGCTGACACCCTGGCAACATGCATTGGCTAACCTTCTGTGTACTGAACCGGATACAGCTCATAACTCCTCTCGTGTTTATCTCCTCGTCAGAACCGTTCACCCTACTACTATCTCTCTACCATGCCGGTCTGCTAACCCAGGGGCCGTGACCAGCGGGCCTCCGGCAGCTAAAACCATCCCGCCTTGCGGCGGTTCTTGGAGAAGACCGGGGGATCCGTTAGACTCCATGCCCTGGGAAGTCCAGTGCCAATACCGGTTGGTAATTGTCTCCAGTGAGACGTAACACATACCTGATTACTACCGGGAACAACATCTTAAGTGTAAGCCACTCGAGAGGGAGCTCAAAGGTTTCAGATGTTGAAGCTTCTAGCACTATATTAAGGTCTCAATGTGCTACAGAAGATTTGATATGAGGTCTGATTCTTTTAACTGCATGAAACACGTAATAAGTGTCAATCTGGTATTCAGAAAAACACTAAGTGCTAACGCTTGAACTTTCAGGATATTCAGGGTATTGAGAGTAAGACCAATGTCCAGTCCATTCTGAAGAAAATCCAGAATCTGTGGAATGGTAGCAGAATCAGGATCTAATAATGTAGTCCTGAATGTCTACCAAATTCTATAATTGATAAGATAAGAAGTTTGCTTTCTAGCATTAAGAAGTAAAATCTCGACACCCTCAAAAGCAGAGTATTGGTTCCTGATTTTAAAGAACTTACCAAAGTGGCAAAGGCCAAGGCTGTTTCAGATGCATTTTCCAAAATACTGCAAAAAACAGGTGGTGTGACCAAAATGGAAGTGCTACTATGACTTCCAAATCTTATCTCTGTGCCTTCCACAGATTGTGGGCTATGAGAGAAACAAGAGGGAGGTGGAGTCTGTGGTTATCAGAATCCATTCTGGTTACAAGAAGGACACTCCATCATCTGTCATTCTTGAATTTTGACACCATATCAAATATTTCTTTGTAATATTTATAAATCTGATGAGTTGCTCTAGGAATGTTGAGTGTATTTAAACTCCTAAGAATTGTACTTTTTGAGACTGCCCAAGAATAATTTTTTCTTTATTTATTATATAGCATGTTCCTGCAAGAAAATCTTGACTTGCAGTGTTCTATATTTGGCAATGTGCATGGATTTTCCATTAACCAGAATGTTGTTCAGATAAGAGCATACCATGTATCCTTGATTTTTAGGAGTGACCATAAGAACTATTAGAATTTTGATGAAGTTTTTTGGAGAAACGGATTGTCCAACTGGAAGACATGTGAACTGGAAATGGACTCCCCCCACAAAAAAATGAGATATTTGTGCTGCTAAGCTACAACAGTAATGTGTAGATGTGCATCTTGGATATGTTTTGAATTAAGAAAGTCCCCTTTCTTTATTGGATGCAGAATGGACTATACTTATCCCTTAGATTGTACGCTCCTCTGAGCAGGGCCATCTCTCCTCCTGTTTCCACCACTTCTAACTCTGCTCTCCAGCTACTTAGCCCTCCTCCTCGAGGGTCCTCCACCCCACGTCCACTCTCGCTCCCTCCTCCCCCCTGGGGGTCTCCCTGTCTTCCGCGCCCTCCTTCTTGGGCCCCGTCATTTGCGGATCCTCCCTCCCCCTTCCCCGCCCTCTCTAGCTGTGCATTGAGCGTACTGAGTTGCTGTGTTTACTGTACTGTGCTGTCTCCCATTGTATTGTGATTTTGTTTGTCTCTGTACGGCGCTGCGGATGCCTTGTGGCGCCTTATAAATAAATATTAATAATAATAATAATAATAATAATAATAATACTGATTCCATGCAGAAATATCTTGCATGAATGAACTAATTAAGAAAAAATAACTGTTTTATATCCTCCTTATGATTTCTGTTCTAAGAAAGTTCTGGAATAAAAGCCTTTGGACCTTTGTGCCATTGGAATATAATTAATTATATGTTTGTCTAATAGAGTCTGTAGACTGTACTATAATGCCTTCAATTCTACTGGGGATGGCAGATGTTGGGATTTCACTCAAATGTTCCCCCGGGATGCAGAGTGAAATGTGGAATTCTATCTTTTTTTTGAGTGCTGATATCAAAAACCTTTTGATATTTGGGGATGAGCTTCCATTTTTTCTCAAACTTTGAAATCATGCCACCCACAGTATTTGTGGAAGTTGGGCTAAACAGTAGTCCTAGCGAGGGCTTTGGCCCCAGCTTACCTTCCCCATTTGTGAATGCCCAAAGAGAATGTTTTAATGTGGTCCCACTATACTGCTGGAAATCCTGCTTTCCTGGTTGATATATTCTTGCTTCTTTAAATTGTTGGCAATAAGATAATGACAGAAACTTAAATTCTATCTTGTAGTAAATGGTTGATTTACCTATCATGATTTTTTTCAATGATTTTCTCCACCTATTCTCCAAATAGAAAATCTACAACAAATAGAAATGGAGTTAGATGACTTTTTGAGTATCTCAAGGTGGTGTTAACCGTGCCCACAGGAAAAAATAAATAAGCATTTTTAGACTGGGAATTACTAAAAGCTCTGTTTTTACAAAAACCAAGGAAACCACTTACAAATTATACTACAGACAGTACTATACAACAGTAAGACTTAATAAAATGCTCTCTTTTGACTCACCTGACTATTGGAAGGGCTGTGGCCACAGGGGCAACTTAATCTATATCTAATCTAAATCCACACTCTCCTACACAGATTATTTGAGGCCCTGGTCGCTAAAGATCCTTGGGTGTTTCACCTATGCTACCATCCTCCAAATCCTGATAAATTTTCCTAAAAACTAGCATTACATATCCAAGCTGTGCATTAGCGCTTCTTAGCTAAAAATTGGAAGAAATACCTTTCCCTTTTTTCCTTGTACTTAAGAAACCATTCTGGCACATAGCAGCCATGGAAGAAATCACCTATTATCTGTCACTCACCGGACTGTGAGTGCTTCTTCCCGGACATTTAGGAACCGTGGCCGTCCTCCATCCTGAGGGACTGCGCATGCGCAGCCCTTTCTAATCCTTCAGGGTATGTCCCTTTAACTTAATTGGCAGATCAGGCAACACTCCCTATATTAAGCACCTGTGGTCAACACCACGTTGCCTGATCTTGGAGTCTCATTCCCCATGAGTCTCTGAAGGTGTTCCTGTGTTTCCTCGTGTATTCAGCGCTGCTGATTCCTGTGGTTTCCAAACCACTTCTACCTCTGTGGTTTCCAAACCACTTCTACTACTGTGGTTCCCATACCACTTCTACCATCCTGTGTATCATCGTGACTGTTAGCTGATTCCTATCCGCTGCCTCCGTGCACTACAGTCTTCAACGCCACTTCAACTCTACCATATATCATCGTGACTGTTAGCTGATTCCTATCCGCTGCCTCCGTGCACTACAGTCTTCTATCCACATCCACTCACCTGTGCATCATCGTGACTGTTAGCTGATTCCTATCCGCTGCCTCCGTGCATTACAGTCTTCAACCTGCAACTCGTCTGTGTTTCATCGTGACTGTTAGCTGATTCCTATCCGCTGCCTCCGTGCACTACAGTCTTCAACCTGCAACTCGTCTGTGTTTCATCGTGACTGTTTGGCTGATTCCTATCCGCTGCCTCTGTGCGCTTCAGTCTTCAGCTCATCTCATCTCTCCCGTGTTTCCTCGAGACTGCTGCTATTATTGCTATCAGCTACTCTCCGTGATCAACAGTTCCAGGTCAACTCTGCTCTCCCGTGTCCCATCGCTATTGCACCTGCTGGTTGCTATTGGCTACCTCCGTGTGTCCGCAGAGTCCTGCTGCTGCTGCTGCTGTCAGCTCTACTCGTCCATCTACTGCTGATCCGCTCTCCACGCCTTCCTGTGTTCCCGCTGGTCTCTACCCGCCTGTCAGCATTGGATCCGTGTCTCATCATTTACCCCTCTGCTAGACCATCACCATTCTCCTGGGTCCTCCAAGAGTCCAGTTCCACGCTCTACTGATTCCTGTGGATTCGTGTCCCTGTTGGTCTACTTACCTGTGCGCTGCACCTACTAGACCTCCGCTTCATCCATCCAGGGACTTCTCATCCTGCCGGCCTCCTGCCGCTCAGGGATCTCTGCACTCCTGTCTGACTGCCTGCTTCTGAACCACGGTATGCATACTTCTCATTGACTGTGCTGGTGTATTGCATATCTTGCTGGACTGTGTTGGTTCTCCTCTGGAGTTTACTATCCGCTGAGTCTATTGCCATCATTGACTGTGTTATCTTGTTCCGGATTACTTCAGAGACTTTCTATATTTGCAGTGCTGTTCAGTCATTTATATATATTGTGCATATTACTGTGGATCGTGTTTAAGGTGCCCGTGTATATCCTGTGTTGCAGTCTCTCCCCATGCACCTCCTCACATATATATTCAGTGGTACAACTTGCTAGAGGCAGACCACTGATCCCTGTTTCCTGTATCACCTGTTCCAGTATCCTCTCACATAGCAGTAGTACAACTTGCTATCGCAGACCACTGACTCCCCGGATACCTCCACTTGGATTCCATTCCTTCACACAGACAGCGGTACAACTTGCTATCCGCAGACCGCTGACTCTCATCACCTCCTCGTTTCTGTTTAACATTCCTCCTCACTATAGCAGTGGTACAACTTGCTACCGCAGACCACTGACTACCTTCACGTGTCCTTGTCCATACAGTTCCTCGTGTATTATTATCTCCATATTACCAGTGCTGCTAGTCATAGACTTTCCTGAGCATCTCATCATCTGCTATTTCCTGTTCCGTGATCACCCTGCTACCAGAGTACCATATTACCACCTACATTGCTCTGGTAAGCCTATCACCTGGTGATCCCTGGGTAAAGACTCCTAGTGCCCGTGACAGTAAGATCAGGCCATGACAGACCCAGATACGGAACCTACCGCCAAAGAGATGCTGCAGCATCTGGTCAGCCGTGTGGAGCAACAGGATGCCCGCCAACAGCTGTTACTTCAATGTTACCAATCGTTAACCTCCCAAGGAACATCTGGACAGACTGTGACAGCTAATATTGAAGCTCCTGTGCTTTCCTCCATTTTCCCAGTGCCATCCCAGGTGTCTACAGCTTCCACGCTTCACCTGCCTACTCCGTCAAAGTACGATGGAGACCCCAAAACTTGTAGGGGTTTCCTTAACCAATGTTCAGTCCATTTTGAGCTCCAACCTCAAAATTTTTCTACCCATCGTTCCAGAGTGGCCTATCTTATCTCTTTGTTTTCTGGACAAGCCCTGGCTTGGGCCTCCCCTCTGTGGGAAAGAAACGATCCAATACTACAAGATAGTGCCAAATTCATTTCTACATTCCGAAGTGTGTTCGATGAACCAGGTCGTGTGACCTCCGCTGCTTCCAGCATCCTCCGTTTGCGACAAGGATCTCATACAGTAGGACAGTACGTCATTCAATTTAGGATCTTAGCCTCTGAACTTCAGTGGAACACTGAAGCACTAGTTGCCGCCTTCTGGCAGGGGCTCTCCGATAAAATTAAAGATGCACTGACTACCCAAGAGCTCCCTTCGTCACTAGAAGATTAGATCTCTCTTTGCCATCGTGTAGATATGAGATTTCGTGAAAGTGAAGCTGAGAAAACAACTTCTGTTAAAGCATTTCTTCGTTCAACCCCTCAATTTCGTCCAGTTTCGCCCTCTGTGATTCCCATGGAGATAGGACGTTCCAAATTATCTTCAGAAGAGAGGAAACGAAGAGTAAAGAATAGACTCTGTATCTATTGTGCTGATTCCACACATATGCTCAGCTCTTGCCCTAAGAGATCGGGAAATGCCAGGCCCTAACAAGTTCTGGAGAGGTGAAGTTAGGGTCCCTGGAGTCCTCTCCATCTTCTATGAAATCTAAAGTCTGCGCTTTTGATGTTACGATTTCCTTTGCTACCAAAGCCTTTGAGTCACAGGCATTGATTGATTCCGGAGCAGCAGGAAATTTCATTTCCAAATCATTAGTGAATCAATGGTCTCTACCAGTGATTACGTTAAAAACACCCATTACTGTGACGGCTATAGATGGATCACGTCTCATCAACGGTCTCATCACCCAGAGTACGTCTCCAGTAACACTTCAGATTGGTGTTCTGCACCATGAAGAAATATCGTTTTTAATCCTTCCAGTTACGACAAGTCCGATTGTCTTAGGTCTTCCATGGCTTCAGTGTCACTCTCCCCAGATTGACTGGCGCACTCCTCAAGTTACGTCTTGGGGGTCTGAATGTTACCATCGTTGCCTTTCCCAAGTTATTCCTCTTAAAGTACAGCAATCTTCCATCTCATCTTCCTCACCGGGACTCCCTCCTCAGTATGCTTCATTTGCCGATGTGTTTGATAAAGCTCAGTCTGAACGTCTTCCCCCTCATCGTTCTTGGGATTGTCCGATCGACCTTCTACCTGGCAAGACTCCTCCCAGGGGTCGGGTCTATCCACTCTCGTTACCTGAAACTCAAGCCACATCTGAGTACATACAGGAGAATCTCCAGCGTGGGTTTATTCGACCTTCCACCTCTCCCGCTGGAGCTGGGTTCTTCTTCGTCAAAAAGAAGGATGGATCACTACGCCCTTGCATAGATTTTCGTGGACTCAATGCCATTACAATCAAGAATCGGTATCCCATTCCGCTGATCACTGAGCTATTCGATCGCATCAAGGGAGCTCGGATCTTTACTAAGTTGGATCTCCGTGGTGCCTACAATTTAATTAGAATCCGTTCCGGTGACGAATGGAAGACAGCGTTCAACACCAGAGACGGGCATTACGAATATCTGGTAATGCCTTTCGGGCTGTGTAATGCCCCCGCTGTTTTCCAAGGCTTCATCAATGAGATCTTTCGGGACTTATTATATGTATGTGTCGTTGTCTACCTGGACGACATATTGATCTTTTCACAGGACCTGCCTTCTCATCACCAACACGTGGCAGAAGTCCTCTCCAGGCTACGGAAAAATTCATTGTTCTGTAAATTAGAAAAATGTTCATTCGAGTTGCCCCAGATTCCATTCTTGGGGTATATAGTTTCCGGAGTTGGCCTGAAGATGGATCCAGACAAGGTGAATGCTGTACTACATTGGCCCCAGCCAACTACTCTTTGTGCTATCCAGCGTTTTTTAGGTTTTGCCAATTACTATAGACGCTTCATTCAAGACTTTTCATCCATTGCATCTCCTATTGTGGCCCTGACTCGGAAAGGGGCTAATACTAAGCAATGGTCATCTGAGGCTCTCCAAGCCTTTCAAATTCTCAAAGAGTCCTTCTCTTCTGCTCCCATTCTTCGACAGCCTGATGTGACACTCCCCTTCTTCCTAGAAGTAGATGCCTCTAATGTGGGCTTGGGAGCCATTCTCTCCCAACGCTCGGAGCAGCAAAAATTCCATCCTTGTGCCTTCTATTCTCGGGGTCTTCTGCCCGCAGAGAAGAATTATACAATCGGGGACAAGGAGTTGCTGGCTATCAAAGCTGCATTAGAGGAATGGAGAAACTTATTGGAAGGAGCTCGCCATCCGGTGACGATCTTCACGGATCATAAGAACTTGTCATATCTTCAGTCTGCCCAATGCTTGAACCCTCGTCAAGCAAGATGGTCTCTTTTCTTTTCCCGTTTTGAATTAATTATAACCTTCAAACCAGCTGCTAAGAACAAAAAAGCTGACGCTTTATCTAGAGCTTTTGTGACGTCATCTGATGTAGAAGAGGTTTCCAACCATACTATTCTAGACCCCAAATGTATCTCACTGGCTGCTTCATCCACCAAAATGCTACCATTTGGGAAGACCCTCGTGCCTCCTACTCTGAGGAGGAAAATCCTTTCGTGGTTCCATGCCTCTCGTTTTTCTGGACACGCCGGTGAACACAAGACCTTTGAGATTCTCTCTCGAAGTTACTGGTGGCCTTCAATGAGGAGAGACGTCAAAGAGTTTATTGCTTCCTGTGAGTTATGTTCTCAGTTCAAATCCTCCCGCAGAACTCCAGCAGGGTTGCTGCGACCACTACCCATTCCGTCCAAACCTTGGACCCATATTAGTATGGATTTCGTTACTGATTTACCACCTAGTAAGAATCATAATACTATTTGGGTGGTGGTAGACAGATTTTCGAAGATGGCTCATTTCGTCCCTCTGTCTGGTTTGCCTTCCTCGTCTATTCTGGCTGAACATTTCATTAAAGAAATCTTCCGTATCCATGGATGTCCGTCTGAGATTGTGTCAGATAGAGGAGTACAATTCGTTTCCAGATTCTGGCGGGCCCTTTGTAAAACCTTGGGCATACGATTAGCACTCTCATCTTCTTACCATCCGCAATCTAACGGACAAACTGAACGAGTCAATCAAGATCTTGAGACTTTTATAAGGATGTTCTCATCAGCCAATCAAGACAACTGGGTAGAATTGCTTCCTTGGGCTGAATTCGCCCATAACAACATGTACCATGAGTCATCATCCAAAACTCCATTCTTTGTGGTCTACGGTCACCATCCGTCTTTTCCGGAATTTCCTGCCCTCCCGCCCACCCAAGTTCCTGCTGTGGAGACTGCTTGTCAGACCTTCAAAAATATCTGGTCTCAGGTCAAAACCTGTTTAAAGAAGACATCTAACAAATATAAGTCTTTCGCAGATAAGAAGAGGCGGGCTATTCCACCACTAAAAATTGGTGATCGGGTCTGGTTATCTACCAAAAATATTCGTTTGAAGGTTCCATCTATGAAATTCGCCCCTCGTTTTATTGGTCCATATAGGATCATTCAAGTAATCAATCCAGTATGTGTTAAACTTCTTCTTCCTAAGAATCTTCGGATTTCCAATGCCTTCCATGTGTCTTTGCTCAAACCTCTCATCATCAACCGTTTCTCGACTCCTCCCTCAGCTCCGCAGCCAGTTCAAGTTCATCAGGAGGAGGATTTCGAGATTACTGAGGTATTGGATGCAAAAATTTCGCGAGGAGTTCTCCGTTTCCTCGTTCATTGGAAGGGCTTTGGTCCTGAAGAGCGCTCATGGATCAAAGCTGAAGATCTTAATGCTCCTGCCCTTTTGAAGAAGTTTTATTCCAAAAATCCGGACAAGCCCGGTTCCAGGCGTTCTGTGCCCACCTTTAAAAGGGGGGGTACTGTCACTCACCGGACTGTGAGTGCTTCTTCCCGGACATTTAGGAACCGTGGCTGTCCTCCATCCTGAGGGACTGCGCATGCGCAGCCCTTTCTAATCCTTCAGGGTATGTCCCTTTAACTTAATTGGCAGATCAGGCAACACTCCCTATATTAAGCACCTGTGGTCAACACCACGTTGCCTGATCTTGGAGTCTCATTCCCCATGAGTCTCTGAAGGTGTTCCTGTGTTTCCTCGTGTATTCAGCGCTGCTGATTCCTGTGGTTTCCAAACCACTTCTACCTCTGTGGTTTCCAAACCACTTCTACTACTGTGGTTCCCATACCACTTCTACCATCCTGTGTATCATCGTGACTGTTAGCTGATTCCTATCCGCTGCCTCCGTGCACTACAGTCTTCAACGCCACTTCAACTCTACCATATATCATCGTGACTGTTAGCTGATTCCTATCCGCTGCCTCCGTGCACTACAGTCTTCTATCCACATCCACTCACCTGTGCATCATCGTGACTGTTAGCTGATTCCTATCCGCTGCCTCCGTGCACTACAGTCTTCAACCTGCAACTCGTCTGTGTTTCATCGTGACTGTTAGCTGATTCCTATCCGCTGCCTCCGTGCACTACAGTCTTCAACCTGCAACTCGTCTGTGTTTCATCGTGACTGTTTGGCTGATTCCTATCCGCTGCCTCTGTGCGCTTCAGTCTTCAGCTCATCTCATCTCTCCCGTGTTTCCTCGAGACTGCTGCTATTATTGCTATCCGCTACTCTCCGTGATCAACAGTTCCAGGTCAACTCTGCTCTCCCGTGTCCCATCGCTATTGCACCTGCTGGTTGCTATTGGCTACCTCCGTGTGTCCGCAGAGTCCTGCTGCTGCTGCTGTCAGCTCTACTCGTCCATCTACTGCTGATCCGCTCTCCACGCCTTCCTGTGTTCCCGCTGGTCTCTACCCGCCTGTCAGCATTGGATCCGTGTCTCATCATTTACCCCTCTGCTAGACCATCACCATTCTCCTGGGTCCTCCAAGAGTCCAGTTCCACGCTCTATTGATTCCTGTGGATTCGTGTCCCTGTTGGTCTACTTACCTGTGCGCTGCACCTACTAGACCTCCGCTTCATCCATCCAGGGACTTCTCATCCTGCCGGCCTCCTGCCGCTCAGGGATCTCTGCACTCCTGTCTGACTGCCTGCTTCTGAACCACGGTATGCATACTTCTCATTGACTGTGCTGGTGTATTGCATATCTTGCTGGACTGTGTTGGTTCTCCTCTGGAGTTTACTATCCGCTGAGTCTATTGCCATCATTGACTGTGTTATCTTGTTCCGGATTACTTCAGAGACTTTCTATATTTGCAGTGCTGTTCAGTCATTTATATATATTGTGCATATTACTGTGGATCGTGTTTAAGGTGCCCGTGTATATCCTGTGTTGCAGTCTCTCCCCGTGCACCTCCTCACATATATATTCAGTGGTACAACTTGCTAGAGGCAGACCACTGATCCCTGTTTCCTGTATCACCTGTTCCAGTATCCTCTCACATAGCAGTGGTACAACTTGCTATCGCAGACCACTGACTCCCCGGATACCTCCACTTGGATTCCATTCCTTCACACAGACAGCGGTACAACTTGCTATCCGCAGACCGCTGACTCTCATCACCTCCTCGTTTCTGTTGGACATTCCTCCTCACTATAGCAGTGGTACAACTTGCTACCGCAGACCACTGACTACCTTCACGTGTCCTTGTCCATACAGTTCCTCGTGTATTATTATCTCCATATTACCAGTGCTGCTAGTCATAGACTTTCCTGAGCATCTCATCATCTGCTATTTCCTGTTCCGTGATCACCCTGCTACCAGAGTACCATATTACCACCTACATTGCTCTGGTAAGCCTATCACCTGGTGATCCCTGGGTAAAGACTCCTAGTGCCCGTGACATTATCTCCATGTTTTTTATTAATTATGCTCTACCTGGCACTTTGCAGAATGTAGATTATCCTCCTATTCTACCTCCTGTACTCTTGATCCTATCCCCTCGCAAATTGGTAGATCCCTGTCTCCTGTGCTCATCTCACCTCTAACTAAAATATGTAATCTCTCGCTCTCTACTGGCATTTTTCCGTCACTATACAAGCATGCAGTGATTACTCCTATTCTAAAAAAACAAGATTCCGACCCAAACTCTCTATCAAATTACCGTCCCATCTCTCAGCTGCCGTGCCCCACCAAGCTTCTAGAGAGACTTGCCTACACTCGCCTCACACGCTTCCTTTCCGCAAACAACTTGTTGAATCCTCTTCAGTCTGGCTTTCGTTCTCAACACTCCACGGAGACTGCGTTGACTAAGGTTGTCAATGATCTGATCACTGCTAAAACTAAACGCCATTACTCTCTCCTAATTCTCCTGGATCTCTCGGCTGCATTTGACACCATTGACCACTCTCATCTCATACAAACGCTGCAATCCCTAGGGCTTCAAGACAATGTTCTATCCTGGTTCTCATCCTACCTTTCTAATCGCTCTTTCACTGTTAATTTCTATGGGACCACCTCTGCTCCTCATCCTTTATCAGTTGGAGTACCGCAAGCCTCAGTGCTAGGTCCTCTGCTGTTCTCTATCTATACCGCTTCTCTTGGAAATCTAATAAGTTCCTTTGGATTTCAGTATCATCTCTATGCGGATGATACCCAAATTTATCTATCCTCTTCTGATCTCTCGACATCTGTGTTGTCCCGTGTAACTGACTGTCTTTCTGCCATTTCATCTTGGATTTCCTCTCACCAACTCAAACTTAATCTTTCTAAAACAGAGTTAATAATATTCCCACCCACCAACAAGAGCATATCTGACATTTCTATCTCTGTTGATAACATGACCATAAATCCCACCCCACAAGCTCGCTGCCTAGGTGTAATCCTTGACTCACACCTATCCTTTGTTCCCCACATTGACTCTATATCTAAATCATGTTACATACATCTAAAAAGCATTTCCAGAATTCGCACATATCTCACACAAGACACTGCAAAAACCTTAATTCATGCACTTATCATCTCCAATATTGACTATAGCAATTCCCTCCTTACTGGCCTTCCCAAAAACAGACTCAAACCCCTACAATCTATTTTGCACGCTGCGGCAAGATTGATTTTCCTTTCAAATCGCTATTCCTCTGTTGAATCACTCTGTATGTCTCTACACTGGTTACCTGTTTTCTACCGAATCCAATATAAAATACTCTTTCTAACCTACAAGGTCATCAACAAAGCTGCACCAACATACATCTCCTCTCTTGTCTCAAAATATCTCCCAACTCGGCAACTCCGTTCTGCACAAGATCTGCGTCTCTCATCCACCCTCATTACATCCTCCCATTCCCGGTTACAGGACTTTTTTCGGGCTGCACCCACTCTATGGAATTCTCTCCCTCGCACAATAAGACTTTCCTCTAGTCTACAAGCTTTCAAGCGTTCTCTGAAAACCCACCTCTTCAGACAAGCTTATAATATTCCTTAACCACCCTCTTAACCTCACTACACTACCCTATTACCACCTGTTATACAACTACCCCTTGACCAACATTGTTGTGTGACGGGATCATTTAGCTTATGAGACACTTTTACCTTTGCAGTCTGGCTGGGCCGACTGCAAATGTAGACTTAACCTCATATGTCAAACTCCCATTGTCCAATAGATTGTAAGCTTGCGAGCAGGGCCCTCTCACCTCTTTGTCTGTTTTACCCAGTTTGTTTATTAGTTTACTATGTTTGTCCCCAATGGTAAAGCGCCAAGAAATATGTTGGCGCTATATAAATAAATGATGATGATGATGATGATGATGTAGATCTCAGCACTCCCCCTTCTCTCCCTTGAGTCTACTCTTCAACACATGCACGGTGTGCAGGCTCTCTTTACACATAATCTCTCTTGCTACCACATAATTATGTGCCTTCTCCTCAGTGCATCATTATCAGACATTTCCTAAATTCCTTTAAAATTAAGTTGACATGGATATTGTCTCTCCACACTAGTCTTGATTCCCCACTTTCTTTCTTCCCAATCCCTTACTCTCCGCCTACCCTACCACCTATTCTTCTTAAAATAACTGTCTCTAATCTATCACTTTTGTTGTTATGTATGAATCTATAATATATTGGTCTATAATTACTATTCCGGACTCATTGACCTACTGTTATAATGTGGGTATGTTATTTTTTTTTAAGATCTGTTTATTTTACAGAAACAGTAAAATTCAGATATCAACAAACATTGATATGCAGGTAAACAATGAACTGTACAAATAAAATGTTAACAATTTTAAGGAAGGGAGATAGTGGAAAGGGAGTAGTGGATAGAGGAATCAAAGAAAAGAAGCAAATAATTAGAAGTAAAGGCAGAAAAGGAGGGGGCAGGGGGTAAAAGGAATGAGAAGTATCAGAATTCCAAAATTCCAATTAGCCTATTGCCATACAATCGTATTCTGTTATATAATGTCCACAACTATGGAGCAAAATGGGGAGGGGGATAGAGGAGACCATGGGATACATAAACATAAAGTAATTCACAAAGATCATAATGTTACAATTAACATACATCACTGCAATTACCTCAAGAGAAACCACTTGGCTCCTTCTACACCTTCATAATTTGGGTTTGTGAGTTTTAATATATAAGCCCCATTTAGTAGAACATTTTTTAATATTTATCTCCAAATCAAAGATCGTAGAACACCTATCGAGGTACAAAATATCTAATAATTCCAATTTAACTTCAGTAACAGTTGGAGACACATGTGAGATCCATTTACCCAAAATAGCTTTCTTTGCAAGCGTAACAATAATTATAAATAAAGGTAAGAGTGAAAGGTTTGAGAAAAAGCAATTATTTTTAATTATTTATTTTTTTTTCCTCTGTTTCTTTCCTACTTTTAATTTTTTATGTAGCACAAGCAGACATGTCAATCCACACATCCAGTGGTGTCCCCAGTTGCTGGCCAGAGGCTACATCTCCTGGCAGACCAGGGGACTGAAAGGGGAAGTGGGAGTGTGGAGAGCCCATGCTCTCCACACTCTTGTCTTGTTTTAGATTCTTGTCTTACTAAAGTATTCTACCTCTTTGCAGTTTTAGTTTCTTCACTGACTTTAGGACATTCATTTCTAGATTTTTTTTTCTTTTCCTTTTTATATTTAGGTGAATATATTCTTCCTTACACCTGAAACGTATTTCCTGTGTCACTGGCTGCTACACAACATGAAAGTATAATAGATCCCCCATGGTATACTTATTTTCTCTCCAGATGTATTTTTTGTGGTTGCCCATAGTGCTTTATTTGCAAAGTTTCTGCCTTATCTAAAAAATGTTTTGCAATCTATGTTTAGTTTTGTAATGAGGTTTCCTTCTACCAACTCTTCAATGTAGATCCTTTTTGTGTAAGCAACCACTACCCTGTTGTTAGTTAAACTTTTCTGCAGGTCTTTTTCAGTGATATGTGGGTTCTGCTTTGCATATCGGACCAGTTAACAGGCAGTTCTAGCAAATATTTTTCCAGGTGACATTTTTCTTGGCTTTAAGTTTCCATGTTTTCTTAATTAAATTTTTGTAAATTTTTGTCAATGGAGATTCAATGCTGGAAACATTTAGATTATTTTTATAGTCCTAATTTTTAATAATTAATTATATTTATTTTCAAGACCTCAGCTAGCCCTGGCTCTCTAGAATAGGCACAACATTCTGAGAATTTACACTGCTCATAGTATGTATTCAAATCTGGAATTCTCTTTACTTGGCTTGCTTTAAAGCCTAAATAATCTATCAAGTATTGAGGCCTTAAAGAAAGAGTATTAGTAAAGCAACTGAAAAGGTACATAAACTTTTCCACACACAACAATCAGCATTTTTTTTATATGTACATTCCAGCACTAAAATTGTATGCACACACCTATGTCATGTTTAAGAGATTGAATTCATTTGTTTTCACTTAATGATGTATGAAACATCCAATTTGACCAGGGATGCCCACATTTTTACATGCTAGATAAATAGGCAGACAGATAGACAGAAAGACAGACAGAAAGACGAAAATACTAAACTGGTAATGCTTTGAAAATAAGATTGTTAATTAGTAATGTGCAATAGTTCAGAAATGTATTGAAGAATTCACAATGGTATATGGGGTTATATTCTTTAAATTCAAGTAAGCTTCCATAAATGTCTGTCCATAAATTGCAGAATTGGCCTTTTCAAAATAATGCTGCATCCTTCCCATCAAAATATTTTTTTTAGACTAGTTTTATTAGATTAGGGAGTTTTAGTGACAGTTGGCTGAATTTTATTATTACAGCCATTATCATTAACATGAGGTTGTTGTTCACATACTAGTGCATTTTCCTCTTATTTCCTTGTTGTTTGGGTGACTGAAAAATTTGTGCAAGTGTTTCATAGCTATGTTGAAGTCTTTCAGAGGTGGCATGAATTTTCCCATTTCTACTGATTGTATGGATCCAACATATTTTCAATTAAATACACATATTTTTCTTGATATTTTCAATATACCTGTCAGATTAAATGCATATCACTATTATGCCATGTATGCCATGACTGCTAATTTTTCACCATCTACCATGCTATATTTTATCTATGTTTCATACTTATTATACATTTTTAAATCCCATTAACAATATTAGTCTTTACAGCACCATTTTCATCATCACTTGCCCATGTGGTGGCTGGATAGTTGGTAGTGCAGCAGCTCCTTGCAATGATCCCTCTCATTGTCCAGTTATATGCAGCATAATGACTGCTCTAGAGAAAAAATAATGGGTATAGTGTTGCCAATGCCACAATCATCCTAATTAAAAATTTGCTTGCCTCCTCAAAGGAATACCCTTTGTTGAAATTTCCTAATGTGAAAAATACACTCCCACAAATTATAGATGTAACAAAACACAGTCATTTATGGTTATTTCTCTTACGCAGTGTCTCAAGTATAGTCATGGTAGAATTCAATCTAATTGGAAGATAATAGATAAGCTGAAGTTGTGGCAAACTATTATGTCTTTGTAAAGTGTAAGGGCATTTCTTGAGCTATATGATCTACCTTGTCATTACTAGTAAGTCTTGTTCTGTACACAATAATATCTATACTACTAGGTTAGGCACATGAACATGTGCAGTATTTGCCCCGACCACAAGGCAGAAATTAAATTTGAGCCATTACCAAATGTAATCTTTCAATCTACAGTTGTTTGAAAAAAAACCAGTGTGATTAATGCATAACGATTTTGTTTGCTGTGTGGACAACAATATATGGTAACACTTCAATCTGTCTTTATTTTAAAAGTGTGTAATCGTGATGTGGATGACAATATTGATGGTTTTGCTAAAGCATTTGTGGCTTCACCTTTTTGGTTACTCTAGAATCACCCAGTGATCTGTAAGAGCTATATTTTTGCCCTGTTCATAACCACCCAGCCACATCCATGCTATGAGATAAACCCTAGTGCAAAGAGACTTAAAAAGTGACCACCCTATCTTGGTAACAATATCAGAGTATAAAGCAAGTAAAGCTATAGCTGAAAATTAATGCCAACTAGGTGCTTGCCATCTCAGTTTGTTTGGCACAAGTCATCAATTACTGAAATTAAGACAATTCAACTAACTTGAAATGCTTAATTTCGAACTTCAGGTACAAAGCTCTAAGATATATCCTGCTTTATTTTTTTTATCTTTCTAGTACTTTCGTCAGTAATAGTTGGTGGTGATAGCTGGTTTTGAAGTTTCAGAAGAAGTGTCAGATACACAACACAGAATAATGTCTGAACAGTGTTAACTGTTGTTGTTCATCTTAAAGAATCAAATGGAAATCTTCTTTCCTGACTATGTCCAAATGTAAATACCAATTAAGTAATAGACGGCTGCAACTTCATGCAATATAGCAGCAATATTAATGAATTCAAGAAGGGGTCAAGACATAATCAGTCAATCAGAAATGATCATCATCATCATTGCGTTGTGTTGCACCAGCCTTTCAGATGACAGGTGTATATGCATATGCGTCCAGGTTTACCTTAGTTACAATTACATGAACATGCCCATACAGTAGTCAGACTATGCATCCCTACCGCCATTCTGCCTCTCGCGTAGCGAGTTGTAAGTGTAAGATGTGACAAATCTGCATATGGAATTATGCATAATTATTTTTTTGCATGCATGCACAGTACATAAATACATGTTTTATATAAAAAAGCATATGCACTTCCAACAGTATTGAAACCCCATTACCATTCGTCGAATTTCACTTACTGTATGATAAGTATGTTTTCCTTTAACAAGCCAAAGATATTTTAGCGGGGGAGAGATATGTTCTTCTTAGATCCAGTTGTTGAGACAAGAATATTTGTTTAATGCTTATGTGCCTTCTTTTGTTATACAATATTGTCACGCATGCCTCACCTGAGCATGCATGACTTGTGGGTGTAAAAGAAAACTGTCAAAACAAAATAAAAATGTCAAAACGGTTTGTAAAATAGGACTAACTCTCCCCCCAAATTATACCTCACACTCACTATTAAACACCCAGTTCTGCCACCACTAATATTTGGTTCACTAACTAACATGCTTTAGGAAGTCTTCAGAGTTACAGTACCAAATAATTATCTGCCTTAAATGTAGCATTATAAACCCAAGTGTATTTGACACATGAATTGTTTAAGAACACAAAGACAGAACAATATTAATATGAGGATAAATGTCACAATGCTTATTGAATACAAGTGGTGATAACAAATTGACACAGAGATATAAATCCAAAACAGTTTTCTTAAAATAAAACAGGACTGAAAACAGAAAGCTCATGTACTTTTGTGTAATCTGTGTCCGGGGGAGGATAGAAGGCGCATAATAGCAGACTAACCTCCAATAACAGATATCATGTTAGAACTTTTTAAAACCACTTTTTCCATCTTGATCTCCTTTCTCTGAGAGAAGTGTGTGGGAATGCTAAACTGTTTTGCAATTGGTTTTATTGTCTTTTTTGTTTAAGCACACTTCTACTCAGGAATTCTATAAATAACAGTGGTAGTCATTACTGCAAATAAGAAACCACAGACATCACTTACAGCGACATGGCAATCTCGAAGGCTGTCATTTCTGGCATACTGGCAATAAAGACTGTTTGAAAAAATTACAGGCAACAATTGCGAGATATCAACATACCGGCACACAGATGTATGTCAGTTTGAAGGGCGACACTTACATTTCCGCTGTTAAGGGGGCAGTGCAACCTGTAAGCATTCTACATTTGTGTACATTAAATCTCACATTTAATAAGTGCTGTCCTTATTGCTCTGAACTAATTCATTGCCTATTTAGAAGAGGTTGATTGCTTGGCTGTGTTAACCCTCTAAATACCAGTGTTTAAGTGTTAACACTTTAAGCTATTAGAGTACAAAGTGTGCGCAATTGGGTAATTGAGTCATTGGTTTGCTATGGGCCTTATATGTAGATGGTGGTAGTTGGGGAGAGGTGTGGAAGTGTGTGCCTGTGTTGGGAAGGGGCCAGTTAGATCTGCAGCATAAGGGATAGGTGAGAGCAAGATTGAGACTGGAATCCTGTGTGTTCCCTTACGGTAAACTTCCAAGTCACGAGTGCACAAAGTTTGGTTGGTGACAGGTAAAGGTTGTCAGGAGTGGTTTCCTGACAAAATATAGGTGATAGACTGTGTTCGTGATTATTTGATAAATTATTAAATCAGGAAGCTGTCAGAGTCGGCTGTCCCTTGACAATCCCTCAGAGTAATATATTATTATGCTCATCCTCAAGCTGCTATGAATGATGGCATTTAATTGTCATTTTAGATGTACTGCATTTTAAACATATTGTCAGGTGTTACCAGTCTACAAAGAATTGGTAAAGGGGAAGAATATATTTCAGAAGTTTTTCTTTATTCATCTGTACTGCAAATATGGTCTAGTCATTCTATACCTTGTCCTCAATGAAGACAAAGAAGTGACCAAGAAAAGAAAGTCTATGTCTCAGCTTAATCAAAGGGAAATAAGCAAATAAACCTTCATTATTATCTGAATTGCCAACATGGGCTAGCCTGTCTATAATTTCATGTATTTCGACTCATATCTGTAAAAATCATAGCTTTGGCATAAGGGAAGTTTTCATATTTTTGGGATGCACTTTCATTTTTTCACACATGTCATCATTTTCTCTAAAGTAACTGTCACACTTCTGGCATCACAGATGAAATCCAATAGCCAGATAGTTCTAAAGGAAACACAAATGTTTTTATATACAAACCTAAAATATCCAACAAGTGAAGTCAATAATCCAAAGGCAGATAGAAGTATCTAACAATTTCAATCCAAATCACAAGAGAGAGCAAGGTTCTGTGGAAGCATCTGATTCAGATTCAAACATGAGCACAAGCAAAGGCTTCAAAACAAGAAATGTCTTTTATAGGCCAAAGCAGGAAATGAGATCCAGGATGGACTCCTCATGAGACAGTCCCGGTCATCTTGGATAAGGTCTATTCTAAGAGCAAGTTCAGAATAGTAACTGACAGTAAATTCAGCTTGATGTTGGAGCTTCCCAATCCAATAGGGACTTCAATTTGAAGGGGTGGACAGACTGACTAGTGATAATGAGAAGTGTATAAAAAATAATGTTGGGGGGGGGTTTGTTGCAGGCAATGAGTTGCAAAAATTACACCAGTTGTGATAACAATCAATGTATTGCAAGGGGTATTTGAACAGCCGCTAGGTCTATTTATAATGTGGCACTTTCCCATGACCCAGCTCTGACCGCATGGAAATATCCCAGGTAATAAATAGACTTAGTGGTTGTCACTTGTTCAGTATACGGCTGCAGCTCGTGTCTGTAAGAGCTGGTATTCGTCTTTTCATCATCTGTGAGGGTTTTTTATTTTAACAAGCATGTTCCGGAGGATTATTTGGTTTTTAAAAGCTGGAAGAAAATAAGAATTTTATTTTGACACACTTGGAATAATTTTACTGGTTTTGTTGGTATGGACAACAATGGACCATTGGGATTATTTTTTTAGTATGTATGTGTTAAAGCTTACAAGAGTGGAATTCTTACAGATGAAGAATGTGGTGGTTGGTGAGTATTATTGTTTTTTTATTTTTTTTAAAATAAATTTATGGTATTTTAGGCAAAATGAGGAGGGTGGTTTATTTAACTTTTGTGTTGAGGCACTATCCACTTGTACTTGGTGGGACCTGTTGTGCACAACTACAGAATGGTGTCTTTAGTATAAAAATCTATTTTATTACTCCACATTCCACCATTCAGGGGGTGATAGGAGCCCTAGTGCTTTTAGCATGGAGCTGGGTATCACTAGGTGGGGTGGGCCCAATTATTTTTTGCAGACACCTATCTTCCTAGGAGATCCAGTCCCATTTTGATCAGCCTGGGACTGAATGTCATTATGACAGGGGGACACTATGCTGTGGTTTCCCTGCTATAGTGCCACCAGCCCCGGCTGGCACAGCCTAGTGCTGGTTCTCTTAAAATTGAGGGGACCCAATGCTTTTTTGCCCACTGATTTTGCTAGTACCAGTACTAGGCTAACAGCACTAGGGTTAATCTGATGAGGGTGGGGAGATGCTTTTTTTTTGTAAGTGTTGATCTTGGTGTGCAGCAGTATTGCCTCCAGGTACGCCGGCTACCAGGACAAGTTTTCATGTGTTTTGGGAGGGTGTGGGAGTAGTTTTAAGATTTATTAGTGTTTGCATTTCTTTTTTATACCTGTTTTGTGCCGGCAGATCCGGGGTTGCATAGACCTTTGTTTAATGTCAACATTGTGACTGTTGACATTACTACTGTCAACAGTCACAATACTTACTTTTTGAATCTGTTGTCATTTACCCTGTCACCATTTTGGTGTTGACAGAATAAGTGTCGACAGATTCCCCGTTGGAAATATAACCACCTCTGGTGGCACAAGCCATTGACAATAGATAGAAAAATTGCTGTTTGTAAATGTTAGGTTTTCTAAAGGGGTTAGTTATGTACTTTTGTGTGTGTTTTTATGACTAATACCATCAAAAAATTCTGTAAAAAAAGGTTCTCACAACCTTAACAGCCAAATGTCAGGTGTTTTGGATACCAACTTAATGATGATCTCAATGTATTCTCTTGGCTATGAGATATATAGATTTTTAAAATGTTTCAATATTCTGACATTAAAATGTATATTCTAAAAGGCATGTCTGGTCTGGTACCTCTTCACGATGAACAAGATTTCTGCAAAACTAATTTTTCACAAATTTAACAAAATGTATATTAGAAATTATTTGATGCTGTGATAATGTGTTTTTATAAAAACCAGTAGTATGAGAATTGTGATTTGATTCACCAGAAGCTAAACTGGTATTGGCCCAGTAACATTAAATGTCATGCAAACTGAACTCCGGGAGATATGCTCAGCCCTAGTCTTCTAGAGGAAGCAATTTATTTAGTTATTGCTTCCTCATCATTAATAAAGAGTAATGCTTTTCACATCAGGACTTAAGCAGCAAAATACATTGATAATAACCAGGATGTCCTAAGTTCTTCTTATCTTAAAAAACCTAAAGTCAGTGGCGAGAATAGTATATTTCTGAGATAACCGCAACAATTTGTTGTACAATTCAACCATAAAATAGCACTGAATTTTCCATTTGTCTACAATGTATCAGCTCCTTTTCAATACAGCTAGCTCTTCAGGGGTCAGCTAACATCTTCACACTTTGTGTTCCTGTAGTTTAGTATAAGCTGTTCCCCTAATAAACACAATGGGAAAATGTCTCTGCTCTGTGCTAGCGTTGCCTAGTAAATACATGATAGAATCATTGATCCTTGTAAGACTGTATTACCACTTAGCAATGCATTTTCACATAAGCACAACCTGGATTTGATAATAATGTTTAAAATAAGATAAGCCTGGTTCTAAAATGTAAAATATTACAATTTTCAAATTTGACCTTGAAATGTTTTACACTTTGAATCTTTAGTAATAATAACAAACTATACACGGATAACCTTTTTATGATTCTTATTTTATTTTAGAATTGTATTAATAATATGCAATTAATACATAAAATTAATTGCAATTGCAGGCTTACCCACTAATGAATTTTTTTTTATTTTTTTTTTTATTTTTCATGACATGGCTCCTTTTGCTAACATTTCCTGTAGCATGTTTTTCCAAATTACCCACTGCTTTGTGTAAAAGTACCTAATTTTAATATACAATTTTTTCTGATAATGGTAAAAATATGGTAATAATGTAAATTCAAATTCTGACTTGCACATCATCATTGTGCAAATGTCATTGGACTACATTAACTTCATCCATGTCTAAAACATTGAGGATAACACAATGGAACATTTCAGAGATGATGAATAGCTATGCTTTGTTTAATCTGACTTGGTCAGTAATTGCTCCTCACATGCATTCCAAAGTACTATAGAGTGTCTTAAACATAAATATAATAGATGCATTTGTAGACTGTAGACTGTCTGTCTATTGTCAATGCTTTGTGGAGATCAGATGCATTCTGCTCTGGATTTTTGTAGTGATGCACTTTATCTTTGTCAATGTCTCTTTAATTTGATAGAGAACCTTTTTTTATTTGGATATTTTATTGTTTTATAAATTTGATCTTCCTTGTTAACGGTATATTGTAGGAATCCCATTTTTTAATGGTGAAATTAGATAAAGCTGCTGCTGGCTGAAAAATATGTATACATATAAATTGCAATGTCTGTGATGAGGCTGAAAATATTGGAATGTAAATGTTTTAAACAAAACTGTATGCATTTAAAGTCTACCCATAATGGTGAACTACTAGAGACATAGTGAAACTGCATGCTTTTGCCAGAAGGCACAGGCCCCATTCCTCCAGGTGACTGAGAACAAAACTTCAACCCACACTTGCAAAAGAGGAGCCATTTGAGGTTCTGGGTAACTATATAATCGCTATCATCATCATCATTTATTTATACAGTGCCACCAAATCCGCAGCTCTGTGCAGAGAATGTCTGTAGTTAACATCAGTCCCTGCCCCTTGGAGCTTACAGTCTAAATTCCCTAACACACACAGAGACAAACAGACTACCAGTATGTTTTTGGAGTATGTGGGCAAACAAGAGCAGCTGGATGAAACCCATACAAACTACACACATATTCCCTGGTTAGGAATCAAACTCATGAACTCAGTGCTGTGAGGCAGAAATGCTAACAACTGGGCCACCATGCTCAATGAAGTGAAATCAGTTGATGAGAATAAGAGAGGATGGAGGAGAAAGCAGTGATAGGGGGTGATAATTGAGGAGACCACAGAGGACTGAAGAGGAAGGAGAGAAATGAATAAGAGTGGTAAGATAAAGTGAAATAAAACCTGAGAGGGGGGAGACTAGTAGGTTTGGAAGTACGGTAGAGGGGCAGAGAGAGGAGGGCAGAATAGGGAAGGAAATAGAGAGATAAGAAACAGTAGGTAGAGAAGGGAGGATTTGTAGTTCAGTATAGAAGTTTAAGGGTTAGACAGAAGATGCCAGTTAAGAAGTATATGACGAGTACATATGAAAGAATAAGATAAGGAACAGAGTGGTGCAGATAAGAGACAGATTGAGATGTCAAGCAGAGTTAGGCTGGGTACACACTACAAGGTTTTCAGTTGATTACTGAGCAGTTCGGCCCGATACTACATTAGTGTGTATGAACGATTATCGTTCTAAACCAGGGGTGTCCAACCTTTTAGCTTCCCTGGGCCACATTGGAAGGCGACAAGTTGTTTTGGGCCGCACATAAAATACACTAATACTAATGATAGCTGATCATCCAAAAAAAACAAAGAAAACATTGCTAATGCTCCTTGTTGTTGCTCAGTGCTTCAATGACATGCTAATGGCTGCTGTCAAACATCAAGTGATATTGTTACAACATTTTATGAAGGGCTTCAATACAGCAGTCATTAAGACAGGAAGATAAGGTCCGTGATGCTCCAGGACCAGGTGAGTTTATGCACTAGTCAGCGTCCCTTGAAATAATAAACAAAAAAAACCCCCTTAACTTACCTTTTAATCGGCTTGTTCTCTGATCCTTTTCTCTTGTTTTTCCCGTTTCACTGCTGCTGATAGTTCGCGCTGGTGATTCCTATGTGCTGCGCTCCGCAATGGATGTCGGACGTGATGACGTCACGCCCGACATTCACTGCGAGCGCCGCACGGAGGAGGAGACCAGGGAGGGACCGCATGACCACAAGGTAAGTATTTTCTTATCTTTTTCTTTTTTTGCAGGATTTTTTTTTTCATTAACAGCGCTGCCCCCTTGCCACAACCAAAACTACTGCTGGGCCACATTTACAGGCATGCTGGGCCGCATGTTTCATTTGATTTTTAAACTGAATTAAACATCTTGTTCAACAATGGAACAATGTCATGCCAATTCTGCAGTGTGTATGCACTAATGACCAGCAGTGTAGGCAGATCTCTATGGAGTATGCAGAGTCACAATCTTTTCAGCCAAAGGTTATGACAGATGAAGAGCACATATCTGAAGGTAAATTGGCATGCTGATTGTGACTTTTTTTTTTTTAGACATTTTGTATAGTGCGTATGCATCCTAAGATAAGGGGAGATTAAAAAAACAGTACCTCAAAAACTGTGTTACTGCTTGATTTTGGAAACCAGTAACATTAAGGAAAATATATATCGGGACTACTATTAGCTATGTTACCACTATTGAAATGATAGGAGCTGAGTCTTCTAGCATGGCAACATTTGCTACTACCGCCATCTAGTCATCCTTAAACTCAATGGGTCTGATTCATTAAGGAAAGTTAACCAAAAAAAGAGTAAGTCTTCCTTCTCAAGTTTTCTGGACAAAACCATGTTGCAATGCAAGCTGTGCAAATGAGGTTATCATTATGCACATAAGGAAAATACTGGCTGTTTTTTCATGTAGCACACAAATAATTGATAGCTTATTTGTACACTGAAATTTAAAGTTGATCTAGGACATGCTCTATGCCAACTATAAATCTGCTATCAAATTTTTAATTTACCTCCCCCTACAATGCAACATGGTTTTGCCTTAATCGCTTACTTTTGCTTAATATTCCTTAATGAATATGGCATAATATGACTAAATCTGAATTTATAATCTTCCTTTCCTCTAGAGATTCCTCCCATCCCATCCACTTCATCACTATTGATAATACCAATATACCCTCTTCAAGTTCGATGTCTGGGGGTCAATCTCGACTCCTCCCTCTCCTTCAACTGACACACCCAATGCCTTGCCTAATCCTGCTGCTTCCACTTCTGCAATATAGCCCAGAATAGACCACTCCTCTCCATCAATGCTACCAAACCTCTCATCCATTTTATGATCATATCCCGTCTTGATTACTGCAACCTCCTCCTTACCGACCTAGCCCGCACCCGCCTCACTCTTCTTCAGTACATTCTCAATGCTGCAGCACGACTGATCATCCTCTCGACGATCTACATCTGCCTCCACTCTCTGTCAAGCACTGCACTGGCTACTGCTCCCATACAGAAGCCTCTTCAAGCTGCTCACCTTTAAAGCCCTCTCTAACTCCACTGCTCCTTACCTCTCCAATCTCATCTCTACTCATGCTCCTTCTCGCCCTCTACAGTCATCCAACAACTGCCACCTCACCATCCATCTGGTTATCACATATTAGAGTGTTTCAGCCTGTTACTCATGAAGATAGGACACAGATAATAGTCCCTAAAGTGAGAACTAACGAAATCTTGAGGCATACCATGGTCATTATGGACATTTCAAAGAATGTTAAAAAGAAGCCACCATCAGAAAAAAATTCTACTGGATCAGGACGAAAGGTGATAGAGACCAACCTCTGAATCCACTCCCATGCCCAATCTGACTATCCACCAATCATCAAGCCTTCAAATGTGCCTTTAAACTCGCCTCATTCAAGCCTACCAGCTCTCCATCTAACTTTCCCGCCTCCACATCCATTAACTCTCCTCCCCCTCTCGGATCCACCCTCTATGTGTCTGCCCATCCCCTATAGAATGTAAGCTCTAATAAGCAGGGCCCTCTCTCCTAGTGTTTTCCTTATGTAAATATGTCATTTTGCGGGATGTAAATATGTACATGCTACCACCATGCTTTAAAGTAGGTATGATGTTCTTTGGGTAATGAGCTGCATAGTCTTTGCACCAATTCTTTATTTTAGAATTAAAGACAAAAAGTTTAACCCTAGTCTCATCAGACCATAAGGCATTTTCCCTAATGGTTTGAGGTGATAGAATGTACTTATTTTGTTCAAAATTCAGATGGGCTTGTGTGAGAAATGGCTTCCGCCTTGCCTCCCTACCCCAGATTTGCAGAATACGGGAGATTGTTGTCACATACAGGGAGCGACCAGTTCCTGCCCGAAATTCCTGCAAGTCTTTTAATGTTGGCCCCTTTGGATGTTTTTTGGATGTCCTCTTGGCAATGTCTATGCTGTACCATATGTTCACTACTTAATGATAATCTTAAGTGTTCCATGGTACATGTAATGTCTTTTAAATTCCCCTATTCTCTTCTTCAGATAGTTAACTTCAACAATGAGATAATATAGTTGTTTTCAGAGCTCCTAGTAGACCATGGCTATTCCAGTAGGATGGAACCTTTCATTTCTTACACATGTATGCTAATTACCTTTGAAAATGATTTTTATTATGATTATATGACTAAACAGAGGTATGGACCCATTATGAAAGGTTGTGCACACTTATGCTACCAGGGTATGGCAGGTTTTTTATGTTGACTTCTTTTTAATGACTATTTGATTTATCATTTGACTTTTGTTGGTTGCAAGGTCACATTAAATGGGGCAAAAGGTCTGACTTGAATTGAGGATTTACATCAGATATAATTGGAATTTCAATAAGGCTGTATAGACTTTTTATATGCACTGTATGAAAGTCATAGACTAAGAAGGACTGCTGAACATCCACCAGTATTGGGCATGTCAGTCAACATGCATAAATACACATACATACTCTTTATGTCAGAGTCAGTGACACTTTCTCAGAAGACGTTAGTGGAACAGTCACCAATGACCAACATCTGGTAAGAGCACAGCACTATATTTTGCCAGCATCAATTTTCATTACACTTTAAATGGCTTACATTTCAAATGATTAATTGGTAAGTATAATTTGCAGGGACTGCCTATGACTTTCATATTTTAAATCTGTGTGCACCACAGATATTAAAACTGCCACATTCTGCAAGGGTACATTTTATATCCCTGTGTTGCTCTTAGTGCACGTTGCTGCATGCTAAATAGCATTACTAAGCCAGGTAGAACACGGTTTACATATAAAACGCGATCAGAACTAGTGATTGCTTGCGGAGTACAAAGAGCTATATGAGCTCAGTGTGACTTCTCTCACTGGAGGCACCACCAATGTTGTCTTGCAGGAAAGAGAGAATCTGGGTCTAATTACACTGATAACAGTCCTCCCACAGTATGTTATAACTTGCGTTACAATGCTCTAGCATACAGTTTTGATTTCCATGACATACGAGGCTAGTTTAGAATACATTAATTCAATCAAAAAACAAAAGCAAAGGAAAAAAACAACACATGCAGAATTTGTTTTATACTTCCTTTATTATGACTCAAACACATACATTCAATCACTAAATAGACAAATTTGGTATTCCTATAATTGAGATTAAAATGTAGGTATTGTCACGCACCAGGCATTTAGATCCTGTTACTTACCCCTTTGCTTTCTTTCTAAGCTGTCCCTGCGGTCCGCAACCTCTGCTGGTCTCAGATCTCTTATCTCAGATCATTCTTATCTTCTCCAACAATCTGGATTCACATTGTGCCCACGTCAAAGAGGTTCTTTGATGACTCTGTACCAACCGGCTCTTTTGCAAATTGGAGAAATGCATTTTTGAAGTACCATTCATCTCCTTTTTAGGTTACATTATATGTGGTACTGACTTACAGATGGACCCGGAGAAGCTCAAGGCGGATCTCAATTGACCTCTTCCAAACCAGTTGAACATTTTCTGGGCATTACAGGAAAATCATTAGAAATTTCTCATGTGGCTCCTACCACAGCCCTTACCAAAAAGGGGTCTGATCTTTCCAATTGTTGAGAGGAAGCTATAGCAGCAAACTTTTCATTTCTGCTCTAGTTCTACGTCAGCCAGATATGTCCTGACCTTTTATCCTGGAATTGGAGGCTTCTGCAATAGGTGTAGGAGCTGTTTTATCCCAGCATTTCAAGGATGGATATCTTCATCCCTGTGGCTATTTTTCTCACAAATTTCTGTCAGAAGAGAAAAACTAATCTATAGGGGATCAGGAATTGTTAGTCATTAATTTGGCCTTGGAGGAATGGAGACATTTGTTGGAAGGTAGTAAATATCCCATCTCTGTCATCACAGATCATTAAAATCTTGTGTATCTTAAATCAGCCTAGTGTCTCAATCCAATACAAACTAAATGGGCCTTGTTATTTTCCAGGTTTGACTTCAAGGTAACCTTCAAGCCTGGATCCCAGAATTGTAAGGTCGATTCCCTTTCTCTTTTTATGGTTCAAGATGAGGATCTTTGCCTCACTAAAAAAAGTTCCATCATCAATCGTCTATCTTTTTCTACCACCTAAATTGTTCCTACCCCACCTCCAGGGAAAATTTTCGTAGCTCCAGCACTTTGCAAGAATTTGCTTCAATAAGCTCACACTTGCCGTTTCTCTGGACATTCTTGAGTTCAAAACACTCTCAAATTTATTCAAAGATCCTATTGGTGGCCTACTCTCAAGCAGGACATCCAGGAATTCATAGCTTCCTGTTCCAAGTGCCCAGAATAAAATATCTCTTCAGACACCTGAAAGACAACTTCAACCTTTATCTATTCCTAACCAACCCTGGACTCATCTGTATATGGACTTCATTACAGATCTACCAGTTTCTAATATGTCCAACACCATCTGGATTGTTTTCCCAAGATGGCTCATTTTATTCCCCTCACTGGACTACCCTCCGCTCCAAAACTGACTCAATTGTTTATTCAAGTGCTTTTCAGGCTCCAAGGCTTGCCTTCAGATAAAATATCTCTGATCGTGGGGTTCAGTTTGTGGACAAGTTCTGATGGCCTTTGTGTTCAGCTCTCCAATTGAAGCTTAAGTTTTTGTCTTCATATCACCCCCAAACAAACTGTCACACTGAAAGGGTGAATCAGGACTTAGAAACTTATCTTCTCATATTGTTTCATCTTCACAAGACAAATGGACATTTTTTTACACTGAGCAGAATTCTCCCACATAAGTAGTACCACTCTCCTCTGGGTCTGCATCCTTTGTCACGGTCTATGGTCTTCATCCTAGATTACCCGAGTTCCAGCCTTTTCCTTCTGTCATTGTACTTGCTGCTAATAATTTACATCAGTTCACTAAAATATGGAAGGCGGTTTCTTCTTCTCTGTTAAAGACTTACTCCAATTACAAAAAATATGCTGATCGCAAATGTCGAGAATTACCCATTCTCAAACCAGGGGATCGAGTCTGGCTATGCACTCGCAACCTGATGCTTAAGGTACCTTCCATGAAGTTTGTTTCTCCCTACATTGGTCGATTTCCCATAGAGTGAGTCATTAACCCAATAGCTAACAAACTCAAACTTTCTCCATTCCTATAAATCCCATACTACTTCCATATATCCTTGTTGAGGCCTTTGGTCTTGAATAGGTTTCATTCTGCACTCTCTAAGACTCCTAAATTCTAAGAGAACAAGGAGTTGAGTATGAAGTAGAAAGGATACTCTATTCATGGATTCATCATGGTCATCTTCAGTATCTTATCGATTGGAGAGGTTACAGGCCAGAAGAACGAGTCTGGATTTAAGCCACTGATGTACATGCTCCACGGTTGGTCCGTATCTTCTATGCAAAATTCCCTTAGAAGCCGAATAGGGGTTCAGGGTATTTCCACAAAAGGGAAGGGGGTACTGTCATGCACCTGGTTCTATGTTCTTGTTACTTACCACTTTGCTGTTTTTCTAAGCTGTCCACCAGGTTTGCAATCTCTGCTGGTCTCAGATCTCTCTACAGGATGCTGCCCAGTCTGTCTCTACTCCAGAGATCCCTCCAAAATCAGTACATGGGCGCTGCCATTTTGGATTCAGTCACCTGCTCTCCCTCTGCCAGTCAGAGTACTGCTTCAGCTCAGCTGACTGCAGCTTTCAATCAGGGGATAGCAGTCTCCATTCCAGGGTTTCCTCCAAACTCAGTTCCTGGGCACCGCCATCTTTGATCCAGTCACCTGATCCCTCTCAGCCAGCGAGAGTGCTGCTTCAGCTCAGCAGACTGGTGATAACAGTTACTATAAAAGGACTCCCTGGAGCCCTTACCTGTTGCCAGTGCAAGATTGATTCTTCAGACGCCAACCTGCTTCCCAGCAATCTTCTCAGTTATTCCTGCTCAGAGAGTGTAGTTTGCAATGCGGTTCCAGTCCGCTCCAGTATTCAAGTTCCAGTCCGGTCCAACAATCCGGTTACAGTCCTGTCCAGCAATCGGGTTGCAGTCTGGTCTAGCAATTCAGCACAGCATTCCGGTTCCAGCCTGGTCCAACATTCCGGTTCCAGTCCCTTCCAGTAATCCAGTTCCAGTCTGCTCTCCTTTGTTAAATCTGACCACCGTCTTGCTATTCTTCACTACTTGCCAGTCTCCAGTGCCATTCATATTCTCTAGTCTCCTGAACTCACAGCTTCCATTATATGTACCAGTCCTTTCTCTTCCATGCAAAGGAACCTAATGAAGCCACCCATCTTTTTGCACATAGTAACCAGTTCTGCTCCAGAGAGACAAACCAGCCTGGGTACAGACAGACCCTAAGGCATGACAGGTATATTTTGGGGCTAAATTAATTGTATAAAAGTTGCTAAGGGCGGAATCATGGAGAAATGTATTTTACTTTACTGTTTTTGCCTGTTTTGGCTATATAATGTTTACAAATGAAAAGTGAATGAAACAATGAAAATTTACCCAGCCCCCTGAGTAACACTTAAACCGATTTCTATGGCATTGAATGAGTTTAAATAGCAAGAGTAAAATGGTGCAGCTGTGTATTTAAATATATTGGCACAGTTTATGTCCTTGTCTGTGTACCATTGTTTGCAAATGCAAAACTTACATAACACGTGATAATGATATTTGATGCAGAAAATGAACTAATTGACCTTGAACATTCTTTTATTTTTCATTGTACATTATGTATAGTTTAGGCACTGTTAATGTGCTAAGCATGTGTGCTAAATAAACAGACTTGCATAACCATTATACTTAAATCAATCGTTTTTCATCAACAATAACTGCACTTCAGAAATGTGTTGACTTGTAAATGTTATGCTATAGCTTTTACTATTTGCATTACTTTATCTCTGTGTTTGCAGTCTGTGTTTGCTTCTGGATATGACACAAATCAACTATGCTCTCTTGCTATAGGATAGTATCCATTAAAGGGCAGTTCTACAGCTCTATAAGGGATTTAAGAGAAACTATGTAAGGGAAACAAAAATAAACAATTTTATCTGGTTTATATAAAGGCATTGATGAAACACAAAGATGGAAGTCTAAAAGTGCAGGCACTCATTGCTAGAATGGCCCCTTGGCACATGTTCAAATCACGTAATCCACTGGTTAGGGGATTGACTCCATCCGACAAACATTCTTTTTTGTTGCTTTAAATCCCAGTATAGTACCTATCTAGGACAGGTGTATCCCATTGTAGCCAACTTGTTATAGACAGGAACTTCTACCTGGGAAGCCGACTACATTATGAGCCAATCAGAGAAGAAGCCATGTGTTCACTGCATACCAAAGCTAAGAACTACTTATCCTTAAAACACTGTAATAGCTTACAGTGGAGTCAAAAAGGTGCTGAGGAGAAAGAGACTTCTGAGTTAGCAAAGGGTACATTACTGTAGAGGAGTAAGAGTGAGGGAGATAGCCATGCAGAGGCTGCCAGCAGACAGGACTCGGGGTGATATAGGGTTATTAAAAGAAAGTTTGGGGGCGGGAATGGAAAAAAGGGTGGGTGTGAAAAGCAATAGCAATTGGTAAAGAAGAAAGAGTTATGAGAAGAAGTTTATAAAAGAAGGAGCTGGGTAATGTCTCAACAACACTACCTCTGCATACCCCTCAAATCTCATATAAAAATACTCTCCCTCCCAGCCTCTTAGATCTACCTCTGACCTGTGCCTTGTCTCGTCTCTGGTAACCACCTCTCACTTGCCCCTAAACTTACACTACCCTTACCACACTCAATCAGACTTTCCCACAACCTTCAAATCTTTAGATGTTCTTTGAAACCACATCTCTTTTTTAGAGGGGACCTTATCCCCAATGACACTATTCACACTAATACATCCTCACAGCTGTCCCAATCTTCACTTTAAGCCACACTATCTCCTCTTGTTTCAACTGTGTCCTCTTCCGCTTGGAATGTAAGCTCTCTAATAAGCAGGGTCCTTCATACCTTTTGTTTTCATGTCTATTGTTATTTTGTTATTGCCTACACTCGCCTTACACATTTCCTTTCTGCAAAACACCCTATTGGATTCTCTTCAATCAGGATCCCCCTGCCATAATGACTAATCAACCCTAGGCTGTTCAGCGCTGGGCTGGATTCCCTAGGGAGTGGGGTCCGCCGAAAAAAACAAGCGGGCCCCCCCCCTAGAAAGAACCAGCCCAGTGCTCCCAGTTCTCAGAGTCGAGATACATTGCTGTTGGGAACTATTTGCCTACATACTCTCTATCGGAGTCTGAACTTTTAATCATTGATGTCTTTTTCTGTTGGTATTGATATATACCTTATTGTCTCATACTACTATAGGGAGTATATGGTCTTATTACCTCTAGCTTCCTTCATTATTGTGAAAAATCACAAGTACATGTTTATTAATTGTTTTTATTGAATGTGATATTTTAATAAATTATTTTGCATTTCATAGCCGGCTGGGATTCTATAATACCGATACAGATATTTTTCTATTTACTAGTATAATTATCTATTGATGGTGTTTGAACATTTAACATCTGGGGGTAAATGTATCATACCCCGGTTTTGTCAACTCGCGGGAGTTCGGCGTCTTTGCAGCTTAAATTTAAAGTGGCGCTGCCTTGTAAAGGGAAGTTTCCTTTTACAAGGCAGCGCCGCTTTAAATTTAAGCTGCGAAGACGCCAAACTCCTGCGAGTTGACAAAAGCGGGGTATGATACATTTACCCCCTGGTGTCATTTGCGCTGGTTGTTTTTGCTTTCTATATCTATCCATTTGTGGGCTTGACCCTGCCCATTTCCAGCTGCATTTCTCTCCAGATATTTCTCCATTTACTTTTAAAGTTTTCTTCATACCATAGCGCCTTATATCATTTGGGTTTTTGGTTTTTCCTTTGGAGTTGAGTATCATCTCTATGCTGATGATACAAAAATTCATCTTGGATGTCCTCTTGCCAACTCAAACTCAATCTTTCAAAAACATAGATGCTTACTGCCTGGCATTTCCATTTCTGTTGACAACATCATCATAACTCTCGCAGCTATCCTTTGTTTCCCACATCAACTCTATATTTACATCATGCTGCATATATATAAAAAACATTTCCATTATACGTACATATCTCACACAAGACATTGCAAAAGCTTTAATTCATGCACTCATCTTCTCCCGCATTGACTATTGTTATTCCCTCCTTACTGGTCTTCACAAAATCAGACTCCGACCCCAACAATCTATTTTGCACACAGAAGCTAGATTGATTTTCCTTGCAAATCATTTTACATCTGCTTAGTCACTCTGTCAGTCTCTACATTAGTTGCCTGTTTTTAAATGAATCCAATATAAAATTCTTCTACTAACATACAAGGCCATCAACAAAATTGCACCAACATATATCTCCTCACTTGCCTCAAAATATCTCCCAACTCGACACCTCTGTTCTGCACAAGATCTGAGTGTCTCTTCCACTCTCATCACTTCTCCCCATTCTCAGTTACAGGGCTTTTTTTGGGCTGCACCCACTTTATGGAATTCACTCCCTCAAACCTTCAAGCGTTCTCTGAAAGCCCACTTCTTCAGACAAGCTTATAATATTCCTCTACCACCCTCTTAATCTCCTGAGGTTACCCTATTACCACTCTCGCAGATGCTTCTTAGACAGCGCCGCTGCTGCTGTATAGGACAGCGCTGGCGAAACGGAGCTGCTGCGCATGCGCAGCAGCTCTCTCAGTTTTTTTTTTGGTTTTTTTTGGGTCGGCAGGGGGAAACCCCCCCCCCCCCGACAATCCTCCGTGCGCCGCTGTCTTTATAAGGCTAACACAAGACAACAACCCTCTGGCGAACATAGTTGTGTGACTGAGCATACAACCCACTAAATACTTTGCAACCTTTGCATTCTAGCTGGACAAATATTCAATACAATGTAGCACTTACCCTTGTGTATCAAACCATTGTCCCATAGATTGTAAGCTTGCGATTAGGGCCCTCTTATCTCTACCTATGTATGTATTACTCAGTATTGTTGTTTTACTGTTTGTTCCCAATTGTAAAGCACTATGAAATTTGCTGGTGCTATATAAATAAATGTTGATGATGATGATGATGATGATGTCTACCTTGTATGTCCCTGTTTTATTTATGTATTGTTTCCCCTACTGTACGGTGCTGCGTAACACTTTGGCACCTTACAAATCTGCAATAATAATAATTATAATAAGTGAGGAAGAAGATATATAATCTATTAACACATTTTATAAATAATTCTTTTGTGTACTTGACTATTCTTATTGACTAGATTTTCCTAATTCCTTGGGCTTTTTTGTTTGGTTTATATAGTTTCTTTGGTATTCCAAGTTGACTCAATTTTCTATCCATTTGTTTCATTGGCACTTAAAGTTAAATTATTAGGAATATAGTAATTAATTTAAGCAACAAAGTGAAACTCTGAGTAACCTAAAAGACAAATGACTGCTTTGGAATTAACTGCACTGCAAGAAACAGCAAAAAGATGAATGCAGGGTGGGATAAAGTCGGCGACAAACTATGACTGATGACCAAACAGAATGCAAACATTATCGTCATCGCCATGCAAATATGACTCCTCAGCTAATTGTCAGTCACAAAGAAAATACAATCGAAGAGCGCTCAGGACAGAGGAAATATCATGTCAAGGCCTACAATGTCAGCGAACAAGATGCCACGCCATTCTTGATGTCTGTAACCTTGATGAAAACAATATTTATGCTCCTAACTGTGGTCCCATGAACAGTATTTGTGAATTTTGCCACGCTAAGCATTTTGCGGCTGAGTAGTCATCTGACAAACCATTTCATCAATGCTGCAACAAGAATAAAGACAAATTGGGTGCAATAAGTTCTGCCCCTGTTATTGAGCACTTAATTAATGGACAACATGAACATTCAAAAGACAGTGTTATTTTTTCCATCATTTTGATGGGCTTTTAACTAGTTAAACATAATTGATAAGTTTCACTTTCAATACCAAGGATAACCACATGGTTTGCTGTTGAATCATTGTAAATTGAATGACTGATGCTGCTTAGTACATTTTTTAGACAATAGCATAAATCTATATCTGATTTCAATGCAGAGCATAATTTCTATGGAAAGTGCCCATTATTATACACTGATGAATGAGGATAAAGGATAGAGGACCACCTTCTTCTTAACATGGCAACTCACTGGAAAAAAGGTGAAACTTGTTTCATTATATTATGTCTTAAATGACAGTGAGTGATACTTCTGCACATTAACTCTAGACGTTCTAAGCATGTGTACCTTGATCCTTGCTCTATAAAAGAGAAGACAAACACCCAGATGTTAATAATAAATAATAATAATAATAATAATAATAATAAAAATTATTATTATTATTATATTAGTAATTGATTATATTGTAAGCACAAGCCAATAATTAAAAAAAAGATAAAATCATAGAGATTCAAAATGAGAAGAAAACAATGTAAACTCATAAATGTCTATTTAATCAGTGCACAAAATATTTGAATCCCACAAAAAAGAGCTCACATGCAATATGAGAATGCTTGATTTAACTGATTGGCTTACAATCATGTGATAAACTTTTTTTAATACATAGCACCAATGGCTAATTTGCTAGCAGCTTTGCTACATATCTAGTAGACTTTGATATTCACTTGATTAATGGATTTCTCAAGCCAAACTAAATGTACTTTTAAAAATATATTCTGTCCATTTATTAGAAGTGATGCCTATAGTAATATAACTTGCCAAAGCCTTCTGTTGAATATGATTGCACTGCAGCTGCAGAAAATCCAAGCAGAGAAAAAAAATTAGGCCAGGACATTATTAAATTTTAAAGTATCCCTTTGCTATACTGTTGTAAATAGCCAAATAGGGTATCTAAATCTCCAGAGATCTAAAGTATAATTTCTTTATCATGTTCCATTTAAAATTTAATTATGTAGTCTACAACAAGGATGAATTTCAGTGTTCTAAATAGGTCAGGCAATGAATAAGCTAACAATATTATACATTTTCTCCCAGAGAAGTTCAGACAGTTTTACATTTGGCAACATCATTATATGTATGCATGTTTACTATTGTACATGCATGAATATTGTAAAGATTTATTTTTTGTGTCTGTACAATTTAGGAGGCTGTATTTCACAATAAATGTATGAAGAGGCTTGCTTAGGATTTCACTGAAGGATAGAGACAGGCTTATTTAGCAAGCACAAAATATACAGATGCACACTACATGTAATAATTACATTTTGCTCAAAGATGTCTATTTGCCTGGATCATCCATGCATGTGCAAGGCTACTTTCCTATTTGAGACGTGCCCCAGTACAAATGCTTCACAAAACTGTTTAATGGTCCTGATGGAAATGCAGAGGGTGGGAAGAGTAAAAACATCTCTTCAAAGACCGGCCTATTAACAGTTTAGTACCAACTCCTTATACAACTTTTAAATTTTTTCTTATGTGTTCAGAATAGTGAAATATAGACTGTTTTATTATATGTACCACATTTTATTATATGTATAACATTTGTACATTTTAATGTTATGATACATTGGTATTTGTGAGCTTATAAGTGCACCTTCCCACATAAAGAAAAAGCTGGAAAATTCAAAAAACATCCCAAAATACTGCCCAAAGTTCAATCTCCGCCACCACAGAAAATCTGCAAATGTTAAGTCCTTTTTGAGAGTAAAAAAATGCTCTGCAGCTCCTGCTAGGATGGAAATATCTCCATAAATGTGTGCTCTCCACTTCCTGAAGTTCAGTTAAATATTTTGCCCCATAGCACAAAATCTGATTTTGGTGTGTGGGTGCAATGTCTAGCTCATAAAACTCTTCCATTTTAAAGATCTAACCAGGCACTCTCATAAATGGGTCCATATACAGGGTGTCAGGCACCATCCCCGTGCACACGGGAGGTACCGGGGACGGTTGCCTTCTGTTCTCCCGGGATCCAGCAGGAGGTTCGGGCCCATTCGCCCAAACATCGCATCTCCGTTGCTAGGCAATGGAAACGCCGATTAGTTCTTACTGTCAGTGGTTAGATCAGCTGACCGCTGACCCCACGTCCACCAATGAATCCTCAGCAACCTGTATTTAAACTAGACTCTGGAACCACTAGAGTGCCAGAGTATCTAGTCCCTAGGCTCCAGCATTGTGTATCCTGTTATACTTATATCTCAAATTTTCACCTCAGTTCTGCCTGACCACTCTTTTGGATTCTCCCTTAGACCCATTCTCTGGTTTTGACCTTTGGCTTCCTGACGCTTCATCTGCCTTATCCTCCGGTACCTTTTCTGCCCATTCGGATTTGACCTTGGATTGTACGACTCCATTAGGTCTGCGCACATCTCTAGATTGTACTATTTAGTCTCCAAGATCATTTTCCTTTTAGTACTTCCCATTGTCATAGAGTTCCATGGGCAGAACCTCACCCAAGAATGATATGTAGAAAATGAATAAATATACAGCTATTTGCCAGTAATTGTAATGATCATTGTTTTATTTTGTATTTTGCTTCCAGGTATGCAAAAGTTTTGAGAAAAAAATTATCTTTAGGTTAAAAGAATCCACAAAAAACATATAACAGCATCCCATTTCTCCCACTCCTTTAAAAATATGGAGCATGGACAAAACATGTAGTAAGTGGATATGTGCAGTATGTTGGTATGATATAAATAAAATCTACAAGCGTGTGGGCAAGCAGAGTTGAACAGAAGTATTAATCTCAAGAATACAGGCCTACATCAAACATGCGCAATTTGACTTTAGCATGCAATATATATATATATATATATATATATATATATATATACGTGAATGAATCTGTACACACACACACACACACACACTTTCTGGCATGTCTTTGCTTCTTGTCAATTTCAATGTTGTCTGCAGAGGCATTAACGCAAGGTAAAATGAAGTTTCTATGAGAGCTCTCAATACGTTAATAATACACTATGCTGCAGGAAAGCTTTGAGATGTGTTAATGAAAACATTTCTAACACTTTGTTAGAATGAACATGAAGTACAAGGTTTTATTTACACTTTTAGCAATATTTGTGAGTAAAAGCTTGTCCTCATTACTTTTACATGCATTAACCTATTGCAACACTCCTCAAATATAAAGTGTCTAGCTTTTTAGCAGTGTAGTTTAATTTGTTACATTTAACCATCAACTGCATTCCAAAACATTTTTAGTTCTGGTTTCCTTTAACAGTCCAAGTCTATACGGTATTTCCTATGGTTGTGGGAAACTGTGTAGTGAATTTAGAAAAACCTTTCCTGTGCGTCAGGTTTTAGGTAGACTTCCCTTGTGCAGGCCACTGTTGAATTTTCCCTATAGGGATGCTTTGATTTTGCTATGAAGTCCATTGCTGAGTATGTGGTGGGAACTCTCTGCCCAGATATTCAAGTGCAGTCAGGTTTAGGTGACCCTCCCCATATATATATATATATTTTTTCAAATTAATGTAGATTTTAGCAATACACTCTAATGCATACTGCTAACTAAGGGGACATTTAAAATGCTTATAGTGATAATTTTATTGCAGGGGTTCTCAACAAAAGGTCCAGTAACTTTTTTGGCATCCATAGATTCATCTACAAAACATGTACTATATTATTTCTTTGCATCTCACCATACTATCCAAACCCAGTCCATTAAGGAATGGAATTGTATTTAGAAGTGACTGTAAAAATGCATGGAGTGATAGGTGTTTGTTTGTGACATTCATCCAAAAAATGTATGTTCCGTACAAAGTCAGATATGGTGCAATTCTTATTATTTTATAATTACAGCTATATGTCATTGTTGTCATAGAGGAGGAGAAGTCTTCACCTCCAGTAATCTGGGCCCTGGTCTTTTCATATGCCATGAGCCCCTAAACCACACTCCAAGTAGTATGGCAACTCATCCCTTCCTTCCCATTCCCAACATGACCTTTATGCTCCTTCCTATTGTCACATATGACCACAAACATCTCTCACTTATTCCAATATGAGTCCTACCCTCAAATTGTCACAAATGATCCTGACATCACTCACTTTATGAAATATGAGTTCCACCTCTCATCTCCTTGTCAAATATAACTCCCATACTCCCACTGCAACATATATTCCCCACCCTCCCTACTTTTGTCACATATCGTATGTGACAATGATAGGTAGGGTGGGAATCATATGTTATGAGGTAAGAAGGGTAGAAGAACATACATGACACTTATGCTTCCCCATCACTGTCCACAAGCTTCCTCCCACCACTGCTATTCCATGTGGGTAGGGGTTCTGTGCCGAGATGCACAGGACAGCCTAACAAAATTGAGAGAACAGAAAGGGTTAGACAAATTTTTAGCGGAAAGGTGTATCCAGGGATACGACCGTTAATTTAAAATAAAGGATAGTAGTGGATATAGGGTAAAAATTGGATTGCGATATTGAGTCTGGGGGAATTTTCAAAATTGAAACAGATGGGCGGTTGCCTACTCTGGATTAATTTCAAATATAAGTGCAGGGTCGCAGGAGATCCAAAATAGGTTGAACTTGATGGACTGGTGTCTTTTTTCAACCTCATCAACTATGTTACTAAACCTTCTTAACTGCAACAGTAAATAATAACATTCATTTTTAATTAGTAGGCTTCCTTATACCCAAGTAACCCGATTATTAACTTATCAGCCACCACATTTAATACAGAGTCCAAACATTGGATTACTTGCCCAATCAAAATATTTATTGTGCCCACAAACCCTGTATTATAATAATAGGCTCCACATATAATAGAGACCTCATATAAAATAAATCCCCCAGTTGCAACATTACAAGAATAACTCACACATTACATTACTAGTGTCCATCACCCCACAAATTAACACCCCCACCATATCACCGTAACACCCCCACTACTTTAAGTAAGAAACAGGAGGGGAGGGAGAGAAGGAGCAAGAGGGGAGGGATGAAGGGTGTTGGACATAACTAGGACATTTAAGATGATGACTGGTCCCTAGGAAGGATGCCAGCCACCAGGAAGAACATCAATGTCAGGTCAGGCACTATATAGGCCATGGTTGGCACCATTTTTTCTCCAACGTCACATGGGCCCCTATCTTCTCTTATTTTCAGTTGACATTTTTGGCCTCATAGCAATATTTATTGCAATTGGCCAGGGCATACCAGTGTAAGCTGTGAGCCAATCATGGGACACTCACATCTTATTCTGTGGAATACTTGGGCCTTGTACATCCCTCTTCTGTTAAGTCCCCATCGGGGGTGGACCTAGACTTTTCTTTAGGGGGGACGATTTAGCATAGCCATGTCCACTCTGATTGGTTATTCCATGGCCCATCCTTCCCTTTGACCAGTGGTCCCGATGCCAATCATGTTAAATATTGAGATGCAGTCGAGGGTTTCTTTTGATTTAATTTTATTGTATTTATTTTTCCTATCTTCATCTCTAATAAAAACTTGAAAATAACCTCAAATGTAACCAAAGAAGTTTTTCCAATCAGAATTTATTAATTGTGACACTACTTATGTGATTTATATACTGCAATGCCCTTGTGGACAGTAGTACATAGGTAGAACAACCAGAACTGTTAAAATCCGACTTAGAGAACATAGACTTAATATTCTTAATTTGTTTATTAACCACAGTGTTTCTAGACACTTTGCTATTGAACACAATGGGGATCCTTTGGGTTTGTCTATTACGGGGGTTGATCATGTTGTCACCATACACTGTGGAGAAGATTTAGGATTTAGGTTTAGGAGTTTATGTAGGAGGGAGGGCTTCTGGATATTCAGATTGTGGTCTTTACTTTGAAAGGGTCTTAATGAGTCCATTAAGTTTGAATCCCAATTATAATAATCTTTAACACTGTTGCATGGAAAGTATATGATTAAATGAGGTGATTGTTTTGAATGATACAATGCGCTCTCTGTTTGTAATGAGAACATTCGATGTTCCATATAATAAATAGACTTTCATAGTATTGTGTGCCCCTAATGAACGGTATGATATTTAGTGGGATTCTTTTGTGGATGTTAGAATGCTATTTTAATATAAATTGTTAATACCATCTACCTACGCTCATATTCTATGTCTTTACAAAAAGGGACAAAAGATGAGCTATATAATGTATTCCCTTATGCATTTGAATTTTTTTGTAGGTGTTTTCTGAATCCCTTAAGATGGATAATATACTGATATTACAATTATGTTAGATGTTGTAACCATATATCCACAAGAGATGATACAAATGGATTATATGGAAGCTAGATGCTGTGGATGCTGTAACCATAGTCATGTTAGAAGATATGATTTGATTATATGGAAGTTAATTTAGAACTTTCCCTTTTCTGCTGCCCTGCATGAATAAAATATTCATAGGAAGGTACTGGTAATCTTTAGTTGTGGACATAGATGTTAGTTTAATTATATTATTATAATTTATTTCATTTTTAGATTATTATTATTATTATTATTATTATTATTGTATGTAATATCCACAGAGTTTGTGAGTTTAACACAAAATTCAAGCACTCGTCTGGCAGTTGTTAATTTGAAAGTAACAACTTTTAATTACAGTCACATCCTATACTGGGACAACCTACCTTTTGGGGATGAACTCTTAAATAACAGGCACACACAACACTCTGGTTTGACTTGCAAGCTGGAAACACACAAGAGGAGATACACAGGATCTTTCTCCCCATTTGGACACAGGAAAAGCGAAGTATATATGGGCCCTTTTATGGGGCTCTGGTAATATTTTGCACATGAGGGAATAGACTTAAATATTAGTAATATTGTCAGTGTTGTCAATGTTTTAATCATAAAGCTATAAACTATAGGATTACTATATTAGGACTTCATGGATTGGCTTCTATCTTGGAGAGATCATATTTGGTCAGTAATGATATGTTGCTTAAAACGATATTCTTTCATTTGTAGATTTGTTTGCAGCTGTGATATTGTAACATTGTAAATACATTGAATAAGTGATATTGGATGGAAGTTAGCAAAAAGGTTATTGTGGGAAAAATATCTGGGTTGTAAGAAGACTGTATTATTTAACACTATACTATAGCTTGTGAATGGCTGTGTCACACCACGAGGATTCTGGGTGATGCCCGAGTGTTTTGCCTGGTTTGGCGATACCTTCAGAGAGGCGCAGAGTCTAATGGAGAGGAAAGTTTTCACCAGGAACTCCCACAAGGGAGTATGGGCTTAGCAGCTCCATAATTGCAGGTCGCGGTACTCTTAAAAGGTGATGGGCGAAACCACGAGGAGAACCTGGTACACCGGAACAAGAAAAGATAGAAGGTAGTGGGAGTGTAGTTCAGTAGCAGTAGTTGCCACAGAGATCCTGTAGAGCTGAGAAGCCCCTAGATTCAGTAAGGTAGTGGAGCAAGGTTCTGCAGCAGCTGTTGCCACGGAGGTCCTGTGGAGCTAGGAAGCCCCTAGAGTCAGGAAGGTAGCAGAGCAAGGTTCTGCAGTAGCTGTTGCCACGGAGATTCTGTGGAACTGGGAAGCCCCTAGAGTCAGGAAGGTAGCGGAGCAAGGTTCTGCAGCAGCTCTTAACAAGAAGCCCAGGAAGGAAAGTATGGACCATGTAGCAAAGAACTGGAGACTACTCAGGTGAGAATCACTGCAGGAAGCTGGAAAAGGTAGGAGCCAGAACTGGGACGTCTAACCTGGAGGAAAGACTTGAAGATCTGACACCATACTACAACAGGAGGTGCCTTTTATAGTGAGAGCTAGCAGCTGATTGGCTGCAACGAATGAATGGAAGAAATTCCGGGTCTGCACATGTGCAGAACTCGGCAAGATGGCTTCTGCACTGGAGAGCCGCTGTGTCTGTCTGAAGTGACGTAGAGGCAGAGAAGACAAAGTAAGCAAAATCGGGCCGCTTGTATCGATCAACGGGACTGAGTGGGGACATGCTGCCAGTTTGGGTTTAAACCGGAATCTACCTTTTGTGAGTGATAATGAAGGTAGTTATTAAATGGTCATTGTTATATTAGCATTAATAGTATATTTGCCACATCATTGACCCTCCTGATAACAGAGAGCAATAACAGGATCTCAAGGGATATAGCACTTGCTTTAGTGTCATAAATAGATACCCTTTTACAATACTCTTTGAAAAAGTCTCACATAGAGACAAAATGCATCAGTGTTCCTAAGATGGGAAATAGTGACACTACAAGTATTCCACCTCAGTACACTAACGGAGTTATCTTACCTGGAATGGCATAGATGTGCTGAAAGGATTGCTTTACTTGGGGTGATGAAAACATCACATACCTGGAGACTGCTGTGTGAAGGTGGCCACCTAATTTAAGCACTGAATAATAGATATTTGCTAAGCATGGATCGTGTGGAGATTTGAAAGTACTGGTTGTGTATACCAACTAAGTACTGCGCTCTTTGAATCTGATATCGGCACCACAGGATTCTTTAGCAGTTTCTCTGGATTTAATCCCATATTGAAATAACTATTTGTTGGAACAACATGTGGAATGAGGTTTGAAAATTGCCTTTACAAACAATGTGTTTTTTTCCTTGCAGGATTTTTCTGATTTGTCTTAAGGTTGGTTGTTTTGATTTGTTGTTTTCCGCTGTAGTTATTTTTCTTATTTTATTTGCTTTTACAAACCTATGAGTGTTTTCACCAGTTGTTGCCATCAAACCAATATGTCAGAATTAATTAAAAATTAAATTAAAGAACACTCTACAATCTTTTATTAAAGCCAAGCAGAAGCAGACATTTCATTGATTCGGAGTAGAATTAAATTTAACTTTTTTCAAAAAGTGGGATAGAGCTTGTATATGAGGTTTATGGGTATTTTCTTCATAGCAAAACATGAGATGTGCAGTAATCATACCCATATGGCTTTCCACTTTCAATACATTACTTAAACATATGTTAAAATAATTATATAAAATATATATTAGATATTGATTTTGAAGAAAACCACAATTGCACTTGCAAAAAAAATATGCAAATTGCAATTTTTAAAAAGCCAACAGTTTTATATCTGAACTGACTTGCCTATTTGCTTATTTTAAGAACTTATTTTATTACCTAGTTATACAAACTGTGAGCAAAAGCTGTTCAACCATTGTAAATTCTGTTTTTAATTATGAACATGCACATAGAACAAAGCTAATGTTCATGTATAAGATCCACAAGAGAAAAAGTACAGTAAAGCAAATATGATATATTTTTTAAAAGCCAAAAGAACACTTGGGAAGTCTATTTGGACTATTTACTAGCCAAGCACATAAAAACACACAATTATGTACACTGCTCCCATATACATGAGATGGGATAACTTCTCTGTCATTTGTTGCAATTGAACATCTGTGTTGCAATTTAGGAACAACATAAAGACTCATTTGTTTAATGTAACCACATTTTAATGAATGCATTGTTAGAGAATTTTATTGATTTTGCATTGTTTATTATGTGCTTTGGCAAGAACACCATAATCCTCTGTGCAATGTCAATGAAAATAAGTAGACAAATACATTGTAAGAGCTTCAAATGTTAGTAAATGCTCTTTAACTAATCTTCATTATCCCAAATTTTACAATTGTGAAATTAAATATTTTAAGAAATAAATGAGAGGGTATATGCATATATGAATTAAAAGGAAATGGAATTAACATATCAGAGTTAAAAAAATAAATATGGCATTCCATTTGCTTGATTTGCATCATATAAAAGCATTGTAAATATGTAGATTTTTTAACTAAAATTGTACTGATGGGGTGAACCTCCTTCCTAAAAGTTCTAATGAGTATATAGATGAATAAAATATTTTTTTAATTTTTATATTTAATTGTTTTTTGAGAAATTCTGGTGTCTTTAATAATTCTACAATTCAATATATATTGGAACCCTCTCAAGTTCTTCTATGTCCTTCTTACATTTAGGTGGGCAAAATTATTATCCAGATGTGGTCTAACTAGTGGCTTTCACAATGGTAATATCTTGTTACATCATGTACATTTATTTCCCATTTTATGCATTTTTGTCTTTAATAATTCTACCATTTTTGGAACAGGTCAAACTAAATTTGTTTACGAGGTTGTAAAGTTTGTCACCACCATTGTTGAAAACTGTACCTACATTCACATGTTTTCAATAAAAGTAATACAATTTTTACAATAAAAATGTGCCATCCAAAAGTTACAGCAAAACTCTACATAAAATCATGAACCAGACCAAGTATTTGGGTTTTTGAAATGCTGGGATCCTGTAAAATCCAGATTTCTAATTATTGAGCAAGGTTTTAGCTTGTAGAATACATTACATTTGTTTTAAATACATTTCCACAAAAACAACAAACTATGGAGGACCAGTTATAAAATGGAAAAAATACAGATTTATATGTGGTCAAAATGGTCAGAATTTTACAATATCTTGAAAATGGCAGTAAACCTTTATAGGCTTCATCTAGATGTATTTCACAAAGGAAGTGAATTGATATGCTTACATAAACCAAAGCAAATAAAAACATGTAATGCTAATTCGGTATCATCTGTAATAAAGCCTTGATGCTCCCTTAGTGTCACAAGTTGTCTAAGGCTACAAAAGATTGTAAGACCACACACATGTATACTCCAGCATACATATATTGTAAGGTTGCAAAAGATAAGGGTACAAAATTTCAACTTCTCATAAATTACTATTGTCTTGCTCCAGAAGAAGTTAAAACAAAGCCCCAAAATGGCAATTTAACATTTAAAAATAGAAAATTGCTTTAAAAAACGTAATATTTTATCATCGTTCATAAGGATACACAAGAGCAAATAAATATTTACTTTAAAACATTGAAACTATGCAAAAGGGAATTGATTTACTTTGTGAAGATACAATTACTTTCTCATCTAGAAGTGTGGCTCTAGCAATAGTTGTCAGGAGACCATTATGGTTGCATCAGTGGGTGGTAAACCCACAAACAAGGAATTGTTCAATTACGCTTTAAATCTATTTGTGGGAGGTATTTTGTTTGCTGGAAGGCTGGACTCAAAGATTCAGATAGTTACTAGAAGTAAATCACATTGTTCACCACAATATAGGAAAACAAGATGTTTACCTTCATATTCTCAACAGCAATTTTGGAGAACACAAGATTATCGGGCACAGATTCATTTTTTTCTGCAATTTTAGGATACCACATTCAAACAGCTTTTTTGTTCCTTGAAGAAGAAAGAAAGTAAGCCAGAGCCAAAAGTTCACAATGGCCATTTCCTAAACATAACTCCATGGAACCTTGTAGGGGGCAGAATGTGGAGACTTGGATGGTCACTATTCAAGTTCACTGGGTTTGCAACATCATTTGCGGAGGATACAAGACCGAGTTTCCCACTATATACAGAAAGAATACAAATACAGAACCCCTTACTCTTTAGTGTAAATGAATGCAGTTTAAAAAGGCTGGAACATGCAAGTAAATCTATATTTTTAAAACTATATTACTGAAATATAGCTCCAATCTGGTCAGTGCTAAGCTGGTAGCTCCATGTGAAGTAAAGGAATGCAAAAAAAAAACAATGCCCCCACTCCAAGAGGCTATCAACCCTGCACAGAATGATGCTAGCATAACGGGTAGCATCCCAAACATAAACTCCTAGAACAAGCAGTAGAGGTCTTCACCTACACTAGACGCATACATTTGCTCACTGTAGTATGAGTGGTAGGAGGATGTTCAGGAGATAGTATAGACTCTAGCTGATGGCCGCAGTCTGGCAATCCAGGGGTAGTCAGATATATTGACACAACAGGCGAAGTCCGGAAAACAGGCATTGGTCAGGGCAACAGGCAAGGTCCGGTAAACAGGCAGAGGACATAACGGCGGGCAGTCAATCAGTGTAATAAGCACACAGGCACAACCTGAGTTGGTCAACAAAAGTGTAAACTGAACCTATAACCGGTAGGGTGGCTAAGTCTCCTTGCCTTAATTAATACAACTGCCCAATCAGAAGCAGGGCTGATCCCTAGCACAGATTAGGCTCACGCGCCTGGTTGTTTAACATCTTGCCAGGCGCGGTGACAGTTGACAGTGCCGAGGGAGTGTCCTGGTTGCCCTAGCAATAGCTGGGGCGCTTGGGCCGGAAGTGATGTCCCAGAGCAATATCCAGGACGCAGGAGAGTGGGCAGCCGTCGCAAGCAGAGTGGCGGCCCTTGACAAAACATTTTGTAATAAGAAATATGCCAACCAGGTCCTTAAGGCCCTTAAGACCCCTGTCCATTATGCAAAACAACTCAAAATAAGTAAATGCATACACATACAATTTTAAAATATACTTTAAAATAAAGATTCCCCAACCCCTTGTTGTCCTCATTATTAAATATAAAGCAAACTAGTATGTCTTGTTTCTTCATAGTTCAAATGGGGAAAGAAACATATTTTCTCCTCTCTTCTGTATTAATCCATCATAATCCTAATTGGAATAGACCAGTGAAACTACCTATAAAAAACAACTAAATACACTAATGTTTAACACTGTTAAATGACCATAGCAGAGAGTCCCCAAGGCTCCACTGGCAGCCAAGCACAAGCATTTTTCCTCACTAGCAGTTTGAGATTTACTGCTTTCTTACTACCCCGCATGCCAACACTTGTCTATTAGCAACAATTTAACCAATAGCAACACACAATTATACTGTACCACTCTATGAATGCACCTCTCCATCTGTCTATATGTCAATAATTTACACGAATCAGCCAATCAATTGCTCTGAATGGAAAAATGTCACCATAGACAGACCTAATGGAAAACTTGAGATAACAGAGTAGCATTCATGTGACCTGCAATTGAAATACTATTAGCACCTTTTCTTCATGTTGACCTGAAGGAAAACTGATAGTGACACATAGAAAAAGACCAGACACATCTTAGTGTGCAGATAGAAATCTATCATCAATAGCAGGCTATTATTAATCCAGTCCAAATAAACAGATGTCAGCACAGACAGAGCTGAAGGAAAACTTGAGATAACGGAGTAACAATCATGTGACCTACAATTGAAATACACTTACCACATTTTCTTCAAGCGGACCTGAAGAAAATGATAGTGACACATAGAAAAAGACTGGACACTCATTAGTGTGTAGATTGAAAGCTATCATCAATAGCAGTCTATCATTAATCAAGCCAAAATAAAGAGATAGGCTAGAAAACATTAGCAATTTATGTAGCATTGAAGCTAGACAAAAAGCCTTGCAACACAGACCAACGTTTGAATTCCAACACAGTATAACAAACTGTCCCTGCACTTGGCTGTTTCCAATCCTTCATCAACCTGATGTCTGACGATCCTATTAACACATCACTATTAGAATATCTATCAAGGTTTTTCTTTTTCTTTTTTTTATAACATATTTGCCTCAAGGTGATTCTATTTAATTCACATACACAAAACACATACATTGTTATTATTAGTATTATCATTATTATATATTTATTTATTTATTTATTTATAATGCGCCATAAATTCTGTAACGTGGAGAAATAAGTAACAAATAGATGAGGTACTACACATAAGTCACACAGATGAGTGTGAGTAATGCTATGGGGCCTCACACAGAGAGCAGCAAAATACATGACAGGACATACAAGGGAATCAGACAGTAGACAGAATGGAACAATAGGTAGAGAGGACTCTGCCCACAACAACTTAAATTGTAAAGGGAGGGAGTGTGAAATGTTACAAACTATTGAAATTATTTGATATGCTGGTATTGGTAGACATTAGCCAGTAAAGTCTGCATGCGTAAATTATATATTACAGATACAATTGCATTGTGAAAATAAAGTACTTTTCATGGTGGTTTATAAGGAGATTGGTGTAGTCAGGCGTGAACTTAGGATAGGCTTCCAGTTGCCTATAAACCACCTCTCCTCCAGCAAGTACTCCTTGACAGGCTGGTCACCATTTCTGGGGACCTGCCAAGGATAGACAGATCTGTTCCAACCCCCATCTACAGCATGTTCCACCTTTCTCTTTCATAGAAAGAAGAATCTGACTCTGAAATGTACAGATCCAAATGGAAACAGGTAAGTGAGGGCTCTGACTGTAATAGGGGTGGAGGTTAGGTATTAATTTAATGGTGAGGGTAGGTGATAGTCACTTAATACTGGGTGAGAAATGTTAATATATTGGTGGGGAGCAATTTATTTCATCGCCCCCACCACCACCATCATTAAAGACTATTAATTTAAGGTGACATGATGGCATTATTTAACTAATGTTAGGGTGGTTTGGAGCTTATTAATTTAATGCATGGTTGAGTTTAAGGAAAAAGAGGGCTATTTATTAATTGTGAATATCAATTATTTAACATTGGGGCATTTGGGGAAGTAGGTTTATTTATTAAATGGGAAAACTAATTACTTATTATTGGGGCTGTTTGAGTGGAAATAGGTGTATTTATTAAATGTGAGTATCATTAATGCAATGGTCGGGCGAAATAGGTATATCTGTGATTTATGAATGCTATCAATTTAATGTTCGAGTTGGTTAGGGAAAATAGGTTTATTTATTAAATGTGATCCCTATTAATTTAATGTTGGTCTGATTTCAGTTAGGAAGGCCTAATAATGAAATGTAGGTGCTATTGAGTTAATGTCAGGGTTGGTTGCAGGAGGGAGGCCTAAATGGGCTCACTCGCTGCTAGACTTTCCATATCTTATGTTTGTCCCTTTTTTATACAGGGTTCCAACATTCCAGGATCCAGAAAAGCAGCAACTGAGCTTAAGAGAGCAGCACCCACAAGTAGTGAACACTGCAAGAACAAGTAGGAGAGCACAGAACAGTCTGCCAACAGTCCTGATTCTGGTGGGATGGTCCTGATTGTGTGTGACTATCCAGCTCAATCAGGACTTTGTCCAGACCAGTGATAATTGGGATGTATGTTCCACTTCACATAACATACTGATTCCCATGCTTAATTTTCTTCCCAGCTTTACTAATTAAAAACCACTCAACACTCTAGACCAGTGGTTCCCAAACTTTTGCAGTTCGCGGCACCCTTAGAGTCTCCATAATTTTTTCAAGGCACCCCTCCAAAATAATTATTGAGCAGTCCTGTTTTAGAAGTAGTTGGGTCAAAAAAATGTAATAAGTATTTGAGTCAGGACAGAAATACTTATTTAGTTGTATGCAAATATGCCCCCTCTGCATCCAGATACGCTGCCCCCTCTGCATCCAGATACGTTGCTCCCTCTGCGTCCAGACACGCTGCCCCCTCTGCGTCCAGACACGCTGCCCCCTCTGCGTCCAGACACGCTGCCCTCTCCTCTGCCCTGTCACGCTGTTCCCCTCCTCTAGCCTGCCACCTGTCACGCTGTTCCCCTCCTCCAGCCTGCCACCTGTCACGCTGTTCCCCTCCTCCAGCCTGCCACCTGTCACGCTGTTCCCCTCCTCCAGCCTGCCACCTGTCACGCTGTTCCCCTCCTCCAGCCTGCCACCTGTCACGCTGTTCCCCTCCTCCAGCCTGCCACCTGTCACCCTGTTCCCCTCCTCCAGCCTGCCACCTGTCACCCTGTTCCCCTCCTCCAGCCTGCCACCTGTCACCCTGTTCCCCTCCTCTAGCCTGCCACCTGTCACCCTGTTCCCCTCCTCTAGCCTGCCACCTGTCACGCTGTTCCCCTCCTCCAGCCTGCCACCTGTCACGCTGTTCCCCTCCTCCAGCCTGCCACCTGTCACGCTGTTCCCCTCTTCCAGCCTGCCACCTGTCACGCTGTTCCCCTCCTCTAGCCTGCCACCTGTCACCCTGTTCCCCTCCTCTAGCCTGCCACCTGTCACACTCCTTCTCACTCTGCCGCGAGCCAGCCAGAAAAAATAGAAACCAAAAAAAAAACAACTTACCAATCCGCGTGGCGCCGGTACCCTGCATCCTCCTCTCTCACGCAGCTTGTCACTGAATGTCGAGCTGCGTGAGAGAGGAGGATGCTGGGTCCCGGCGCCGCGCGGATTGGTATTTTTTTTTTTTTTTTCTATTTTTTCTGGCTGGCTCACGGCACCCCTGTGACAGCGCCGCGGCACCCCTGGGAGCCGCGGCGCACACTTTGGGAACCGCCGCTCTAGACTAAGACTGAAATCAGATCCCCAACCCCCATAATTTGTACTTGAGAGTAGCTTTATGTGAAGATTTAGGTTTATACAGGTTTAGATCCTCCCTTCACCCTCTGATCCATCCATGTCAAAATACCTTTCCTTTGAAATTCCTGAGCAGTCGCCCTCCATACCACTCATACCACTCTATTTATGCTACTTACTGTAAACATGTATCAACATTTGTAAGGGTTAAACAGAAATGTGTTTTTTATGTAACTATATATTTTCATATCATGTATACTATAAGCTATTGCTTCTATTTTAATGATGGAACCATGCTGTGCTAAACGAATCATATATGTCCATTTGTATTATTACCGCATATGGTCAAAGTCAAAGGAAAAATCGTTCAAGATATCATCTACATAAGAATAGGTTAAACAAAAAAAATCCAGCCTCACATTGGGACCAGACTGAATTAATTGGTGTCAAGAAGTCTTCTCGCTAAAGAATTCAGGTATCTGAAATGAGACATAGAGGCTCCCTGACTGTAATGAACTGTTTGTAGCTAAGTATATGCTATTTAATCACTTAATTGTTACTTGTTTCTAGTGTTTGTTATAGTCACTTAATAAATCACAGGTGTTATCTGAAAATTCATTCCACTGGGAACAACATTATATGTCCTTTTTCCTCCTTGTATTCAACATTATGACTCACATACCTATTTGACTACCAGGCAGATAGCACTGAGCACACATATCTCCCTCCCCATGGATCATAGAAAATCAGCATGAAGTGGGACATACCTACTGATCAGGGCTGCCATCAGGGGGGTACAGGGGGTACTGTTGTACCTGGTCCGGGCTCACCAAGGGGCCCGGCACAACACACACTTACCAGGGGGCCTGCTGTCTTCCAGCTGCTGTCTTCAGACTGGCTGTCATCGTGACAGCCAGGCAGCAGAATGTGATCGCAGGGGCGGAGTAATCATTCCCCTGCGATCATGTGATCCTTCCTTCTCCCTGATGGTGTGGTGAGACCTGACGTCACACCACTGTTCCCGCCGCCGCTGAAGAAGGAGCAGCGAGCAGCAGCTGCAACATCTCTGTAACTGTAAGTATATTTCAAAGATTTTTTTTTTTCACATTTGTCAGTTTGTTTCAAGGGTCTACATTAATAAAAATGAAAATCAGAGATAAAAATTAGAGCAATGTTGAAATAATATTAAAAGATTGAAGTTAAAATACAATATGCATAACACTGGGTGGTTACTGCAATATAAGCAACAGACAGACTGAAGTGTTTGAATAAAAAACAAACCACAGTGTGCAAGTATATCACAATAGGATTAAAACACTGTACTTCCAGCCAATACAGTCCAATATCTTGGATTACTATATGAGAGGGTCTAAGATTTCAAACCAATGTTCATTGTGATGAAAAATTGCTCAATTTTTCATCACAATGAACATTAGTTTTAAATCTTAGACCCTCTGATACAGTAATCCAAGATATTGGATATTTGTTTTTTATTCAAACACTTCAGTCTGTCTGTTGCTTATATTGCAGTAATGACCCAGTGTTATGCATATTGTATTTTAACCTCAATCTTTTAATATTATTTCAACATTGCTCTTATTTTTATTTCTGAATTTCATTTTTATTAATGCAGACCCTGTTCTTTTTGTTGAATAAAATCTGTTTTTTTTTATTGAAAAGGCAATAGGTGTATGGTTTACCATTCATGTTTGGTAACCTGTCTACAATTGGATGCATTTTTTTGGAAGTTGGGGGAGGTACTTGGTTGTCGAGGGGAGGGGGTAATCGAAGGGGGCAGGCATTTTTTTGGGGGCGGGGGGGTTCATCGGGGGAAAAGGCTGCCTGCGTCATTTGTACTGGGCCCCATGATTTCTGATGGCGGCCCTGCTCCTGATTGTCTCTGAAATCGGGACATGTCATGCTGTTTGGAAAAGGAGTGGGCATTTACCTCCTGGAAACAATCTAGGCCTTCCTCACCCAACCAGCCCCCACATTAAATTAATAGCAACCAAATTTAATTTTATACCTTTTTCCCCTCAATGAGCCCCAACATTAAATTTACAACATCCCACATAACATTAATACACCACACATAACATATGAATCCCCACCACATGACATTAAACCCACCAAGACACTTACCAATCCTTGAAGAATGGATTGGTGAATGGAGAGAGGAAGTAAGAGGAGAGGGGTGAATTGGGGAGGATGGGACACAAGAACTGTGCTTATCTGCGGCACAGCTCACAGGTGGTCAGTCGCAGTTGAGGGGTCAGCAAGCAGGAAGCACAGCTATGGAGGGGCAGGTGCCTTTAGACCAGGGTCAGCCCCAATAATCCCATGCGCTCAGTCTAGGTCTCCAGACCCCCATACCCCACTCCTTCCTAAAACTCTCACTATGCCTCCCACTCAGAGTGAGTGAGGGACCACAATGTAGTGAGCAGGCCACTCATGATTTGTTAGGAACTAAGGTCATACAGCTCTGCCTGTGATGATGCTGTTCTGGGGTCTGCCTGCCTGTTCATAGAGCCCTGCTGGTGCTTGAGTGGGAACTACCTACTCTAGGCCACCAGATGTGACTTACTGATATTTGAATATGATCTACAATAGGTTGTCACACATTCTTTCCTATCTCTCTGCACTACATTATTAAATGTCACAAACCTCAAAATTATCATATTTCATAAAAAAAAAATACTTGACCTTTATGCTCTATGAGTTCACAATACTGTATTGTTACCTGTGATAATCCTGGGCCTGATTCATTAATGATCTTAACTTGAGAAACTTCTTATTTCAGTCTCCTGGACAAAACCATGTTACAATGCAAGGGGTGCAAATTAGTATTTTGTTTTGCACATAAGTTAAATACTGACTGTTTTTTCATGTAGCACACACATACTTGATAGCTTATTTAAAAATTGACATTTAAAGGTTATATTTGTGTGCTACATGAAAAAACAGGCAGTATTTAACTAATGTGCAAACAGAATACTAATTTACACCCCTTGCATTGTAACATGGTTTTGTCCAGGAGACGGAAATAAGAAGTTTCTTCATTTAAGATCCTTAATGAATCAGGCCCCCTATGTTTCTAAAAAAATTATGTAGTCTATGGCTTTATATCTATAAATTACAGCTTGCCTTACCACAACATGCAAGTCTTATAGTTTCACAAAATCAAAAAGCCACAGGATGAGTGAACTTGCACTAAACTGTTACATCCCACTACTATTAACTGTTACACTACCTCAGCAAAAGGTATCTCCCCACCTGTCAGTTTGCCATTTTTACTTTAGTTATCACTTGAGGGAGCTTTAGTAAACTGGAGGAGTTCAGAAATAGTCTGCAGTCCCATCTCTGCTGCATGGGGATTCGCTAGGAGGAGGTAGACACCCACAGCTGCAGGCTCTATATCAGCTGCACCTACTGCTTCCCAGGTAGGTTGCTCCTGTGTGCATAGTTACACGAGCTACACCACATACGCTTTGATTTTTGTCAATTGCACTCCAGTTTTACAAACTAGTCCAAAAAGGATGGTTGGTTGATTCAGTACATACAGGTACAGCTTACAAAAGACACAATTTAGAAGTACATATGTTTTGTTGTAAGTCAGTACAGAGGTTCTAACCATTTGTTGTTTGGAAGAACAGGAAATAATTTCCAGTGTTAGAAAATTCTAGCTATGCACTGTACAGTGATTATTACATCTAGCAATAATTATTCTTTTCTTTTGGGAATTAGCTTCATGTAATGCGCAAATACATGCTAAAAAAATTATATTCATTCTCTTTTCCCTCACACTTCAAGACTCTTTAATTCCTTATAAAACAGTGTAATTATTCAGCACATGAGTGAAGACTGAAATGGTTAGATAATTACAATGAAGCATTATATGTAATGATAATAGATTAGTACATCTGAAAGACAAAATGCATTTCTTTTGAAGTGCTTGGAACCTAGGAATATTTACTCAGAATGGGGAAAAAATTAAAATAAAAATTTAAATCAGTAACAAAAATCTCTTTAAGCCTCTTTAAGGTTTTTGACTTTGAATAGCTTTTGCACTTCAGTCGGTCTATTCATAAGAAAAGAATGCCAGTGCACACCTGTCTAGCTTGCAATTAAAAATTATTTATTTTGTCGACTTTCTAAAGATAATACAAATTTACAAACAAACCCACAATTATTTAAACTCCAAACTTGTAAGAGAAGCTTTGCCCCACACGTGTTTTCACAGATGTAAATGTAGCCTGCTTCACATGAATGAAGATGGATATTGGCTGTAAATACAACGTGTCAAATTAAAACCATGAAAAAATCAGTGGGTAAACATTATATCAGAAATAGTTAATGATGTAAGATAATGCAAAAGAAAAAAAAATTATATAGCAAAGTGTTATCGAAACACAGGAACATTGTCAACTATAAAGATAGCACTAGCGTAGTATGTATATATAGCATAGTATGTATATATATATATATATATATATATATACATATATATATATATATATATATATGTATATATATATATATATATATATACATGCAGTATATAAAATAAAAATGCAGATGAGTGCTGGTATTGGTCACATAAATACAATTTATTAGTATAAAGATATATAAAGAATAACCACATGCATTATATAAAAATTACTCCCCACACTGTATACTAGGCAGGTATGTACATAATTTTCATATAAAAAAATACATTTATTGTCCATTCAGCTCCTCAATGATCATGTAATTTATATGGACACTAACAATGTCCAATATTTAATAGGAACAGTACTCTACTTAGTGTATTCCAAACAAAGATGTTATAAAGTTCTCAATTATGCCTCTTAATAAATCCAAAATACTGATGTAAATTAGATATTCCACAGAACCTCAGCAAACATGCAGAGGTTACTTAGTTCATCCTTTGTAGGTAATAACCCACTTTAGGGGATCACAGATGAACTCCAATCTAATCCTCTTTTAGGCAACCATAAGAGCCATTAGGATAGACTATTCCATATTATAATTTGAATTACATAAAGCTGTACATTAGAATACGTAAAACAGTTCCAAAAGAATGCACAGAAAAAAATGATTGAATTAACGTCACCTGTTAATAATATAGTCATTAATGACAAAACATTTTTATTTTTTATTTTTTTTTAAAATAAAATACATTTATTAGGAGGTTATTCATGTCTACTGTACATAAAATGCAATTTTACAGTTGCTGATGTTTGCAAACACATGTTCTAGCTTGCACACGCGACCATCATCACTAGTAAATCGGCACATACAACGGACCTGTAGTCGGTGAAGGTTCAGTTGGTGCTGGTGTGCATAGTTAGAGATGCCCAAAGTTTAAATTTAACATTATTTCCTATGCTCGAGCTTGGTACTGCCTTACTGTACATAAACAATGTGCATACGCAATGTCCCTTCCTCTAAAATCATAGGCTATAGTAAGGGTCCTTTGCGCTCAAATATTAATTGAACGTTACTGCATTCTCTGGCGTATGGTTATTTTCTGGCCATTCGCAGAGTGATTTTACGCAAAATACAACATGAAACAGTATTTATCTTAATGACTCAGGCCCTCAATTTACAGATACATGAATAAACATTAGTATACAAATACAATTAAGCTTTTTAGCAGATATGTGGTACACAACCCAAGTATGAGTAATATTTGAACAATTACAGCTAGCACAATAACAAGCACGAATTCTATGTGAATGATTAAACAATCAGCATAGTGGTCACACAAATTATTCAGCGTAGGACTTTACAGGGGAAAAGAAAGTAGAGGACCCTGCCCGTGTGCATAATGGCACTTACATTCTTGAGGACATTGTTGCCCGTGTGCATAGTGGCGCTTTTAGTTTTTCAAGCATCAGCATGTAAGAACAGTCATGGCTGTCAGTGCATGCTGGCACTTGTAGTGCCACAATCAGTTTCACTATGTTTTTATGACCAGGGGTATCAAGAGTGACCCAGTGGTACTCAGATTAGTCGTTACTCTCTTGGTGCGGGACACAATTATTTTTTCTGGCTTCCCTTAGAGGACCAGTCTCAATGCTGAGTAGGCTGGGTTGTAACTGGATGCAAGGAGTAAAACTGAATGTTTCACATCAGGTTTTACCTTGAAGCTTGGCTGAAACTGCATACGGTTTAGGAGTTTGCAAACTGCCACATATCGGATGCGGTTTCAGTTTTCAGCATCCAAACAGCAGGCAGTAAAACCTGCCTTTTACTTAATCTCTCCCTAAATGTTTTTCAATTTTTATAGGCTGATAGATGGCGCTTTTTGGTAGTTGAAGATACATTTCTGACTAATGCAATGATTTCCCAGTTATTATTTAGTGCTGACATTGCTGCTGTTAAACCGCTGTACAAAAGGTACAACCTTCTGATTTTATCTGTCATGCATCTTAAATAAGAGCTTCTTCTAGGAGACATATACTGTATGATATCCTGTTTTGCATTTTGTGAAACATTATGTCATAATGTGTCTTTCTCTCCTTCACTCGCTCTCTGTCCTGAGCCTGTTTATATATATTATGAAACTGTGTAAAAGGGTACACTTTTCTTCACATCCTGGAGGTGCAAATGTCATAGCTAGGAATGGTATTACAATCTGTATGTTGTCTATATAAGGTTGTCCCCAATTTAACATCATCAACATAATTCAGCATATCAAGAAAAGCAATCCCTTCATTGGAAATCTTTGGATCAAATTTAATTTAATTTTTCATGTGAGCCACATAATACTATAAATATACTTACCACCACTATTTAACAAATATACCTGAAACAAAGATAATGGTTACTGAAAAAGAGTTTGCATATCTTCATTATGGCAAAATTACCGTGAGAGCCAGAGGTCTACAGATGATGTCATGTTCAAGTTTGAAATAATTACATGATAATTTTATAAGAAGAAGAAGGACCCTTTCTTTTTCCTTTTTTTGAGAAAGTGTGTAAACATTTTAAAACCTAACTGAATACATTGTTTTTGTATAAGACAGAAACATTCATAGACCTATATACAGTCACAAGTTAACCCGTGCATGATGCTCATGCATTCTAGTCAAATCAAGCTACTTAAGGTGTTAAAAAGGTTCTTGTCATGCATTTGGGCCTAGCCCAGGCTTCCTCAGGGGAAGAGCGTTACTTCCCGATGCAAGCGCCCTTTTTTAACGTGGTTTTTTCCACATGTCACCACCTCATCATTTTTCTCCATCACCTCATCCTTTATCTTCATCGCCAAATCCTTCATCAAGCTACTTAAGGTGTTAAAAACTCCCCACTGTCAGCCCCGGCAACCACCAACCACTCCCAACTGTCACTTCTCCTTCAAGAAATATATAGGTCAGTGTATAACTCTGCCCAGCAGGTGGCGCTGCAGCTTGTTTTTTTTTTTTCACACACACGCCACTAGGCATTTACATATTAGATTATAGCTAGGTAACTCATGTGTCAACTTGTGAAGATGAAAGTCGGAAATATCCAATAAAAATGCAGGCAGCTGCATCAAAAGGGGCTGCAGAATGAAGCCAACAAATTGGATAAACGACTTAATCTGAATTGCTGAAACTATGAGAATATCTAATACCTTATTACATTTTCGAAGTCCATAAATAATTAAATCCATAAATATGCTGTCGAAATGTAGTCATAGTATCCATTATTGTTATCAATATTAATAATATGTTATGCTTACAATTCTCAGCCATCCCCATTATTTGCAACACTACATGCAGCATAATTAAGAAAGCTTATAGATGACATATATTATATTACCACTAGGTCCGATTTCAAAGCCCCCTGATGACATCATAATTGCATAATAGATAATCAAATTTATTAATAATAACTATTGCCAGTGACCAGATATAGCTATATAACTATATAAATTATACAAATAAGTAAGCAAATGAAAAAGTAAGTTACCAGATGAAGCTACCAGTAAGTTAAGTAAGTTACTAGTTCTGGCTATAACAGTTAGGTCCGTAACTGGTCACTGGCCACTTGTTGGCACCAGTCTCCCACACACAGATCAAACCCACCCCTCTTTCCTCTATTAGACAGTGGCAAAGTGTCCCAATTGCCACAGTATATAACATTAATCAAGACAACAAAGAAAACTGCTATTCCAATACAGGGCACTCAATAGGTAAGAGCTTTAAAAATAATGTTTATTAATGTGCATTAACAATATTCAGTTAATATGTTAGGCAAAATATAAAACATGCTTTTTTAAAATATTTCCTTGGAAATTGTGTTTTAAATAAACTGTGTTATATAAATTTCTATGGTGGTATATTTACTTTAGAGAAAGTCTTATGCGCTTCTTTTCACTTTTATTTATTTGTTTAATGTAATCTTTTAGAAGCTGACACACCATTTCCCATATAGAGCAACAAGTCCAAGTCCATAAGTGGTGGTTATAATAAATGTATATATATGTAACGATTTTAGTTCATATATAGATATACACCTTTCTCTCTTTTGAGTTTGAGACCTAATGTACTAGGGTTTAGTGCCTGGTTATATCCTTTTTGGGTACAGTGTTTTGATATTTTATCTGTTTGGTCACCCTTCACTAGTACAGTGATCAGACTTCACTATACTTTTTAATTATTGTTTTAAGTTATCACTATGCTTCATGGTAGAGATAAAATTATTGAGATTATAGGTAGCGATTCTTTTGGTCAAACATAGCACCTTGTGTTGAGGACAAATAGTTCAATTTTGGTCTGATCAGATTATAGAATATTTCTCCTCGTGGTATGCGGGCCATCTACATATTTCTTGCAAACTCAAGGGGAAGTCATGTGAGCTTTCTTTAAAAATTATTTTATTTTTGACAAGCTCCCATACAGCACAGATTCATTAAGTGCCTCGCTATTGGTATCTCATGGACAACTTATCTCATCTCTGCAATTGAAGATGGAAATGCTGATACAGTAAGGGGCATAGCGAGTGCAGGGGTACAACCAGTCAGGGCTCAACAGCTGCCCGCTCCTTGCCCATGCTTCTCTCTGTATATGAATGTGGTGCTGACACAGGACAGCACCAAATTTCAACACTTGCCCACAGATAAGATGAAAGGGAGCCCAGCTCCCCACAGCATTGTGACTTCATGACACTGTCAGTGGAAAGGAACCGAAACAAGCCAGTTATGCAAAGAAGAAAGAAGAAAAAAGCAGCAGCAGAAAAGCGGGAACAAAGAAAAAAGTAGAGAATGTAATTTCTTCTGAAATAACGGGGAAAGAGGTGGCTGAAGACAAGGGGGGCGGGAGTTGTACAAAACACGCTGGAGGAGGGACTGTAGAAAGCATGCTGAAGAGGGGCCTGGAGAAAATGGGGGAGAGGGGTCTGGAGAAAACTGGGAAGAGGGGGCTGGAGAAAACAGGGGAGAGTTGACTGGAGAGAAGGGGGTGGAGAAAACAGAGAGATAGGGTGCCGTAGAAAACATGGAGAAGGGGGCTGGAGAAAACAAGGCAGAATGGTTTGGAGAGAAGGGGGAGGATAGAGAAAACAGGAGGGAAAGGTGGCTGGAAAAATTAGGGGGTTAGAGGGGGCTGGAAAGAACAAGGGTGAGGGAATTAAGGGGCTGTGGCTTTATTAGCAATAATAGTTTCTATTAAATGTGGGGGCATTTGTAAGCTATTAATTTGATTTTGGGGCGGCTTGTAGGGAAATAGGCTTTTATATTAAATGTGTAGCCCTTTACAAGAGTTGTTATAAAATTGGAATATGCCTGTTTATTAAATGAGAATGTTACTAATTTACTTTTGGGGCTGCTGAAATCGGGGGACTATGCTATTAATTTAATGTTAGGGGTAGTGGTGAGTAATAGATCTAAAAAATAAATGGGAATGCTATCATTTTCATGTTGAGGCTGGTTGGGAGGAAGTAGGCTTATTTTTTAAATGTAAACCCTATTAATTTACTGTTTTGCTGGTTAGGGGGAAGGAGGCCTAGTTGTTAAACATGGATGCTATTAATTTAATGTCAGGGCTGTATGGCAGGAAACAGGCATATTTATTATATGGGAATGATATCAATTACATTCTGGGGCTGGTTGGCCTGTTTATAAATAAAAAAAAATACTGATTTAATGTCTGGCTAATTGAGGATGATTCGGGCCTAATTTGTTCACTCACTGCTCAAATTTACAGGAGGTGAATAATAATGTTTCAAAACAGAGCACCAAAATTACAAGATCTGGGCAAGATCTTGGGACACCAGCGGCAACACCAGGTAGTCAAAACTACAAGAGCGGGTAGGAGATTGTAGCACCGTGTTGGAGAAGGTCTTGCGCTTGTAGAGGGCTAGGCATGTCGACACTGTAGGATGACTATGCCTTCCCGGCGGTACACCCTCCTGAGAGGCAGCATTTACTTCCACCAAGATTTGGGAGCACCAATGTTCTCTCTTGCCCAGGGTACTAGAATATCTAGATACGGCTCTGGATACAGTTACCACAGGCCTTCTGGCTGCCTCTTGAGCAAGTTTTGGAGGAAGACCTGCTCTAAACAAATTCACAGTTTTGCCATATTCTCTCAATTTCTTTATGATGGACTTGAAAATGCTCTGCGAAATATTAAAAGTCTTTAAAAAAAATTCTTATCTTTGCACTGCTTAGTGATTTTAAAAAAATCCTTTCTCAGATTTACTTTGAATATACTTTACATGCAATTCTTATCTGGAAGATGTAAAAATTCAAATACATAACTGAAATAAAAAATAAATGATACAATATATAAATCTACCACCAATCTTGTATAATAACCCCTTGGTAGTGGTATAAGAAAACAGCTTACTGCTTGTTGGGCCAAACCCGGCCCCAACTGACATATTGTGGGCCTTGGGATTAATACAAACAGACTGTTAGTGCTAGTGTGTATTTATCTTATACTTTTTCCCAATGGTATTTTTATGATCCATATAGACAGATATCTGGAGAAAGTTATAGCACTAGAAGAGAAAAAATAATATATATATATATATATATATATATATATATATATATATATATATATGTATAATGGATTTCACATTATATACTAGTATTTTTGTTTTGTTTACTAGCTCTTATAATAATATATCCATTGTTTGGTCAATGGAACATACATATGAGACATAAGATATAGTATAATTATTTAAAAGGATAGATTTATAGGAAGAAGTAAAAAAAAACATTTGCATCTAATTTATGTTCAGATCTATTTCTGTGATTTTGTGCAGACTAGCAAAACACGCTTATAGAGCTATTCTACTACAGCATTATCAAGTAATAATATTCGATTTTCCACAGAAAAGTGTTGTTTAAAGGTCATGACATATCAGTGTAATTTATCTCACTAGCACTTCTTCAGCATTAAAGAACAATGTCTGACATTGTTAGCAAAAATGTATGTCATTAGAGATTGTGTGATTGTATTGCAAACCAGAAAGTCCTGCTAATGTCCGTGCTCGTCATCAATGATTTTACTGTAGTTAAATGACATGGGCTACTAAGTAACTGAATAAGCCTTTAGTAAGATTCCCTTTCATTAAAAGACACTTATCGATACTTTTGCAATGGTAATGGTTACTAGCCCGGAAGGTGTGTCAGAGCTTTAGGAAATGGCACATTAAACCTAATTTATCCAGCTTCACACAGCAGCAGCAGACAAAATGTTTAATGTTATGCACTAGAGCTTAGAAGCATATTTGAAGTTGCATTAGAAAAATGACATTCTACAGAGAGAACTATCAAGCTTCCTGAAATGTAATAGTTCTGCTATGGACAATTTATCATCCTCTGTTACAGTGGCTCGCACAACTGTACAATCTTGGCTTAGCCAATTATTAATTGTAATTACTGGAGTACCTGAAATAATGTTTTATTGCCAAGAAGCAGACAGATGACATTACAAATACTAATGGTAGAAATAGTAGACAACTTGAGCAATTTATATAGATTAATGTGTACAATAGAGTGTGCCACAATTGATAAACATGTTAAGTTTTTTAAAGTGTGTATTTTTTTTTTAAATGCCCATGATGTGAATTCAAAAGGAAACAAAATAATGTGATTTGCTTACACAACATTTTCTACTGTTTAACCCAGTGGTTGAAGTTGAGTTGTATACGGTGTTATGCTGTACTGCCACTTCTGTTACTGCCTTCATTGTAAACCTATCAAATTCCATTCAATTACATTTCCATTACATTTTTCATACCACCACTTCTAAATTTCGATACCGCAATTAACTTTCTGCTTCTACCACTGGTTTAACCCCTTCAGTGATAAGGATACTTTCTCTTCACAATCCAAAAGTGCGAAATATGAGGTCTCAGTACTCTCAATGGAACATAGTGTTAAAAGCTTACAAACTCTTTTTGTGGAGTTCTATTACTGTTATTATTTGTTGTTATTATATATATGCCACAAAATTCTGCAGGGTAGCATACAGGGAAATAGGCAATAATACATAAAAGGAGTGAGAATTTAAGTAGGGACTACTAGCCCTACTAGTAATTTCAGAAAAAATTCACATCGGTAGCTATAATGATCTTGGTAGGGTAGGCACAATTTATCCAAGATGGCATATTGCCATGTTTGAGGTTTTTTTTAAAATTGGAGTTCTAGTAGAACCAGTAGTGCCTTTGATTCTTTAACTACAGAGTTCTCCAGTGGTGCTAAGAAGACATATTGAAATATTAGGAAAATCAATATAGTCACTACTTCAGTAACATCCAAAAGTCACAAGTTGAAAAATAGTTATATAGTAGGGCAAAATAGACAGAGGTTCATCATGTCCAACAATTATAATTGTGTTGATACATAAAATCAAAACAAATTACCTAGTGAGACAGATGCTGATTTAGCCTTCTATAAGAAAAAAAAAATCCTGACCCTCAAATAGTCTCTAATTCCCCACAATAATTTTCTCCACAATGTCCTATACTAATTGTAACTACATGTACAATTTTTTGTAAGAAAGGTAGCCAAACATTTTCATTTTGGTTAATGGCTATTCCATCTCACTTAATGTGATAGGGAATTCTATATTTGTATACTAAATTTGGATATATTTATACACATTAATTACATATTAATTAGGTTACATCAAAAGCACCAAACCTATTTTTCTTAACCTCCCTTTATAATTGTGCTTTTTATTTCCCTTTTTTATAGATCTTGTCCTCCTGAAACCTTTGCAGGACCCCTATGTCTTTCTTATAGTAAGGTGCCCAAAACCATACCAGTATTGAAGATTTGATCTACCTAGTTACTTATACAATAATATACTGTGCTTGAATAACATGAATTTTCCCCTTTTTATAAGATGGAGTACAGTATAAACAAAATTAAATCAGTAAGTTTTACAGCATGTTACTACAATTTCAACAAAATTATTGTTGTGTATTTGTTTTATGTTAATATTGTTCTTGTTATTTGGCCTAGGCTACATGTAGCCTAAAATAGTTCATAGAGTGGAAGAAAACTTCCTTTATTAAAGCTAAAAGTCAGAGGGAGTTAGACCTGCCTATTCATCTAGGTTGTACTCTTGGGTCACCCAATTTAAAAAAGAGAATTTTGAAGAGGAGGTTGGAGAGCCTGTAAATGGAGCAGCTCATCTGCAGTCTGCAATATTTGATTTCAGAAAGGATTGCAGGTTGACACACCAATCACCTTTACTCCCATCTGAAAGCACTGTAATAGGGCACTGTCATATGGGTGCCATAGAATGTTGTGATTTTCTGACTCAGAAACCATGATTAGTGTATTATAAAAGTGTATGATGAATGTTGCTTCCCTGTCAGACAATAGCAATTATGTTATGATATATATATATATATATATATATATACTTTATATATCATTTTTACAGCTGAGTTACTATGGTGTGGCATTACAGACGAGTCACCATGGTGTGGCGTTATAGACGAGTCACTATGGTGTGGCATTTCCAGTTCACTTTCATTGTAGGCTGACTAAATGAACCACCTTAACACACTACAATTTCCTGATCAGAAAATTACAGAATTCCAAAGCACCTGATATGCACCTGACTCTTAGGTGTACAATGACTGGCAGCATGGGCATAATAGGGGCAGTAGAGGGAGGGTATTTTCACTTTCTCTACCAGTCTCTACCAGTCATTCTCAAATACTAATTGCAAGAATAAGTATAGATGACTGGTGTGTCATCATGTGTGTTTTCTTGCAGTTAAATATGGGATGACTTGAGCTTATGGAGAGGGAGAAGAAGTAAGTTAGTGGTCTGCAGGTGAGAACCTTGCCTTTGCCATACATTGGATTGTGCTATCTAAGACACAGTTCTCACCTCTCTTCACGGGTGGGATCTTCATGGTAGTAACAATTGCCAATGTATCCTGTTAGATGGTGCATTGGAAGTCTTGAATTATTAGAAAATATAAATGTAGTGAGAAAAAGAGGACTGTTTTAGGAAAAATTTGGAGCAAAATACTGAGCAGCGGTGCAACTACAGTCAGTGAAGGGGATATGACCGATAAGAGGCCTGTTAATCCCAGTCAACTCTCCTAAGGCCACCACTCTGCCTCAAGACATTGACCTGGCATTGCCTGACTCTATCATTTGCTATATGGCCTGGTCATGCTTCTTCAACCCCTGTGGCTGAGTTATAGGTACATAGACCTAACTATGCTTAGAATTCACTAGTTAGAATTTATTTTGCAGGACAAAATAAAAAGGCTAAGCTAACATATATGTGAAGTTATTCCTCACTTTGTATCTAATGTTGATAATGTGAGATTTAGAATTTTTTTAAGCAGCAAGTTGTAGCTACAGAGAAAATGTGCACTAACTGGAATAAATGTAATATATAAAATGAGTTGAACTCTTTACATTTACACTCTAACAAATCAACTTGGTACTCTATCATAATATGCCCATGGAAAATAGATTGGAAACTAACTTATGAAACTCAAGTGCATACAGGCTTAGGAGGAATAATGATATTATATTTTTTCTTCTTTTCTGGTTATAAGGATGACCTGCAGAGAGGACATTAGCTAAATAAACTGCTTTTTTGCAATAAGTAGCCAAATCTAAAGCAGTTGTTACAAACTAGAAAACTTTCACCACTAATATCTATGATAGATCAATCAAAAATGTTACAGAGCAATGTATGGAAAATGCATTGTGGCTGCAAAACCTTTATTAGTCCCACAAAAAGTTATAATTGTGGAAAACTAAACTTATTGCTTTGGGTATAGAACTAAAGTATTCATAATAAATTAAATGTTGTAACAGTGAAATTAAAATACTATCATCTTCCCATTAATATTTAGAAGTATCTAACATGTACAGGTGTGGAATCATTTATATGTGAAAACATTGGGCCTGATGCATGTTGGAATGAAACCTGTACGCAACTTGCTTTTTAAAAACGAGCACGGAACTTGAGCATAGGTCCTCCCATATTCAAATCCAAGCAGATTTCAAGATAAATTTTCATTTGAATATGGATAAAAGTACTCTCTGCCTAATCATTACCTGCCATATGTAGACAGATAGAACAGACTGCAGTATACGCACAAGCATTTGTTCTCTAATGGTCACATGAGAAATTATAAAGAAAATTGCATTGTAAAATAAATGAATAACTCTTAACAGTATAATAATTGAAAAAGATATGGATTTTTTTTAAATTGCATTAAGTACATAAATCAAGATGCTTTTAATGCGTACTGTACATACATGTATATTTATAGTCTATCTTACTTGCATACACATGTTCTGTGCTAGCTGGTGGTACGCATGTGTGTAGTTTCTAAGACAAAGACTATGCTATGTCAGTCATCACTATCAGTCAGCACTTATGCCTGCCATGTAGCTGGTGCAAATGATATGGCTGAAAACAGGTGTACTTAAGAGAAACACAAGACTTGAATCGTCTGCATCTACGTCGGCACACTCTTGGTATGCCCTAACTGCACATTGCCTATGTTCATCCGCCCCATCCCTTCCCCTGTTCCACCTCTCAAGTCATAGGCAGACATAAGTTCCATTTTTTCTCAGGCATGAATTGCATACAATTGCATTCATATTGGAACATGTGCAGAGCTATTTCACGCACACAGATGGACTTACATCTGAAGATGAATCAGGCCCATTATTCAAAAAGATCCAATCTCCAGTAAGCAAAACAGTAAATAATTTCTGTTTCTTCATGATAATTTTATTTTGTATATGTAATTGAATATTTTTTAGATATGGTATTGAATATATTTTAGATATATTTTAAATATGAATATATTTTAGATATAATTTAGATATGCTCCAAATGATAAAATAAAAAAACTTTGTTTAAAAATCCTAAATGAAGCACACTACATAACAGATCCAATATCTGTATATCAGAAATTACAGATATAAATGTAAGTAAATTTGTTTTAAGTTTTCTTCATTAATAATACATTTTTATCATTACATTATTATCCTATTTACCATTAAAATTTGAATATTGTATTATATAATCATTTAATTTAGTGGGTACAAAATCAAACCAAATTGTTGGAAGTCGGTGCATAGGAAATTATATAATATAATGATAAAAAATTTAAGTGTGTTTTTTTAACAATAAATTGTAAGAAAGTATAAAACAAAATATGTAACAAATTATATGCAACTTTTTTTCTTTTATGATGTATTTTAAAACACTTTTTTCTTTTTAAAGCAAGAATAAAAGATTTACAAAAACATATTAAATTCTCTGAAAAAATAACGCATTGACCAAATATTCCAAATACAACAGCGAATTGCACCCAGAAGATTTGCTTTTCTATTTTTACAATAATAGTTGTGCTCATTTGATTGTAGTGCCTATACATTAATACCATTTGTATGTGTTATTAACCTCCTTAGAAATGTCCATGCAGTTGAAAATGATCACTATCTACAAAATTGTAATGGATGAATAAGTTACATTTTAGCTTATTTTTAATTTCACTTTGCACAGTATTTTTAAGATAAAGCTTACTAAATACTTTTGATATAAACAAAATAGGGAACAAAACAGCATTCACAAAGTGTAATTTTCTGGGTGTAAAATATGTTAATGCACAGTGCATTAATTTTTACAGAAATAAACCTACTTGAACACTTAGCACATACTGTAACAAGACACCTTCTCCCATTTTACCATAAATGTCTTAATATTTATAAGACTACAGATGCACATGAAATGTTGAAAAGTGTAAGCAGCCTGATTTTAAATGAGGAGCACCACATTCATTATTTTCATTTTTAACATTTTTGCTACAAAAATTTTGCACTCTCAAATATCTTTTATGTCTTAACTTCTACATGAAAGCAAGGAAAGCCAGCGTTGTGTGCATATACGCACTTAGCCCACACAACGTGTATCTGAAGAGTGCAAATTTGGTCCCATTGAAAGCAAAGGATGACATCCAATTTTCAACACCTCAGTCCAGTTTTGTGGGGAGCAGGATTCTAAAATGTGCCCACTTTTGAATCTCATTTAAATATATTATCCTACTAAACAAATTCTCATTTTTCCACATGTATGCAGTGTGAGGGACATGAGCCATGAGCTTGAACTACATGCATTTAGCTAAGAATACCCCTACCCACCCAGCTCCTCATCAGCAGATGGAAATGTTCACACTCTTGCAGGTGCTACCATCTTAACTTCCAGATCTATGTGCTTTGGTCGCTTTACCCCCACAAAAAAGCATGGCGACCCAAGCCTCATATTCACTGTGTGGGTAATTTTTCCTCATATGTAAATGACACATAAAGAATCTTCATGGGTTAAAATATTCTGCCTCTCACAACATGAGGTTTGTCAATTTTTGTTATGCACCAAGAACGATGTCAATTGCATTACGTTGATAAGATAAATATATCTCCTGAATAGCCATATAGACACAAATCATATTCATGCTAGAGAAATCAATGCAAAACATCTAAATTATGGTTAATAAAATATTCATGGAACCATATTTCTACTCATACAGATGAATACACATGTATGCATGCCAGTACTACAGTAAATGCTAACTATCTCTGCTATGCTACATTATGCAACTAAGTGCAATTACACTTAGCTATAATTAAGAGCAATTATAGCTTTTATTTCTCTACTTGTTCTCTTAAAGCACATTTGTAATAAAACTTTTTAAAGGTGAAAAATATAATGACATATCCATACAATATTCTAAATAATTACTTGGTATAAAGTTTTTTTCTGGCTAGTTTGCATTTCATGTGCCAAGCTTGTCATTTATAATCAGCAGAATATGCAATATGAATATTCTTTCATTAACCTTTTTACCCCAATTGAAATTAACTAAAACTTTTTATCTACTTCGACTTTCTTTACACTAGATATTTTATTAAGTTAAGAGATCTTGGAAAATGGAAGAATGATTTGCTGAGCACCAGTACTGTCTACTGGGCAAATGCCAGTGTTGGTCTAACAAGTAAATAGAACAGTGGCCTAAGACAACATGGAGTAGAGTAATCTTGGTAACCTGTGTCTTGTACTTAATTGCCTAATTAAGTAACTATTTAAAAATATACTTTATTACTGATATGTTTAGTTATGCATTATATGAATGTTATGGGTGATAATATAAAGAATTCATCTGAAGATTTTTAGGTCTTTGTTTCCTTGCTTTTGCCACTAATCTTGTTGATGGCTACTGCTTTAGATTCTACATAATAATAATAATAAAAGTAAGAGTACATAATAATAATAATAATAATAATAATAAGAGAATAAGTGTTGATAAATGAATCATCCCTACTTATAAAGGAAAACATACAGTTTTCTAAAAATAGTTATTGTCATGTGGTGTGTGTGCTACTTTAATATTCCATGTGGATTTATAATTTGCAGAAGAGATGAAAGATAAACGCACAAGACTTTTTATGAGATGTGACTTCTTCTGACCCAAGAGACTCTTGATTGATGGAATGCATTTTACTACATTTTAAAAAAACAAAGTTTATGCACACAAAGGTATTAGAAAAGCACACACAAAAGACACAGCCTCGGAGCCAGATACATGTTATTTCTGTATTACAGAACTGTTTATGAATGTATGAATTTCAGATTAACATCTTCTATTTATCTATCTATCTATCTATCTATCTATCTATCTATCTATTTATCTATCTATCTATCTATCTTTCCAGCCTTAAGCTTGCATCTGTTTGCAGTACCACAAAATCACCAGAGGTTCTGCTGTTTTACCCTTGAACATTCCACCTCGCCTGCAGGAGTTAATCTCCTTCCCTGAATAGTGTCTGCACCTGTTCCACTGCTTTATATACTTGCCTCAGTCATTGCTTCTGGCAGTTCATCATTCGTTCCTGGCTGCTGTTGCTTGTTTGCTATGCTTGTGAATAACCTGCTTCAGTTTGTTACTTTGATTTGACCTCTGCCTGTGACTTGACCATCTCTGATTGCTGCCTGGATTGACTCTTTGCAGGTATTTGACTCTGCCTTTTGTCTGCGATTCCTCTTCCCAGCCTTAGGTTTGAGGTGTCCGCTGTTTGCTCCATTGGATCAACGTTTGTTTTGCCTGTTGTGTGTGATACCATTTCCCAGCTTCGGGTTCCTAGTGTCCGCTGTCTCCATTGGACAAATTTACAACTTGAACTGGCCTCTGCTTGTACTGTGTTGGTCTTCAGCGCCCTCTTCATACAGGCCACTACTGGTATTACACCCAAACTTGAATCTGTGTTGCTATAGACAGAGCTATTAATCATTTCCTGCATACATGGCTCAAACCTGGTTGTCCTTCTACCTTGTACTGCTGTTAACCCTTCATATCCTGGGACTGTTGTGATATGGACTAACCTTGCTATATTCATATGTTTGAAACACACCATTGCTTGTTCTGAGTTGCTGCTCCTAGTTTTTCTACACCAATTGGCTTTCCATTTGTATCTGCCTTAATAAACATGCTTTGCTTTATTTCAAACACTCCCATTTTCCTTGGAGTGCATACTAGGAATCATAACACTATCTATCTATCTATCTTATTATTTTTATGTATGCTCATACAGTTTACCAAATTTTTCTAGAGTATGAGAGAGCAGTATGAAAAAAATAATAATATTTACTCAGTTTGTCCATTGTATATTTTCTACACTCTGTTACATGTATATATCATTGCATTTATAGATCACACAGAAATCCTTTTGATTTTTACCCTTGTTTCCACTTCAGTATGTTTCACTGTCTATTCTGTATCCTACTAGATAAACGAAACATTCATCTTGTTAGGATCTTACCTGTTCCCCGCTCCACTGCGCTGTCGGGTCTGGCAGCTTGTCATCTTCAGCGGTGAGCGCTATCCCTGATGGCTCCGCTGCACTTCCAGATTTTCGCAGCAGGGGTCATGTGACTCTGGGTGGGGAATTCAAAAACTACTTATTCCTGCTCTGACACGCTATCTGTGTCAGAGCAATGTGTTTCCTGTTCCTGGCTACCTTTCCCTGTGTACCTGACTCCTGTGATCCTGCTCCCTGTGTACTCCTATATTTCCTCAGACTCCTGTGTACCAACCTGGCTGTGACCTGACTATTCTTTGGCTTAATCCCTGGCACCGCGAAATGCACTGACCATCCCGTGTACCGACTCGGCTGTGTTCATGGCTACTCTCTGAATTTCCCTCTGGCACCGTATATCTGATGACCTCTTGTGTACCGACCCAGCTGTATTTCTACTCCTCTGGATTCATCTACTGCTACGCATACAACTGATACCGTGCATCAAGCCGGCTTCTGCTTCAGACCTCCAGACCCTGGAATTCACGGTTAGTGCCTGTATTTGCATCACCTTGTCATATTGCCTGTTTGACTATCCATCACTTAGAGCCTTCTCCCTTATGTCAGTGGGCTAACCTGGGGGCCGCGACCTGCGGTTCTTCGGCAGCAAAATCCATCCTACCTTGCGGTGGTTCTTGGTGAAGACCGGAAGGCCGTTAGACTCCGCACCCTAGCCTGTGTAAATACTGACTAAGGCATCAGAACCGTAACACATCTCTAGTGTACCCATCCAAGTAATCCATGAAAATAGTGAAAGAATAAAGGAAACAAACACATATTTGCATATGTTTTGATCCTCAGGCTAGTTATAAAACCAAAATTTATGATACAGTGATGTAATACTTGCAAATAATCATTCAGATTTCACCTCTGAGGCATTACAGAATGAGCATAAATATTGAAGAAGAGAATGGAGAGGCTGGTTAGACCTAAACAATACCTTGGGCTGGCCACTGTACTGCAGCACACATCTCCCTCAATTGCACATTAAAAACAGTGGAGCATCGAAGGTTGTACACAGGAAAATTTGAATGCATAACATAGCCCTCTGAATAGCCCTCAGTTTTCAGCCTTTACTCATGACAATATCGAACATGCATGGCATAACAGGTGCCCATGAACATAAACATAAAAACCTGGTATAAAAATGTTATACATATTGTTCCTTTAGGTCCTAGAGGCAGGACCACCATCAGGGGTGTATGGCCTGTGATGAGCCTGAACAGACCCCGCCATCTGTCCAGGCCTCCTGGTCTTTCTGGTCAACCTAGCCCAGCTGCTCATCTTCTGCATGGCATCTTGGTGGCTCCTAGACTCTGATAGGCTGGGTGCACGTGGCACAGTAACGTCATCACTGTGCGGCCTTCTCCCAGTCTATCATTGTCTGGGAGCTGCTGCATTGCGGAGGAAAGGTAAGTGAACTAGAGCAATTATATGATGAAGGGGGTCCCGGAGCATGTACTGTTATGAGGGAGGGGGGAAAGCATGTACTTTGATAAGGGAGGGAGAGGCATGTATTGTGATGAGGGGACATTTGCTGTGATGAGGGGGGCATGTACTGTAATGATGGGGGGATGTATTGTGATGAGGAAGGGGGACATGTACTGATAACAGAGGGGAAGGCATGTGCTGTGATGAGGGGACATGTACTACAGTGAGGAGGGCATGTACAGTGATGAAGGAGGGGGCAACATGTACTTTGATGAGGTGAGGGTGAAAGTGGAGCATGTTCTTCCACATTATTACTCCATACTACAGGCCCAAACATATCCTCTCTATCCGCTGTCACTGCCCCCTCCACCACATGTCACCTTGTACCCCGGAGCATCCAATACTGCCAACCTTATTCTCATCCTTCCCCTTACTAACCTTCCCTGACCTATGCACTATGGAATGTAAAAATCTCACTCCCATTCATGACCTCTTCTTCTTCCTTTCCTTTGGTCTCCTGACCCTTACAGAATTGTGGATCTCCCCCTCTGATATTGCTTCCCCTGATATTTCTTCTCCCATGGAGATCTTGCCTTCTCCCACACTTCTAGTCCTGGGGACCATTATGGAGGTGGTGTAGGTGTTCTTCTGTCTCCTGGCTACGCCTTCAGTGTTATCTCCCCTTAACCCTCCCACTCTTTTTTCTCCTTGGAAGTTCACTCCATCAACCTCTTCTCCCCTCTCCACCTTCTTGTTACTGTTATCTATTATCCCCCTGGCCCTTCCTCCTAATTTCTTGATAACTTTGCTGCTTGGCTTTACCATTTCCTCTCTTCTGATCTTCCCACTGTTATTACTTTACTGGTGATTTTAACATAGCTATTGACTCTCCTATTACTACCACTGCTTCTAAATTGCTAACTCTCACTTCCTCCTATGGCCTCTGTGAAGATACCGGATTTTCTAGCCCAATTCTACCCACTTCACACTGGCTGGTCACCCAGGAGTGCCTTACTATGCCAGGGAAGCCTACCCAGTACCTTCTAAAGTTCTTATTAGTCACTCAGGCAAATGCAGTTAGAAAAGTACAACAAAAACAATCACTAGACTATTATATACACACAGTAAATAAATGCCAGACAGGTTTACCACATTATATGTCCTTTACCCACTAGCTTAAGGAGTTACAATCACCTGGCTCTCTAGACTTGATGACCCATGGATCTACCAATGTATTTCACTGGGAGAGAACGGCAACTCTAAAAAAAAGCCACCCTGCAGCTTCCAGTCCCAGAATGAATATCTCCTTCTACATTGGAGTGGCTCCTTATATCTAAGGTCTAATTTCCACAGTGTTTTCCCCTCCCTGGGCAAACCCCTGGGTCTATCCTTCTTAACCATTGGTGGTTGCTGTATCAGGGGGTTGGAGGGGGAGTGGAGATGAGCTGTACATTCACAGAAGTTCCCCTGCTGGGCTCTAGACAAAATGTCTGAACTAGTCACGTTGAGAACAATCAATACTAATTGGCCTTCCCCCTCACCTGTATCCTGCAATATGATCCTTACCCATACCCCATCTGGCTTCACTTTAAGGACAATGACTAACAGCTTCCATGCAAGAATCCTTGACCTTTTTTTTTCGGAGCAGAATTCAGTCAACAGAGGTAAATAAATTAAAATTAATATAGAATGAAACTTATCCTAAAAATGTAAAAAAAAAACATTTTTAAAAAATAACGTTTAATAATAAATATCTACTTTTTATTTTAGATGCTGTTCACAGATTTCAGATGCTGGCCGAAACACTCACCATTCTGCAAGTTGGCCCTTCCTCTGCAGACTGCCAAGTAGAAGGAAATGCTCCTGCAGCACAAAACATGTTGGGCCTGAGTTATTAAGGAGAGCAAAGCATAAAATAGAAATACATTTTCACCTGTGCAAATCTATGTTGCATTGGAGGGGGATGTAAATTTAAAATGTGGATACTGTTTTGTAGCTGGGATAGGGCATGTCCTAGATCAACTTTAAATTTCAATGTAAAAATAAAGCTATCAAGTATTTGTGTGCTAGATGAAAACATCCAGTATTTAACATATGTTCAAAATAATAAACTCATTTTGCACCCCTTGTATTGTAACATGATTTGTCCTGGAGAACATTTACTCCTTTTTTTGTCTTACTTTCCTTAATGACTCAGGCCCGGTGCCTTTACATGGTCATTAAGAATAGATAACTAGTTTTGACTCACATGTTTTGCAAGTGAGGTGGAAAAGCAAGAAATTTTGCAAAGAATAGGACTATTGGGAACATATCTGTCACCTTTCTGGAGATCAATCTAATTGGAAATGTCTCCCAAACTCCACGGAAGGAATTAGAAGTGTGGCAGAATCAACTTAGCAGACACCTGGACACATATATTCTATATATTCATGGATAAACCATATATATATATATATATATATATATATATATATATATATATGTGTGTGTGTGTTATGTTTCTATTTATTATGTATAGGTAATACAATGATTGGTTATGATGTGATCGTTATGTCAGAATGTACTCTAATGATTACGGAAATGACAAAGTCTACTAATCCTTACAGTTACTATTATTTTTTTAAAGAATATAACGTTATTCTAACATATGTGAATTTATTTTATTATTTAATATATTGTTACATACACATGTTTTTCTTTTCTATGAAAACTACTATCAAGACAACCGTGAACTCAATATCACATGGAGAGACTACACAAGATGTATATTTCTTGCAGAAACACTTTTTAAAAGTGAATCTTGTAAGGTAATCCATGTCGTACTTACATGCATTAGTAGAGTATTAATATGTCACTTAATGGAAAAAAATGTTCAGCTCATACAAACTAGAACATAATTAGGAACATGATAAGATAGTAAGGGAGAATGAAGATTGAAAATAGCTTCATAAAAAATTGTGGTTTGTATGTTCTTAATAAAATTACAGCAGCCACTCCTTGTTGTCTAGGCCACTATCAGAAATTAAAAAAATAACAATCCAATCTTATTTGAATAGATTGAAAGGTCAAGATAATAGCGAAGTGCCAGCGGAGACTCACGCAATGAGGCTCCTCGACAATGTCTGGCCTCATGAAGGTGCGAGCAATAATGAGTGAAGAAATCAGTACTGTAGCACATTGTGATATACTCCAATGGCACTTTACTTTTAATTGAATGTCTACTAAGAAAAGTCTTTAGAAGTCTATAAACTGTACTTATAGGGGAAATTATCACCTGATAAAGTATTGTTTTTGACTGATTTCTAATCCCAAGTGCCAAATTGGAATAGTTGTGAGTATCTGAGCAACTAGTATATGCTCTAGTTAGTATGCCAGTTGCAGAGATGGCAACTACTTTTCCCATCTACCACTTTTTAAGATTTACCAAGGGACATTCTATTAAAGGTAAAGTTAGCTGGTCTAATATCTGGACAGATTCCTAATTTCAAGTGCCAGATAAGAGTAGTTGTGACTATATGAATAAGTGGTACAGGTGCTGGTTCGTGTGCCTGTGCTAGTTGCACAGAAAGCAACTGCTACTCCCATGTTTGAATACACTTCGTAAATTTTTCACAAGAATTTTTGTCTCCCACGTACAGGTAGCATGACCAGTATCTCGATTGATTCTTAATTCCATATGCCAAATGCGAGTAGTTGTGACTGTCTGAGCAACTGGTACAGGTGCTAGTTGGTGTGTCTGTCCCATTGAAGGGATAATTGCAACTAAATAGACAAAACCACTACTGTATACCATTTTATAGTAAAATAGTTTTTTGCATATTTACAATAAAAACTCACAATATATTTTAAACATTGTATTTTATTGAATCACATCAATCAAATAATCACTTTACCAGCATACTTACCTAATTACTATACCAATAAAAATTAAATAAAAAAAACCCTGGTGGGGTGCCACTCTTTACAAGTTTGCCAATGCTTAAAAAAAGATAAACCACACCAAGGATATATTTTTGGAGCAAAATATGGAGAGGGAAAGAATAACCACTGCACGGGGTCTGCAGCCCCGTAAATCAATAGTATATATAGCAAAACACAACGCAGTGGAATATTAATTCCCCCAAAAAAGACTGGAATTGCAATGTGATTGAATTAAAACAAATTTATTAAAACAAAATTACATTGATATTAAAACATTCCTCAATAGGCATGTAAAACCAAGTAGGTCCCAATCCAGAAAAAATATCAGAAATAGGTGCACCTATATAGATAATAACAAATTGATTTTTGATATTTAAATCTGATAGTTATTGTTCCGTTTGGGCTATACTTGCTAGAAGCTCATAAAGTTGATATCCATACATATAGTATGGTAGATAGTGGAATTGCAAATAACCGGAATGAGGAGAACCTCTACATAAAGTATATAGCTGGGAACGGAAAGACTGTCGGCTTCGCTTTCACAATAATATGTTTCCACAGTGATGTGTTAGAATATATATTCGGAGTAGCGGACCATTAGGCGTAGTGTAATATTCATAGTCGGGATAAAGCTCCTCTATATCTAGGGCATAAATTCATTTGATAGTATAAAGCCCCTCAGAGGGGTGCTTGCTTACTATTTTAAAATTCAATCTTCTCTTCAATCAATCAATTGCAAACTTAGATTATACAGTGGACAGCATCAATCAGAAAACTTTGGAAATTGTTGTCCTGGGCTATTATTTACATATATATATATATATATATATATATATATATATATATATATATATATATATATGTAAAATGTGTGTAAAATTGTTATCTCTTTTCTATTCATGTTATAGTTAAAATCATTGTAAAAGATTATAGGCACTTACAAGCAAATAATTCCACAATAAACTACTGAACTTCACCAGGTGAAAGGTCAGGATCCAAAAAACCCTCTGGCTTAATCTTTAACTCCAATGGGTTATCAATGCAAATATTGTGCAGAGTGGTGCATGCAATAATTATATTGGTATACATAAATTATATATAAACTTTAGAAGGAGAGTATAAGAGCACCCCATCAGACTTGTCTAACCAGTGCAACTGATTCTTAAGGGCGAAAAAGGTTTACTTTATTACTCTTTTGGTGCCAATGTTTTTCTGCTTGATACCTTTTTTTCTATGGTTGATACAGGGTTACTCAATGGAGTTAACTACCAGGGTACGCTCCCTAAAAAATGTTTGAAGAATCTCTACTGGTTTTTAACATCGCTAAAATACTAGCCTGTTTGGACTGGATTACATTGGCCAAGTTCCTGGTTCTTCGAACGGTTATTTTTTAAGAAATATATAGATACAGCTACCACCAAATTACCATTTTGACCACTATACACATATATATATATATATATATATATATATATACATATATATATATATATATATATATATATATATATATATATATATATGTGTCTGTGTATGTATATATATATATATATATATATATATATATAAATATATATGTATGTGCCATTGAGTAGTGGAATTTGTTCATGTGTTTGAAAACTCATCCACCATTTTGAATGTTTTGCAGCATGCTTTCTTTGATGTTGCACTATACTTTAAATAAGAGGTCCATTGAAAGGGAGGCTACACCCCAGAATAAGTTATAGACAAAACACGTTTGGTGACATCAGACACGTTGGTTTTCTTTTATTAATACCTGGTTATTGTACCATTTTGGCTATTTTGAATGGGTGGAGTTTCTCTGAACTTTTGGTGATGCCATTTGCGGTCTGGACCTTCAACATCATACAAAGTACTTTCCATTATTTCACCATGGTTACATATAAGCCTGTTAGTTTATACTCAATGTAAGGGACATTTAACCATATGTAAAATAAATATTTGATAAACAATCTTTCACATGTTTTGGACATGGTGTGGCATGCCATGTATTTAGGCGAGTGCTGTTACTTTTGTGGGTGAAAAACCCTTGTAAGAAAAGAGTCTACAGTCCAGTTGTCTGGAAATTGTGCTGGTCAACAAACAACAGAAACAAATTTGAAAAATTGAGATATAAGGAAAAGAGCATATTGCATATTCCAAATAAGCCCTTTCTGTTGTTATGATTAGGTATGCTCAATTGGCATTTTTAGAGCCAATTACTGTGATAACACGCTACACTATATGCACTGCTTTATATATATATATATATATATATATATATATATATATATATATATATACATATACATCTACTATATAAATGCCTAGTGGCGTGTGTGGAAAAAAAAAACCAAGCTGCAGCGCCACCTGCTGGGCAGAGTTATACACTGACCTATATATTTCTTGAAGGAGAAGTGACAGTTGGGAGTGGTTGGTGGTTGCCGGGGGTGACAGTGGGGAGTTTTTAACACCTTAAGTAGCTTGATGAAGGATGTGGCGATGAAGGATGAGGTGATGGAGAAAAATGATGAGGTGGTGACATGTGGACAAAACCACGTTAAAAAAAAGTGCGCGTGCGTCGGGAAGTAACGCTCTTCCCCTGAGGAGGCCTGGGCTAGGCCTAAATGCATGACAAGAACCTTTTTAACACCTTAAGCTGCTTGATATGACTAGAATGCATGAGTATCATGCACGGGTTAACTATATATATATATATATATATATATATATATATATATATATATACTATATATATATATATATATGTTTGCATCATGTCTGAGCAATCAAGCCATTCTAAAGCAGGTACGAAAACTGTCCACTGTCCTGCCCTGTTTTTTGGATGGCAGTTTTGATGGTGGTTTTAACTACACCGCCGATGATTTAGCTGTTTCTGTTTTCAATCTGCCACACATTGCCAGCCATTTTACATCACAGCCTCAAAACGCTCTACAGTAAATGCAGCAGTTTGGAGCAGTAAACTGCAGGCGATGTGTGGCAATTAAAAACTGCCACCAAACTCAAAACTTAGTAAATCTAGCTCTTGGTCATTTAATATGTCTTAATCTTTATAGGTAAATATCAATGTTATTAAGTTTTTTAAAAATAATAGCATAATGTTTCTAATGATGCATTATTTGATTATTTATTTCTGATCTTAAATTGATTACTTATTATGTTCATTTGAACTTGATGTTGACTTCTTTTATTCATGACCCTGACTCTCTGGCTCACATTTTTGTCTAAAAGTTTGAATAAAAATCTAATTGTGAAATGTGTTACTGAACGTGAAGGGAATCTTAAACTATGTCATTTTGGCCGGTGGGGAGCATCCTGTAAATGTCCTGCTGTTTGTGTATTTGGATCTAGATCTAAGCACAATTCTGTTACTATTGTTGTGAAATAAGACACTTTATCTACTTGTGTGTTCTGCTTTATCAGTTACATCACCTAAAAGATTTAATTTAATTTAAAATTAAAACCTGCTCATAAAGTAGTTGCATAAAACGTAAAAAAAAAACTGTGTACATAAGCTTTATTCTAATTATTTCTATAAAAGTTATCCCTAAAAAGTAAATAAAATTTATATTTTTTTTATTAAAAATCCTATACAAACAGCAATAGATTTAAATGGTTTGAATCTATTGCTGTTTATATAGGTATTTAGAATTTTAGTCACCATTAGTCTCTGCTTCTAAAGGAAAATAGGACCTTTTATGTGACCTTTTATGTGACGAATTAATTTTTTCCTATGGAAGTCATGGAACCCCTTATACAATTCCCAGTTGATTCAAAAAAAATAAGGGGGGTGGTGTGTTAGATTTAAACAATTACATAAACAGTCAAAATAGAAAAGTAGGTAGATAACATTTCTCCCAGCCCAGATCTTCTGCCAGGCCCCCATTGTGCAAAGGAACTTTGAATTAATGTCTTGCCATTCCCCTTATGAGTCAGGAGTGTCAATCAATGGGATGAAAATCAGGTGTGGCACTGCCTATTTAAAAACATAAACCTGAGTCATCACTACCAAAGACTGGACTTCACCACACAGGTTTGTGAATGCATGCCATGCCTCGAACAAAGGACCGGTCTGAGGACCTCATAAAACGAATTGTCAATGCTCACCAGCACTGAAAATTTTGCTAAATGATTTCTAAAGAATCACAAATTCACTGTCAGGCAGAAAATGTACAAATGGAGAAAATTGAACAACATTCCCAGGAGTATTTGTCCAAGAAAAGACACTCCATGAGCAAGTCATATAAAATTCCTCACAAAGGATCTGCAGGCCGCTCTTGCACTGACAGGTTTCGCTTGCATGTTAGTGTTCATGAGTCTACCATCAGGCAAACACTGAACAAGAATAGTGTACATGGGAGGATAGCAAAGAGGAAGTCATTGCTCTCCAAAAATAACATTTCTGCCCATTTAAAGTTTGCTGAAGACCATCTGGATGAGCCTGAAGATTACTGGAAAAATGTTCTGTGGATCAATGAGTCTAAAATAGAATGTTCTGGATTAAATGTAAAAGTTATGTTTCGAGATAACCAAACACTGCATTTCAACATAAGAATCTTATCCTAATTATGAAAAACAATGGTGTCAGTATCAAGGTTTGGGACTGTTTTGCTGCCATGGGACCAAAACACCCTGCCATTATTGATGGAACGATGAATTCTGGATTCTAACAGCAAATTATACAGTTGAATTCCAAGGTATCGATCTGTGAACTGAAGCTCATTAGAAGGTGGACCTAAACACAGGCTGGTCTTCAAAAATATGCTTGAAACAGATGCAATTTTGCATCCTGGAATGGCCAAGTTAAAGACCAGACCTTCATCCAATTGAAATGTTGTGGCAGGATCAAAAAAGGGCTGTTTATGCAAAACAGCCCAAAACTGTACATGAGTTGAAGAAGCTCTGTAAGGAGGAAATGGTCATAATCCTCCTAGCTGATGTACAAGCCTGATATACAATTAATACAAAAATTTGATTTAAGTAATTGTTTCCCAAGGGTTACCTAAGCATTACTAACGGGGTACTAAAGTTACTTAAAGCATATGTTCACATACTTTTTTCAACAATAAAATGTAATTTTTGGGATAATTTACTGTATCTTGTTCCCAGTCACATAATTAAGAAAATAAAATGACCTAGCTAGAAAGGAAATAACCATCAAATTGCTAAATTAATATACAGATCCACAACTGTTATTACAAAACTTGGTGTCCCAGTAGTAAATAAATCATGTTAATAATAATGTACTCAATTTAATAATTATATGAAAACCAAATGACCACAAATATGCTGCTTTATCACCAGAAAATAAGTTACCTTTATAATGCTAACATAAATATGCTACACTATCATCAGGAAATAACAGTTTCCAGTTATTTTTAATAATATGAGCACTACTGCAGCTTGACAGTGCTGCTTCTTCCACTTGAATATGGCCAGGAAAGAATCCAAAATGTTTTTGTGGAAAAGGTGGCGCTGATGAGTTACATTTAAAACAGCAGTATAAATGGAAGAGGTGGCACCCATATGATTTATATTTCCTTTTCTGTTTTTCAGTTATATGTCAAATATATTTTCTCACTGTATATGTTCTAGAGAAGTGCAAAACAGTTTAAAGTAGCTCAATATTCAGCATAAAATAATTAGATCTCTTAAAGAAAATCGTGATGGTGAAAAATGGTATTAGTTTATTTTCAAATATGCATTTAAATGCATTTGAAAATAAATGAATAATTATTATGCATTATTTTTAAATGTATTTAAAAATAATTATTGCATTAGTCTACAAAATATGCAATATTAAAAATGGTGACATTTTATGCCTCTGATTAGGAGACTTTATTTTATATGTCTTATGTACATTATGAGCCTTATTTAGAGTTGTCATTATACCACAGACGGAAAAGGGACATACGAGCTTCAGTTGAGTATAGTAACGGCGTATTCACGGAAGTGTAACCCACCCCCTAAAGATGCAACCTTATATTTTGTTATCTGAGAGAAGCAAACACTTACATTTCCCATCAGGAGTCTTATTTAAGAAAAATTCACACTATAGAATATGTCAGTTATATGATGCTGACTCAACAGACTCTTTTTCGACCTATGCAAGAAGAGTATGGTAATTAGAAATCTTCTAGAGTACATAGACAGTATATTGCATTGGGTCTTTTTACTGTGCTAATTTATATGGGCAAAAGCATATTTGAATTATGCCTTTTTCTTTTTTAGGCTAATTTGTAATATTTAACAGTTCCTAATCTCATCTTAATGCCTGCCATGACTGTATTCACTGAACTCTTCTCAAATGCTGGACGTTCGATATTTTATGGCCTTTAATGGAGATCCTGTCTGCTCTGTACTCCCAATATACAGTTTGTATAACAGATTGTAGTTTGCTATAATGTGGTGACACATCATAGTGTATCTCATGTTATAATGTGCTATCACACAGTATCACATATCATAGTCATGAATATGTGGTAGGGTAGTAGTTGAATGCAGTAGCTTGTGAAATACCTTAACTCTCCTCTGTTTCCAGATTATGATTGTCAGCTATTATAATAGCAGCATTTAATATACTTCCCAGGTTCCTGTTTACCGATCTGTAGACACTCTTGCAAATTAGTTATTACCCACCTGTTGACTTTTTGGCAAATCTGAGGTGTTTACAATGTTGTGAGAAATGACTGAAATCCAATTTCTTCTGCATAGTGCAGCTTATTTACCTCAAGTGTCTGTGTATACTTGATACAGATAATACACCTGAAGAACATGCAAACAGACTAGCAAACACAGCATGGTTTTATTCTGAAGCTAGTCAGGATCCACCAAAGGCACTATTCTATATTTATATAACTAACTCTCTTCATGTCACAACCAGCAGTTACAGCATGTTTAACAGTTACCTATCTAATTGGGACATTAAATTCTCTATGGTCTAAGATATATCCTCACTGTTTTCTAATCAATGTTAAAACTTAAATGTGCCCAAGCACACTGCAGTTCTGCAAATTCTGATTAATATAATATCAAAACTTTTCACATATCAATTAACATGGCAGAATGAGATATTCTCTACCCCAGTGTTCTGGAATGTACAAAGAAAAATGTTTCACACAGGTTAAGTGGCAGTACCAACCAGCACCAATTAGTCATCAGGGCCAGAATATGTCACAAACATGCCACCTCTCTTCCGCCTGGTGACATATATATTAGTGATAGGGTATTTATCTGTCCGATCCATCTATCCGATTGATCTATCTATATGTTATATATATATATATATATATATATATATATATATATATATATATATATATAATATAAATGCTTAGTGGCGTGTGTTAGTCTGTCTGTGTGTGTGTGGAAAAAATAAAACCAAGCTGCAGCGCCACCTGCTGGGCAGAGTTATACACTGACCTACTAAATTCTTAGTGTGTGTGGAAAACAAAAATTCAGAAAGGGCTGAAATTTGGTATACTAAGATGTTTTTAATTTGTTAATTTAATTTGTTAATTGTTAAAAATGTTTATAAAGATTTAAAAAACAAATATATATATTTCTTGAAGGAGAAGTGACAGTTGGGAGTGGTTGGTGGTTGCCGGGGGTGACAGTGGGGAGTGGTTGGTGGTTGAGGCCTGAGTTATGGCCCAAATGCATGACAAGAACCTTTTTAACACCTTAAGTAGCTTGATTTGACTAGAATGCATGAGTATCATGCACGGGTTAACTTGTATATATATATATATATATATATATATATATATATATATATATATATATTCATACATAAATTACATATTTTAAATGTGAACTTGTTTTTACTTGATTGTCATATGATTTGTTAGTACAGTCCACAATTTGGAATCACAATATTGTCTTTAATATATATTCCATCATGTTTCCATATTTATATCCATCAATTATAGTGATCCAGTGCATTTAATATATTCAATAAAAAAATACACTAGTATACATCGAATATACATACTCCTTTTTCTGAGTTGAAAATTCTGCTTGTATTCATATTTTAACCAGCAAAAGCATCTCTTATCTTACACTGGGAATATTATTGAAAGAAGTATTATATCTATATATATTTACATATTTATATTTACTTTATGATACAAATCAGCTCTCTAAAAGACTGATTGAAGTGTTTACAGCTTTTATAGGGTAAATAGGGTGACATAGTGAAATATTCTACAAAACATTGTATAAAGTATTGACTAAATTTGATTACCAATAGAATATATAACATTTACAACTTGATAGCTTCAGCAAGCTGAAAAAAAGTATGTATAGGGAAATTATTTCAGTATTATTTTTAATCTTCAGTACATAATCTAATTATCTATCTATTGTGAATTCAAAATTTCAGAAGGGCTATCACATTTCTAGTAAATTGAATTCTACAGTGCTGAAATGAAGAACAACTGGTGAAATATTAGCACTAGGTTTGACAGTTTCCAATAAAACTACTTAAAGTACAGCAGAGCACGCTGCAATATATCACCATAAAAAATATTAAAATGTGGTAGTCTCATGCTGTTTCTGATCAGCAATAATGACATTATTTTCATAAACTCTTGGGTATGTTTATGTCTTATATCAAATGTTTAAAGCTAATACTTTAAACATTTATTCCATATAAACATTTTTCCCTACCTATTTTTTTCTTAAAGGGGTAGGACTCTCCTGGCTGCATTGCAAAATTGATCATGATGTAGCTGGAGGTAGAGTTATAGGACATACTATGCAGAAGTGATTGTGCCAGGTTGAAAATGAGCATCACATGATGAGCTCACATCCAACTCTGGAATAACCTTTTCGGGAAGGTACCTCTCACTGCTGTACAGTCTCCTGGCTGCATTGCAATAAATGTTGTTCTATGGCTGGGAGCCTTCTACTCTTTTAATTGTAAATAGTTTCCTGCTGCAGTGGAAAATGTAAAGTTTCAACATTAAGTGTATACAAGACAAATTTATAATGTAACCATGTTTCTAGAAGCCCATATAATACAGATTAGTAGAGGCATTTGACCTTACTGTCATGTTTAACATTTAAATCAGATTAGTTTCTAATATTATTATATTGAGGTTATTTATCATATGCCCTTTTGAATACACAGGGGGATGCCTTGTCATAAACTCAATGGGGCAGATATTCGAATATGATTTAGACAATGGAAACTAAGTTACTTTTATTGGAAGCAGCATAAATAAGTCAAGTCACATAAACTCAATCAGGGTCTGTCTTTATTGTACTTGGGACCTGAGCAATGGTTGGAAAACTATGCATTAAAACATGTCAAGCCTGAGGAAAAGGTTTTCTTATGGTATGATTCCCATTATGAGTGATGTACTCATCACAATTCATATCATATCCTTATTTCTTACAAAGTTTTATTATATACATGTTCTCCACAAAGTATTATTATATACATGTTCTCTTATTTTTGAATATGAAATTCATCCCACATTATTGTTTGGGCTTTTCTGTTAAACACAAGTGCAAGAACAGAAGGGACATAGTGCAAATTTTCTAAGCATACATATTCATACAGGAACATATGGATGAGTTAAAAAAACTCTATGTTTTACCATATGTCTACTCTATACCAGGGGAGGGCTGGCAAGCTTAAGCCCGGGGGGCAAGACTCGACTCAGCAGCCTATTTTAAATTAAAAAAATGCAGGTGGCCCAGTGACCCAGCCCAAGGTAGCCTACTATGGAATCGGCCTGAGTGACAGATGCCCCCCTGCCCCCCAGGCCATCTTGTCCCTGCTCTATACCATGAGTCAGATTCCAATTTAGTAAAAGAAGATCCCAGACACAATCATAGCACTGAACTTCTATGGAATTTATTTGAACTTTTAAACCATTGCGCCCACCTGCCAAAGTGCATTTAAACATATCACTTTTCACATGGCCTCACTCAGTAATATCCATGCAAGTAGGCAGAGTCTGGAGAAAATGTTGCATTTTTCATAGGATCATTTTACAGTTGGTCATACTAAAACAGAGACAAGAATTTTGTTGTGACATTATCCATTATTTAGAAAGTGCTGACATATTATGCAGCGATGAATATTGAGGGAATTTTGACATAATTACATTACTTACGATGGCAAGAAAGGAAGGTAAAGATGGACCTGCCCAAACCTAAGAGTTATGGGGTCACTTGACACATGAGATAGCATAATGACAATTGTAGCTGGTGGTGAGGAAAGCCTGTGTAGCTATTGTAAGGCAGCCACATTATCAGATCTGTAAGGAGCACTTTATAACAGTAAATAAATTGTCTATGGTGCCAAACAAGTAAGTAAAAATGTAGATATAAAAATCAGAGTGGAAAAAATAAGAAGATTGTATGTAAGTAACATTTAATCATGTATTATGATCACTAATCAAATGAGCCAAGTAAATACGACAAATCGTATTATAAAATGCTGCTGATAAAACAATGGTTACTACAAAATTAAACTATTTATTAAACATGAGAAGAGTCACATATAGATATTATGTTGTAACACAACAGTTTCCTTAAATAACTTTAGAGATTATATATCCCAATTGAGGCCAAAAACAGGTGGTTTCTGTATCAGTCTGCTAGCAAGTAATATATGTTAATGATCCATTTCATTGAATTTCTTTGCAATATGCCAGCAATTTCTTCAAATTAATATCCAGTGGTCAAAGTGGAAACTTAGAAGTGGCTGTATGGAAAATGTAAGGGAATAGAATTTGATGCTTTTTCAATAAATGCAGGAGGAGAACTGGTAGTATGGCATGCCAACTATACCAACCCACTTAGACCACTGACTCCAGATGGAGGTTTTTAAACTTCTACGAACCAATCAGAATATCTGATCATTTATCACATAGCTGCCTTCAACATAATCTAAACGTCATAAAATATACTCCATTCATTTGCAAAAAAAATTTGTAAACATTTATCAACAAGGTTAGATAGTAAGGGATAATGATACATAGCACTTCATGTAAATGTATTCATCTAAAGATCCTTCTTTATTGAATAGCTGGAAACTTAGACATGTCCAGGTGTAATATTTTAAAATAAAGCTCAGGGTAGAAACAATAATATAGATGATATTTAACCAATCTTTATGCCATTGTTGATATATATTATACGTGCTTGTGCATATCCATCTGCATATTGGTAATGCTTATATGAAAATCAGCACTTCTAACATATGTACCTAGAGTGGATTTAAAAATTTTAACAGCCATATTGAAATTGCAGGTGTTTGTGATGTAAAGCTAGGAATTAAGATAAATCATATCAGACATTTTTCCACCATAAATGTGACCTTGCAACCAACAAATTTCAAATAAATAACAAATATACAATCTTTAGGAAAAATAAGTTAATACCATTTCATAATGGGACTGTACCTGTGTTCATAGTTAACCAATGTGTTAGCAGAGATAGTACACATCAACATACATCTTATTTTTCATTATGACAATATTCTTTCTTCCTTTAATCATGTATCAACTGGGTCTGAACATTTTGAATTTCCTATGGGTAGCTTGTCAGTTATCCCACTGGCTATAATACATTCTATAAAGACCTGTTTCTTGTCATTTGACATTATTTTAGCTGGAAATTATGCTATTCTTGTATAGTTGTATTAATTTTCCAAGATAAAGCCAACATCTCTATACTTATAAAGATCACCTTTCCTAAACTTCATTCTATAATTGAAATTAAAACATTTGTTACAAAACAATTTAAAGTATCACAGCAATCTCCATACATGCTTAGTGTCTTATAAAAACAGATTTTAGATTTTAGTAATGTATTGCTTATAGAAGCCTTCTTGGTAAATACAATAACACTTTATTTACGTTTTTTTAATATACTATTTTATGGAATAAATACAGATGGACAGCCCCATAGATATTTTTTATCAGATAGTTATTGTCTCTTATAAAGGGAGATATGAGAACTGTTGAACCAATGAAGCTTAAGTTATGCAACTTCTAGGACAAAAAAAACTCATGTTCAGTTCATACATATAGAAATGTTTGTGGATAGCAGGACACTATCTCAGCTGAAATTCGACATCCATCTTTATTGGATTGTTGCCTTGATACTGTTTGGATAGAAAGTCCTAAGACTATGTATTCAGAGGTTCTTTCAACAAGAAAGCTTATGGTATCTACCTCCCTACTAGTGTAGGAGTAATATGCTCAATCCCTAATAACCTTCAGGTCCTTGGGATACACTTGATGTTTTTACTCAAAGTACTAGGTACACTCAGAGCTGCATTAAGGCTCTCGGTGGCCTGGAGCACTTAAGAAAGGGGGGCATATATTGTGTAATATGGCTAACATTTTAGACAAATACACAGGCAATATATGTGTACTACTGTCAGGTGAACAAAGACCTCTCTTCATGTGCAGAGCAGTGTGAAGCAGGACGTAGCTCCTAACTATCCTTGCAGTCATACCAAATCCTAACCCAAATTTGGCACTGCTACACCAGATTAAGGACAGTTGGCAGACTGTCCTGCTCTTTCCTTACTGTTCTTGCTGTTACAATATCTGCAGCTGCTGGTGTCTTAAGCTCAGTTGCTGCTTGTGTAGATCATGGAATGACAGTACCCTATTTGGAAAAAAAGTACATCAATTTTAAAGAAGTCCCAATGTTTAATCAATAACACCCACATTTAATAATTAGGTCTCCCTCTCTGCATCCAGCCATAGCTATTAAATTAAATACAATTATTACTTGGCACACTTAATAAATAGACTTATTTCCCTCCAACCGGTCCTGTTGTTAAATTAATAGTATACACATTTAATAAATATACCTATTGTACTCCCACCCAAACAGTCCCAGTAACAATATAACAGCATTCACATTTAGTTAAGGAAATATACCTATTTCCCACAAACATCCCCTATATTAAATAAATCATATTCACATTTAATAAATTGCCCTCCTTTTCCCCAAACTCACCCCCACATTCAATAATCCCCAAACCACCCCAACATTAAATTAAAGGTCCCATCACCCACCTTAAATTAATAAGCCCCACTAATAAATTAAATAGCCCCAACATCAATTCCAAATAAACTAATAGCACCTACCACTAAATAATTGCCCCCACCCACACTCCACCATTAAAATAATAGCCCACATAGCTGGTCTGGCAATCAATTAAACATTATATTTTATAGATAGTTTTAGTGATATTAGATTGGAACTCTGTACTGCTACAATTGGCAGGTCCTCGCCATACCACTGTGCATTTAGATTTGTCTCAATAAAATTTCATTGAGCTGAAGGCTGTCGCAAACGTAGGGTGACCCCAGTGCTGTGAGTCAGAATTGCCAATATCGTTGAGTGGTCAGAAACTTATAGTGAATTTGATTAGGAGGTTGAAATTGGAAAGCTAGCAGGAGAATTACATCCCATTATTACTACCAGACAAAAGATGAAGGTGACACAAAAAGCTGGTACAGATGCTGCTAATATGTTAGATACAGATCACAATTGCTCACAGACAGGGATCAGGGCACAGCAAGGATTGAAGGAAGAAATGTGTAGTTATTCTACTGGAGAAATCAGTGAGACTGAGGTTAAATATAAAAAAACATCCTATTGAGGGATTGCTGACATGGGTATGGAGACTCTGGGACTTAGGGGCATATGATGTGACTCTAACACAAAGAGAGGCTATCAGTTTTTGAGCAGAGTGTAATGATCCCAGGGTCAGATTAGAAATGAGAAGGGCACAGTTCACAGATTGTAATTTCACATAGCTGCATCTCATTCTAAATTTTATAGCAGAAATATATGACACACCTACACAAGTGGCTGTAATGAGAGCATGGTATGAGTTGGGACAAGGAATATAGAGATTGCAAGAGTTGGGATGTATGAATGGAATTACTTGAAATCCTTTACCAGAGTATGATGTGTATTCTGTGCAGATTTAATAAGATTGTCCTGATATAGCTCGATTTCCTTCAGTAATGCATAATTGAAAGCAGTTATTTTCACTAGATCCCAGCAGCAGATACTGTCATTAAATATTTGTTTAATGAAACCAAGGGATCAACGCCCCTACGCGTCAGTGGCAATTTTTGGCCAGGTTAAACACAACCACACAAAACTATAGCATTACTAGATACTGGTGTAGAAGTATCACTGTTTCACTTTACATACTTAATAGGGCACACTGGATTGATGTGGAAGGGTTGGGGGGACAGCAGACATTGGCAAGCAAGATTCACTGCAGACTCCAAATCGGCAAAGGTCCAAAATTCAAAGCACAGGTGTTGGCATCTGTGCTTCCAGCCAGCATAATTGGTAAGGATATTTTGCATGGGCAAACCATACACACTGAAAGTGGAACCTATGTGTCTGAATGTTCTAGATTTTGCACGGTGTCAACAGTGAAGCCTATTGAGAGAGGCTTGGCTAAATGTTCCCCAGTGTATATTCCTCCTCCTCCACAGTCAGTTAGTCGCAAACAATACCAGATACAAGATGGTCTAAAAGAAATATCAGAGACTGTGTAAACTTTGGTAGAAGCTGAAGTTTTTTAGACTTGCAGTCAGTCCTTTCAACTCTCCATTCTACCAAATTAAAAAACAATATGGATCCTATCGTTTGACAATCGATTATAGGGAATTGAACAAGGTAGTATTACCCTTAGCAGCAGCTTTTCCTGATATGTTTACTGTGGTAGACAAGATTACTGAAACAGCCTGATAGTGGCAGGTGGTGGTGGATTTTGCAAATGCATTCTTTCCACCTGAGAATCAAGATCAATTTTCTTTCACTTGGACAGGACAGCAATATACTTTGACAGTAGTCCCACAGGGTTATATACATTCACCCCTATTTGTTATTGTTTGGTGGCAAGAGATCTACAAATGCTGAATGACTTGACCTGTATTCTTAGGGGGTTATATGGACTGGTCCACAGTAAGTGATACCCCAACCAGTGTTGGATGCAATTGATAACATTAGTTATACAACAACCGGTAAGGGAGCACAGAAGGTCTTGGGAGGTTAAGGATTTTGGTGGACATTTGTACCCTACCTAGGGTTGATTCTTAGGCCTATCTACAATGTGACTAGTGAAGAGTTCACATGACTGGAAGAGCAAGAAAATGCTTTGCAGGCTGTAAAATAGGCAGTCAGAATTCATAATGCCCTTAGCCCCTTATAACCAGATTACCATTTTATCTGGATGTAACAGCAACAGTGCATGGGATGTCTTGGGGATTGTGGTAGAAATCTCTCCATACTGGAACAAGAAAGATTTCAACTGAATTCTGTGCAAAACAATTCCCTCCTGTTTAAAGAAGATATTCACAATTGGAGAAACAAATATTAGCTGCTTTACAACATGTTGAGGTAACTACAAATCAACAACCGGTGACTGTTAGAATGGATTCGAAAAGAGAGCTTAGATGCATGAAATGCAGTAGCTCAAAAACCAATGCTACAGAAATGGAAGTTTTATTTGAGTGAAAGAGATGGAGTATCAACTCAAGAGCCTGCTGATATCAATACACAGCTAGCTGGTTTGGTCACCTTTCATTCAGATGAACTTAAACAACCCCTCTCCGGATAGAAGGCAGCCCAGTAACAGAGACTAAACCATGGGCAGAGAGGTAAAAGAAGATGAGGAACTGAAAAGATTGGGAGAGTAGTCCCATGGCCAGTCAGGACACAGAAAAGCGTAAGACACTAGAGATAGGGCCAACAAAAATGGAATACCATTGACACACCTGATGGCCCGAGACATTGTGCTTAATTTATCAAGGCATGTATCTGCTGATTTTGAGTGTATCCTTTGCAAAATAAAATGCCAAGAACCGGGACGTGCACCAGTAAACGCAACCCTGTCTGCTCTGTCTTCAAATGCAAAGGAAACCTACTACAGCCTACGATTACTGACCAGGTAACGGGGCGGGGAAAGGGTGTTTTGTCATAGTTACTGTACAGTAATGTTGTGCCAAGCTCAAGCGCACACAGCCACATCAGAATCAAGCTCTGGGGGTAAATGTATTAACTTCTGATTTTTGCTAGTTGCCGCTATTCGGTGAGTTTGCAGTAAATATTTTAAGCGGCAATTGCTTTAAAGGCATGGTTTTGCCTTTAAAGTCATTGCTGCTTAAATTTTCAATGCAAGCTTGGGAATAGTAGCGACATCCAAAAATCGTTATTAGACAGTAGACAGACAGTACCTGTACCAATAGACAGTACCTGTACTGTCTATTGAATACTACCTCGACCTCTGCCGCGGATGCTTTACTTCTCCTGATCCAGCCTCAGTGCTCCCAAGCATATCTGGACCCAAGTGTACATTTAGCCGCAGATCATTATTTCCTCCAGTACCTGTACTGCCTATTGAATATTATTTGGACCTCTACATGAACGCTGTACTCCTCCTTCTCCAGCTTCAGTGGTTCCTAGCATATCTGGACCCAAAGTGTACATCTAGCTGTAGATCCAAACCTCTCCAGCACCTATATTGTCTAGAGAATATTTCCTGGACCTCTGCTGCTACCGCTGATCCAGTTCCTGTGCTTCCCAGCATACCTGAACCTAGTACTTTCCTGTCCGCAGATACCAGTTCTCTGCAATACCTGTTGTCCAACTCAGTACTCAGTACATCATCTTCGCTATTTCAACCTCTGTACTAGATCTCACCTAACACCAAATAGAAGGGCTGTGACCTGCAGCACGACAGCAGCCAAGCCCATATCCCTTTGCAGGGTTCACTAGTGAAAACCTTTTGTGTCGTTAGACTCCGCGCCTCCCATTCCTGGATTTGTGACAGTAAGAACTGGCCATAATATGGACCCAGCTGGAGAACCCTTTGCCAAAGCCATGTTGCAACATTTGGTAGGGCGAGCTGAGCAACAGGACGCCACAAATCTTCAACTACTAAAATGCCTGCAGCCTTGGCCACTCACCTAGATTCTCTTCAGTCTACTCTACCTGGAATCTCTCCCGCACCTGCTGTCGAACCTCAGGCTCCACAAGCACTGGCTGCCTCCTCCACTCAAACTTCCTATGGCTCCTAAATTTTCTGGGGATACTAAAGCTTGTCGTGGATTTCACAACCAGTGTTCAATACAATTTGAATTGTTGCCTTAGAACTTCCCAACTGAAATATCTAAAGTGGCCTTCATCATTTCCTTGCTCTCCGACCAAGCCTTAACCTGAGCATCACCACTCTGGGAAAGGGACGACCCCTTACTTCGAGATTCATCTGCCTTCATTTCCTTCTTCCGTCTGTTTTTTTATGAGCCAGGTCGTGCCTCTTCAGCAGCCACCAATATTCTCAGACTATGCCAGGGTTCTTCCTCTGCAGCCCAGTGTGTCATTCGTTTTCATACTCTATCTTCTAAACTGCCTTGAAACGATGAGGTTCTGGTAGCTGCTTTCTGGCAAGGCTTGTGTGACAGACCCGGGCCTTATATTGAGAATATCGTGCCAACCCGGTCTGTCCTCAGTGGGCCAACGGAACAACCATGGCCCACTCTGTTATTAACTGCCACCCGGTGGCCAGATCTGTTATTGCTGTGGTGTCCAGAGAGGGAGGGGAGAGGCAGCTCACAGGAAGTGTGAATCAGCTGTGGACCCTGTGACATCAAAAAGTAGTGGAACGGGTTAAAAAGAGGAGGGTCAGGACCTAATCTAAAATCAGGAGGGGGTCTCTCCCTGTTTGCTAACTATTGTTCTAGCAAGTCTGCAACGCAGTCCGAATGGCACCATCACCGCAAGGGGGAGACCACTGATGTCATGCACTATTTCCACTCCTGTTACCACCCAAACTCTTCACACCACCAATCACAAGAGGACAATGAGTGGGGGGTTGTGGAATGGACAAAAGGGAGCTGTCTGGGGGAGGGGGGTTGTTGTTGGAGAATCTTGAGACAGCGAGGACTTGGACTGTTGGAGAGTAACCGTATTCTCGCAGGGCCTTAAAGGAATGCTTGAGGCAGGAGCTTCTTGACAGAGACCGGACAGTGTACCTCTAGGACTGATTCTGTTACCACTCCATCGGGAGACACTCGCAGATTGTCACGATCTGCCCTCAGCTTATGCATTACATGCTGCTTTGCATGGCAGCTCCTGCCCTTTGTATCCTATTATTGTATTTTATTGCAGCAGTACCTCTGATTACCAGAGATGCTGCTATTATGCCTTTCTTGTTTGCCTTAGGGGTTAACTTGTTCACCATTTATCCCATGCACCTGGGTGTGGTTTCCCCTTTATATACCTGTCACTCCCAGCACACAGGGCTGGTTATTGTTGTCCCATCCTGTGATGTCCTTTCCTGTTGGCCGATCCTGATGTAATTTCCTGTTTTCCTTACCTGATTGTTTCTGGACATTCATGCTACTTTCTGCATCAGCTGGAACCTGGTATTTTTCACTGCTCCTTATTACCTGTTGTTAATACCTACCCTCTGCTACCCTGCATTACCGTTTATCTGGTTGTTTCTGGACATTCATGCTACTTTCTGCATCAGTTGGAACCTGGTATTTATCACTGCTCCTTATTACCTGTTGTTAATACCTCTCTGCAAATAAACACAGAGTGTTTTCACCAAATTCGTGACTCCTAGCTGTACTTCTGTTTGAGATCTGTGACAGTATAACCAGCCCAAAAAACAGCTTTGGAGTAAGGTGAAAGTTTTGTTTTATTCTGGGACTTTTTTTGCTGCAATCAAGTTTTCATTTGTCTTTTGCAACATGTCTGTTTTACCAATCATGGAATTACCACTGCTACAAACCTTACAAATGGACATTATATTGTTACGCTCCCAGGTGGCCAAATTTTCCACTTTGCTTTTGGACCCACTCAGGAGACTATCAGAGACTGTTTCACTGAAATCTAATACTGTTGATTTGACCCAGCCAACTCTGTCTGCTGCTGAATCCGTGCCGCCAACACCTTGCAATAATACCATGTCAAATTTGCATTTAACTAACAACTGCAGTTTAACTAATGCCCAGTTCACAAGTGGGCCACGCCCCCATCTGACCGAAGTGGAGCGACAGCGCAGAGTAACCAACAAACTGTGTCTCTACTGTGCCAGCAAGGCACATTTCTTGCAGGACTGTCCTGTCCGTAGACCACGTCAGCTTCCTGAATCATCTCCTGTTGTTTCCTCTCAGGCACTCCAAATCTGTTTATGCTCCAGCATTCCTGTTCTCTGCGAAGAGACCCAATCTGCCAGCTCCAGCCGCCTGTCCTGAGGCACCCACTCCCTCTGTCTCCTGTGCCGAGGTGCCAGCCTCTGTCTCCTGTGCCGAGGTGCCAGCCTCTGTCTCCTGTGCCGAGGTGCCAGCCTCTGTCTCCTGTGCCGAGGTGCCAGCCTCTGCCTCCAGCTCTGAGGTCACATCATCTGCCTCCAGCTCTGAGGTCACATCATCTGCCTCCAGCTCTGAGGTCACATCATCTGCCTCCAGCTCTGAGGTCACATCATCTGCCTCCAGCTCTGAGGTCACATCATCTGCCTCCAGCTTGGAGCCTGCTGCCACCGTGTCCGGTCCCGAGCCTCCTGCCACTGTGTCCAGTTCCGAGCCTCCTGCCACTGTGTCCAGTTCCGAGTCTCCTGCCACTGTGTCCAGTTCCGAGTCTCCTGCCACTGTGTCCAGTTCCGAGTCTCCTGCCACTGTGTCCAGTTCCGAGTCTCCTGCCACTGTGTCCAGTTCCGAGTCTCCTGCCACTGTGTCCAGTTCCGAGTCTCCAGCCACTGTGTCCAGTTCCGAGTCTCCAGCCACTGTGTTCCGTTCCGAGTCTCCAGCCACTGTGTCCAGTTCCGAGTCTCCAGCCGCTGTCTTTGTTCCTGAGCTCCAGTCTGCTCCAGAGGGGGCGCTGCCCTTCCAGTCTGCTCCAGAGGGGGCGCTGCCCTTCCCGTCTGCTCCAGAGGGGGCGCTGCCCTTACCGTCTGCTCCAGAGGGGGTGCTGCCCTTACCGTCTGCTCCAGAGGGGGCGCTGCCCTTAAAGACTTCTCCAGAGGGGGTCCTGTCCCTCCAGTCTGCTCCAGAAGAGTTGCTAGTCCATGCGGTCCAGCCCGAGTTGCCAGTCCATGCGGTCCAGCCCGAGTTGCCAGTCCATGCGGTCCAGCCCGAGTTGCCAGTCTATGCGGTCCAGCCCGAGTTGCCAGTCTATGCGGTCCAGCCCGAGTTGCCAGTCTATGCGGTCCAGCCCAAGTTGCCAGTCTATGCGGTCCAGCCCGAGTTACCACTTGGTGCTGTCTGCCCTCAGGCTTCTCAAAGTGCTGTCTGCCCTCAGGCTTCTCAAAGTGCTGTCTGCCCTCAGGCTTCTCAAAGTGCTGTCTGCCCTCAGGCTTCTCAAAGTGCTGGCAAGTCTGCCGCCCAGTCCGGGCCAGCTCCCAAGCCTGCCGCGCAGTCCGGGCCAGCTCCCAAGCCTTCCGCCCAGTCCGGGCCCGCTGCCAAGCCTTCCGCCCAGTCCGGGCCCCCTGCCAAGTCTGCCTCCCAGTCTGGGCCCCCTGCCAAGTCTGCCGCCCAGTCCGGGCCCCCTGCCAAGTCTGCCGCCCAGTCCGGGCCTGCTGCCAAGCCTGCCGCCCAGTCCGGGTCTCCTGTCGGGCCTGCTGCCAAGTCGTCTGCCAAGTCCGAGCCATCTGTTACCGAGGATGCCAAGTCTGAACCGTCACCTTTCTTTGAGGGGCATCCTTCCCAACTTAATGCCCTTCTGAGGTTATTTGCTTCAAAGATCCCCTCCACACCAAGCCTTGCTAGTAGCCCTAAGAGACAGGTGTTATTTCTAATATCCCATTTTAGGGGAGAGGCATTAGATTGGGCAAACCCATTTATTGAGAAGGATCACCCCATTTTATCGGACTTTCAATCCTTTATTGAGGCAGTTTTCAACAAGTTCGTAACTGTCCCTGCTATACCATCTTGCGGGGCCTCTGCAATATCACCAGTACCACCCATCTCACCTGGCCAAGAGATACCTTTGTGCTCCACTCAGTTGGCTCAGGCCCCAATTCCGAGAAAGTCCCGTAAGAGAGGAGGACGTAAGAGGAGAGGAGGTTCTGCAGTTCTTGAACTGGCAACTGGCATGGCCTCCTTTGCCCTTTTGCCCATGGACGAGGACTTTTCTGCCGGGCCCCCAATTGTAGACTATGATTCCGATGAACTCAGACATTTCTGGTAATTAGGCGTCTGGAATCCGCCCTTAAGGGAGGGGGTACTGTCACGATCTGCCCTCAGCTTATGCATTACATGCTGCTTTGCATGGCAGCTCCTGCCCTTTGTATCCTATTATTGTATTGTATTGCAGCAGTACCTCTGATTACCAGAGGTGCTGCTATTATGCCTTTCTTGTTTGCCTTAGGGGTTAACTTGTTCACCAATTATCCCATGCACCTGGGTGTGGTTTCCCCTTTATATACCTGTCACTCCCAGCACACAGGGCTGGTTATTGTTGTCCCATCCTGTGATGTCCTTTCCTGTTGGCCGATCCTGATGTAATTTCCTGTTGTCCTTACCTGATTGTTTTTGGACATTCATGCTACTTTCTGCATCAGTTGGAACCTGGTATTTATCACTGCTCCTTATTACCTGTTGTTAATACCTCTCTGCAAATAAACACAGAGTGTTTTCACCAAATTCGTGACTCCTAGCTGTACTTCTGTTTGAGATCTGTGACACAGATTCTGGGGAATTGGTGAGCCTACATCGGTAGGGAGACTATACCCAGGGTCCCACCAAGCTGGTGGAGAGTTGACCGAGCGGCTGGGATCAGCAAGATACACAGACCCACCTTAAGGATCAGAAACTGTGGCCCACTTGGATTGTCAACTGTGGATTTTTATTACCAGGAGTTTGGGCCTGCTAGGACTCTGTGCTTGGAGGTAACCTGCTGGGGACTTTGTTGGGGAGCTTTTACTTGCACTGGTGATTTTCTGACACTTGATATATTTGGTGGGGGAACAAGTTTCTCCTTGGGGAGCACTGTTGTATTTTACTAAGTGTGTACACTTTGTTTAATAAAAGGGATTATAATTTCTTTTCTTACCTGTGTGACCTGTGAACCTAGAGGACAGGGTATCTAGTGAGCTTTTGTTTTAACCCCGGTGTCCTCAGAATTTTGGTGGCAAGCAGTGGGGTCACACAGTCCCAATGTTTGGGTAGAGCGCAGGGACTCGTATCCAGATACGGTCAGGCTCTGTAAGGACACAAGGCAACAGTCTGTCAGCACCAGTGTTAGTAAAAAAAGAACCTAGCTGGGAAGTCAGCAGGAATGGCCACAGAAGCAGAGCAGATCAGTTTAAAAGCCACAGAGAGATTCTATATGAAAGCAAGGAAACAACACTTGCAGGGGTTCTGCAGAACCAAAGGGGTGGACTTTGATGACACAGACGTGCGTGAAGTTCTGGTAGCCAAACTAATGGAATGGGAAAAGGCTCACCCTGAGGAGTTGGAAGAGTCAGAGGTGGAGGAGGAGGAGGAGGCCAAAGACCAGCCACAGAGACCCCCCAGTGGGACACAACCCAGACCACCGTCCGGCACTCCAGCAGTGCTGCAAGATTGGCTGACAGCACTGGGGGAAAGGGCAACCCTGTATGAAAGGGCAGCCGTACTCCAAGCAATGTTGGGGGTAACAATTGAGGTCGGGGAGAGGGTCGGTTGAGACCTCAGCTGGGATATAGTGGAGTCCCAATTTTTAAAGAGGCAAATGCAGACATTGATACCCATCTCCAGGTTTTTGAAAACTTGATGGGAGTCCATGGGATTGAGGAGGAAGAGTGGTCCAAATATCTGGGATCCAGCCTGACTGGGAGAGCGCTGGAAGCTTACCAGGCTCTAAGCCCTCAAGAATGTGGAGATTATGGTACGGTGAAAAAGGCACTGATGGTAAAATTCCAGTTAAATGCAGAGACCTACAGATACAAGTTCGGGACTTTGAATAAAGAAGGGTCACAGTCGCACCAGGAATTTGCCAGCCAGCTACAGAGGGCCTGCGAGAAATGGTTGGAAGGGAAAGGGGGCCGCTCCGCTAAGCAAATTAAAGAGCTCATTATGCTGGAGCAGCTGACTCTAAAAATGGCCCCAGAGATCCGGGAATGGCTGGCGGACAGAAAACCTGAGACCCTGGAGGAGGCAGCAGGGCTAGCTGATGAGTATGTGGTAAGTCGACTCAGGTGGAGAGCCCCTAGTATGCCTAGTCAAGCAGCTGCAGGGAGGGGGAGCCGACCAATTCCAGCAAGTCTAGCGACACCTGGAGCCCCCTTTATTAGAGAGAACTCTGCCCGGAATCCAAGAGATGAACCAGCCTGATCCAGACCCTGGGACCTGAATCCAAAGAGGTGCTATCGGTGCAACTAGGTGGGGCACTTCCAGAGAGATTGTCCCCGTACCAGAGGTCCGATCCCAGGAGCCAGAGCTGCACCAGTGGCCGCTGTACAGTATGTCCCAGGAGATTTTGAAATCGGCATTGAGGCCGAGCCACCCTGTCCTGATGTGCCAGAGGCAAGGGACGGGGTGTATGTGGTGAACCTGATTTTGGGGGAGGGGAGGCAGAGCCCTAGGAACATGCAGGGTTATGTACAGGACGTGTGGGTGGGGGACTGCAAGGTCCAGGGTTTGAGAGACTCGGGAGCATCCCTGACCCTGGTGGAGCCTGATATAATTAAAAGAACCCAAGTTCTGGAGGGACAGCAGGTCCGGATTTCCACTGTGGGGGGCCATCTTGCAGATATTCAGGTGGCCCGGGTACATTTGGATTGGGGGGCGGGATTTGGAATGGTGGAGGTGGGCATCCTGGATGGACTACCAGCAAAAGTGATTTTGGGGAATGATTTGGGCCACGGATTGGTCACTCACTTTGTGCAAGCTGTGACTCGCAGCCAGAGCCGAGTGCAAGCCACAGCTGCACAAGAAGCCGCAACGCCAAGGAGACCGACAAGACTAACCCCGGCAACCAGAACCAAGGAGCCAGAGGCAGCACCGTTGGTGAGTAACCCTAAAAGATCTGGGGGTAAATGTATTAATGTCCGGATTCTTCAACTCCGGCGTGTTCAGCGTCTTCGGCGATTAAATTTAAAGTGGCGCTGCATTGTAAAGGGAAGTTTCCCTTTACAATGCAGCGCCGCTTTAAATTTAATCGCCGAAGACGCTGAACACGCCGGTGTTGAAGAATCCGGACATTAATACATTTACCCCCTGATGTTGTACCAGAAATTGATTTGGGGGAGGAGGACAGAAGGGAATTTAGGAAGGCCCAACAGACTGACCCATACCTAGCCAAACTGAGGAGTGCAGCAGACGCTGGGAGAGGGGAAGTGGCAGGCAGTAAAGTAGTGTGGGACAAAGGGCTGTTATATAGGGTAGTTACCCCCACCCTAGATAAAGACCCAGGGACAGAAGTGAAGCAGTTGGTAGTACCCTGGGCTTACCGGACCCATTTATTAGCGCTGGCCCATGACATTCCAGCAGCGGGGCACTTTGGGACCAGAAAAACGTTGGCCCGGATGTTGCGGACTTTTTTCTGGCCTCAAGTCACCCAGGATGTGAAACGGTACAAAGCCTCCTGTGAAACCTGCCAGAGAATAGGGAGAGCCCCTAAGAAAGTCCCACTACAATCCCTGCCTATAATTGAGGAGCCCTTTGCCCGGGTGGCTATAGATATCGTAGGTCCATTAGCCATCCCCAGTTACACCAGAAAAAGATTCATCCTCACCCTGGTGGACTTTGCCACCAGATACCCAGAGGCAATAGCCCTGTCATCCATAGACGCAGAGCATGTGGCCCAGGCTCTGGTGGACATTTTCAGTTGGGTAGGATATCCCAGGGAAGTGGTTACTGACCAGGGGACCCAATTCCAAGGGGACCTAGTCCAGACCCTATGGGAAAAGTGGGGCATTAAGCCCCTGCGAACCACTCCGTACCATCCCCAGACCAATGGGTTATGTGAGTGTTTCAATGGAATGCTGAAACACCTCCTGAAGGCATATGTACAGTCTGAAGGGAGAGACTGGGACAGGGCCTTGCAGCAGCTCCTGTTTGCATACAGGGAAGTGCCCCAGGAGTCCACCGGATACTCTCCTTTTCAAACTTTTGTATGGCCGGAGGGTACGAGGCCCCCTAGACCTGGTTAGAGAGAGCTGGGAAGGAACATTCCAGGCCAATGAGCAGCCTATCCTTAAATATGTAGAGAAGATGAGGGAGAGGATGAAGAGAGTAGCGCAGCTGGCGCAAGGCCATTTAAAAGGAGCCCAGGCAAGACAGAAAGAGTGGTACGATGCCCACGCTCAGGATAGGAAGCTGAACGCAGGACAGAAGGTGATGGTGCTAGTCCCAATGAGACGGAATAAACTTCAAGTCACCTGGAATGGCCCATACAAAGTGTTGAGGCAGGTAGGGCCGGTCAACTATGTAGTAGCGCTGGATGATGAGGAAACCTGGCTGAAAACCTTCCACATCAATCAACTAAAAGGTTATGTGGAACGGCAGATGGCAGCAATGGTGGTGTGTTGTCCCCCCATGGGTCCCACAGAGGTAGATCCCCTACTGGAGATGATAGGGGAGGTGAGAGAGGAAAAGGGGGTGGAGACAGTGACAGTGGGAACACAGCTAGGAGAGGGACAGAGGCAGGAAATGAGGGAGGTGCTGGAGAAGGAGCAGGCCCAATTTACCTGTAAGCCCGGGCGTACCCACCTAGCCACCCACCATGTAGACATGGGGGAGGAGAAGCCCATAAGGCAGGTAGCATACCGCATGACCCCCGCAGTACTGGCCCAAGTACGGAAGGAGATAGAGGAAATGCTGGCCTTAGGAGTAATTAAGAAGTCAAATAGTCCATGGGCTGCAGGGGTGGTATTGGTCCCGAAGAAGGATGGGACCACCCACTTCTGCGTGGACTACCGTAAACTAAATGAGGTCACCACCACTGATGCTTATCCCATGGCCCGAATAGATGAGCTACAAGACAGGCTAGGGGCAGCCAAGTTTGTGTCCACTTTGGATCTGAGTAAGGGCTATTGGCAAATTCCCCTCACCCCCGAGGCTCAGGAGCGGTCAGCCTTTATAACCCCACTGGGATTGTTTGAATGTACAACAATGCCCTTTAGGATGAAAAATGCTCCAGCCACATTCCAACGGATGATTGATGACCTGTTGGGGGGGGTGTCAGGAATTTTCCCAGGCTTACTTAGATGACATTGCCATCTTCAGCCAGACATGGGAGGATCACTTAGTGCAAGTGTCAGAGGTCCTGAGGAGAATCAGGCAGGCAGGGTTGACCATTCGCCCAGACAAATGCTTCATGGGCATGGCAGAAGTGCAATACTTGGGGCACCGTTTTGGTGGGGGAATCATACGACCTGAACCGGCAAAAGTAGAAGCCATTGTTCAGTGGCTCCGACCCACCAACCAAAAGCAGGTACGAGCGTTTCTCGGGATCACAGGGTACTACAGAAAATTTGTGCCTCAGTATAGCACTGTTGCCAGGCCCCTGACTGACTTGACAAAGAAAAAATACTGCAGACATATAGAATGGACCCCAGAGTGCGAGGGAGCCTTTGACGCTCTGAAGGCAGCATTGAACCAGTCCCCAGTGTTAGCAGCCCCAGACTTCAAGAAACGATTTCTGGTACAGACAGATGCTTCAGGGTGTGGACTCGGTGCTGTGCTCAACCAAGTGGGGGAGGATGGGCATGAGTACCAGTGGTTTATTTATCCCGAAAGCTGGTGGATAGAGAGGTAGCCTATGCCACAATTGAAAAAGAAGGTCTGGCCATAAAGAAATTACAACCCTACATTTATGGGCAAGAGTTCACAGTAATTACAGACCACAACCCCCTTTACTGGTTATAAAGATCTGCTGGGGAAAATGGGAGGTTATTACGGTGGAGTTTAGCATTACAAGGTTATAACTTTACTATCTCGCACAAAAGGGGAAAGACCATTCAAATGCGGACGGACTCTCCAGAAGAGAGGAGGAGAACCCTTCATTAAGAAACCCACCGTGCCAAGGAGAACATCTGGAGCCCGACCACCAGACTCCAACTGTCCCCTTGATTTAATAAGGGGGAGGTATGTGACAGACCCGGGCCTTATATTGAGAATATCCGGTCTGTCCTCAGTGGACCAACGGAACAACCATGGCTCACTCTGTTATTAAATGCAGTCCGGTGGCCAGATCTGTTATTGCTGTGGTGTCCAGAGAGGGAGGGGAGAGGCAGCTCACAGGAAGTGTGAATCAGTTGTGGACCCTGTGACATCAAAAAGTAGTGGAACGGGTTAAAAAGAGGAGGGTCAGGACCTTATCTAAAATCAGGAGGGGGTCTCTCCCTGTTTGCTAACTATTGTTCCAGCAAGTCTGCAACACAGTCCGAATGGCACCATCACCGCAGGGGGGAGACCACTGTTGTCATGCACTATTTCCACCCCTGTTACCACCCAAACTCTTCACACCACCAATCACAAGAGGACAATGAGTGGGGGGTTGTGGAATGGACAAAAGGGAGCTGTCTGGGGGAGGGAGGTTGTTGTTGGAGAATCTTGAGACAGCGAGGACTTGGACTGTTGGAGAGTAACCGTATTCTCGCAGGGCCTTAAAGGAATGCTTGAGGCAGGAGCTTCTTGACAGAGACCGGACAGAGTAACCCTCCCCCCCCCCTCTATCCCAGCGCCGGGGAACCTGGCATAGTGTACCTCTAGGACTGATTCTGTTACCACTCCATTGGGAGACACTCGCAGATTCTGGGGAATTGGTGAGCCTACATCGGTAGGGAGACTATACCCAGGGTCCCACCAAGCTGGTGGAGAGTTGGCCGAGCGGCTGGGATCAGCAAGATACACAGACCCACCTTAAGGATCAGAAACCGTGGCCGACTTGGATTGTTAGCTGTGGATTTTATTACCAGGAGTTTGGGCCTGCTAGGACTCTGTGCTTGGAGGTAACCTGCTGGGGACTTTGTTGGGGAGCTTTTACTTGCACTGGTGATTTTCTGACACTTGATATATTTGGTGGGGGAACAAGTTTCTCCTTGGGGAGCACTGTTGTATTTTACTTAGTGTGTACACTTTGTTTAATAAAGGGATTATTATTTCTTTCCTGTCTCCTTACCTGTGTGACCTGTGAACCTAGAGGACAGGGTATCTAGTGAGCTTTGGTTCTAACCCCGGTGTCCTCACAGCTTGTCCAACCAAATCAAAGATATTCTTGCTTCCCATAACTACCCACTACTTTGGATGCATTGATATTTCTCTGTAACTGTGTGGATGTTAGCTTTCAGGAGAGATATTCTGAGAAATAGTTTCCACGGTTCTAACCGCTGCAACCATCTGAAGAGCCCATGCAGTTATGGTGCTTGAAGTTAACTCCAGTAGAGCATCAGAGACAGATCAGGGATAACTTGTGTATCTATTGTGGCGAGTCTGATCATGTTCTTTCCTCCTGTCCGAAAAGACAGGAAAACGTCAGATCCTAACTTGTATAGGGAAGTGAGGATCTTCCAAATCCTCTCTGAAGCAATTTAACTCTACTATATGTGGTGTAGGGCTCATATTCGAACTGGTGCAGTAGACTTTTCTTTCTTGTTATTGGACATTGGTGCTACATAATATTTGTACTTTTACATACTAGTATTAAGGTCTTCAGGGCAAAGTGCAACCAATTGTATATGTATTATGTGGAATGTTATATGAAAATTTTAATTTTCTTATTACAAATTTAAATTTTCTTATCTATTGAAGTTTTTGGTATATTTGTGATTTTATTCAATGTTTTTTTTAGAGGATTATAGCTATTAAAGAATTTATTACTTGGAAACACTGGAAGTGCAGTTTATATAGTTAGTTTCCCCTACCCACTTATTACCATCAATACACCTGTGGGGTGCATACTTAACCCCACTGCTACATATATTTGTCAGCTACACATACTCCTAGGCAATAAGTGCATCACTTTTTGCTGTTGTCATATATTTAAGGGAGGGAAACCCTTAGTGTATGCTGCTTTTGCACCATAAGAAGGAACACAGTCCCTAAAACTTTTCTTTATATAATAATCCTCTCAACTCCCCATATAAATGTTGGCAAAAGTAAGGGACACATTTTGACCCCATAGCTGTACCACACAGTTGTACAAAGAATTGTTGGTCAGATAAAAAATAATTATGAGTAAGGATATATTGTATATCATCTATGACAAACTTTCTCTTTTCTACTGTTAAATTAGTATTCTCAATCAACAGATTATTGACAGCACTAATACCTTTATCGTAAGGAATGGAAGTGTAGAGTGCTTGAACATCACTTGTATCTCACATAAACCCACTGTGCTACTCAAAATTATTCAACAACAGCAAAACTGTGGAACCCCTAAATAAGATCTCAATTTTAGAATATAAGGCTGTAAACTCAAATCAATAAACTGACACAAATTCAAGCTCGAAGAGGCAATCCCCAAAATTATTGGACATCCTGGGGGCGCTTCTAATGTTTTATGATTTTTGGGATATAGTATAGAATGGGAATAACTGGAATTTTTTTTATATAAATAATCAAGTTCAGTTTTTGATACTACTTGATCCAGCAATGCTTTATTCAACAAAGTGTATAATTTTTTTGGGTACAACAAACTAGGATAGATGTGTAAAGACAACAATGTGGAACTGATACTTATTTTTATATAAGTAATTTAGGTTAAACAATATAAAAAGGATTTAGACATCACAGTAGGGAGCCCCATTTAGCTGCTCACTTCCTTGTAGTGAGATAATTGAGTGAGGTATTTCTCTTCCTAGTGTTAGATACTGTCTGTTGCACTCTGGCAGAAGTGAGTGGAGCTATGAGTTACAGTTCCACTATGTTCAGTATATAAACCAATGTATAACCAATTCATTAAGAATTTAGCAAGGCAAATCTAAACTTTGAAATTGTAGTGGAATTAACCAACTCAGCATTGTGGTCTATATCTGAAATGGCAGGCTACATTTGGATCAACAACCAATCAATATACATTTAGAACTTATATAATAATAATACTGGTAAATAAATGTTATATTAGTTCAAGTGATCAGTTTGAGACTTTATCTTTGTTAAACTTATTATATAATAAAGGAGGGCAAATATTATTTCATCACTGGTGCAATGTGCCGGCTGTGCATTAGTAACATCATCTAACACTTAGGGAATTAAAAATACTATCATATATCAACTACAAGAGGTATAGCCTTATCCTCAAGTAGTTATCAGCTGGGATTTGCTTAAAAGATATAATTTATCTCAATAAGAAGAAGTGAGCGATTTTGACTAACTCTGCAGCAATACTTTTCATTACTATGGGCAGACTAAAATATATTCAATGATTGAATCAGTAATAGGCATTAAATCAACCAAAATAAGATTAGCTCTGGATGATATTAATTTAATTATGGATCATCACTGAAGTGAGCTGCTTAAAAACTGATCATGGTCTAAACACAGAGAGTAAAAAAAATAAAACACTGATGTTTGCAGTTTTCAAATACTTTATTGGATAAATATTATTTAGATTTTGAATAGATAGATATTGAGGTATCTGAAAGTTAATTTATATATACTCAGTGACGGTATTTAACCTTTGGATGTAATTATCTTGACCAACTACAAATATTAAAGACAGTTGTCTCTGGTCTCCGCATTTGATATTTTTATCACAATTTTCATATCTGTTGAGTATATTTCTATGTTTCTTTCTAATATTTCACTATTTTACTAAAAAAAAAGTTTGCCATGTTATTATAATGAATTTTCAATTAAATCTATTAAGTTTTAATATATTTAAGTATCAGTGTGTGTACCATACATAAGCAAAACTTTTGATATCTCTTCTCTTTTTGCTGTGATGCTGCTCTGGTTGCAATAGTAGCACTTCCCTAATGTGGCATTAATGAATGCCTAAATTTTTGTTGTTATTGAATTGTTAAAAGTAAATTCAGAGTTGTCAGTGTTTTGGGACTTCTGTTGTTAGTATATTTTGTAAGTTCCTAAGCATCCTGAAAATTGCAGAAGGATCTTTCTTAATGTTTTTCTTCAGAACGGGGTCTAAAATCAATATAGGGAATTGTTTCTTTATTATTTTCTGCACTATTAAATTTAAAAACAAAAAAGAATGATTACTTAACATTAGATGTATTTTTACCATATAATTTGATAGTTGATAGGGCTTTCCTATCTAAAGTAATTGTTCCGATTAAACATTCCAAATTTAATATTTGTTCTGGGTACTCTTTTTCTCAAATAATTCTAATAAAGTTCTAGCTTGTTGGTTTAAAACACCTTTCTCAGAACAGCTTCTCCTCAGCCTTCAAAGCTGCCCATCAGGGATATTGTTTACACATGGACTCTTATGGTTACTCTTGTAGTTGAGATAGTTTTTAGTAGGAACCTCCTTACCGAAAGTCTGAGTTGTAAATAAAAAAATTGGAGAGTGATATTCAAAAAGGAAATACATATGTGACATGAGCTAGTTAACACTAAATTATAAAGTATTGTTCAAATGAATGACAAGTTCAGTGATTGAGTATGTATTCCAATTCCAAATAATAAATAAGTTGCCATAGAGCGCCAGGCTCACCCCAAACCCATCACACAAAATTCATCAATCTACACACATGGCCATGTAGGTGAACACAAATGTAATCAAGTCTGGATTATTGTGGCTTTACACTATGTTAAAAATGCTAGCAATCTTTGTGCCTAATTGCTTTATATTTATCTCTTACCACACACATATGTGTATATGTATATATATATATTGTGAGCTAATGAGGGGGACAGGTACTATATCCTGGGGTAGATGGCAGCGATCAGCAGCAAAGAATCACGTAAGTCCAGGATTTTTGGTATAACTGACTAATTTTATTTAGCGCATTCAAACAAACAAAACATAAATAAAAGGCCTTGTCTTGCCGGCACTAACAAAACATTTCAGTAACACCCTATCTCAAGTCAGAGACCTTGTGTCACAGACCAAACATAAGGATATTTGCTCACCATTAGCACATTCTCTCAGGAGGCATCCAACCGTCTTCCCTGGTCTGAGAGACAGAGTGCACAGTCTAGCTGCATTTTCATAACATCTCCCCAGGTGCAACTCCAGATTAGCCTGCTGTGAGACAGGGAGGCCAGAAGACTTGAACTTGGCCTTATGTATGGAGCCCATCCTGCTCTCTCCATACAAAACACCAGGGACCCTTACCAGCTTTTCCTGAAGTTGAACAAGCTGTTTTGGAATCTCCTTCCTATACAAAGCAATCTCCCTGGTTTTAAAAGCATATAAGACAGACATCCTGGGACATGGATACCTGCCATTCAGTAAAAGCCCAGTGACTCTGTCACAGTATTTGTAGCAAATTTGCCACAACTCTCATGCATAGGGACAGGTGAGGTCCTGTGATGTCTGCAGGGGCAGGCTACAAACAGAGTTAATTCCGTACACAAACTCCTAGCTTACACACAAAGGTGGTCTAATGAGTTAATTAGTCCAAGGGGAGGAGACTTGTGCATGTAAATCCTGAGCTGGACAATTGTAATGGTAACTGGTGCTGGAAGAGCTGGAAAGCCAATAGAGAGCCTGACTGTGCTTAGCTTAGTATTAGGGTCACTAGGGGGTATAAACAAAGGCGTTATCCTGACAAAGTATTAATTTGAAGCTGTCTGAGTCTCAGTGCCTGATGTCAGAAGTGCTACAAGATATATATATATATATATATATATATATATATATATATATATACATATACATGTCTGTGTGTAATCAGTTGCTTAATAGATACTTGATGTCTGGATCATTATGCTTAGTTTATTAATGTATTGTGTAATTATGTAATTTATTATGGATTGTTACTGTCTGTCTATATCTATTGTATACTACTGTAAATTCATGTACAGCACCGCAAACCTTTTGTAGCAAATAATAATAATAATAATAATAATAATAATAGTAATTCACATTTCTTTTGACCAGAGACAACAAAGTTTCTAGAACAAAGAAAAGCTGATTCTAAATCCTGAGAATTTGGAAAACCAAGCTATAAATCTACCTAATCTAAGAATGCTTTTTAATGGTCAGATAAAAGATATACACAATGTGTCATCTGCGTTATTCAGAAGAGGGAGTGGCTCCCTTTAACTGATAATGCTAGTCATGCTCTAGCCAAAACAAAGACAATCTGAAACAGAGAATAGCCAAGATGAATAAAATTATCTGTACCTTAGGTAATCCTATGGTACATAGACAAAGTTATTAAAAATAATAAAACTGTAGAATGTTAGCTTGGCTCAAAGACTCATGTCTGACCTGTAGGGCTAATGTGGGGGACAGATTTTCCACAAACTGTTGACCTGGAAAACAAATGAAATCTCCACTACATGGATCAAGTGTCACAAATACAGGTTAAAAATCTGCGCAATTTACAGGGCACATCAGAAATCAGACAATTTTGCATTTTCTGTGGTTATTTCTTTAAATGAATCATCACTTTTTTACTGTATATAACTGTATTTTTATTTATATTTTTTTTACGCCATAATCCCCTGGCTGTGCAGGGCTTCAGGCAGAAACCCTGCTAGATAAACATAGCCATATTTGTCTTGTTATGTACCTAATCTTATATAACTGGAGAACTCCATAAGAAAAATCCTGAAGGCCTCATTTTATGCCACTACACAGCAAGAAGAGTAGAAGGGTATTGTGACACATTTTGGAAGGGGTGTATAAATAAAGATATTTAAAATTTATGTTTAACGGTCCTTTAAGAAAAGCAAGTTAACTTCATATTCAAATCTACTTCTGTAACATTTTGCATCGTTGAAAATATAAAAATTAAATAAAACTACTCAATGTCTGACTTTTACCTTGTAAGATCAATGTAAAGTAAAAAAACACTTATAAATTAATATTAATATTGTTTACCCTAAATTATTAACTATGGTCAGTGGAACTGAAGACCAATTCTCTTAAGTACAGTAGTCAATTTGATTGTAAATGTAACAAATTATACCAAAAACCATAGGATTATATACATGTTTTTTTTTGTATGTTCTTACCTGAACTGTTTTTCCAATATATGTTCTCACCTCATCTCCCTTAATATTTAATGCCTCTTTTTTATCCCTTCATTTATTTAACAGACAGGTCCTGAAGTATAGTCTGCCTTTAGGGAACACTTGCAGCTAGCAAATGGGAGATAATCAAGTCACTGGATTATGTCAATTACAGTTAATTAATTAGCAGAATCTGTGCCACTCAATTGCTTGAGATTATGGATTCTCATTATAACCAATATAGCAAGCTAAAACAAATTCTCAAGCCGTAGCAGGAAAAGGTATAATATTATACTGCACACTGTTTCAAGATTCAGGCCTAATGAACAGATAAGCTGTCTCCCATTTATTTTATGAGTTTACAAAAAGGTGTGTTTACAAAGAGTAAAGTAGTCATGTGGTATGCTGGAACAGGAGCAGGAAATAGTTAATTTCTATGTGAAATCTACATATTTTCTACTGCAAATGTTTATTCATGTAATGTAGAGGCATATATACCAGATGTTAACAACACTTTTAATTGAATGTATTTTCATTAGGGCAGATACACACGTGTGCTTGTTTTGCACCCATGTTGTTCTTAGTTCAAACTGCAGTCAACATTGTGAAAATAGAGATTATCGATCTCTATACTGAACGGGATGTTAGTACACACTAGGGATGTGCACCGGCGACTTTTGAGGTCTCGTGTTTTGTGTTTTGGATCCGGATTTTCGTTATTTTTGAGGTTCGGATTTGTCTCGCAAAACACTTGACGAAAGGTCTCGGTTCGGATTTAAGGTATTGGATTCGGATTTTTTTTGAAAAAAACATAAAAAGTTTAAAAATCAAGTTTTTGGGCTTATTTTCACTCCTAGGCTATTATTAACCTCAATAACATTCAATAACAAGCATTTCCACTAATTTACAGTGTATTCTGAACACCTCACAATATAGTTATTAGTCCAAAACGTTGCAACAAGGTATCTTTCTGGACTGCGTAGAGGAGTGGGTCACCACAATATATATTAAAAACCCTGAACTTTTATGATTCGCACCAATAATTGTACCTGGACTGCGTAGAGGAGTGGGTCACCACAATATATTAAAAACCCTGAACTTTTATGAATCGCACCAATAAATGTACCTGGACTGCGTAGAGGAGTGGGTCACCACAATATATATAATAAGAAAACCATCAACTGGTTTGATTCGCACCAATAAATGTACCTGGACTGCGTAGAGGAGTGGGTCACCACAATATATTAAAAACCCTGAACTTTTATGAATCGCACCAATAAATGTACCTGGACTGCGTAGAGGAGTGGGTCACCACAATATATATAATAAGAAAACCATCAACTTGTTTGATTCGCACCAATAAATGTACCTGGACTGCGTAGAGGAGTGGGTCACCACAATATCTTAAAAACCCTGAACTTTTATGAATCGCACCAATAAATGTACCTGGACTGCGTAGAGGAGTGGGTCACCACAATATATATAATAAGAAAACCATCAACTTGTTTGATTCGCACCAATAAATGTACCTGGACTGCGTAGAGGAGTGGGTCACCACAATATCTTAAAAACCCTGAACTTTTATGAATCGCACCAATAAATGTACCTGGACTGCGTAGAGGAGTGGGTCACCACAATATATATAATAAGAAAACCATCAACTTGTTTGATTCGCACCAATAAATGTACCTGGACTGCGTAGAGGAGTGGGTCACCACAATATATTAAAAACCCTGAACTTTTATGAATCGCACCAATAAATGTACCTGGACTGCGTAGAGGAGTGGGTCACCACAATATATATAATAAGAAAACCATCAACTGGTTTGATTCGCACCAATAAATGTACCTGGACTGCGTAGAGGAGTGGGTCACCACAATATATTAAAAACCCTGAACTTTTATGAATCGCACCAATAAATGTACCTGGACTGCGTAGAGGAGTGGGTCACCACAATATATATAATAAGAAAACCATCAACTTGTTTGATTCGCACCAATAAATGTACCTGGACTGCGTAGAGGAGTGGGTCACCACAATATCTTAAAAACCCTGAACTTTTATGAATCGCACCAATAAATGTACCTGGACTGCGTAGAGGAGTGGGTCACCACAATATCTTAAAAACCCTGAACTTTTATGAATCGCACCAATAAATGTACCTGGACTGCGTAGAGGAGTGGGTCACCACAATATATATAATAAGAAAACCATCAACTTGTTTGATTCGCACCAATAAATGTACCTGGACTGCGTAGAGGAGTGGGTCACCACAATATATATAATAAGAAAACCATCAACTTGTTTGATTCGCACCAATAAATGTACCTGGACTGCGTAGAGGAGTGGGCACTGGGCACCACAATAAAATATATAAAAAACCTTCAACAGGTCTGCATTACACTACACATACGGCTGCTCCTCCATCCTCTCCATCATATACATGTTGGAGTTTTAGCATGTGACAACCTCTTGTTTTTGATAATGTCAGTGCATTTTGAATATTTTTCAATTTGCCCCACACCACTGAATGTACTTTATCTATGATACGCATCTATCTATCTTGACTGCGTAGTGTGGTGGCCCCGGTACACAATTTGGTACCGGGGCCACAATAAAATAAATACACCCTCCACGTGTCAGAATTCCACCAAACAAGTATCTGGACTGCGTAGTGGGGTGGCCCCGGTACCCAACTTGATACCGGGGCCACAATAAAATAAATACACCCTCCACGTGTCAGAATTCCACCAAACAAGTATCTGGACTGCGTAGTGGGGTGGCCCCGGTACCCAACTTGATACCGGGGCCACAATACCTCCTCCAAACATGCTACAGACAATTCGTCATTGAGATCCCATTAAGTATGTTAAAGACAGACAGGGTCCAAGTGTTATTAGTTGACTTTGTAAAGAAAAAAACTGTCCCTGTTGCACATAGTCGTGCAATGAAGACTTACTTTTTCATTTAAAGGCACGATCTTTCAAGTGTAGTGTTTGTAAGTCTAAGTCATATTATACTTTTGGTAAAATTGGTTTTTTTTGTTCCTCTTTATGTTAATTAATTAGTAATAGAATTAAAGTAGGAAATAGAATTAAATAGAATTAAAGTAGGAAATAGAGTGGTATAGAGTTGTAGTGTGGTATAGATAGAGTGGTCCACACAATATAATAATAAAACCCTCAACTGGTCTGAATTCCACCAAACAAGTATCTTGACTGCGTAGTGTGGTGGCCCCGGTACACAATTTGGTACCGAGGCCACAATATAATTTAAAAACCCTCCACGTGTCGGAATTCCACCAAACAAGTATCTGGACTGCATAGTGGGGTGGCCCCGGTACCCAATTTGATACCGGGGCCACATTACCTCCTCCAATTTCCAAGTGTAGTGTTTATAACATCTTAACACTACACTAATTCTAGCACGTCAAAACCTCTTGTTTTAAATAATGAAAACTTTTCAGCCGTTATATAATCTAGAATATAAATAGAAATTGAGAAATGCAATTTGGTATCTGTCTGCATCATAATCATCAACATCCTCCTCAGCGCCAGCTACATCAATATCCTCCTCCCAGTGCACAACATTCACACCTTCATTAGCCAAATCTGTAACTGGACTGTGGGTGATCCTTCCAGCATATGCAGAGGGCGTGCTGCAAATGCTGGATGGAGTCACCTCTTCCCGTACAGTGATGGGAAGGTCAGGGTTCACAACCAACAACACCCTTGGACTCGCCTTGGGGATTTGTGATGTCATCTGTTTAGAAGGCAGAGTTCTTTGCTGTTTTGTTGTTGTTGCTGACAGCATAACTCTCTTAAATTTTTTGTAGGGGGGGGAGGAGGGCTTTGATCCTTGGGTGAAGTTGGACCACTAGTCATGAACACGGGACAGGGCCTAAGCCGTTCCTTGCCACTACTTGTCGTAATTGGCATATTGCCAACTTTACGTTTCTCCTCAGATGATTTTAAGTTTCTTTTTTTGCTGTTTTTTGAGAACTTGGGCTTTTAGGATTTTACATGCCCTGTACTAGGAGATTGGGCATCGTGCTTGCCAGACGACGTTGATGGCATTTCATCGTCTATGTCATGACTAGTGGCAGCAGCTTCAGCATTAGGAGGAAGTGGGTCTTGATCTTTCCCTACTTTATCCTCCAAATTTTTGCTCTCCATTATATGTAGCACAAGATACTGCAGAATGTGTGAACTTGGTAATATTGCAGTACCAATGGACTTATAATGCTGGATTGGTTTTACAAATTTGGTTATAATTATTATATATATTTTTTTTTTTTTAAATTTTTTATTTTTTTTTACTTTTTTTTTATTTTTTACAAACTTGGGAATAATGGGGAAATAACTATGCCCTTAGAAGCACAGAGCACAGGACACAGCACCACTGGACTGAACAGGACACGGCACAGGACCCAGCAGCACTACGGAACTCAGCAGGACAGAGCACAGGACACAGCACCACTGGACTGATACTGCAGAATGTGTAAACTTTGTAATATTGCAGTACCACTGGACTTTTACTGCTGAATGTGTGAACTTGGTAATATTGCAGTACCAATGGACTTATAATGCTGGATTGGTTTTGCAAATTTGGTTATAATTATTATATATTTTTTTTTTTTTTTAATTTTTTTATTTTTTTTTACTTTTTTTTTATTTTTTACAAACTTGGGAATAATGGGGAAATAACTATGCCCTTAGAAGCACAGAGCACAGGACACAGCACCACTGGACTGAACAGGACACGGCACAGGACCCAGCAGCACTACGGAACTCAGCAGGACAGAGCACAGGACACAGCACCACTGGACTGATACTGCAGAATGTGTAAACTTTGTAATATTGCAGTACCACTGGACTTTTACTGCTGAATGTGTGAACTTGGTAATATTGCAGTACCAATGGGCTTATACTGCAGGATTGGTTGTGAAAATTTTGTGGTAATTAAAAAATATTAAAGTAGTTTTTGGTATTTTATAAAAAAAACTTTTTTTTATTTTTTTAAACACAGGGGAATATTGGGGAAATAACTATGCCCTTAGAAGCACAGAGCACAGGACACAGCACCACTGGACTGAACAGGACACAGCACAGGACCCAGCAGCACCACTGACCTCAGAAGGACAGAGCACAGCACACAGCACCACTGGACTGATACTGCAGAACACAGCACAGCACAGCACAGCACAGCACAGCACTAAACAGCACAGCACTAAACAGCACAGAACTAAACAGCACAGAACTAAACAGCACAGAGGACCACCTAACACACCCTCCCTCTACCCTGATCAATGCCCGAGTGAAGATGGCGGCGACTAGCGGGGAATTTATAGGATCCGAGTATCGCGAGATCCGACAACGGGATTATGAGTCAGAGCCTCAGTTTCACTTTTGAATTTGGCGCCAATACCCGGATCTGTCTCGGATCCGACTCGGATCCGCAACGTTCGGGTGGGCTCGGATTTCAGAAATCCGAGCGCGCTCATCCCTAGTACACACTAACAATTTCCTGAATGCATGACAGGCAATAAACACAACAAGCAGTGATCATGATCCATCAAGCGTTTGGGAAATACTGACATCCCTTTGACCATGGAGATCAATGAGCTCTAATTTCACAGCAGTTTCAGCTATGGTGATTACTGTTTGAACTGCATGTACAGCGTGTGCAAACGTGTATCTGTGTCTATCTGCCCTCTATCTGTGTCTATCTGCCCTCAGCATGAAAATGTGTAAAGCTAATATGTTAGCTTATAAATGTTGAGACTAACTGAGCACACCAAAATGTTTAGGTCGAAATGTGTAATTTTTCTATATAAAAAAAGCTATATATTGTGTCTTATTTTCTTTCTGCATGCACATTAGGGACAAGATTGTTTAAGTGCCTTTTTGTTGAATGTATTCTATTATAATGGCTGAATATTCACTATAAAGGCACATTCACACTTGCATGTTTAATGCACGTTGCATGTGTTTTTCACATATTGATCTGGATTCCAGTCAACTAAAAGAATTGAAAAATAAGTTTTAATGCAAGAGAAATGGAACATGCTGACTTGCTAATAGCACAACAAGTTAATGCACTAATTTAATGAACGTGTGAATAATGTTGTACAATGCAATTTGTTCCTTTTACATGTGCTTTTAATTAAGTTGCCATGCTTTAAAAATGTTTGGTAATCACATTGTTCTATAGTCAGCCTTAATGGTAAAATAATGATTTTAATATTTGCTTGTATTCTCAGCAAGCACAAAAGTATATAAGCAACACTGTACTACAGAGGAGTCAAGGCAAAAGTCTGCACAGTGCTAGAAATGACCATTCAACAGCTTTCTACATATTTTAAATGATATTTCTAATACAATGGTGTATTATGGACATCTGAATTCCCTCTCTAGACTAGAATTAAATTAAAACTTGACCAATTTTAGCACTGCACAACCACTTGCTTCATCCCTTCTCTTAAGTGCAGTGTGACATATAGACTTCACTTCAGCCAGACATGCGTATCCCTGCAAATCATGCTGATATTCATTTAACATGCTGTGGCATTTAAGAAAACATAGCATATGGGAAGCATGGGGGCTAAGTGGTTAGCACTTCTGCCTTACAGCACTGGGGCCATGAGTTCAATTTCTGACCATGGCCTTATCTGTGAGGAGTTTGTATGTTCTCCCCATGTTTGCGTGGGTTTCCTCCAGATGCTCCGGTTTCCTCCCACACTACAAAAACTTACTAGTAGGTGAATTGGCTGCTAACAAATTGACCCTAGTCTGTGTGTGTGTGTGTGTGTGTGTGTGTGTGTGTGTGTGTGTGTGTGTGTGTGTGTTAGGGAATTTAAACTGTAAGCCCCAATGGGGCAGGGACTGATGTGAGTGAGTTCTCTCTAAAGCGCTGCGAAATTAGTGGCGCTACGTAAATAAATGGTGATGATTGCCTGGGTTTCCCAAACACTCAACTGCATTATTACATGCAGTACCATTTTCTACCAGCAAATGTTGTAGTTCTGAATTTCCCACAAATACTGCCTGAATCAATGAAAGATAAAAAAAAAAAGACACTCCCTAACAAAATGGATATTCAGTACCACTGCTGACATAAAGTGAACAAACATCCAGCGTCAGCATGGGGAGAAATTCTATAGATGAATCAGGCCTATAAGATACAGTCAGGCCCCACAAACCAGCCCCATGCTAGACACTACATAGGCTCAACCTGGCACCCCTTGTCTGTGGCTGTCATTGTAGTTTAAAAAAAAGAAAATCATTAAGAGTGCATATGGAATTGTAAGACACGGCAAGAACTGGAAGCCACCGACTGCTTGGACACTCTGGCTCTTATAGAACTACAAATGTCACCATGCTCAAGACTGCCAGAGCACGCTGGAGTTTGTTACACTACAAACACCACCGTGCCCTGCCAGCCAGAGCCGGCTGGAACATGTAGTTCCATTAAAGTATCTTAAAGAAAGAACAATACATAAACACACTTTTCCAAGCAAATGTATTAAATTAGACACTCTAAACCCCTGTTTGCCATTTTATTAAACTCCTAAAATCTTCATAGAGAATCTTTATCCACAAAATTATCTCAAAGTTCCTTATGGAGCCCCCACCGCTAAATTTAACATTAAACCGAATGGAGATGGACAAACCTTAAGTCATCTACCTAAGCATAGTGTTATGCTATGCAAATTAATAATTTTAAGTCCTGATGCAGCCAAACAGATCAGCATCTACAGTACAATATAGATCTGCATGCATTATAGTGTTATTTTATGCATGTGATACATTTTCCATAACTATTGCATCTGATAACTAAATGATATTGAAGTGAATGAAGCCAAAGAAACCTTATGCATGTACCTATGTGTAGTGTTATGTAATGTATATGTATGCTTTGGATGCACAATATAATGTAGCATAATATTAAAGTGTTATCTACCAAATTGTAGTGTCAAAAATCATATAACTGTGCTACATAAATATTTATTACTAATATTATTATTATTATTATTGTTATTATTGATTTGTAAGTCATCACATTTCTGCATAGTGCCAGAAAGTGGGGAAAACAGGACATACATAAAACAGGGACGAATAAGGTAGACAAAATAAATGCATACATAAAAACAAAGGGTAATGAAGCACCTGCTCATAAGAGCATTTACAATCGAATAAGAGGAGAGCACAGCTGAAACAAAGGAGCAAGTGTGGCTCAGAGTGAAGATTGGGACATTTGTGAGGTCATACTAGTGTGAGTGGTATTAGTAGGAAGAGGTTAAGGTCTAATAAAGAGTTGGGTTATTGGAGATAACCACCGCTGATTACCACCTTGGGAGTGAGAGCTGGTTATCAGAGACAAGCTGAGGCACAGATCAGTTAGATCTAAGAGGGAGAAAGGAAAACTTTTTCAAATTAAAGTGCATTAAGGTGTGGTGATGTTGTTGAGGGCTTTGTGGGTGATGGTGAGTGTCAGGAACACCCAGCCTGCCTCAGATACAGCAATCTGAAACAGACAGGCATTACTGGAGTCACCTTAGTCACTTACCAATGAATACACCTTTTCTGCCACCACAAAGGATTTACTAATGGAGTCCTTGCATTCACCAAAACCACTTATTAATGTTTCACACTTAAATCGCATAAACATGTAGCATGAGCCTCACTTAACTTTGTAGTTCACAAAAAAAATCACGGAGAATATGCAAGATTAAATGTATTTAATAAAAAAATGTTTACAAGGTTTAAGTAAAAAACAGTTAGTAGCAAGACATACAAAATAAGTTGCACAAATAAGTTTCAGAAATAAAATAGAAAATAAAACCAAAGTCACTAATTTACTAGATTAAGACTTGGCATTAGAGTCTTAATCTAGTAAGGATTGGAGTTGGATTGTGTCATCTTTGGGAAAGATGACACACTCCAACCTAGATACAGTAGGTCTACTCATAGAATGAACAACATTTCTGGGCAGGCAGCTGATTTTTAACCTTCTCACACTGCTCTTACCAGCACCATTGGATATTAATTATGCAAACCCAATATCAGGGCAGACTGGTTCACAAAATGACACAGGGCTTTCAAAATGTGTTATCTATTCCCCGAGATATAGGTCTGGCATCTCAAAGGGTAGGATTTCTCACCTCTGGCTAGTCAGACTGTTTACACACACTCTGAAAAGCCTTAGAAATTTTATCTGTCTGCCCTGGTAACTTTCAAAAGACTCTTGACACTTGCACAGGTCAAACTCATTTCATACAGCAAACCACACTTGCTACATACAAAATACACATGGGCATACATAAATGTTCAGGGAAAGTAATAATCAGTGATTAAGTGCAATACATAATCGCCACAGGGAGTAATTTAAATTGAATTCTGGAGGACATGGGGAACAGTGCGGAAGATTGTAGCAGTGAGGGAGACAGATAAACCTTGCTGTGGCATTTAACTAGGATATATTTTTAAGGGGAATGCCAGATAGGAGGATGTTGCAATAGTCAAGGTGGAACACAATGAGAGAATGGATAAGTGTTGTGCATGTATCTTTGGCAACAAAAGGGCATATTCTGGCAATATATGGATATGACAGGACTGGGAGAGAGACTTTAAGGAATAAAGTAGGGAGTGGAGTTAATGTAACACCAAACCAGTGTGCTTGTGAGACTGTGGAAATTATGATGTAATTGATGGTGAGGGAGATTTATGGGGAGGTGCTGAATCTGGAAGAAGGGAAAATTATAATCTCTGTTTTGAAGAAAGCAGAGCGACAGTTGATCACACAAGATAGAACAGAAAGGGAGAGTTCAGGGGAGGGTCAATTTGGGAATTATCAGAGTAGAAATAATACTGGAGGCCATGGGAGAGAATAAGCTGATCAAAGAAGATGTCTACAGTGAGAAAAGTATATGGCCAAGAGCAGAGCCTTGTGGCACCCAACAAATAGAGGGAGTTGAAGGGAGAAACTTTTACAGGTAGAGACATTAAGGAGCATTTTGTTAGGTATTATGTGAACCAGGAATGACTTGTATCATGAAGGCCAGTTGAGTGAAGGGTATACTGGAGAAAGGGGTGATCAACAGTGTTGAAAGCATCAAGGAGGTCCTGGAGAAAGATTATGAAGGAATGACCCCTAGACTGTTATCAATACAACATTAATCCCTTTTTTGATTGCAGTCACAGAAGCCCAATTGCAGAGAGTTGAGAAGGGAGTGAGAGGAGGAAAAGTCACTCAATAGTTTGGAGGCAAAGAGAAGGATAGAAATAGGGAGGCAGTTGAGAGTAGTCTGGCTCGAGAGATGTATTCTTTAGGATTGGTCAGATGAGTGCATGATTAATGATTGATGGAAATGTACCAGTGGAAAGAGAAAGGTTAAAGAAGAAAGCTAGAGATTGGCATACACATGTTGGAGAGAGAGTGGAGGAGTTAGGAGGGAATAGGATCATGCAGGCATGTTACTAAAGAGAATGAATTGAGGGTGAATTGAAAAGTGTAAGAGAAGGTGGATTAAGTCTGTGGGAATTGGCATTAGAAAATGTTTTGTCCAATGGTGTAAATTTTGTATTTGAAGTAGGTGACAAAAACAATGATAGAGGATGCAGTGATGGAGGACAGGGTGCAGGTGGGCAAATAATTGAGTTGAAGATGGCAAAGAGGCATTGTGGTTAGAAGACTGGGTGGATATTATAGAGCTGAAGTATGTTTTCTTACACATCATAGTGCGAAACTGTTAAATAAAAGGAGTAAGGAGTATGTCAGTTTTGTAGAAAGATTTTCTCCAGTTGCCCTTTTGCAGCTGATGGGTTTGTGGTACTTTGACCAAAGGAGAAAGTAAGTGAAATAGCGTAGCCATAAGAGAAACCTATATAACATTTACTCAAGATGGAATCTATTACCAGCATAAATCCACCTCATCAATCTCCAGTCCACCAATATGTGTTGGAGACATTGCGAAGAAATAGGCACATTCCTCCATACATGGTGGACATGTCCAGTAATACACAATTCTGGCATATAGCAATAAACCTAATTGAATAAATTATTGGCGTGAAAATTCCAAACAACCCGGCAACCTTTTTACTAAATAGCTTAATTAAAAATTTGAACAAAACAACGGATAAATGATATTGTATTTTTGCAATGCATGCAAGCCCTTATAGCAGTGGATCCCAAACTTTGCCAGTTCAAGGCACCCTTAGCGTCTCCCTAATTTTTTCAAGGCACCCCTAAGCCAAAATATTTACCAAGAAGTCCCCTGCCTTGCTTACAAACGGCCCTGGCCAAGGCACCCCTGTGAGATTGCTGCGGCAACCCAGGGAGCACGGCACACAGTTTGGTAACCAATGCCTTACAGCAAAATATTGGTTAAAACATATGTCCCCTCCTAGAGATGATCTTATAAATAGAACAGGCTTTATAGACTCCATGGAATATATAACCAGCATTTAGAATAATTTGATACCTAAATTCCAATGCAATTTAATTAAGTTTAATCTTGTTTGTTACATGTTATATTACTAGAATATTTAGATATATCAACAAATAATTGATCAAATATGCTTCAGTTAAGTATGTTTCCCAAAAGGAATGGTATTGTTATCTGTGTTTTATAATTGTTAGAATGTATTGTAACTATGATTGCTGTGTTCATAAAATAAAGTTTAGTAAAACTAACCAGAATGGGTATTTGTAACATATTTAAATGCATGAGGAGTAGCTTGGTATAAATTTACTCCGATTATGGATAACTTTGAATAAATGTACATACATTAAGTGGTACTTAGTCTAAAGTACCGCACATTAGGGGGTATTACGGAAACATCTACCATCACAAGGGAATACATAGATAAAAAAACCCTGTTTCACGTTAACAATGGACTTGATGGCAGCTGCTTACCAGTAGTTTGCTCAACTGAGCAAAGAGGCGGTGAGTTTAGCACTTCCCCCGGTGTTCACCAGGGACCTCCACAAGGAGGTAATGTGCTTAGGTGCTGTCATGATACTGACACTGGAATCACCACTGACAGGTATTGACACAATTAAACAGGGAGGCGCAGAGTCTAATGCAGCCCCAGCATTCACCAGGGATGGTATGTACTTGGCTGTGTGTCATGGTTCTCAGAGTTTGTCACCACTGCAATTGAGTAATGAACAGGAATGGTTAAACAATCCGGGTCAAAGCCAAACGATAGTGCAGTACACATAGGAAATCCAGAAGAAGGGTCAGAGGCAAGCCAAATGTCAGAACCAGAATGGATAACAATGTACATGCAGGTCGCAAAGTCAATGTCAGTCATTAGTCAAGCAAAAGGTGAATAGAATGGTCAGGCAAGCCGAAGTCAAGCCATATGGTGCTACTGGACCTGAATCAGAATCCAAGAGGGTAGTCAGGAACAGCAACGCTAAGACCCAGGAAATCAAAGGAGCCAAATTAGATACCAGCTGGAATAGTCAGGAATATCAAAGGTCACACTGGGTAATCAGGAGTGCCAAATCAGAATCCTAGTGTGCAGTCAGGAACAGCAGCACAGGTCAAACCAGGAATCAATATGTAATTGCAGAAGCAAACTTTGGAGCAGGACTACAGAGACCCAAAATTCTGGCACACCATGGGTGTCAGAGTGTACCTTATATAGGCAGAAGGAAACAGGCAGCAGGAAGGCAACTGTGGCTGTGTCAGATAGAAGAAGCAAGGATGGCACCTGATACCCTGGAATCAAAACCCTGGTATCAAAAGACCTTGATAACCAGTTTATTAGAAGCTAATTATATGTACATGCTAAAAAAAAAATATTTCTTTTTCAGTTCACTCTGCCACTACATTACAAAAGAGACAAGCCTAGGTTATTGAATTTAAATTCATCACACATGTCTGTTACAGTCTAAATCAGATAACACATTCAATACATGAATCAATAATCACAACAAACTCATTTGTAATGTTTATTAATTGCTCTGTTGACATGTATAATCAACAGCAGTAGACAATGAAAGCTATTTGGAAAGCTCCAGTTATTTTTATTTTTAACACTTTTCATAGAAATAAAATGAAAATGTTCAACATATTTAAATACAACAATATATACTGTATGTGTTGCTATGAATTTACGACATACAGATAAAGTATATTACAAATCATATACATTAAATGGGTTTAAAATATAGTTTTAAAAATTTCTATCTAAATTGAAAGATAATACTAGTATCAGAAAAGGCTAGGGGCCTGATTCATCAAGGCATGTATACTGAGCGCAATGTGCATTTGTTTTAAAATGCACATAAATCAGCTCATTGTATCCCTGAATTCAGCAAGGAACGGATCTGAAAATACGATATAAGATAAGGTGCGCTGATGAATTCAGGTGTAGATCTGCTCTGCTACTCAAGACACTGCAGGATACGTCCAATATCTATGTGGATTATATATTCGCAAAATAATACATACAAAATAAAAAAAATATTTAATTAATGCCATCTGTTACTGATAAATGCATTAATAATAAAACAGTAAAATAAAGGGGTCTCCCCTTTGAAATACATTTATTGGGATGTTCTTAATGTCTACTGAACATAAAATATTTTTTTCTGTTGCTCCTGATTGCAAACACATGTTACAGCCTTTATATGAGACTGCCTTACTACTGATCAGGACTTAGACTAGCCCTGTAGCTAGAGTAAGAGACATAGCCGAAAAGCAAATAACTTTGAGTTACCCAGAGCTTGATTTGGATGTGACTGTGTGCACTTGAGTTTGGCTTACTGTAAACTATCGCCAAACATATATTCCACACCCCATTCACTCCCCAACATGGTGGGCTGTAGTAAGTGTCCTTTGCATACAAAAACAGAGCAGACATGCGTTTACTGGTGTATTGTCCGGTTCTTGGCATGCGTACAATATGGCCAAAATCGGCAGATACGTGCGTTGATGTATCAGGTCCTAGGTCTTTAATCAGTATTTTGTTCAGAAACAAATTTATAGAATGTTTAATGCACTGAACCATGACCTTCCAAAGAGTGATTGACCTTGATTTAGTGTTAAATATTCAACAAACAAGAAATAAACTTTAAATGGTGCTTCACTATTCAGAAATTATGAACAGCAGATGTTTAAATAAAGGGTTACAGCCAGCCCTTTCAGGGCTGAAAACAAGCCATAAGGACATTTTTGCGAAGCATTGATTGGTGTGTTTAATAAATATACATGTATGTATATATATATATATATATATATATATATATATATATATATATATATATATATATTTATTTATATAAAAATATTAGTATTGACCCTTGTGCTTTGCTTTTAAAACCGGTTGTTGGTTTTAAACCGTGTTCGTGTTTTGCCACAAAATCGAAAGGTTTTGGTCTTAGTTTTGCATCTGGAATTGATTACCAACTGTGCAAAATAGGAATAACAATATCATTTTGAGCTGTTTTTGCTCCTGTATTACTGTTTATAGCATTAACATTAATTTCCAGATACCTCTAGTCTTTTTTTATCCCTTCACAACTGTCCCATTTTTCACGAATTTTGGCCAAAGTCTCCAGTAAGCTGTCCTAATAAAGGATTTTGTAACTTTGCCATCATTGCATTTGCTTTCTCCAATTCAATTAAATTTTAAAAATAATAAACTGCATATTGTTGATATCTCCCTTTCATTGCACCCAAACCTCTTTCGCATGTGCAGACTTACTATTACTGTAATTGAACAAATAAATGACCACACGTACACCAATGTAAATTTGGCAAAAGGTCACAGTTTTTATTTAAACAAACGTTTTTTATGAGTCCCTAGGTTTGATTCAGAAAGGCAGTATTACAGCACAGAGCATATAAGTAAAACAAGGGAAGGAAAGTTCTGCTCTTGGCTACCGATGAATGCTCTGCCCATCAAAAACTGTATTGTCCGCTTAGTCTTTGAAGTTTTTCAGTATGGGTGCAGGCCACCTTTGATACTCAGCATCCTCATTTTTTTTATTTAGCAGCTAGAAAATATTAGAATATATAACATTTTTGTGGGGTTTGCAACTGCGTGCTGACCCTCATACACAAGCACCCTTTTTTAAATATAGATTTCACTGAATGACCCTTTCAAAAACGACAGGCATTAAAAATTAGAAAAGATTCAAATTAAATAATATATAGCTTTTTTTTGGGTGTGTGTAGATGCTTATGAACCTCACCCCCTAAACATCCTTTCTTATTATGGATGTCAACAAATGAGCCTTTCAAAAATGACAAGTATTGAAAGGTAGAAAAAATTTGAATACAACTTTTTTGGATTTTGATGCTAATAGTCAGACAGCAAAAGCACACTTTTTTCCTATACTAAATAAGTATACTTACTTAGTTCAGAATGATATCTCAGTCTGTATATACTGTCTAGTACTATGTTATATACAATGCATTAACAACAACCAGTAGCCACCAGTCAGTGTAAAGTCTATTAAAGATTGAAATTAAAAGCAATTAATCAGGTCACTATTCTAGCTGACTAATCTCTACAGAACTGCTTTACTATAATTACATGATTCTATTGCTTTCTACATCCCTTGTTCACCCTGAAAGCTATTTTCTGAGCAGAGCACCGCAGCTAACCTCCTCACTACTTTTTGTCTCTTCTAAAATGGCACTTGAGAAAGCGAGGTAGGACTATATATACAGAAGACAGTGACCCAAAACTTGTGAGAGTTTTGCAAAAACAAATTTCCCAGAAAATACATTTTGCCTCGTTCTTGAGATCAGAATTTGGTGAATGAAACCGAGCCACGACTTGGTTTCACTTAGATCCTCAACGTTGGCTTTTGTCAGATTTCAACCAATCCAAACTGCTCATCTCTAATTTATATATATATATATATATATATATATATATATTGTGGTAAAAAGGTGAAGTTTGCCACGGATTGTTAAGACAGAGAGAGAGTGGTAGTTTTTCAGATAGACTACAGGCTTATGCAGATATGGTTAATCGCTTGCAGTCCTCTGCACACAGGACAAACATACACATGTGGGAGACATAGATGTAGTTAATTACTGGTTTAGTAGTTAGTGCTGGAGAGTAAACATAAATAGGTGGTTTTGTGTTATGGGCCGGGTGACTGACACTGAACAAGTTGGTTGGTGACTAGTGAGGTGGTTGAATGCTTAGCCAGAAGCAGTTCCACAGGAATCTGTAAAAAAATTGTTTAGTTTGCTTGCAGGAACTGTACCCCTTTCTGATTGTTGGTGATTCATCACTGCTTTGTATTCTACTCATGTGACCTCTGTGATTACATAATTTTGTAGACACACACACACTATTGTTAAAAGTTTATAATTGGCTTGCATTCATTCCAGACACTCTCTGCCACGAGAATGAAAGACCAATATGTATGTAATCAATATGCTGTAAACTTTATAACTCTGTAACTAGAAATGTAACACGTAAACTTCTATTTGCTGTAAGAACCACAATTGGTATGAACAATGTACATTTATTGAGGAAGGAATCCAACTATATATATATATATATATAAATATATATATATATATATATATGTAATATTGCAACCAGGTAAGGGGAGCAGAGCAGGTGCCATCCGCTGGGATAGATGATAGTTTACAGCAGCAGAGAAGTCACATAAGACCAAAGTTTTGGTACTACTGGCCTCAGACAGTTTTATTAAGTAATACTAACTACACACATCATTCCTGACTGTCAAACTAAGTAAAAGCATTAGAAGTTCCAGCACATACATTTTTCTCACAACAGATGTCAAGCTATCTCCTGTAGAGACGCTGCACTCTCTTTCCCCAGGCAGAGCAGAGGCTCAGACTGACCAAACTGACATCCTTTTAAAACACACCTTACAAGTGCAATCCTTAATCAGTCAGATGCTGTCAGACTGGCAGAACAGAAGACCCGAACTGGGTTTGTAAATGGAATCCTATTTCCCAGTGCGTTTGTCACTATATATATATATATATATATATATATATATATATATATATATATCTATATCACAAATAGATACAAGTGGCGCTATGACACTGCACCAGTAGATTAATATAAGAGTCCAATGTCTTCAAATGATTCCTTCTTAAGTAACACTTCCCCTGTGCGGGCGGCTGCCAATCCTCTGTAACAAGCGGTGTAGCAGGAAAAAATCTAAAAATAAAATGAGAGGAGGCGCACAATAGTGTAGTATGGCGGGTTAATTGAGCCAAGTGGAAAAATCCAGAGAAGGAACCAAACCACCAGAAATGGATAAGCCAGAGCTTCCCACCATGTGGATATCGACAGTGTCTAGAGTAAATATGATTAGTTCATAAGATGAAAGATCACACAAGGCCAAATAGCATTCAGGAAGATATATACACAAACAGGTCACACCAATGTAGATGTATGCGTACCAGAAGCCAAATGTTTAATGGCTTATCTGTAGGATTATCCTGTGGACTGTGAGGGTGTAATCAATCTTCAGCCAACCTTGATTATCCAATTGGTTACCTCAATACACGAAAGGACACAGATGTAGTATCCAAAAAATTCAAGTTTATTAAAAACAGTAGTAATTTACACATCCAGAAGCAGATGACAAGCCTATCTGATCAGCGATGGTAGTGTAGCAGCAAATACTCAACGCGAACGCGTTTCATCTGTAAAACAGACTTCATCAGGAGCAAACACAGGTGTAGCTGTCCAAAACAGCGTCTCTATATATAATGCCTAGCGCCATTTTGCGCGTGCGCACTCGAAACCAAACTCAAAATATATTCAAAAGGCAGATAAAAAGATAACAATTTGCCTACTTACCCTTTTGATAAAGTCTATTGTGGACGAAACGCGTCAAGGAGGCATTGCTCTTTTCTGTATGTTCTAGCCAGCAGTGGAGAGGAAGTCTCTATCCCATTTTCGGTTTATGCTTGGACTAATTGGGAACTTTCTATCACAGATAAGCCTGCTTATATTTTATTCAATGTACGGGCAATTTATTTGTCATATTGGAATGTGCCATGTCTATTAAATTTTATTATTTTTTTTATAAAATTATGCACTTGTCATGAATATACTACACTATTGTGTTGTTATTTCCATTTGAGCCCTAGTGTGAAATCCACTCAGAGGCAAGTTCTGTGTGGAATATCATAAAGATGGGCAATCTATCATCTATATTCTGGTACGGGGCCAATTTGGAATAATTATTCTTACACTAATTAATTGGTGATAATACACTATGTTTGGTGCTTCTCTCTTTTTTATTTTTTATTTATAGGTTTACATCTGCAATCTGATGTATAAAAAGTGAAGCAGCCTACTGTATGTGGTTTTATATGTTTATGAGCACGTTTGTTCACGTGTTTTTTAATTTACACAGAGCGCCGTTGTCTTTTCACAATTTTATATATATATATATATATATATATATATATTCAAAAGGCAGATAAAAAGATAACAATTTGCCACTGGGAAAAAAAGACCACGATTGAATATTTGAAAATTCCAATCAAGAATTCAATCAATTTACAAAACTAGTAATTTCTTTAGAAGCATTTAAGCACATATATATTAATGCTGGCATATTATTAATCACACCAATCTAAGTGAATGTAGCACTGTTACTTTTACTTTTACTTTTATATATCATATGAAAATTTACCATAAGTAGCTGTGAATCCTTGCAGAGAATTAATTAATTCAATAGTTAAGTTGTAAAGACGATTATGACAAAGACAAATGAGGTGAAAATCTAGAAGTTGTCAGCATGCAGGGAGGCTCAGTGACAAATGTCCAGGACCTGCCAAACACTATTTCTTTGATATTGTAAAGAGAAATGCTTGCAGCAGAAACTCATGGCACAGCTTTGCTACTCTGCTTTGTGATGATATCATAACAAGTTTGACTTGAATACCTAAATGCCCTGTTTTGACACTAGAGACAAAAGTAACTTGGTAATTCGGTTATATAAAATTGCAGTACTGATTGGTCATGAGTTTTAGTATTTTAGCAATTAACTTATGTAAACTGTATATTACTAAAGTAAAATTTTGATGCACGTAAAATATATGACATTGGAAAAGGAAATGAGAACAACAATACAGGAATACAGGTTAATAGACCAAAAACCAACAGGGCTCACTGAAATTTCCAGGCATGACATCGGCAGTGTTTATTATTTTTTTGTGCACCTTCATTTGTTTTTCTTCCTTATTTTGCCATCAGTTATGATGAATTAACATTGGTGGACTTCGACGCACAAAACGCCTCTGAATTTTTATTACACCAAATTAATCCTAGTTGACACTATTACTTACTGCAACAGCAGCAATACATTCTCATAGCCGAGTGGGTTTGCTGAGATAGAAAGAGCATGGCGTGATTATTTGAAAATGGGCGAATAAAATCATAGCAAAGGGCATAATGACATAGGAGCAGATAGGGTCTGATTTATGTTCAGATCCAACCTGCACCCAAATTGCGTTTTAAAAAAGAGCACGGAACTTCAGCATAGTTCCAGTCATATTCAAATTGAAACAGATCTCAAGATGGATTTTGATTTGAATCTGGGTGTAAGTACAATCCTCCTAAACGGTACTTGCCTTACGTAGACGGATAGAACAGACTGCACAAGTGTATGTGAAATATAAGGTCACATCAGAATGCATATAAAAATATTCTATTATAAAAAAAAATGAACAACTATTAACAGCATAATCATTAATATACCGTATATACTCGAGTATAAGTCGACCCGAATATAAGCCGAGGCACCTAATTTTACTACATAAAACTGGGAAAACTTATTGACTCGAGTATAAGCCTAGGGTGGAAAAGAGCGCTAATTTAAAAACCTAAATAAAAATGATAGGTTTAATCTATGAAATCATTTTTAGCTAAACCATAAATAACAGTAGATGACAAGGAACATTCATAAATGATTATAAAATCATTGGCATTGGGTACAACCTAACCTAAATAAAGGGGTAGGGATATAAATGTATAAACATGGTGGCTGTATTGTTTGTTCATTATGTAATTGCACTGTTAATTTAAAAAAAAAGGAGAGAGAGAGAGAGAGAGAGAGAGAGAGAGAGAGAGAGAGAGAGAGAGAGAGAGAGAGAGAGAGAGAGAGAGAGAGAGAGAGAGAGAGAGAGTCTATCTTAATTGCATACACATGTTCTGTGCTAGCTAGTGACATGCATTTGTGTAGTTTGTTAAAATAAACACTATGTTGTGTCATCACTCTCAGTTGGCACTTACACCTGACCTGTAGCTGGTGCAATTGATACGGCTGAAACAAAGAAAACTTATGAGAAACCCAGGACTTGAATCTGCTTCATCTGTTTTGGATTGCCCTTGGCACACCCTTACTGTACATTGCTTATGTTAGTCCGCCCCTTTCCTTGCCCGATCCGCCCCTTAAGTCAAAAAACTATTGTAGCTGTCATTTGCATCTGGGCATGAATTGCATTCATTGGTATGAGGCCCATTTCTAAACATGTGGAGAGCCCTTTCATAGAATATGCGCTGAACAAATGGATATGTGTTCGAACATGAACTACGCCCATATATGAGTATAAGAAAGAATGGGGAAAAATAGTGATAACAATTGTACAGAGCATGGGAGAACAAATTATATTATTGGAAAAGTCAAAGTAAATGATAAAGATGGTACCACAAGAAAAAAGGTAGAGAGCTGGAGCCAGACCTATTTTGGCTTTTTATATGCCATGAGAAATTCTGCAGTGTGCATAAATATTACAGAGTCTACTAATATTAGATTGGTACCTGTAAAGTGACAATCTGCAACTCTTGTTTTATGATAAGAGTTTCACATAGGAATGGCAGCACAAAACACCCAAATTGTCAGTTTCCAATCATGACGAAGTGTGACAATTCATAAAATGGTACATTTTTACTGTACCACTGACTGGAATGACTCTTTTATAGTCCTGCTGTCCTCAATCTACTACGACTACTATTACTGCTTTTGGTTAAACATTAAATTAAACCCCTATTTGCTAGGTAAGCGAAAGGTTTTATTTTTTTCTCACAAAGCAGAGCAAATTTGTTGCACATACATGTTTGTTTTTTTCTATTTTAACTAAAAAAGCTTGTGTACATGTAATGCCTTTAGGTTAGATGTCCAGTACTTCAATGATCCTGTTAACATATGCTCTAATACTTTGACCACTATTATGAAATTGGTTCAACATCTCTTGTACAGCATTCCACACAGAATGAAATACTTCAATTTCATTACAGATTACCAGAACTTCCTTGTAGCAGCAAGCCAGGTGGTTTGTGTTGTATGATAGCAATCAGGATTTGGGATACATGCGTGTGCTTTGTTACATTAAAGTTAATATTCAAATGTTTTGACTTACAATTTCACTAAGATCCTTCACTGTCTGCTCATTTAAGATATTTATGGGACATGGATCTCATCGTATCTGGCATTGGACCAAATTACAACCTCTCTCTCTCTCTCTCTCTCTCACTTTTTCTCTGTCTCTTTCACAAATAATTTACATTTAAACCTTTTATTGTCATTTATTCTTTGAGTTAATCTACTTTTACAGAACAAAAGTCACTTAACTGTATCTCTTAAGTATTTAAAATGATTTTAAAGCAATCTTCACACAGATGGTCCATCAACTTATAGCCTCTCTACCTAATGTCAGATAGGTGCTTTCATTATTTATTGTGTACAGCATTTGCAGAGTCTACAACTGCTTGTGTGATAGAAATAAGAAAATAAACTCACTGCTAAAATTCTTATGCATGCCTTTCACATTTCACACTTTGATTAATGCAATCACATCTTGAAAATAATATTATGCTGCTTATACTGCTTGGCTGGCCCAACTCCTGGTGGTATATTCACATTTATTCCAATGTGGTTGATCAATGGAGAAGCACAGGTTTGCCTATACATTCTTATATATTTCCTGATGTGAATTGTCTCTCGCCTATTCTGTATCTTGTTATTTTGCATTCATTAGACTTGTGGGCCTGTGAACAAGACCCAAGGATTAGGGATCATCATTATCAGGAAGAGGAGCGTGGGAAGGTTTAGCTGAAGGGGTTTGGAATGTTTGAATAGAGGGAAACACAACTAATTAAAGATTAATATAATTTGGATAATATAATAAGGAAAACCTTCACTCAAATTTTACATTTAGAAATGCCTAGTTTATAAAATTAATTCTGATGCAGCATTATATTACTGTTAAATAATTGAGAGATATGTCTATGGTTCAAAACTACCTTGCCGAAACAATTGAACGTTCAGTATTTTAGACCTTCTTTTGATTGATAGATGAACTTAATTACAAATAATATGATAGAGCAATATGTCCTGTACTATTACATATTAAGAGTTAAAAACTCACTTTTACACTACAAAACACAGTACAGGATAAATAAAGGTTCAATGTCCTAGATACTTATGTGTAAAACAGATATTAAGGAATGTCATTGTAGTGACAATTTTAAAGCAGTGCATCGCCCCTTAGCAATATGTCCCACAGCCAGAGCTGGATTAGTGCAATATGATATAATATTATTATTATTATTAATATTTATTTATAAGGCGCTACAAGGCATCCGCAGCGCCGTACAGAGACAAACAAAATCACAATACAATGGGAGACAGCACAGTACAGTAAACACAGCAACTCAGTACGCTCAATGCACAGCTAGAGAGGGCGGGGAAGGGGGAGGGAGGATCCGAAAACGACGGGGCCCAAGAAGGGGGGCGCGGAAGACAGGGAGACCTAATGTGGTTATAATTTTAGATAATTTTAAACAAATACACAGGCAATACTGCGTGTACTACTGTTAGGTGCCTTCATGAGCACTACAGTGTGAAACAGGACATACCTCCCAACTGCCCTTGCAGTCAAACCAAATCCTGACTAAGCGAGACAGTCACCCAATTTCGGGACAGTTGGCAGACTGTTCGGCTCTCTCATATCTGTTCTTGTTTCCAGGGCCGTAACTAGGGCTGTGCGACAGGGGCGAGCGCCCAGGGCGCAACGCTGAAGGGGGGCGCAATTTAGGAATATTTTAGGTTAATTTGGTTAAAATTGAGGGCTAGGGGGGCGGCATTTATCTTTCTCACCCAGGGCGCTAGAATTCTCAGTTACGGCTCTGCTTGTTTCTTTCACTACCTCTGGCTGCTGGTGTCTTTAGCTCAGTTGCTGCTTGTCTGGATCTTGAAGTCCTTGGGCCCTATTAGGAAAAAATGGGTACATGAAATTTAAAAAACCCCAACCAGCACTGACGTTAAATCAATAACATCCACATTTAATAAATAGGCCTCTCTCCAGCCCCAACATTAAAATACTAGTATTCACATCTGATAAATAGATCTATTTCACTTCAATCATCCCTGATGTTAAATGAATAGTATACAGATTTAATAGATAGACCTATTTCCCTCCCTCCAAACAGCCCTAGTAATAACTAGTAATAACTATTTCCCACAACTATCCTGGGCATTAAATAATTCATATTCACATTTAGTAAATAGCCCTCCTCCCCAAACTTAGCCACACATTCAATTAATATTTCCATACCACCCCAGCATTAAATTAAAGGTCCCATCACCTCTTTTTAAATTAATAAACCCTACATTTAAATAATTTGCTCCATCTCATAGTCCACCATTAAATTAATAGTCTACCCCAGTAGTTCCCAAACTTTTGCAGTTTGCGGCACCCTTAGAGTCTCCATAATTTTTTCAAGGCACCCCTCCAAAATAATTACTGAGCAGTCCTGTTTTAGAAGTAGTTGGGTCAAAAAAATTTAATAAGTATTTAGGTCAGGACAGAAATACTTATTTAATTGTATGCAAAAATGCCCCCTCTACATCCAGACACACTGCCTACTCTGCATCCAGTCACTCTGCCCCCTCTCACGCTGCCCCCTCTGCCCTCTCTCACTCTGCCCCCTCTGCCCTCTCTCACTCTGCCCCCTCTCACGCTGACCCCTCCTCTGCCCTCTGTCACGCTGTCCCCCTCCTCTGCCCTCTGTCACGCTCCCTCTCACTCTGCCCTCAGTCACAGTGTCACCCTCCTCTGCCCTCTGTCACGCTGTCCCCCTCTTCTGCCCTCTGTCCCCCTCCTCTGGCCTCTGTCCCCCTCCTCTAACCTTTGTCACACTGTCCCCCTCCTCTGCCCTCTGTCCCCCTCCTCTGCCCTCTATCACACTGTCCCCCTCCTCTGGCCTCTGTCCCCCTCCTCTGCCCTCTGTCACACTGTCCCCCTCCTCTGGCCTCTGTCACGCTGTCCCCTCTCCTCTGCCCTCTGTCCCTCTCCTCTGCCCTCTGTCCCCCTCCTCTGCCCTCTGTCCCCCTCCTCTGGCCTCTGTCACACTGTCCCCCTCCTCTGCCCTCTGTCACACTGTCCCCCTCCTCTGGCCTCTGTCACACTGTCCCCCTCCTCTGGCCTCTGTCACGCTGTCCCCTCTCCTCTGCCCTCTGTATCCCTCCTCTGCAGCTCCTCCCTCTCTATCACGCAGCTTGTCACTATAGTGATGTTTTAAGGCAGGTTTTACAGTCATGACACAAGGGCAGTTATTATTAGTAACATGTTATATGTATGTATGTATGTATGTATGTATGTACTGTTTACATGACTATTTTATGTAATTCTCCAATATGGTATGCCATTTACATTGTTCACATTTGTAAAATTAATTTAAATTAATAACAAAATAAAATGTAACAAATTTATAAAATATTGTGCACTCTTCAATAAATTCAACTTCACATCCATAAATATGATGGAAGTACAAATAATCTGAAGATGTAGTCAATGAAAAATACATTGAGAAAAAAGAAAAAAGCAACAAATAATTAAATTATGCTAGAGAATAATTGAGAAAGGTTTTGTTTTTGGATCTAAATTTATTTAAAAATAGTGAAAAATAGGTAAAGTAGGTCATTTGACCTGTTTTTGCTCCAATATTACTAGTAAAAGTATTAACATTCTATTAGAGTCATTTCCAATCTATTTTCTAATGATCCTTTTACACCTGTTACAATTGTCACCAATTTTGGCCAAAGTCTGCAGCGAGATGTCTTAATGGAGGATTTTGTAAATTTCCCATCATTGCATTTGCTTTCTCCCATTCTCCCATTCAATTCCAAAAACAATGAATTAGTTTATACGCTTCTCTAACTCCATTACTTAGTGTAAATTTTCAGCCACGTTCTCTCCATCTCTACATGTATTCTTTGACAGGGCAAAAATCTGTCCTCTTAATTTCTCAGAATATGGACTTTCATTTGCATTTTCAAGACATGTTTTGGGCAACCAAATCTGCATCAATGTGTGTATTATATATACTTGTGTGGGAAGAGCAACTGTTTGCCTATATGAACATATTTCTTACACTTCACTAACAGAACATATAAATTTTATTTATAGTACATTCCATATTTATATACATGGATCTTGGTGACCACCTCCGCTGCAAGTCTTGGGCAGTCCCCTGTAGTTGTGCAAGGTGAGGGTTACAGTCCCAGCACCAGTGAATTTTCAGGTAACCTATGGGCCCTCCAGAGACACAGGCACCTCAGGCTCCAAACATCACCAGCCTTAAAGCATCAGACCAAGGGGATCCACCCATTCATGGCATTCTGAACCAACTGTACTAGTTCAGATATTACACTTGAGCTTAGCCAAAAGTATGAATCGAGAGTGAAATTTGAATTTCACATTGGACATGATAACTGGATGCAGATAAACATGGCATATATTTGATTGATTCACAAGAGTAGCATTACTGCACAGATCTACCTTACTCGCAGCTCTGCTCATGGCTAATGATAAATGCTCTGCCTATCAAGAAGTGCATAATATTAGGTTTTGAAATTTTTGGTATGGGTGCAGGCCTCCCTTATCTATTTACTTTTATAAACGTCTAACGCTATTCATTCATACCACTGTCCATCCAATGGCCTCTGCCTGTTACTGTAGTTTCAATGACTATGATGGATATCTTGTATCATTCAAAATGTATTGTGTGCGTAGTCTTAGAAGGTTTATAGTATTAGTGCAGGCCACATTTTTCTATCAAAAAAGGTATTTGAAAGCTCCAACCTTGGCTAACAATGAATGATCTGCCCATCATGAGGTGCATAGTACTAGTCTTTGAAGTTTTTGGTATTTGTGCAGGCTACCTTTGTCTATCATCATGACTTATTATTTTTATAGCGATAGCAAATTATGTAGCGCTTTACAATTGGATATCTTCTTGTCTAAATATCTCTTGATGCCTCTGCCCATCTAAAGATTTCTGATTCTTACTGCCTCTTCACTCTCCACGATGCATGCTGACACTCCAAATTTAATGTGTGCATAGCATTTCAACATTTTTATCTCTTGCACGTTACATTAATCGTTTGTTCTTGTTTAATTTATCTAATGGGCTTGCTTCAGTTGCTGGCATGGCAGATCAAATTCTTTTTGCTTTTGCCGCCTGTGCAATGTTCTACATGCAGTAGAAAAGATTAGAATATATAGCATTTTTTTGAAGTGTTAGATGTCACTGAATAAACCTTTAGTATTGAAAAATAGAAAAAGTTTACAATCTAGAGTTTTTGGGAAGGGTTCTACTGCAGTGATGCTCACAAGCAAACATCCATTTTTTTCAAAGTTAATTCAGATGTCACTGCCCCAGACAATATTGATTTCTCAAGAAAAACTTAAAATTTTAAAATAAATAAATCGATTTGTTTTTTGGATTCTGCTGGTAATAGTCATACAGCATAGCACACTGTTTTTCTCCACTAAATATCCTACTTAGTTCTGAATGATATCTAACTCAGTCTATATAGTATTACTATTATAAATGCATTAATAACAACCAGTAGACATTACTCCATCTAAACTCTTTGACAGATTGAAATTAAAACCAGTTGATCAGCAATCTATTCTAGCTGACTGATATATAAAGAACTGCGTTAAACTAATTGGACAATTACATCGTTTTCTATGTCCCTCTTGCACCACATCCTCCCTACATGCTGCCTGTTCTAAAATGGCACAATAGAAAACGAGGGAGGACTATATATACATTTCGAGTTTTGCAAAAAAACTCCTGGTAATGGCGTTTTGCATCATTTTGAGATCCGAATTTGACGCGCAAAACTGGTTTTATTCATCCCAAATCTCGGATCTGTCGGATTTCTCTAAATCCAAACCACTCACCTCTAAATTATACTATAACCAATTAAAGTAAAACATACAATCTTTGTACCCATCACAGAAAACACTACCACCTATGCTATAGCTCTCGACTAGAGGAGTGTAACAGGGAGTAAACAAATTAAAACCTTAGCATTCCATTGCTGGAACATATTATTAATTTGTTCACTAAGAACAGACAGTATCACAGTAGGATCCATGTCTAACAGTATATTTGTACGATAAAATTTGAGTAAGTTGAAGATTCTATGAATTTTAGTGTATTATATTTGAAATATGATTCTGTGAAGGCAGTAATGAAAAAGATGTGGTTTGGAAAAAAATATATTTTTAATTTTACAAAAAATGCTAAATACAAAATTTGAAACACATTCTATAACAACTAAAAACACACAAAACATCTTTCTTAATGATTTTTTTTTTGACACAGTAATAAGCTGAAGGCTGAACTGTTAGTCCAATATTATGACTCATTCCATGAACCAAATCTTGGGAGACTTACTCATCTTTGTCTAACAGTGTTAATGATCTAATACTTGGTTACGGGAGAAAAACCCTGTAATATCCTGAATATAGCATTACAACTTATTGCTGATTTATTCTTAAAGGCAACATAATAGACAGCTAATCTCTTCTTTCACATAAGAAATATGGATTGAAAGGTCATTGCAGTCTGAAGACATTATTCTGTGTGACCCTATAAGTAACTTGTTCTGATACTGTCATATATAACTAAGCTAGTTTATTCTTTTTGCTGAAAAACACACTCTTATACATCCAGATGCTAAACTCAAAACTGATTTCTACATAATATCAAGCAATCATTATATAACTTTTTTTAAATAAGTTTGTCACAAGAGACACTGTACTCTTCTAGTCTGCAATTCATATTCCACTGCAAGCATATACTTCAATGATCATGCACTGTTCAACTTGAAACATAGATGAAGCCGTTTTTATTACATCCTTAAGATCACTTGGCTCACCAATTAGCACTAATTAGAGATATCATTATCAAATTTTTCCATTGAAGTGAATAGAGGTTAGCTGTCACATGCTGTGCCATCTGCACCATAATATTCAGCAGAAAGAACACTGACATATACCCCATCGATATTTGCAATAGTCACATTAAGCACTATTAGATGTCTGGAAAGCCATGCTGTGTGATATTAACTGTGTCTTTTGTTCTTGGAAAAATTAATGGATATAGTTGGCAAGCACAGCAAGCATATAAATATGAGCGCATGCAAATGTCCTCCAAAAATTTCAACAATGAGAAGAATACTTGGGCACTTTCTGTTGTGTGTGGTGGTGGTGTACATGCCACAACATATAACAACTAATCTTCATTTACTTAAGTAAGTGATTCAAATTTAAATTGGTGAGCAGGCGCGGGCTGGGAAAGGAAAGCCCGGGGGGCATACAGGCGGCCGCATCTCATGACACGGGATGCGGCCGCGACATTGATGACGCGGCCGCATCTCATGTCATCAGATGCGGCCGCCGGTGAAAATGGGGTATATTGAATCCGGGGGGCGGCCGACTGGGCTACCCCCCGGCCCTATTAGCGACCTGACTGAGCGGCCGGGGTGCCGCTGCCCCTCTGCCCCCCGGGCCAGCCCGCCCCTGTTGGTGAGCCAAGTGAGCTAAATACTGTAATAAGCACAACTTCATTTGCAATGACAACATAGCAAATTACTTTGAAGTGTGTAGCTCACTACAAGCAAATTATTTCCATCTCTAGGAGCCCCATTTGCCATAGAACCAGCAGGCGTATCACTGGACTTAGGAATGCAGGTGTTTCCAAGGGTCAACAAGGAGCAAGATAAGTATAGGTAGAAACTAATTTCATAGTAAGTTAGTTAAAAGTATTAAAGATATATAAGGTATAGAAGAAGATGAGGTAGATAGTATTCAGACAGAGAAAGGTAGCGTTCTATTAGTGTTAAATTCCTAAGCAAGTCAATTAACACAGGAGTCAGTATGACTGCACAGTTGATTAGTAATACTGAATTTCGAATGGAACGTAAGGGTGTTATACTAAACAAAAAAAATTACCAGGTGTAGCACATATTTCTACCCTGTTTTTAAAGAGAATGTTGACAACCCCGGCAAAGAGATAAGCAAAACCCCCAACCAGGACAAAACCTCAATTATCTATATTATTTAAAGGGATAATCTTCATTAAGTGGATATAAGGAAAGGAAATTGGACGTAAACAAATTAAGGATTATCACAATGAATATTAGTTATTAGTTTCTGTAACAAACTATTGAAAAAAACAATATTCTCTATATATTTTCTATCTTATATAGTCATATTAAAGTAAAATATAGAAGTTAGTTCTAAAAGGCAGGCTGGCTGCTTGGACCTGCCTGGCTAGCACCTACATGTTATCTCTCCATCATAAATAGAGCATCTGAATAATCTGGCAAGGATTTCAGTTCCTGAATTGGAGGCCTTATATAAGAGGAGCCACACTTTTCCTGTGGGTAGTGACATAATGGATTTCACAGCTCATGCTGCCTACCAGGCAATCAGTGTCTTAGTGGATTTTTTAAAAATGTTCAGTCACTATGAGCATGTGAAGCAAGAAGTCAATATTTTCTGGAACAAACCGCTAGAACCAGGCTAGTTGTGGTTTTCAACTCTAGCAAGTCCCTTTCCCATAAAGTGAAAGAAGCTTACAGGTACTTAGTTAACCCTAGGTCTCAAGCACACTGTAGTAGGTGCTTATTTCAGAACCAATTCTAGCACAGAATTTATAGGAGATACCAGTCACAATACAGTACTGGAATAATAACTCTAGTACTCAAATAGATCTAGTGTAAAGTCTGGATGGTGGTCTGGCAGCCTCCAAGGCTTAGCCAGTAGCTAATCCAGTGGTCAGGCCTGGGAGCGATTCAGAGAGTGGTCAGGAGTAGTCAGGGTCCAGAGAAAAGGTCAGGGTAGGCAGAAATCTGCACTGCACCTAAACTCTGCATATCAGCTCTGAGCTTCCTGCACTAAAATCAGCAGGGAGCCAATCAAGAGGCTCTTAGTGAGCCGAGCATTCTTATCTAGTGATTTGGTGCAATGTTCGGGAGATCGGATGACAACCGAGCAGTCGGGTGAAGAGGAGGAAGATTGCGGGGGAGGGCATCTGCACCAGCCCCTCCTTACAGGGCAGAAAACTGCAATAAAAAAGAGCACCTGCTGCATACTAAACAGCTGGACAGATAGTTTGCTGGCAGAATACTCATCAGCAATAATTTAAAGAAAAGAGATTTTGCAAAATCCACACATCCACCAATTACAGATGCGGTGGAGCAACCTAAATAGGCATAAACCGTGGGTATTTAGATGCATTTGTGGGAGTATCAGGAGAAATATGTAAGACATTCTTTAATTATTAATGCCATGTTTGATAATCCCCAGTTATCTTTATTCATTTAATTTAAAAATTAACGTTACTCGCATCAAGAAATAATATATCATACGAATATAATTTAACATGACACATGATTTTCAAAGTAATTTATAATTAGAAAATAGGTTTAAAAATTGTCTTTGGTTCAGGGATTAATAATGTCCACATATTTGCATACATAACAATTTTGTGTGTGATTAAAAATATTTTGTTTTTGCAATTTATACAACATTTGACATTTTTAATACACAATACACAGACAGACTGATAGTTAAAAAGAGAATTTATTTCCAGCACCTACTTTTAACAATGTATGGAAAAATGACAATTATTGACATAAGACATATCAATGAACTCTTTCTGGTTTAAATTAAAGAATGTCAGAAAAAGGGAAAGTGGATAAAACACAATAGTCTTACCAGAAAACATGGAAGACAATGTAAAACAGAAAGGAAATAATAATATAAGATGGGGGAGTTGAACTCATTTAACCAAAGCCCTTAGCAAATACACTTATGTTCCGAAATAAACAAATTTCCAAAAATTCATCAGGTCATATGAGTATTTATATTACATTGTATTGTACATTTGCATCAATATGTAAAACTGCAGTAAGTTTAAACAAGAGCATGTTTTTCATTTACATATTTTATACAAAATGTGCAAAAAGATTTATCCTTTTCTCAATGTATTTCAGCAGCATGACAGCAAGCTTCCCACTGTAAAGCAAATATAGGGATTAAATAAACAATAGCCTTTCTATATAGATGTTTTGCAAATGGGTGTGTTGTTATGTCCCTGGTGATTATTCTCCATCCACCCATTGAAGACATCTTTGAAATTTTAAACTGAAAATTTGCAGTATCTGGGAAAGTTCCCCATTTAATGAGGAGAAAAGGAAAAGCAATTGAGGTTCAGTTCCATATAAGTATAGTGAGCAAAACAAGCTGTTAGGCTTGATATAATACAGCAGATATATTAATCCTTCTCACATATGAATGAAAGTATAAACACAAATGGATGAAAGTACAGACACAAATAAATGCTTGATTAATGCAAAAAAGCACCAATCATCTTTAGAGGGGAATTCGCAAACAGAAAATCAGAAGCGACTAGCTAGTGCTGGCTACAGTGATCACCAGCATGTATTTGCACCTGCTATATAGCAGGTGTAAAATACATGGCCCCTGATAAGCATATATGCACCTTTGTGCTGGTCTGCCTTAGTTGTGTTTGCGTAAACACGTTCTTACTGTACTCTGCCCCTTCTCTCCCCTGTTCTGCCTCTCCAGTCATAAGGAGATGCAAGTGTCAGATGCAAGTTTACATGCGCACATATATGTGTGCTCTCCTTGTGGGTAGCTATAGTCAAAATTTCATGATTTAGGCTTTGCAAACAAGCATAGGTCCAACTCAGCATGAGGAACAAAATCTTTTATGTCATATTCATTTTTAACAGTCTCCCACTTCACTTCCTACCTTATCTTCTGCCTCTCCCCCTTCATTCCCCTTCCCTTAATCTGCCTTTGTTCCTCCTTCTCTCCCTCTCTCCCCCGTGTCTCTCTGTTTGTCTACCCCACCCCTTAGATTGTACATGTTAGGAACCCCAACAGCCAGCACCACAACCCCGGAGTCTGCTCTGAAGCCTGGTGTTCACTGGAGCCCCTAGTGGTGGGGACAGACTTGGCTGCAGACTACAAAGGGTCGTGAGTTGTGTACTGACTGGGGGAACCCCAGGAAAATGAAGTGAGGTCCAGGCAAGGGTCGAATAGGTCACAGGCAAGCTGGTAGTGTCTGAATCCAGGCAAAAGGTCGGGGGTCACAAGCAAACAATCGTGGTCAAAAATCCAAGCACAGGGTCAAAAGGTCACAGGCAATACATCGTAGTCAATTCCAGGCAAAAGGTCGGCAACAGAAATTAGGATCAGAGGCTAAACAGAGAACGAGCAGGGTAGTGTACTTGGTAAGCAGGGACTATAACCGGCAGGGAGGGCTTGCCCCTTCCTGCCTTATATACTAGAGTGGACCAATGAAAAACCGCCCTGGGAGGACCATAGAATCGGAGCTCAGCTGGGCAATAATTAATGTGCTCCTATGCGCACACGCCCGGCTGAGCTAGGTGCCAGGATGCGGCGCTACAGCCAAAGAGCGCCCCGACCGCGGCTCGTTACAGTACGCTCCTTTGAGCAGGGCCATCTCTCTTTCTGTTTCCACCACTTCTAACTCTGCTCTCCAGCTACCTAGCCCTCCTCCTCGAGGACCCTCCACCCCCCGTCCCCTCTCGCTCTCTCCTCTCCTCTCCCCTCTGGGGGTCTGCCTGTCATCCATGCCCTCCCTCTCGGGCTCCGACGTATGCGGATCTTCCCTCTCCCCTTCAGCTGTACCACAAACATTAACAGCAGAATCAATAGAATCATTTTAGTTTCTAACTGGTTTGGCAGAGATATTATGTGGGCTCTTTACTGTTTGGTTTAATATAGTTCTCATTCTAAACAAGATCACAGAAAATCCTCCTTTTCCCAATCGTCCTCTTCCTCCTCATCAACAATAACATTTCTGACCAGAGGTGTGGCTATAATTATATTTTCATAAAGACAATCTTTTGCAAATTTTTGCATAGTTTCAGTCTACCACCACCATTATTCACTTTAAACGTTCTACATAAATGTCTTTTTCAAAGATCTATGATTTGAAATATTAAGTTTAAGAATATTGTTAGAGAAAATCTGAAAAATTAACAATATTAAAGGATAATAAATGTAGAACAATGGTATGAGTTGTTGTCAAAGGAGAGGCTACATATTAATAGAATGTCAACTAAGACATAGTTAACTAAAATATAAAGAATGGTGAATATATGATAACTTGATAAATAATAATAATCTTAACAATAAAGAAAATATTAATGGATATAATGATAAGAATTGCAAAAAATAGTGCTTAAAATTAAATTAAATAACATATAAAGGACAACACTTAATGCAAACTTTTCATGTTAAGTATTCACTTTTGCAGAACAATAAATATAGCTTTCTTTTAACCATTTCATATATTACAAAACTAAACTATTTGTTCTTTCACTAGACTATGCACAGTACATTAAATTTATCCTTTTTGGTCTTTATTGTTGTTTATTTATATAGCACAGCCATAATATGCAGCACTGTACTCAGTGTCAGACTGGGGCATGAAGGGCACATGGGGGAATGTCCTGACTGAGCAGAACTGTCACCAAAATCAGGACTGCCCCATCAGACTCAGAACAGTTGGCAGACTGTCATGTTCTCTCCTACCTGTTCTTGCAGCTTTCACTATCTGTTGCTGCTGGTGTCAAGCCCAGTAGCATCTTATCTGGTTCTTAGAATGTTGGAGTCCTGTTTGGAAAAAGGATAGGTATATGAAATAGGGAATACCTTGCAATTATTAAGCCCTCTAAATCAATAACACCTATGTTTAATAATACGGTTTTCCTTCCTGCAACCATCACAGACATTAAATTAATAGTATTCACTTTTGATAAATACACTTATTTCCCCCAAATCAGCTCTGACACTAAACTAATAGTATTTGCAATTAATAAATAGCCCTCATTTCCCCAAACTCATACCCACATTCATTTATTAGCCTCCAAACTACCACAGTATTAAATAGTTCCATTGCCCCAATTGAAATTATTAAGCACCCCCAAAAAATAGCCCCCACCAATAAATTATAATATACCACCCACTATTGAATTGTTACCCTTTACCCTCACCATTAAGTTAACAGCTCACCCCTGGGCAGAGCTGTGATGGGAGTGTGTTCAGCTGACATAATTCACTATTATTTCTTTCACAGCTTTCAAGTTCATAAAGTAACTTCCAACATTTAAAAAACAAAATCAGTACAAATTAAGCCCCACCACAATCTGTCCAACCAATGCAACTGCTTCACCCAATCTGGGGTGTGAGAAATTGGACAGTCATACCAATTTGCTTATTGGGAAGTATCTCATAATCAAATTCCAAAACAATCAGGCCCACTGCATCTCCCCTCAATCAAAGGCTCCTCTCTGCACCAGGAGAATTGTGCCATGTCTCGTTCAAGTAGCAATTAAACCACCACAGATATGATGACACATTTACTTGCCTCATCCCATGTAGACACTGCTGTGCACGCAAATGATTATTAATGCTGTATTTTCAAAGCAATCATCATTTGGTCACACTGCAGTGTGTCCGATAAGGTTCCGTCAAATTGCAGTCCTTCTAGGAGTACAATGGGAGTTGCATAAGATGGACACAAGAGAGGAGTTTTTGAAATGAGTCAATATATAAAAATCATGAAATATTATTAGTTCAGTTTCTTGGTATAAATTAATCATATAAAATACATTTAATATAGATCTAGATATAATAAAAACAAAAATAACAACAGATAACTCCAATTGCAGTCACAGCTATTGGACAAATAAAAGTTCACAATTTGGATTCCATTATTAAAGTATGTATAATTACAGTCCTTGTCCCTGTCATATACAAATATATATATATATATATATATATATATATATAAATATACATATATATATATATATATCTATATATCTATATATATCCAGGAGGTGCATGGTAGCTATCTCCTTTCCAAAAAGGAAACCCAATATATATATATATATATATATATATATATATATATATATATATAGTCCTCCCTAGTCTTCTCAAGTGCCTTCTTAAACCAAACCAAAAAATAGAATGTAGGGATCAGGTTAGCTGCAGTGGTATGCTCTGAAAATAACATTCAGGGGCGAAAAAGGGACATCATCATCATCATCATTTATTTATATAGCGCCGCTAATTCCACAGCGCTGTACAGAGAACTCACTCACATCAGTCCCTGCTCCAATAGAGCTTACAGTTTAAATTTGCTAATACACACACACACACACACCATAGAAAGCAATAGAATTGTGTCATTATTGTAAAGCAGTTCTGTAGAGATTAGTCAGCTAGAATAGTTTGCTGATCAATTACTTTAATTTCAATCTTTCAAAGACTTTATGTGGACTAGTAGCTACTAGTTGTTGTTAATGCATTGCATATATAATAATACTAGTAACACTGAGTTATAGGGATGTGCACCGGCGACTTTTGAGGTCTCGTGTTTTGTGTTTTGGATCCGGATTTTCTCGATGTTTTGGGTTCGGATTTGTTTTGCAAAACACCTGCCGAAACGTTTTGGTTCGGATTTAAGGTTTTGGATTCGGATTTTTTTTGAAAAAAAACTAAAAAGTGTAAAAATCAAGTTTTTGGGCTTATTTTCACTCCTACGCTATTATTAACCTCAATAACATTCAATAACAATAATTTCCACTAATTTAAAGGCTATTCTGAACACCTAACACCTCACAATAATTTTTTTTTTTTAGTACAAAACGTTGCAACGAGGTATCTTTCTGGACTGCGTAGAGGAGTGTTCCCCACAATTCAATAAAAAACCCATCAACTGGTCTGAATTACACCCAAAAATAGTATCTGGACTGCGTAGAGAACTGGCCACTGGCCACCACAATATAATATATAGAAAACCTTCAACAGGTCTGCATTACACCCAAAAATAGTATCTGGACTGCGTAGAGGACTGGCCACTGGCCACCACAATATAATATATAGAAAACCTTCAACAGGTCAGAATTACACCCAAAAATAGTATCTGGACTGCGTAGAGTAGTGGGCACTGGGCACCATAATAAAATATATAGAAAACCTTCAACAGGTCTGAATTACACCCAAAAGTAGTATCTGGACTGCGTAGAGTAGTGGGCACTGGGCACTGCTATAAAAAATATATAGAAAACCTTCAACAGGTCTGAATTACACCCAAAAGTAGTATCTGAACTGCGTAGAGTAGTGGACACTGGGTACCACAATAAAATATATAAAAAACCTTCAAAAGGTCTGTATTACACTGCACATACGGCTGCTCCTCCATCCTCTCCATCATATACATGTTGGAGTTTCAGCGTGTAAAAACCTCTTGTTTTTGATAATGTCAGTGCATTTTGAATATTTTTCAATTTGCCCCACAACACTGAATGTACTTTATTTATGATACGCATCTATCTATCTTGACTGCGTAGTGTGGTGGCCCCGATACACAATTTGGTACCGAGGCCACAATATAATTAAAAAACCCTCCACGGGTCAGAATTCCACCAAAAAAGGGTATGGACTGCGTAGTGTGGTGTGCCCGGAACACAATTTTTTACAGCGCCAACAATATAATTAAAAAATTGGGCATCAACTGTCACCGTTGTTTAATATCTGATACACCTAAATATGGACTGCACAGTGGAGTGGCCCCGGTAGTAAATTTGGTGCAGGGGCCACAATACCTCCTCCAACTTCCAAGTGTAGTGTTTATAAAGACAGACAGCATCGAAGTGTTATAAGTTGACTTTCTTAACCCTAAAATTGTCCCTGTTGCAAATATTCGTGCAATGGACAGTTACTTTTTCATTGAAAGACTCAAGCTTTCAAGTGTAGTGTTTATAAAATATAAACAACAATACAGTAGTTTTAGAGCACGTCAATACCTCTTGTTTTAAATTATGACAGGGCATTTTACTTTTGGTTTAATTTCTTGAATTTGTTTAAATTTGGTTTTACTTTTTGAACATGGCAAACGACTGTTGATTGGTCATATAATGCAAAAAAAAAAGTTCCAAGATGGAATTGTCCTTGGGCCCTCACACCCACCCTTATGTTGTTGAAATAGGACATGCACACTTTAACAAACCAATCATTTCAGCGACAGGGCCTACCAAACAACTTTGGCTGAAATGATTGGTTTGTTTGGGCCCCCACACCAAAAAAGCTATTCATCTCTCCCTGTACAGACTAAACAGGCTCTACTGAGGCAAGATGTCGTCCTCATCCTCAACCTCTGATTCCTCTCCCCCTACAGTGTGTACTTCCTCCTCATCACACATTATCAATTCGTCCCCGCTGGACTCAGTGTCGGACTGGGGCATGAAAGGCCCACCGGGGGACTGCAACGCTAGGGTCCCACCAGAGGGGGTGTGGCCAGCCATTATAGAGGCGAGACCAGACACTAAAGGGAGAGTGGTCAGCCCACGAAGGACAGTTAGCACCATAGTGTAGTATATAAAGAATGTAGTGTGCTCATCCTTCTCTTTTAAAATGACAGGCTGACTGCGCACCTAGTTACTAACCTGCTCATGCTCCTCTGGGCGGTTGGATATCCGGAACTCCTACTCTCATCTGCCCTGCTCAAAGTGAAAAACACACTACCGCACAGGTTCAGAGAGCCCAGACGCGACTCTCTGCACCTGTGTGGTAGTGTGTTTAACGGGAGTGTTTGGCAAAAACGGGGGGGGGAGGAGTTGCGCTCTACCCCTACTGTTGCAAGAGCAGCATTAACACAGGTTATCCCTCTCTACGAACTAATAATATACTGAAAGTTAAGCGCTCATTGACTTATGTATTATTCCAAGTGTAATGCTAATAATAAAATTTGTATTCTTTTATCTTGAATACAATTCGAATTTTTCTATATCTTGTATTAGGCTGTGAGCAAGAGGCTCGGTTCAATTAGTGGGATAACATTTAATGTTAGTTTTATCACAATTTATTAAATCCTGGTTAAAATACATAAAAATACATTAATATAGACAAATAAAATACTCCAATTAAACCACAGTATTTATATTATGAGGCATTGATTTCTATATACATACATATGGTATGGCATCAATTGAATATACATAAAAAATCAGACAAACCTAGGTATATAGACCTGGACTAGTCTAGCTACTGGGAGGCAAATGGCAGTGGGTATAAATGCTGCATTGATCCAGATATAACACAGTCACTGATATCTCAATAAAATAATGTTCATAGCATACAAGTCCAGTAGATGGGAATTGGTATTTCTTTAGGTCTCTGCTAGTGCAATATAAATATTCAGATCACTGTCCACATATATCACATGTTTACTTGCAGTTTCGATGTATATAGAGATGGTGGCCGAGTACCCAGTGTGCTGAAATCAGAGGATGTTTCTCGTGGTCCGTGCTTGTTACTGTTGGAGAGGAAGGTGCCTGCGTTCCACTGTGGAACGCATCTGTCCCTTCCTGTTCTCGCGTATGTCCAAAAGATGAATTGTATGCAAGTCGGGAGTCAGCTGTTTTCTTAGCTCCTCCCTAACAATGGAGGGGGCGTGGCTATAATGTGGCGGGGCCTACCGGTGGATAGTCCTGCTGCCCTGCAGGCCAGTCCGAGCCTGGCTGGACTCCACAACCACAGGTCCCTCTGTACTATCTGGAGGGCAGTGCTGTACTTCATTGAGGAATTGATTATTCATTTTTATAAACATCATTTTTTCAACGTTGTGAGGAAGCAACCTCCTTCGTCGCTCACTGACCAGGTTCCCCGCTGCACTAAAAACTCTTTCGGAGTACAAACTGGAGGGTGGACAACTCAGGTAAAATAGAGCCAGTTTGTACAGGGGCTTCCAAACTGCCTTTTTTTCCTGCCAGTAACAATATGGACTGTCTGACATGTCTACTTGGATAGTGTCAGCAAAGTAATCATCCACAATTTTTTCTATTGTGACAGCATCCAATGCAGCGAGAGTAGACATGTCTGCAATGGTTGGCAGGTCCTTCAGTCCGGACCAGATGTTATCAGCATCCCCGCCAGCACCTCTTTTGGGAAAACTGAGCTTTTTCCTCGCAGCCATAGATGTGGAAGAAAATGAGGGTGGAGCTGTTTGCATGTCACGGTCCTCTTCAGAGGACAATCTCCTGACCAGCAGGTCTTTGCACCGCTGTAGACTTGTGTCCACCGGAAACAGAGACACAACATACGCTTTAAACCGAGGATCGAGCACGGTGGCCAGAATGTATTCCTCTGACTTTAAAAGAGTGACCACCCTCGGATCCTGGCAAAGCGTACGAAGGGCTACATCCACAAGAGCTACATGCTTGGTGTAATCGCAATGGTTTACCAGCTCCTCCCTCACTTTCTCCAGCTGCTTCTGCAACAGCCTGATCAGGGGAATGACCTGACTCAAGCTGGCAGTGTCAGAACTGACTTCTCGTGTGGCAAGTTCAAATGGCTGCAGAACCATGCACAACACGGAAATCAGTCTCCACTGCGCTTGACTGAGACGCATCCCCACTCCTTTGCCTATGTCGTAGGTGGCTGTGTAGGCCTGAACGGCCTTTTGCTGCTCCTCCATCCTCTGCAGCATATAGAGGGGGGAGTTCCAGCGCGTCACAACCTCTTGTTTGAGGTGATGGCAGGGCAGGTTCATGCTTTTTTGATGTGCCTCTAGTCTGCGGTAGGCACTGGCTGAATGCCGAAAGTGTCCAGCAATTTTGCGCGCCACCGCAAGCATCTCCTGCACACCCCTGTCACTCTTGAGGTAATGCTGCACCACCAAATTAATGGTCTGGGCAAAACATGGGACATGCTGGAAATTGCCCATATTTAATGCCCGCACAATGTTACTGGCATTGTCTGACACTACAAATCCCCATGAGAGTCTAAGTGGGGTAAGCCACTGGGAGATAATTTCCCTCAGTTTCTCTAATATGTTGTCAGCGTTGTGCCTCTTATTAAAGCCTGTAATACACAATGTTGCCTGCCTTTGCACGAGCAGCCATTTTGTAGATGCTGCTACTGATGCAGCTGTTGCTGTTGCTGCGGAAGGGGATGCATCTACCCAGTGGGCTGTTACAGTCATATAGTCCTTCGTTTGCCCAGAACCACTTGTCCACATGTCCGTGGTTAAGTGGACAGTGGGTACAACTGCATTTTTTAGAGCACTGAGGACACTTGATCGTACTTCTCTGTACATTTTTGGTATCGCCTGCCTAGTGAAGTGGAATCTCGACGGGATTTGGTACCGGGGACACAATACCTCCATCAACCCTCTAAATCCCACTCCACTGATGGCGGACACCGGGCGCACGTCTAACACCAACATTGCAGTTACAGCCGCAGTTATACGCTTTGCAATAGGGTGACTACTATCGTATTTTGTGGTCATGGCAAACGACTGTTGGACGGTCAATTGTTTTGTGAAAGACTTAGCGGTCTTACGACTTCCCCTCTGGGAAGATGACCGACTAACAGCAGCAACAGCAGCAGTGGCAGTAGTAGGCGTACCGCTGCAGGATTCCTCGGATGAATCCCGTATTGAGGAGGACTCAGTCTGGCTGCTGACTTGGGCTGCAGGACTGAATCTGATGGAGATTGTGGAGGAAGTTGACGAGGAGGGTGTTGCTGGTGTGTATCCAACTGGACCACAGGATTTAGGTGTCCCTGTACCGATGACGGTCCTAGCCCCAGTTCCTGAACTAACCACTGAACTATGAAGGTTATTCAGGTGACGTATAAGGGAGGATGTTCCTAGGTGGGCAAGATCCTTACCCCTGCTTATTTGAGCTTTACATAAGCTACATATGGCCATACATTGGTTGTCTGGATTTGGATAAAAATAACTCCAGACCGAAGAGGTGCATTTTTTGGTCTTCTGACCAGGCATGACGATGGGCTTTTTCATCCCATGGACATCAGTTGTTTCCCCCCCTGGTGCCTCATTTACAATAACCACATCACCATCCTCATCATCAAGATCCTCCACAGCGCCAGCTACATCATCAATAGGCTCCTCCCGAGCCACCTCTTCCCGTACAGTGATGGGAAGGTCAGGCTTGACAACCACCAACACCCTTGGACTCGCCTTGGGGATTTGTGATAATTTCTCTTTAGAAGGCAGAGTTGTTTGCTGTTTTGTTGCTGACAGCATAACTCTCTTCAATTTTTTGTAGGGGGGGGGAGGAGGAGGAGGGATAAGATCCGTGGGTGAAGCTGAACCACTAGTCATGAACACGGGCCAGGGCCTAAGCCGTTCCTTGCCACTCCGTGTCGTAAATGGCATATTGGCAACTTTACGTTTCTCCTCAGATGATTTTAAGTTTCTCTTTTTGCTACTTTTTCTTAACTTGGGCTTTTTGGATTTTACATGCCCGGTACTACGAGATTGGGCATCGGGCTTGGAAGACGACGTTGATGGCATTTCATCGTCTATGTCATGACTAGTGGCAGCAGCTTCAGCATTAGGAGGAAGTGGGTCTTGATCTTTCCCTACTTTATCCTCCAAATTTTTGGTCTCAATTATATATAGCACAAGATACTGCAGAATGTGTGAACTTGGTAATATTGCAGTACCAATGGACTTATACTGCTGGATTGGTTTTGCAAATTTGGTTATAATTACTTTTTTTTTTTACTTTTTATATTTTAATTTTTTTTATAACTTTTTTTTTATTTTTTAAAAACTTGGGAATAATGGGGAAATAACTATGCCCTTAGAAGCACAGAGCACAGGACACAGCACCACTGGACTGAACAGGACACAGCACAGGACCCAGCAGCACTACTGAACTCAGCAGGACAGAGCACAGGACACAGCACCACTGGACTGATACTGCAGAATGTGTGAACTTTGTAATATTGCAGTACCACTGGACTTTTACTGCTGAATGTGTAAACTTGGTAATATTGCAGTACCAATGGGCTTATACTGCTGGATTGGTTTTGCAAATTTGGTTATAATTATTTTTTTTTAAAATGTTTTATTTTTATTTTTTTTATAACTTTTTTTTTATTTTTTAAAAGCTTGGGAATAATGGGGAAATAACTATGGCCTTAGAAGCACAGAGCACAGGACACAGCATCACTGGACTGAACAGGACACAGCACAGGACCCAGCAGCACTACGGAACTCAGCAGGACAGAGCACAGGACACAGCACCACTGGACTGATACTGCAGAATGTGTGAACTTTGTAATATTGCAGTACCACTGGACTTTTACTGCTGAATGTGTGAACTTGGTAATATTGCAGTACCAATGGGCTTATACTGCAGGATTGGTTGTGCAAATTTTGTGGTAATTAAAAAAAAATTAAATTAGTTTTTGGTATTTTTTTAAATAACTTTTTTTTATTTTTTTAAACACAGGGGAATATTGGGGAAATAACTATGCCCTTAGAAGCACAGAGCACAGGACACAGCACCACTGGACTGAACAGGACACAGCACAGGACACAGCAGCACCACTGACCTCAGAAGGACAGAGCACAGGACACAGCACCACTGGACTGAGCACAGCACAGCACAGCACTGAACTGAACAGCACAAGATATAGCAGGACAGAGGACCACCTAACACACCCTCCCTCTACCCTGATCAATGCCCGAGTGAAGATGGCGGCGATTAGCGGGGAATTTATAGGATCCGAGTATCGCGAGATCCGACAACGGGATTATGAGTCAGAGCCTCAGTTTCAGATTTGAATTTGGCGCCAATACCCGGATCTGTCTCGGATCCGACTCGGATCGGCAACGTTCGGGTGGGCTCGGATTTCATAAATCCGAGTGCGCTCATCTCTACTGAGTTAGATATCATTCTGAACTAAGTAGTATATTTAGTGGAGGTAAACAGTAGCAGCAGAATCCAAAAATAAATAGATTTATTTATTTTAAAATGTATTTTTTTCTAGTGAAAGTAATCTTGTGTGGAACAGTGACATCTGAAATAATTTTGAAAAAAACATGAAGGGCGTTTGTGTGTGAGTGTCAGCATGCAGCTGCACACACCAAAAAAAGCTATACAGTCTAATCTTTTCAATTTTTAAAACTTGTGAGTTTTGAAAGAGTCATTCAGTGAAATTTATATTTAAAAAGTGTGTTTGTGTGTAATGGTCAGCAAACACACCCCACAAAAAAACGTTGCCCCGCTACAGATTTTTGGGACAGCTGTAAAGGGATCACTAGAAAATAGATTGGAAATGACTGGAAAAGAATGTTGATGTTATTAATAGTAATATAGGAGCAAAAATAGATCAAATGTACATTGTTTTACCTATATTTCACAATTTTTTTATACATTCAGTGACTGTATGTAGACATTGCATTTTCTGCAATAATCTGCCATGCCACCAACTGAAGTAAGCCCCGTAGATCAATTAAACAACAAAAATATTTAGTGTAAGGTGCAAGAGATAGAAATTTTGAAACGCTATGCACACACACTGAATTTGGAACATTACACAGCATGCATCCTGAAGAGTGAAATGGCATTATCAATCAGGTGTCATTAGATGGACAGAGGCAATAATAGATTTTCAGACAAGTAGATACCCAGTTGTAAAGTGCTACGTATTTGCTGCCACTATATAGATAAATGATGACAAAGGTGACCTGAACCCATGCTAAAATACTTCAAAGACTACGCTCCCAAACTATTGCCAGAGCATTCATTGGTAGTCAAGAGTAGGGCTTCCTTACCTTGTCGCTACATAAATAAATGTTGATTCTGATAGATGAAGGTGGCCTGCACTTATATAATAAAACTTCAAAGACTTCACGCACAATACATTTTGAATGTTACAGGACATTTATCATATAAAGTGAAGCTGCAGTAACAGGCATAATTCATTGGGTGAACAGTGGTATGAATGAATAGAGTTATACATTTATAACAGTAAACAGATGAAGGTGACCTGCACTCATACTACAAAATGTTAACCACTCCACACACATTGTATTTTTTGATGAGCAGAGCATTTATTGATAGCCAAGAGAAGGGCTTTGCTAACCTTGTTTTACTTATATGCTCTATGCCGTAATGCAGCCCATCTGAGTCAAATGAGGGGCTCATATATATTTATGGGGAGGGCTGAAGAATCAGTCCCCTGGGGGCAGCTTTATCAATATCCTGTAAAGGAGAAAGCTCGAGATTTGCAGTACAGATGGTCGCCAAGAAGGGGTGTAGTCACTCTGCTACCAGATTTTGCACCCACCAATCATATGTCACAAGCCACTGTGCTAGCCAGGGTGGCTTGAGTGTAGCAGACACCCTCTAGCTGTATCCCTGGCAGCTGGGTTCTTACTTTTGGTCGAAGTGGGACACCTCTCACAATAATATAAAAGTAAATAGCTGCAGCTGGGATGCACCCATACTATAAAATCTCAAAGACTATGCACAAAATACATTTTTTCAATAGCCAGAGCATTCATTTGTAGCCAAGAGCCAATATGCTCTGTGTTGTAATGCTGCCCTTCTGAATGAAACCAGGAGACTTGTATATATTTATGGGAACGGAAGGCTGAAGAATCATTACCCCGGGGGAAGCTTCGCTCAACCCCGGGGTAAAGAGGACTGCCACGTGGAGGTGGTTTATAAGTATATAAATATGGAATGTATATAAATAATATATTTAAATATTCTATTAGTGAAGTGTAAGACATATGTAAACCAGACTGATCAGATAGGCCAATACTTGCCTTTCCCACACATGTAAGTATGTATTCGTACTCACATTGATGTAGATTTAGTTGCCCAAAACACTGGCAAAGAATACATGCAGAGATGGAGGTATGTAAGCTGACGATTTACACTAAGTGATGTAGTTAGAGAACCGTATAGACTGATTATTAACTTTTGGAATTGAAAGGGAGAAAAGCAAATGCAACAATGCCAAAATTACAAAATTCTTCATTAAGACAGCTCCTTGCAGACCAAAGAAGGGCTGACAAATTGTAGCTCTGGGGGTTAGACTCGTCTCAGCAGCCTATTAGGAACATTTTAAAGGAACAAAAATGCAGGTGGTCAAGTGACCCAACCCAAGGTAACCCACTATGGGACCGGCCCAGGGGGCATATGAACCCCTGCCACTGCTGCAGACTTTGGCCAAAATTGGTGACAATTGAGACTGTTATAATGAGATCATTAGAAAATAGACTGAAAATTACTGGAAAAGAGTGTTGATGCTATAAAAAGTAATATAGGAGCAAAAACAGATCAAACTGACATTATTTTACTAGAGATGCTCGGGCTCAGTTTTCAGTACTTTTGCGCACCCTCAGAATGGGAAATGAGGCAAAACGTTTTGCATTGTCGGATCTCGCGACATTTGGATTTTATAAATACCGTCCTCCTTGGAGATCCGGCGCCATTTCACAGACAGACACAGAAGGGGTAGCAGCATTCTTGGTGGTAGTCTTCTTATAAGTCTCCAGTGATATTGCTCTGTGCCATTGGTCACATAGAAACAGGGGTAGCAGTGTGCTTGTCACTCACCAGTCACATTGTTTTTGTCAATTTCCAGTCTTCGTGCCATTGGTCACACAGAAACAGGAGAGTTCTTGTCACTCTCCAGTTTCCAACCACAATGCTCTGTGCATTGATATGGATTCACATCAGTCCACAGAAGACCAGGAGCACCAAGCAACTGCTGGCACCAGTCATGATGGTACTAATCCATCTACATCATCTCCTAAAGCCTATGTTCAAGTTGATAGTGGTTTTAAGTCAGGGAAACAAAAATGTAAAAAAAAGCTTTTACCTTATTAAAGAAAAAAACACCTCTCTAATAATGGTGAAAGTTTACTTTAAAAAAAAAAAATTTGCTACATTTTGCTATTCTACTCAAAATATTAACAAGCATACCAGCATCAGCTAGTTCCCTACTCTCAGCTAGATCCCAGCACCTGCAATCTACTCAGTCATCCTCCTCAACCTTATGTGGGCGCGACATAATATTCTGGTGTGACAAACTGGGTGTTGATCAGTCAATAATCAAAGTGTATAATCCATTTATGCAATTGCCCTCCTGAGACACCTAGTTTTAAGCTTTCTGGAATATGACATCTCTTTCTATGCTCAGCATGGGCCGGGTATAGATAATGGTATAGCAGACTCCCTCTCGCGCTTTCGTTTTGCAGCGTTTTAGGGCCCTAGCTCCGTATACTAACCTTATTGGCACTCCCTGTTCCTCTCATGTTTGACAGATTGTCAAACCGACATAGAAGGCCTCTTTAAGATGTTCCTGGAGACTTCTACCTGATAGGCTTACTGTGCAACAAGGTGGCAGTTGGTCTGTTTCTTGAGTTCTCAGGGCCATCGGAACACAGGTCGGAGTAGTGATATACAGGCCTTCAACTGGTCCAGATACAAGGCCAGGGCTTCCAAGATGTCAATGTCTGCAATGTTGGCAGACATGAGAGGAACCAAGTGTAACAGTCAATATAAGATCATAAAAACTCACGGACTCCCCGCTGGAAGAGTCACAGACGATGCTCCAAGTAGACAGCAGTCATATGTCCATTGGGTGCGCACCCTATGTGAAACCATCCGGATACAAGATCTCGGTCTCAGACAATAACCACTGCAGGATACGTCCAATACATATGTGGAATATAAAGTCACACTGTACATAAAATACATTTTTACAGTTGCTACTGATTGAAAACACATGTTCTAGCATGCATACACAGCCATCATCACTAGTGATTAGCACTTACACTAGACCTGTGGCTGGTGTAAGTGATACAACTGAAAATCACATACTTTTGAGATGCCCAAAGCTTGAATGGAAGGCTGCTGTGTGAGCTTGAGCTTGGCAGGCCCTTACTGTACTTTGACTATCTGTATACGACCTGTACTCTGACTGTTCCTCCCCTGATGTTATAGACTGTAGTAAAGGTCCTTTGCGCTTGAAGATGAATTGGACTTTACTATGTTCACTGGCGTATGCTCTGGTTCTGGGCATGCGCAGTGTGATTTTATGCAAAATACGATACGCATCAGCAATTACATACCTTGAGGTTTCCAATAGAGGTTTTAACCTAAAGTGCCGATCTAATACACAACCATATATAGTATGCAATTTGCAAAATAGATCATAATACAAGAAATATACGTAGAAATCTTCAGGAAGTTATTCCATTCCCCTATGCCCATGCACTCACTTGAAGGTCTTGAATCAAAGGTCTTCATATGTGTCATCGTTCACCCCTCCACCAACACAAATATTTGTTCATATTGCACCTGCATTACTCGACTCACCTCTAGTTAACACCCATGAACTGCTGTCCTATTTATTATCTTTGAGAAGTACAACCTCCACCTGTCGCCAGAAAATAAAAAGTCACACATCTTACAATCCCCTTGCCTAACTTTCTCTCACTCTGCTTCTATTAGCTGGTGATATATCACCTAATTCAGGTCCCCCACACTCCTCACACACACATACATCGGAGTACTACCGCTCTATAGCAAACCTCAAACACATCACCTGTCTCCCCTCTCTTCCAAAGTCCTTTAAATGTGCCCTTTGGAATGCACGCTCTGTTTGTAACAAACTTACCTCCATTCATGATCTCTTTCTCTCAAAAAAAACTCAACCTTCTGGCAATAACAGAAACATTGCTCATGCAATCAGACACTACCTCACCTGCAGCACTTTCACATGGTGGTCTCCATCTCACCCACACCTCCAGACCTGAAGGCAGACAAGGAGGTGGGTTTGGACTACTTCTCTCCCCACAGTGCATGTTTACAGTTCTACCAAATGTCCCATCACTCACGTTCACATCTTTTGAAGTACATGCTATTCGCATTTTTAATCCATTCTCTCTTCGTGTTGCGTTGATCTATCGTCCCCCGGAGCACACCAACAACTTATTGAAGATTTCTCTGCATGGCTCTCTCACTTCTTATCTTCAGACATCCCCTTCATCATCATGGGTGATTTCAACATCCCCATTGCTAACCCACCTTCCAAAGCTGCTTCCAAACTACTCTCTCTAACCTCCTCACTTGACCTCTCCCAGTGGATTGAATCATCTACTCATAAGGATGGTCACTGCCTTGATCTTGTTTTCTCTAGACTATGCTCAGTTTCTTATTTTCTTAACACACTCTTCCCCCTCTCGGATCATCACCTTATCAGCTACACATTCACCCCCACTTCTCTAACCTCTCTACTGTCTAACTCTACCAAGCCTCCTCATACCCGCAGAAATCTGAATTCTATTAATCTTCAACAATTTTCCACCTCTCTCCAACACCTTCTCTCCCCTATCTCTACATTCTCATCCCCTGAGATGGCAGTACCTCATTTTCACCTAACCTTAGCAACGGCCCTTGATCAAGTGGCTCCAGTGACACTACATACTACACATCGACTTCGATGTCAACCGTGGCACACTAAATTAAAACGCAATCTTCAAAAACTGTCCCGTAAAGGAGAACGTCACTGGCGTAAATCTCGCACCTCTAATGACTTCTTCACATATACTTCTGTCTACCACTCCTATCGAAATGCTCTGGACACGGCAAAACAAACATACTTCCAATCTCTTATCTATGCTCAGGCTTCTAACCCCAAACGCCTTTTCAATACATTTAAACATCTTCTCAATCCTCCCACCCCGAACCCTCCATCTACTATCAGTGCACAGGATCTTGCTTCCTACTTCAAGGACAAGATTGATAAGATCAGACTAGAAATGGTATCCTCTTCCTCGACAAGCAATCCGCTCAATTCCTTCCCACTACCCTCTGACACCCTCTCTTCATTTGGCCCCACAAATGAAGAGGAGATTTCTACGCTTTTCTTATCTTCCTACTCTACCTCCTGTCCTCTTGATCCTATTCCCTCGCAAATTGGTAGATCCCTGTCTCTCTAACTCAAATCTGTAATCTCTTACTCTCTACTGGCATCTTTCCATCACTATACAAGCACGCAGTGATTACTCCTATATTAAAAAAGCAAAACTCCGACCCAACCCTCTCTCAAATTACCGTCCCATCTCTCAGCTCTTTTGGCCCTCCAAGCTTCTAGAGAGACTTGCCTACACTCACCTCACACGCTTTCTTTCCGCTAACAACCTGTTGGATCCACTTCAGTCTGGCTTTCTTTCTCAACACTCCACAGAGACTGCGTTGACCAAGGTTGTCAATGATCTGATCACTGCTAAAACTGAATGCCATTACTCTCTCCTAATTCTCCTGGATCTCTCGGCTGCATTTGACACCGTTGACCACTCTCTTCTCATACAAGCGCTGCAATCCCTAGGTCTTCAAGACACTGTTCTATCTTGGTTCTTATCCTACCTCTCTTATCGCTCTTTCACTGTTAATTTCTCTGGAGCCACCTCTGCTCCGCTTCCCCTATCAGTTGGAATACCACAAGACTCAGTGCTAGGTCCTCTGCTGTTCTCTATCTATACCGCTTCTCTTGGAAATCTAATAAGTTCCTTTGGCTTTCAGTATCATCTCTATGCAGATGATACCCAAATTTATCTATCCTCTCCTGATCTCTCGACATCTGTGTTGTCACGTGTAACTGACTGTCTTTCTTGGATGTCCTCTTGCCAACTCAAACTTAATCTTTCTAAAACAGAGTTAATAATATTCCCTCCCACCAACAAGAGCATACCTGACATTTCTATCTCTGTTGATAACATGACCATAAATCCCACCCCATAAGCTCGCTGCCTAGGTGTAATCCTTGACTCACACCTATCCTTTGTTCCCCACATTGACTCTATATCTAAATCATGCTACGTACATCTAAAGAACATTTCCAGAATTCGCACATATCTCACGCAAGACACTACAAAAACCTTAATCCATGCACTTATCATCTCCCGCATTGACTATTGCAATTCCCTCCTTACTGGTCTTCCCAAAAACAGACTCAAACCCCTACAATCTATTTTGCATGCTGCAGCAAAACTGATTTTCCTTGCAAATCGTTATTCCTCTGTTGAATCACTCTGTATGTCTCTACACTGGCTGCCTGTCTTCTACCGAATCCAATACAAAATACTTTTACTAACCTATAAGGCCATCAACAAAGCTGCACCAACATACATCTCCTCTCTTGTCTCAAAATATCTCCCAACTTGGCAACTCCGTTCTACACAAGATCTGCGTCTCTCATCCACCCTCATTACATCCTCCCATTCCCGGTTACAAGACTTTTTTCGGGCTGCACCCACTCTATGGAATTCTCTCCCTCGCACAATAAGACTCTCCTCTGGTTTGCAAACTTTCAAGCATTCTCTGAAAACCTACCTCTTCAGACAAGCTTATAATATTCCTCAACCACCCTCTTAACCTCATCGCCTTTAGCCTATTGCCGCCTGTTACACAATTTCACACAAGACAACTACCCCCTGACCAACATTGTTGTGTGACAGCATCATTAAGCTTATGAGTCACTTTTACCTTTGCAGTCTGGCTGGGCCAAAATGCAAAATGTAGACTTAACCTCATGTGTGAATCTCCCATTGTCCCATAGATTGTAAGCTTGCGAGCAGGGCCTTCTCACCTCTTTGTCTGTTTTACCCAGTTTGTTTATTAGTTTATTATGTTTTTCCCCAATTGTAAAGCGCTACGGAATATGTTGGCGCTATATAAATAATTGATGATGATTATGATGATGATATGTATTTACTTATCTCAACTCTTTTCCTCATTGTTTTTTAGGTTCCTTTTTCTGGAAGTCTAATGATCTCAGGACTTAAAAAATCTATTTTAATCCCATCATGAGATACAGATCAATATTCTTACCAGTTACTTCAGGCTATAAAATCAGTGTTATGTGCCACACATTTGCAGAAATCCCAGGAAGACTGTTTGTCTCTGTTTTTCAAATGTGAATTTTGTCCAGAACAAATCTCTTGATGTTCTATGTATTTTTAACATGCTTACCCTGTGCTACTGGAAAGAAATGTAAGGAATTAGATATTATTGCCTCAGTTGCTGTCTCAATGGCAAGTGCAAAATTAAAGGGGAGAATAGACACCCTCGATGAGTACCATCTGTACATCTGTTAACAGCGTTGCTGTAGGGTTTATATAGAATGCTATCATAGAAGCCAGAATGTGACCACAGGACCAGAACTTAAGTGAAGTCGTTTTCATATAGGAGCCTATAGTTAGGATGAGATATGGGGTTTTAGTTATAGCAGGAGAGCAATTAAATTGGACAACCATCTGTTGTTTTCAACCATTTCTATGGTCCTTTTAATGGGGGTAGAAGAAGAGTAATCATTTTAACATATATCTTTAAGCCTGTTTTCAGAATGGTCCAAATATATCAATATATCAATATATCTCTTTGCAGATCCCATTTTAACTTCGCAATCTTCATCAGTAACCACTTTGTGCCTCCAATGGGTCTGGTCTAGTTTAACCAAGAGGGAGAGTGAAACTGGAGTGGGACTAACGTACTTCATAAATGTAGCTTTAGAGGCAAGCTGTAGGCAGAATGCAGAAATGTGTGGCCGTCAACCAAGCCTAATAAGCTGATGAGGTGCCATTTTCTGTCATCAAGGGAAACTCAGAGGACTGGTACAATGGAGCCAGGCAAGTCATGAAAATTGGAGAGGTTTCGTTTCTCCATTAAGTTATTAATTTAATTTTTTAAGTTATAATGTCATAAAAGAGCTTTTTCATCATCATTTCATCATCATTTTACCCTTAACATATTCAACAAATTAGTGCAAGTGATAAGGAAGTAGCATACTTTCTAAAAAGCAAGTTTAATTCATACCACACATCATAGCCGGATTAAGGGGGGGGCACAGGGGGCACGTGCCCCGGGCCCCCCTCTCTCCGAGGGCCCCCCGCATCACCTCACCTGCCAGTTGCTGTGAAATACGACTGCGGGGGCCCCCTGACAAATGCGAGCCCTTGGATGATCTCTAAACATTTGCCAGTAGTACAGCAGCACCGCAGCTGCTGTACTGTCAAAAATGTCCGAAAATGAGCTGCTGCGCATGTGCAGCAGCTCCTCCTAAGCACCAAGAAAGTAAGCAGGTGAGTCGTCATAGTTTCTCTCTTTTTTTCTTTTTTTTTAAACTTCCGCGCGGCCACGCGATGACGTCACATCGCGCTGACGCAGCCGCCCAGGAGCCTTCGGTAAGTTGGTGCGCTGTTTTTTTTTCTAATCCGTCCAGGGGATAGTGACAGGTACTGCGGAGGGGGGCTGGGGTGGCAATAACTAAAAATTACTGCACGGGAGAAGTGATGTCTGCAGGGGGAGGAAAATGTCTGCAGGGGGAAGGGGGGGGAGTGGGTGACAATGTATGCATGGGAAAGGGAGGTGAGTGACAATGTATGCAGGGGCAATGACTGTAGGAGGGGGACAATAAAAATGGCCAATGTGTGGGGGGGGGGACACAGTATATGACTGTAATGTGTGTGGGGGACAGTATATGATTGTAATGTGTGTGGAGGACAGTATATGACTGTAATGTGTGTGGGGGACAATATATGACTGTAATGTGTGTGGGGGACAGTATATGATTGTAATGTGTGTGGGGGACAGTATATGACTGTAATGTGTGTGGGGGACAATATATGACTGTAATGTGTGTGGGGGGACAGTATATGACTGTAATGTGTGTGGGGGACAGTATACGACTGTGTAATGTGTGTGGGGGACAGTATATGACTGTAATGTGTGTGGGGGACAGTATATGACTGTAATGTGTGTGGGGGACAATATATGACTGTAATGTGTGTGGGGGACAGTATATGACTGTTATGTGTGTGGGGGGACAGTATATGACTGTAATGTGTGTGGGGGGACAGTATACGACTGTGTAATGTGTGTGGGGGACAGTATATGACTGTAATGTGTGGGGGGGGACAGTATATGACTGTAATGTTTACTATTAAGTGAATGTGGGGCTGTTTGGGGAAAATGAGGTATATTTATTGAATGTGATTATGAATTATTTAATGCCTGAGATGGTTGTGGGAAATGGTTATTTTTATTAAACATAAATGCTATTTAATTTCTTGCTGGGGTTGTTTGGAGGGAGGGAAATAGGTTAACTTATTAAATGGGAATACTATTAATTTAATGTTTGGGGCTGGTTGTAGGGAAATAGGTATATTTATTAAATGTATATACTATTTAATGTCAGGGCTAGTTGGAGGGAAATAGATGTATTTATCAAATGTGAATACTATTATTTTAATGTTGGGGCTGGAGTGAGGCCTAAATTTAAAACGTGGGTGCTATATTGATTTAACACCGGTGCTGGTTGGAGTTTTCTAAATTTCATGTACCCATTTATTTTTTCCTAATAGGGCCTCCAACATTCCAGGATCCAGACAAGCAGCAACTGATCTAAAGACACCAGCAGCCACAAGTGCGGACAATGACAAGACAGGTAGGAGAGACGATGACAGTCTGCCAACTGTCCTGAATTTGGTGGGTGACTGTCCCGCTTAGTCAGGATTTGCTGCCCAGCGGCACACAATTTTGTCCTGCTCATCAACAGAGATGGGCCTGTATGCTTGAAATGCCAGGGCTGATTTTTACTCCCAGTCCGGCCCTGCTGGGCACATATTTAAACTGTGGAAAAACAAATAAATCATATATAAGTAGATATCAAGAAAACCCTTAATATGCAAAATGTGAACTGAATGATGATGCATATCGTTTATATGCGTTTTAAACCTGCATTTTTTTTACACCATTGGTTAACAGGCCTTAGGTGGAACAAGGATTTGTCTGTTGTCATTTGCTTACCTAACCATTCCTGCCTTGTCAGTGAGAATAGTCAGTTCCATCGAACCTTTAATATCACTTAGAATTCAGAGAGCCTAGTTTTGATATTATTGTTACAACAGTGCACAAATATATATATATTTGACAGGAATAAGAAGCAGGGTTTTTTGTGATATTTTTAAAGATGGTGGCGTATGCAGAGTTTTGTCTTTTCCTTTTTTATTCAGTGCTACTCTCCATAGCAGTGAAGGATTTATTTACACTGCCTTATGTAAATGGGAACAAAAAAACATCTTGGTTTTATGGGCAGCATGGTGGCTTAGTGGTTAGCACTTCTGTCTCACAGCACTGGGGTAATGATTTAGATTCCCTATCAAGGCCTTATCTGTGCGGAGTTTGTATGTTCTCCCCGTGTTTGCGTGGGTTTCCTCCCACACACCAATAACATTCTGGTAGGTTAATTGGCTGCTATTAAATTGACCCTAGTCTCTCTGTTTGTGTGTCTGTCTGTGTGTGTGTGTGTGTGTTAGGGAATTTATACTGTAAGCTCCAATGGGGATTCTCTGTACATCGCTGCGGAATTAGTGGCACTATATAAATAGATAGATAGCGTGTGTTATCAATGGCATTTTTAATGTGCAGTATCATTGCTAGTATTATTGTGCAGTATCATTGCTAGTTTTAATGTGCGTTATCAGTGGTATCATTGCTGGTTTTAATGTATGGTGTCAATGCCCATTTTAATGTGGGGTTTTGATGATTGTTTTAATGTAAAGTATTTTAGTTTGTGTAAGTAATGACTTTCTTGTGCAGACAACCTAGGCGAGCCCTCTGGTGAGATCTGTAAATGTTGTACTGCTGGCTATAGGTGTTGTAATGCAGGATATGTCAATGCTTACAGCCTTATACCCAATGAAGACACTATGCTCTTAATTTGAGATCTTAGGGCCCCCCCCTGTCTTAAGTGCCCCGGGCCCCCCAAAGCCTTAATCCAGCTCTGCCACACATGTGCCGATCTCATCACTTGTGTGACCTGTATAGCTACCAAGTATAGTCTCTATATATGGGAAACCCTACAGCTATTATGATCAGCTTTCCAGCCTTGTGGCTACTTAAACTGTGCTGATTTGCATAATTAGAGGAAATCCTCTAGCAAGTAGATATGCCCGTATATATTAACCACACTTTTGGCTGATAAACTGAAGACTAGTAACTACTACTAGTATAAGATGGAGATGAAAAGTTAAAAACAAAGTATAACTCAAAATATAAGAGCATGTCTTTGACTATTTTACACTAGAATAGAAAGTGAGTACTATTATTATTATTATTTTTACTATTATTAGCCTTTATTTATATAGCGCCACATGAGGTTCACAGCACCATACAGAGGGCAAACAACAAGACAGTAAATGGTATAACAGTACAATACAGTAAACAAACAACTCTCAATACAGCTACTGGGATGCAAGGGGTATATACAGCACAAACATATGCCCATTAACTTGGGCACAACTAACAGGTTTCGAGCCACTGAAAGAGGTGTAAAGACAATGGAGGCATAGAGTCAATGGGGAGAGAGCCCAAGGAGAAATCTATCGATATTAAGTGTTTAATTAATGAGTCAAGAGGACCAAATATTGCAATAAAATGTACTTCATCTCTAAATATGAGACAAAATATGACAGCATACATGATTCCTAGATATATTATTCCCATTTTCCCCCAGGCTTATATGTCTATCAATGTTTCCAGATCTCCCTGGGCTTTACACAGATATGATAATTGAATTATAATCCCAGCAGTAGACATAGTTTTGCATGGAATCCCCAGTGACCTTTTGTAATAGATGTCACCAAAACCTGTATTCAATATCAATATGGTAGTTAATTTAAAGCACAGATGGTTTTTAAAACACATTTTAAAGGAATGTGGAATTTATGTCAGATCCCTTACCTGTTCTGACAGTGAGATTGCCTTCCTCAGGTCCTTCTTTAGTGTTATCTTTTACTTGCTGAATTCCAGGAAGTATTTATGAATGAATAAGCCGCTGTTTCGAGTTTGCCTGTATCTATTCTTGGCATTGCAATGCCTATCTATCAGATGGCCAGACTTCCTTTAAAATGTTTCTATCGGGGTCCTGGCACATGGGATGGGCCTAGAGACAAATGCACACTGATATTTTGCTAGATTGAGCTATTGCTCCTAATTATGCATTTTGTTATGCGCGTTTTATCGCTATCGCTATACCTGCCTTGTATACCGTACACCAGTTGGGCACCTGCCTCCTCAGACAGCAACTGACACTCTTTTCAACAATAGATCAAAACCTCAGTGTATTTAAAGTCACCAAATCACACACAACATACACCTTTTCTGCACAGATAATCAAAGTTCCCAACAATAGTAATAATGTCCCAGAGGTTTTAACAAGTGATTATACTATGCATGTATAACAACTATCAAAATGATTGTTTAACCACGTGGCAAATCTACCGTAAGTTCGTATATGCTAGGCAGGAAGTACACATACGCTAAGCAATACAATATATTAAAACGCCATATGACAATAAAAATAAACAGTTTTCTCTTTTGTCCCTAGATTCCAGTTAGCGCACCTTCAGATTATGCAAAATGGACATTCGGTTTCACAACACAAAGTAAAATTAAGGTTTTGAACACATTGCGTTCTTACCCATAAATGACGCGTCTCCACTCTTTGTTGAGGAACAGAAATCCGTTGGTCTTGTGTATCATCCGGCAACGAAACCTCCGCTGCGAGCCCCCAAATTGTTATGTGCATTTTATCGCTATCCAATAACGATTGTCGAATCTCGATTTGTGTTTCCAACGCTCAAATATATATTCTCAAAAAGTAGCAGAATAATTCAAGCGAAATAATAGTAAGTACAGCCGTTACTTATCGCAGGCACTCTGGATCCAGAGAACAGTCATTCAGTCCTGAAGTCTGTGGACAAGATGTCTGAACACTAGATGAAAAGCTCCTGCTTATATGCAAACAGAAATAGAGTAAAATAATGCAGATGGTGTGGCTTGCTTCTATTGGTCTAGGCTTCAGGAAGGTCCAGGGGGTTGTATATCATAGGCTGGTTCAGTCTAAGGAATCCAAAGGTGGGGGTCATCTCTCCAGGGGATGTGCTCTATTCTTCCCGCCAAAACTCCATTTACAACCAGGGTATTAGCATATTATAGTCTGCATCATATTAAAGGTTTATTCCCTAACAACAATAACTAGCGTATGCAATGTGCGATCTCTTCGCCGAATGCACCGGACAGCTGCTGAAGTAAAGTGGATCAATATGATACCACTCATGACACATTTCCTTTAACCTGTACCATATGTATTACTAATATGCATATAACTTATAATATTACACATAAACACTACTATATTTCGACTATGTGTTGCGACTATAATTAATGTGTACTATTTACAAAGATGCTAATTGGTGCGAATGTGTGTAAATCTGTAAAAATCGTTATTGCCACGTGTTACGACTGCGTACGCCCTTCCATGCCGTAGCGCGCAATAGGGATCTTTTCAGACAAAGACAACCAAGTTTGCTCGATATTAATTGAAATGACTTTATCCAATTTTGCTGACTTCGACAGTTCCACCCTTTGATAGTGTAATAAACTATCACATAATCACCGTTTCAAGTTCAGGATTATACAACACTTCTTCACAGACCATGATCTCGGTATTTCTCACCACCCTTTCAGTCTCGTTCTCAGTGATTTTCCACATTTCAACACAGTAGGAACACATTTGACACATAAACCAATTGCTAAGATGACACCCAGTATAAGGAGAAGGAGCTTACCTACACTAGCAACCATTTTCTGTACCCACTTCCCCAGACCAGAGAACCATTTCACAGGGTTCAACCACGAGAACCAACCTGCCACCTTTTCCCCGACCTCATATAACGAAGATTTATGGTTCCTTTGAAATTCCCATTTCAGTTGTAGAATTTCATCCATCTTCCGGTCTATAACCTCTTTGGGGTCATCTGTATTATTGGTGATGTATGTGCAACACTTGACACCAAACTGGGTGGCCAAAGTCACACAGTATCCACCAGTAATAGAGGTGAGATAATTCAGTACCATCCTATGTTGCACCAACTCCTTCTTATACGGTTGTAGCTCCCTTCCAGTATACCTGAAGGTGTCATCATACATCTCGGTGATATTGTCTATTAATTTAGCTAGGTCTTGAATATATTTAAAATTTAACGTTCCCCGAGCGGTCCTGGTGAGGTCTAGAGCAACCATAACTTGAAAACCAGCGATTTCACTAATCAATTTTGTAGCTATGGGCTCCTCACCAGGAATCATATTTCTCTTGCCACGGTGTTCATACTGTGTGTGTATGTATGGTGGTGATGTAGTCTTGTGAATACCAACCATTTCTTCATGAGTAATAGTCATGATTTCAGGAACCAGTTTAGCTAAGAAACACAAACCCTTGGAACTCGGAGTCACCCAGGAATAAGCTTTTCTAACACAAACAAAGTACACATCATTAGGGAGAACATAAGGAACAGTATGCCCATTAATTATATCGCATAAGGTTTTGACAAAACTACCCATGCCTAGTGCCTCCATTTGCTCGAGACACGTATCAGCATGGATGACATTCTTACAATTACTTATAGAGACCTTTCCAATTGATACTTTCTTATGTTTAGTTACACGCCATAATTTGTGGTGTCCATCCACAGTCCTACTTATTGGTGACCTTGCAAGTCTCCCTCCAAAATGAGTGTGGCGAGCCATTGTCTGATCTGATAGGTCAGCTTTCCAATTCTCCAGACGCTTTGCATGAGAGTTGTTTAGGCACATTAAAGATCTGTCTAAGGAGTATTGTTGAAGCTTCAGACTAGGGGACCTAGTGTTATTGTGTACCTCCCTTCTATGGGCCTCCCTCCCCTCAATTCTAGTACCTCAGAAATGTTTAGTGGGAATGGCACTAGTCCTATGTTATGCTGGCCCTGCGGTACATGTGAGCACACCCAGCACTCAGTCTGGTTCAGAACCTTATCCATTAAGGAGTGATAATCCTCCAGAGGATGCCCGCCCATGTCCAGGGTACTGGTGGACTGGCATCGCTGGATGCACTTTTCTTCAATTAGGGAGTCACAGAACTTACAGATACAATACTCATCAGACAATAGCCCCTCACACTGTCTCCAAGTTCCCGAGCTAGCAGACCTTTTCATTCCACTGGACCAAGCTTGATAATGGGTTGCTCTCGGTATTCTAATAACTCCATCTCATCCGTATCACTACCAGAACCTGCCTCTGTCCTCCATCCTCCTTCACAAAAATCGAGTGTCCTAGAAAAAGTAAAACAAGGAAAATACTGGAACAAAAGAAAAACAAAAACCGCCACTCCATCGCTGAAAGGATAGTTCTGAGGCAACGTCTCTGATTCAGGTGTCTTGACTGCAGGCTTTAGGTCTCCCGGAACAGGTTTACGAGTGACAGATCAGTGTCGTCGGTCTCAGCTTTATCTCGCACTTTCTCCGGGTTACTGACTCTCCTACAGTGGGTGGAATGGACCCAAGTGTCTCTCTCTGCAACCTTCAGTGATGTGGTACTGGTCAGCAGCACTTGGTATGGGCCTTCCCAACGGTCTGTTAAACAACCTGAGGGTAAGAAATTACGGATCATAACATAGTCCCTATGTTCAACATCATGACAGTTCGTTTCTGGCATACCAGGTGACAGCATTTTGAGTTTTTGTTGTTGTTGTTTTAGCTGTCTGCTCATTTTGATAAGATATTGTACAGTCACTTCATTATTACACTTTAAGTCATCTTGCGGACTCACGATCAAATGAGGTTGTCGGCCAAACAGTATCTCAAAGGGGAACAGATTAAGAGGAGGTCTAGGAGTGGTTCGGATGCTATGGAGGACTAGTGGCAAAGCTTCAGGCCACGCTAACACAGTTTCAGCCATTATCTTACCAAGCTTGTTCTTAATAGTATCATTTACTCTTTCCACCTTACCACTGGCTTGTGGTCGGTAAGGGGTGTGAAGTCTGCTACTGATTCCCATGCTTACACATATTTTGGAAGATATCACCATTAAAGTGGGTATCCCTATCAGTTTCAATGATTCTAGGGATACCGAACCTACACAGAAACTCTTGTACAATTTTCTTTGCAGTGAACACAGCAGTATTAGTGGCTGCCGGATATGCTTCTACCCAACCGGAAAACACATCAATACATACTAACACATACTTTAGATTCCTGCAAGGTGGTAATTGGATATAGTCAATTTGTATTACCTGAAAAGGTCCGTCTGTAGGAGGGATGTGGGATGGCTCAGTTGGAATAGTTTTCCCGACATTTTTCCTCAAACACATAAGACATGACATTGCCTTCTTACCAGCCTGAGAGGAAAATCCAGGAGCACACCAGTATGCTCTCACCAGTTTGCACATACCTTCTTTACCCAGGTGAGTAAGACCGTGTACTGCTTCAGCCAGGCTTGGATAGTATGTTCTGGGAGCTATGGGCTTACCTTATCCATCTCTCCAGAGTCCTGAGGACTCTTGACCACATCCCTTCGCCTTCCAGACTGCCTTTTCCTGCAGGGAACACAAGTCTTGCATTTCAATTAATTTCTGCATGTCTAATGTCTGAAAAACCATCATAGTCTCGGTTGATACAGTCATAGGTTGCCCTGCTGCCCATTTAGCAGCTTCGTCCGTCCTGTTATTGCCCAATGACACCGGGTCTTCTTCAGAGGTATGGGCTTTACACTTTATGATGGCTACTGTCCTGGGTAACTGTATCGCTGTCAAAAGTCCTTTTATGTGTTGTGAGTGTGCCACTGGCGTGCCTGCTGCTGTCGTAAAGTTTCTAAGACGCCAAAGGGCCCCAAATTCGTGCACTACCCCGAAGGCGTACCTAGAGGCAGTATATATATTAGCTGATTTACCTTGCCAACTCACAAGCTCTCCTTAATGCTACTAGTTCCGCCACCTGGGCTGAGTGAGGTGGGCCAAGGGGTTCAGCTTCTACAACATCCTGATCGTCTACAAAAGCGTAACCAGTACATATTTATCCCGTCTCTGTCTGTCTATGACAACTCCCTTCTGTATAAAATGTAAAATCTACATTTTCTAAGGGGGTGTCATGTATGTCGGGCCTGGCAGTAAAGGTCTGTTTCAAGTATTCCATACAATCATGCGTATCAGTACTCTTGCCAAACTCATCACCACCCAGGGTCTCCTCACCTCCCACCCTTTGTGTCTCTCGAGACACATATGGAAGGTATGTAGCTGGATTTAAGGTGCTACATCGTTTGATGGTGATGTTTGAGGGTGCCATCAGAGCTAGTTCCCATTTTGTGAATCTAGCTGAGGAAACATGTCTGGTTTGAGCTGAGTTTAACAGAGCTGATACAGCATGGGGTGTATAGACAGTTGAATCATGTCCTAATACTACGTCCTCGCTCTTACTTACCAGAAGAGCTGTTGCTGCTACACTTCTGAGACATGTTGGGAGTGATCTTGCCACAGTGTCCAATTGTGCACTGTAGTATGCTACCGGTCTGCTAGCATCACCATGTTTCTGTCTGAGGACACCTGCTGCACAACCATCAGCTTCCGTACAGTATAGCTCAAAAGGCTTTTCATAATAAGGTATTCCCAATGCAGCTGCTTTAGTCAGACTATCTTTAAGATTAAAGAACGCTTGCTCTGACTCTTCTGTGTGTACGACACGTTCTGGTTTCTAGGAAGAGACTAGCTCCTGCAATGGTAATGCCAGAATAGAAAAACCTGGGATCCAGGATCTACAGTATCCACACATCCCCAGGAAGGTACGAATTTGCTTCTGGCTCTGCGGCAGAGTCATGTGTTGAATGGCCTCAATTCTGTCGGTCGTCAAATGTCTTAGCCCCTGGGTGAGACAATGTCCTAAGTATTTGACCTTAGTTTGACATGGCTGTAACTTGTCCTTTGCCACTTTGTGCCCTGTTTGCGAGAGATGGAGCAACAACAATTTAGTATCATGTAACCATGACGTAAAAGAATCAGAGCACAGCAACAAATCATCCACATACTGAATTAGAACAAACCCATTGCTAGGCTGGAAAGTTCATAAACAGTCATGTAAGGCTTGAGAGAAAATACTGGGGCTGTCAATGAACCCCTGGGGCAGTCTGGTCCATGTATATTGCACCCCCCGGTAGGAGAATGCAAAAAGGTATTGGCAGTCAGGGTGAAGAGGGACTGAGAAGAAAGCAGAACATAGATCAATGACAGTGAAATGACTAGCAGATGGTGCAATCTGCATGAGGATGATGGCTGGATTGGGCACTATGGGGAATTGACTCTCAACAACTTTCTTAATTCCCCTTAAGTCCTGGACTAATCTATAGCCCCTCCCCCTACTCTTCTTCACAGGAAAAATGGGACTATTTGCTGTGCTGGATGCACGAATTAAAATCCCTTGTTGCAACAGCCTCTCAATAACAGGATATACCCCTAGTTCCACCTCTGGTTTTAATGGATACTGTGGGATTTTTGGGGCTATCCTACCACTTTTTAGATTTACCATCACAGGAGCTACATTTGCCATCAATCCAGTGTCCTGTCCATCTCTGGTCCATAGTGACCCCGGTATTTCCAGCAACATCCCCTTTACTTGAGATGGACTTTGTTCTATATTAGTAGAGTGCAACATCAACCATTGAGGGGTGTCTAAAATATCCTGTACCTCATGCACGACCTTCTCTGGTATATCTAGGAATACACCATCTGGGGTACAGTATATGACACATCCCATTTTACATAACAAGTCTCTCCCTAACAAGTTAGTAGGAGCCGTGCAGCCAAGAGAAACGAATGCTTAGTATGCAGAGGCCCAATAGTAACTTTTGTGGGTTTAGTTAGAGGATAATGTAACATTCTTCCCATTACCCCCATAGCTGGAATAGTTTTACTGGTCACCTGTAGATTAAAAGGAGAGGTTATCACAGATCTGGCCGCCCCTGTATCTACAAGAAAAGTTTGTTTCCTACCAGCTATGTCAACTATCATTGTTGGTTCTTCTCTCAGACTCTCAGTTAACCTCACTGGCTGTAGACTACAGGTATGACCTGACCCCAAGCGCTGACTATCACTTTCCCGCGCAGCATTTGCTGCTATTATATGAGCGGGTAGGTGTGAGTCTTCTAGTCTATGTGAATTCCTCCTTGAAGGATATCTATGTGACTCTCCATTAGGATTGTACATTTCCTTTCTACAATCTTTCCTTATATGTCCTTCTTCTTTGCAATTATAACATCTCAACATTCTAGGTTTCCTTTCATGTGGGTTATATGCTGGTGGTCGTGTATGTATTCCCTCTAACGCTTGTATACTCACTATCATCAACCTATCACTCTTCTCTTCCCTCTTCCTAAAAATATTTTTGTCGTGTTCCACGGCAATCTCTCTAAGAGAATCTACCGTACTACCCCTCCAACCAGGTGTTGAGGTTTGTACTCTTGTCTTTAGGCTTTCCTTTAAACCATCAATCAGTACCGTTACAGCTACTTCCCTATGATGTGGGTTCTCCCTTATATCTGATATCCCAGTAAACTGTGTCATTGATGCAAGAGCTCTAGCAAAATAATCCGCTGCAGTTTCACTATCTTTTTGTTTTATGGTGAAAATCTTACTCCAATTTACTACAACAGGAAAATAGATAGCTAAATGTTTGACAATTTGTTCTATATTCTATTGATTCACCTCATCTGTCAAGGTATCGTCTTCCTCCAACGAACAATCTTTAATACATTTTTGTACGTTAGTATTGGGAGGAAGACACGCCCTCAACACTACACGCCAACCCTTATTGGTTGGTTCGTGTGCATTTCCTAAGTCTTTAACAAATTTCTGACACTTAGCCAACTCTTTTCTAGGATCTGGGAATTAAGTCGTAATGGAACGTAATTCTGATCTAGTCCAAGGACAATGCATTGTAACATTTCTTAAAGGAACTACACCATCCTTATCCACTTTCCCATTGGGAACTGATATTGTGTGGACAGGATACATACACACTGGTTCACTATCTTCAGGATTAACTACTTCAGAACTTTGGATATTATTACTTCTAGTGGTCACACTACTCTCACCTATCTCAGCCATTGCCCCCTTTCCATACTTACGCTGAACCTCTAGCATATTAACAGCATGGGCAAAGGCTGAAATTGCAGTGGGTTCATCCTCTTCTTCAGAAACACTTGCTTTAAACTGACTTAAAACAGTATATAACTTAGCAATTTCAGTTTTTTTTTCATTTTTTAATAACGGCTGTATTTATACCTCCCGCCACATAAGGTGGCGGGGGCGCGCTTGCGCTGCGTTCGCCACGCTTCTCAATGGCTACTTCCGTTGTGCGCGCGCTTTTCGCCATGCTTACTTCCGCTGTGCACTCGCTTCCCTGCCACATGTTGCCTTCCATTTTCCACAATTTCAAACAATCATTATGTTGATTTCTCACTTTTGTTGACTTAATCAACCACACTTTATCTTTTACGTTATTCAGTACCTCTGCATTTAAACTCCCTATTGTTGGGAAAGGCCTGACACAATTCTTGGTCATCTTGACCCATGTGTCTCAATACGCAGTTGCGTATGCAACATACTTCTTACACATGAGAAACCTCACTGAACCAATAGGCCCTTCCTTAGGCAGTACCTCGGCCATCTCAGGCATCTGCTTACCACCCATGCTGAACAATAGGGTTCCAGATATATCACAATATCCTGCCACAAAATAGGGTTCCAGAAATATCACAATATCCTGCCACTACTTTCAACACTCTGCCACACGAAATCTACCGCTAGAGATATTTTACCGGCCTGTGGACGTATTTGCTACAAGCCGCGTCCACTCGCTTCCTTTCGTCATAAACAAGGACCCATAATACAGAAATATCAATGCGTATTAAAGGGTTATCAGCTCCTCGATTACCCCTGACTCTCCAACAAAATCTGCTGAGTTTATTACAGCTGGCAGCATCTGGTAAAGTCAATTACCAGCCTTACCAACTTAATTCCTCCCCTTGCTCCCAAGGCACGAACACGGCTTTCCTTACCGCGCGGTCCGATCGCAACGCTTAAAGATACTAGTTATCAGTAAACGATGCGATTACTCTTGGGCGCACTTCGCGAAAACTTGCTCTGTTTCCTCCACCAGTATACCTGCCTTGTATACTGTACACCAGTTGGGCACCTGCCTCGTCAGACAGCAACTGACACTCTATTCAACAATAGATCAAAACCTCAGTGTATTTAAAGTCACCAAATCACACACGACATACACCTTTTCTGCGCAGATAATCAAAGTTCCCAACAATAGTAATAATGTCCCAGAGGTTTTAACAAGTGATTATACTATGCATGTATAACAACTATCAAAACGATTGTTTAACCACGTGGCAAATCTACCATAAGTTCGTATACACTAGGCAGGAAGTACACATACGCTAAGCAATACAATATATTAAAACGCAATATGACAATAAAAAGAAACAGTTTTCTCTTTTGTCCCTAGATTCCAGTTAGCGCACCTTCAGATTATGCAAAATGGACATTCGGTTTCACAACACAAAGTAAAATTCAGGTTTTGAACACATTGCGTTCTTACCCATATATGACGCGTCTCCACTCTTTGTTGAGGAACAGAAATCCGTTGGTCTAGCGTATCACCCGGCAACGAAACCTCCGCTGCGAGCCCCCAAATTGTTATGTGCGTTTTATCGCTATCCAATAACGATTGTCGAATCTCGATTTGTGTTTTCAACGCTCAAATATTTATTCTCAAAAAGTAGCAGAATAATTCAAGCGAAATAATAGTAAGTACAGCCGTTACTTATCGCAGGCGCTCTGGATCCAGAGAACAGTCATTCAGTCCTGAAGTCTGTGGACAAGATGTCTGAACACTAGATGAAAAGCTCCTGCTTATATGCAAACAGAAATACAGTAAAATAATGCAGATGGTGTGGCTTGCTTCTATTGGTCCAGGCTTCAGGAAGGTCCAGGGGGTTGTATATCATTGGCTGGTTCAGTCTAAGGAATCCAAAGGTGGGAGTCATCTCTCCAGGGGATGTGCTCTATTCTTCCAGCCAAAACTCCATTTACAACCAGTCCATTAGCATATTATAGTCTGCATCATATTAAAGGTTTATTCCCTAACAACAATAACTAGCGTATGCAATGTGCGATCTCTTCGCCGAATGCACCGGACAGCTGCTGAAGTAAAGTGGATCAATATGATACCACTCATGACACATTTCCTTTAACCTGTACCATATGTATTACTAATATGCATATAACTTATAATATTACACATAAACACTACTATATTTTGACTATGTGCTGTGACTATAATTAATGTGTACTATTTACAAAGATGCTAATTGCTGCGAATGTTTGTAAATCTGTAAAAATCGCTATTGCCACGTGTTACGGCTGCGTACGCCCTTCCACGCCGTAGCGTGCAATATGCATCTTTTCAGACAAAGACCACCAAGTTTGCTCGATATTAATTGAAATGACTTTATCCAATTTTGCTGACTTCGACAGTTTCTTTGACCTGACCTGTACATATTGATACTAACCTCACCCTGTTACCTGGCTTTGTCTTTCATTTGTGTTTTAAATCCTATTATCAACTATTGATACCGACTTATACCTGGCCTTACTTTTTGTTTGCAGTTTGATTCAGGATATCCACTGCTGCTATCCAGCATTGGAATATTCTTTTACACGCTGTTTTCTACTAACACTTTAATTCTCACTTTATTTTTGCTATTTAATTTGAATACTCTTTTGCACTCTAGAACCAAAGATTTATATCTGTAAATGATACACTCTGATTTTCATTTGAAAAGTCAACTCTGCTATAGAGTGGATCAAACAGTACCTGAAAAGTAAACATTTCTGTCGTATTAGGGTGGTTGTGTATGTGATTTTTATACACAGCTGTTCATTGGCATGTCGATGACACAGGCCTTGATTTTCTTTTCTGGGTGTCCAGAGTGGGGCTGCAAAATCTTACCCAAAAGTGTTTTGGGAGCTAGTGGAGGTGGGTAAATATAGTATTAACAATAAAATATTTATTAGTACATATATATAACAATTAAGAAATAAATTGATGAGTGAAAATAACTTAGTGAAAAAAAATTCATATTGCAATTAGATAGAAAAAAAGGATATTAAAAACAATGTTGTAAAGAAATAATGCAAAAATAAGAGATGATAGAATAACTAGTATAAAAGGTTGATGAAGATGAATGCACTGAATTTGAATTAGTTTAATTTAGGGATGTGCACCGGCGACTTTTGGCGTCTCGTGTTTTGTGTTTTGGATTCGGATTTTCTTGAGGTTTTGGGTTCGGATTTGTTTCACAAAACACCTGCCGAAAGGTTTTGGTTCGGATTTAAGGTTTTGGATTCTGATTTTTTTGGAAAAAAGCATGAAAAGTTCAAAAATCAAGTTTTTGGGCTTATTTTCACTCCTACGCTATTATTACCCTCAATAACATTCAATAACAATCATTTCCACTAATTTACAGTGTATTCTGAACACCTCACAATATTGTTATTAGTCCAAAATGTTGCAACGAGGTATCTTTCTGGACTGCATAGTGGAGTGGTCCCCACAATATAATAAGAAAACCATCAACTGGTCTGAATCGCACCAAAAAATGTATTTGGACTGCTAGAGAAGTGGTCACCACAATATAATTTAAAAACCCTGAACTGGTCTGAATCGCACCAAAAAAAGTATCTGGACTGCGTAGAGGAGTGGTCACCACAATATAATTTAAAAACCCTGAACTGGTCTTAATCGCACCAAAAAATGTATCTTGACTGCGTAGAGGAGTGGTCACCACAATATAATAAGAAACCCATCAACTGGTCTGAATTCCAAAAAAAAAGTTTCTTGACTGCGTAGTGGGGTGGCCCCGGTACACAATTTTTTACCGGGGCCACAATATAATTAAAAAACCCTCCACGGGTCTGATATTCCACCAAAAAAGTTTATGGACTGCATAGTGTAGTGTTCCCCACAATATTATTTAAAAATTTTGCAGCAACAGTCAACGTTGTTTAATATCTGATACACCTCTATCTGGACTGCATAGTGGAGGGGCCCCGGTACTAAATTTGGTACCGGGGCCACAATACCTCCTCCAACTTCCAAGTGTAGTGTTTATAACATATAACACTACAGTATTTCTAGCACGTCAATACCTCTTGTTTTTAATTTTTTGAATTTGTTGACATTTTGTTTTACTTTTTGAACATGGCAAACGACTGTTGAATGGTCACATAATGCCAAAAAAAGAGTTGCAAGATGGAATTGTCCTTGGGCCCTCCCACCCACCCTTATGTTGTTGAAATAGGACATGCACACTTTAACAAACCAATCATTTCAGCGACAGGGCCTACCAAACAACTGTGGCTGAAATGATTGGTTTGTTTGGGCCCCCACACCAAAAAAGCTATTCATCTCTCCCTGTACAAAATAAACAGGCTCTACTGAGGCAAGATGTCGTTCTTATCCTCAACCTCTAATTCCTCTCCCCCTACAGTGTGTACTTCCTCCTCCTCACACATTATCAATTCGTCCCCGATGGACTCCACAACCACAGGTCCCTCTGTAGTATCTGGAGGGCAGTGCTGTACTTCATTGAGGAATTGATTATTCATTTTTATAAACATCATTTTTTCAACGTTATGAGGAAGCAACCTCCTTCGCCGCTCACTGACCAGGTTCCCCGCTGCACTAAAAACTCTTTCCGAGTACACACTGGAGGGGGGACAACTCAGGTAAAATAGAGCCAGTTTGTACAGGGGCTTCCAAACTGCCTTTTTTTACTGCCAGTAACAATATGGACTGTCTGACATGTCTATTTGGATGGTGTCAGCAAAATAATCCTCCACCATTTTTTCAATTGTGACAGCATCCAATGCAGCGACAGTAGACATGTCTGCAATGGTTGGCAGGTCCTTCAGTCCGGACCAGATGTTATCAGCATCCCCGCCAGCGGCTCTTTTAGGAAAACTGAGCTTTTTCCTCGCAGCCATAGATGTGGAAGAAAATGAGGGTGGAGCTGTTGGCATGTCACAGTCCTCTTCAGAGGAAAATCTCCTGACCAGCAGGTCTTTGCACCGCTGTAGACTTGTGTCCACCGGAAACAGAGACACAACATACGTTTTAAACCGAGGATCGAGCACGGTGGCCAGAATGTATTCCTCTGACTTTAAAAGAGTGACCACCCTCGGATCCTGGCAAAGCGTACGAAGGGCTACATCCACAAGAGCTACATGCTTGGTGTAATCGCAATGGTTTACCAGCTCCTCCCTCACTTTCTCCAGCTGCTTCTGCAACAGCCTGATCAGGGGAATGACCTGACTCAAGCTGGCAGTTTCGGAACTGACTTCTCGTGTGGCAAGTTCAAACGGCTGGAGAACCTTGCACAACACGGAAATCAGTCTCCACTGCGCTTGACACAGGCGCATCCCCACTCCTTTGCCTATGTCGTAGGTGGCTGTGTAGGCCTGAATGGCCTTTTGCTGCTCCTCCATCCTCTGTAGCATATAGAGGGTGGAGTTCCAGCACGTCACAACCTCTTGTTTGAGGTGATGGCAGGGCAGGTTCATGGTTTTTTGATGTGCCTCTAGTCTGCGGTAGGCACTGGCTGAATGCCGAAAGTGTCCAGCAATTTTGTGCGCCACCGCAAGCATCTCCTGCACACCCCTGTCACTCTTGAGGTAATGCTGCACCACCAAATTAATGGTGTGGGCAAAACATGGGTCGTGCTGGAAATTGCCCATATGTAATGCCCGCACAATGTTACTGGCATTGTCTGACACCACAAATACCCATGAGAGTCTAAGTGGGGTAAGCCACTGGGAGATAATTTCCCTCAGTTTCTCTAATATGTTGTCAGCGTTGTGCCTCTTATTAAAGCCTGTAATACACAATGTTGCCTGCCTTTGCACGAGCAGCCATTTTATTGATGCTGCTACTGATGCAGCTGTTGCTGTTGCTGCGGAAGGGGATGCATCTACCCAGTGGGCTGTCACAGTCATATAGTCCTTTGTTTGCCCAGAACCACTTGTCCACATGTCCGTGGTTAAGTGGACAGTGGGTACAACCGCATTATTTAGAGCACTGAGGATACTTGATCGTACTTCACTGTACATTTTTGGTATCGCCTGCCTAGTGAAGTGGAATCTCGACGGGATTTGGTACCGGGGACACAATACCTCCATCAACCCTCTAAATCCCACTCCACTGATGGCGGACACAGGGCGCAGGTCTAACACCAACATTGCTGTAACAGCCGCAGTTATACGCTTTGCAATAGGGTGACTACTATCGTATTTTGTGGTCATGGCAAACGACTGTTGGACTGTCAATTGTTTTGTGAAAGACTTAGCGGTCTTACGACTTCCCCTCTGGGAAGATGACCGACTAACAGCAGCAACAGCAGCAGTGGCAGTAGTAGGCGTACCGCTGCAGGATTTCTCGGATGAATCCCGTATTGAAGAGGACTCAGTCTGGCTGCTGACTTGGGCTGCAGGACTGAATCTGATGGAGATCGTGGAGGAAGTTGACGAGGAGGGTGTTGCTGGTGTGTATCCAACTGGACCACGGGATTTAGGTGTCCCTGTACCGATGACGGTCCTAGCCCCAGTTCCTGAACTAACCACTGAACTATGAAGGTTATTCAGGTGTATAAGGGAGGATGTCCCTAGGTGGGCAAGATCCTTACCCCTGCTTATTTGAGCTTTACATAAGCTACATATGGCCATACATTGGTTTTCCGGATTTGGATAAAAATAACTCCAGACCGAAGAGGTGCATTTTTTGGTCTTCTGACCAGGCATGACGATGGGCTTTTTCATCCCATGGACATCAGCTGTTTCCCCCCCTGGTGCCTCATTTTCAATAACCACATCACCATCCTCATCATCAAGTTCCTCCACAGCGCCAGCTACATCATCAATAGCCTCCTCCCGAGCCACATCTTCCCGTACAGTGATGGGAAGGTCAGGCTTGACAACCACCAACACCCTTGGACTTGCCTTGGGGACTTGTGATAATTTCTCTTTAGAAGGCAGAGTTGTTTGCTGTTTTGTTGCTGACAGCATAACTGTCAGGATTCGAACCCAGGGCTTCTGCCTCCGTGGACTGCTGCTCTGTTGACTGAGCTATTCTGGCTGCTGGACAGTTCCTTGTCTTTATTTAGTGTTCTAGATCAGTTCCCGTGATCTCCTGATCTTCCAGCATGCCTTAGCTCCACCCCTTGACTTCCTATAAAAGCCTGGCCAGTTCCTGCCTCCAGTGCCTGATTATTGTGCTCTGTGCCTGTTTATCTAGCTCCTGCTCCTGTTGCTGTTCCTGTCTACCTGCATTTACTACACATGTACCGACCTCGGCTTGCCCTCCACTACGCTTCTGCCTCAACCTTTGGACCGCTACGCCTCTCTGTGTACCAAACCCGGCTTGTTTGACCTTTTTTCCATCTTATCTCCTGTTAGCCAGCCTTCCTCCCTGCCACTGGGCTCCTATCCAGTCTCCGGACCGTGACAATAACTCCCTTCAATTTTTTGTAGGGGGGGGAGGAGGAGGAGGGCTTAGATCCTTGGGTGAAGCTGAACCACTAGTCATGAACATGGGCCAGGGCCTAAGCCGTTCCTTGCCACTCCGTGTCGTAAATGGCATATTGGCAACTTTACGTTTCTCCGCAGATGATTTTAAGTTTCTCTTTTTGCTACTTTTACTTAACTTGGGCTTTTTGGATTTTACATGCCCTGTACTAGGAGATTGGGCATCGGGCTTGGAAGACAACATTGATGGCATTTCATCGTCTATGTCATGACTAGTGGCAGCAGCTTCAGCATTAGGAGGAAGTGGGTCTTGATCTTTCCCTACTTTATCCTCCAAATTTTTGGTCTCTATTATATGTAGCACAAGATACTGCAGAATGTGTGAACTTGGTAATATTGCAGTACCAATGGACTTATACTGCTGGATTGGGTTTGCAAATTTTGTTATAATTACTTTTTTTTTTTTTTTTTATAATTTTTTAAACACTTGGGAATAATGGGGAAATAACTATGCCCTTAGAAGCACAGAGCACAGGACACAGCACCACTGGACTGAACAGGACACAGCACAGGACCCAGCAGCACCACTGAACTCAAAATTGACAGAGCACAGCACACAGCACCAATGGACTGATACTGCAGAATGTGTGAACTTTGTAATATTGCAGTACCACTGGACTTTTACTGCTGAATGTGTGAACTTGGTAATATTGCAGTACCAATGGGCTTATACTGAAGGATTGGTTTTGCAAATTTTGTTGTAATTAATTTTTTTTTAAATTGTTTTTTTGTATTTTTTTTTAAACTTTTTTAATTTTTTAAACACTTGGGAATAATGGGGAAATAAAGAACTATGCCCTTAGAAGCACAGAGCACAGGACACAGCACAACTGGACTGAACAGGACACAGCACAGGACCCAGCAGCACCACTGAACTCAAAATTGACAGAGCACAGCACACAGCACCACTGGACTGATACTGCAGAACACAGCACAGCACAGCACAGCACAGAACTAAACAGCACAGCACGAGATCTACCAGAACAGAGGACCACCTAACACACCCTCCTTCTACCCTGATCAATGCCCGAGTGAAGATGGCGGCGACTAGCGGGGAATTTATAGGATCCGAGTATCGCGAGATCCGACAGCGGGATTATGACTCCGAGCCTCGGTTTCAGGTTTTCATTTGGCGCCAATACCCGGATCTGTCTCGGATCCGACTCGGATCGGGAACGTTCGGGTAGGCTCGGATTCAGGAAATCAGAGTGCGCTCATCTCTATTTTAATTGTATATAATCTTAAAGTGATAACAAGTCTATGCATTTCAGAATGTTGTATAGGAGCTACTTGTGGGGAATGGATATTAGTGAAAATAATTATATAAATAAAACTTAAGTAATGAAATATGGTAGTTGAGAAATAACTAGTAAAGGAAATATTAAAATGGGTTAGATACAATATGAAGATATCCCAAAGTGTTAATCATGGAAGAAAGTAAAATATAATTATATATAATATAGATATTATAAAGTAGAAATAATGAAAATGAAATAATAAAATACATAAAACAGTTGGATTTCTAGAAATGCATGTTTTTAATAGTGAAGTTCATGAAAACGAAATTGTTAAAAAAAATATAAATAAATATGTTGTGCAAACTTCTTCTTTCTTGACTATTGCATGTATGTCAATTTAAATCTTTCAAATACGATTTTCCAAGTGAATAAAGCCACTCCAAGTGCTTTTTCGAACAAAGGCATGCATGGCCTCTTATTGAAAATCAAATTAAAGCTATCGTCAACTAGGGACCCGGCATAAAAATGTTGTCAGTTTGCTCACTAAAAAAGCAATCATCTATGTGTATAGATGACATCTTGGCACACAAGCTGCCATGTAACCCCAAAGTAGGCACAATGACATAAACAAGTTCAAAACTATTGCACATTGCTGCAAGTGAGTTTGAAAACCTTCACTTCCACAAAGGAAGCCTTTATGTTGGTGCCCTGACATGTGGGTAAAAAGTTCTCAACCTTCAAAATAGTGGAAGTGAAGGTTAACTTTTACATTCTGTGGCACAATGTGCAGCTCATATGTTATATGGCGGCTGAAGTGAAGACTTGCTTACACTTAGTGGAAGCTTTCCATAATTAGCAAATTGTTGATCTTAAAAGCCAAGTAACTGTTGTTTGAGAGGGCTGAAGCTCCAGATGTATTCCTGGAAGAGTAGCTAGTTGATGAAGAATATGGCACCCCCTGTAGTGAGAAGAAAGCAGTGCAATTTGCCACACTTCTCTTGCTTCTTCCTTAGTGCTACTATAGAAGCAGGGCATGGTTACACTTGAGCTGCACCGTTAACACCTTGAGTTAGTAGCTCAATTGTTCTTTAAGTTTAAACATGCATTGTAAAGCAAAACTGAATTTTGAATTGCACATGCACTCATTAGAGGCGTGCATGTGCAACTAAAGGAGACTAAAACAAAAATGCAAACACAAGTCTGGCATGGAGGAGTGTCCCCTTGGCGCAATCGTGGAATAAGTATTCTTATAAATGTTAAATCTTTTATTGCTCAGTGGCAGATATAACAAATGTTAATACGTTTCAATAGGTTGCAACCTTGTTTATACAATGTAAATGGATAATATGCAAACATGCACTTTAGCTGACGCTCTGCAGCCAATTACTGGGACATTTTAATTGTATGCCCGCATGAACTATAGCGGTGTTTGGACTCCCAATATCTGGAATTGTCAGTATTACTGCAGCTCTGGGAGCCTCCACTGCAGCCTGTTTGTGGATAAAGACTCTACATATTTACATTTATTTGGGAAACGGACGTTAACCCAATATTGCTTATCTGCATAATTAACATTGGTCTCACTCTGAGACAACTTTATGCTGAACCGCTCGCTATATATTTACTCACTCTTTTGATATATATTATACAGTGAGAAATGGATGTCTTTAGGCAATAGCCAGGTTCTATATACAATGTATCTGATTACTAATGTATGCTTTATGACATGTTTGCATATTATCCATTTACATTGTATAAACAAGGTTGCAGCCTATTGAAAGGTATTAACATTTGTTATATCTGCCACTGAGCAATAAAAGATTTAACATTTATAAGAATACTTATTCCACGATTGCGCCAAGGGGACACTCCTCCACTTTAACATTTATCTAAGGGCTAGGACTTCCCTTATTATCCAGTCCCCCAGTCAGCACACACATCTACTTGTAAGGGAGCGCTCACCAAACCATCTTGTGCAAACAAGTCTGGCATGCCTCCTGAGATGCGGAATATTCTCAGTAGCCCTCCTCTCCACTTAAATCTGTTTCCAGGCATATATTTTTCAGGTACTCAACTTGTGGTGCAAAGATACGTACTGATCATGACGATCAGTAAGGATCTTTACAGTATTATAAAATAGATCAAATAAACAATTTTACAATATATAATACACTTCTACATTATTTATTTATTTTTGTATTTATTTTACTCGCCAGTCATAATCGTCAAGGGAATGATTGTGGCTGGCATAGCTACTGAAATTACTTTAAGTATATCTTGACCCAGCTCCATTCTTACACAGTATTTTGAGCTCTACATATTTTGAGATATGTGTAACTCAAAATAAACAGATAACAGCGTAATTTTGTGCTACTTTTTAAATGAGTTTCTCACTGATTGTAAAGTGGTGAGCACATCAAACATTACATAATTTTTCTGTCCCATACAAGGCCCTCCACATAAATCATTAAATTGTGTGACTCCGGGCGCCGCCGCAACTCTCTGCCCTAGCATCCCGGCCGTCGTCATGACGACCGGGACGTCACTTCCTGGTTGTCCCAGCCGTTGCCAAGGCAACGGTCGGGATGCTTTCAGTGTGCAGCGCCACGCTCCGGCATCCAGGACAGCCGGGCACGCGCGCAAATTGAGAAGGGGCCAGCTGGCTAAATTATCCCTCCTGTGGCTGCTTCACTCCCATTGGACCATGCTGGTATTTAAGGCAAGGGGCAAAGCCTTCCTGCCGGTTATAGTCCCTGCCACATGCATACTACCCTGCTGTATTCTGCTTCATTGCTTGCTGATACCTTGTTTGATTACCGTTACTGACCCTTGCCTGGATATTGACTTTGTGGATTGCCTGTGACCCTTGACCTGGATTCTGACTCTTCATATTTGTCTGTGACCCTGACCCCTTAGCCTGGACTTCGACACTGCTACCTTGACTGTGACCTTTAGACCTCTGGCCTGGACCTAGACGCTATCATTGCCGGCTTCATATATACCTTGCCTAAACTTTCACTCCACCTCTGTGTTTCACCAGCGCTATGTTCTCAAGTATCAGCTCCTTGGGGCATCAGAGTACCTGTGAGCGCATCTAGCTCTATGGGAAAAGCGGTTCCTATAGCTGAAGACCTCTGAAGCGGTTCTAAGAGCTGATGCGTGGGGCATGAGCCGTAACAAAATGGAAATGTTATTCTTTGCTTTTATTTTAAATTACCAACTTGGATACTAAACAATTACAATACAGTTTGCCAAAGTTACCATTACAAATATTCACTCTCCTATATAAATTTTTTATGTCAGATTCTTAAAAAATGACTGCTCTGCATGCAGCTTTCTTCTAATTTGTTGATATTTGGAATAATATATCTGTACTGTTTTCATCAGACAGATTTGAAGGGGATTTGCATTGTTTTGCTTTATTTTGTGGTCTTTACATTCTTCTAAGTCATCTGGATACTAATCAAGAAAATATTGCAATATTAAGTGAAAGTTGGAAAATTAATCTAGATGACATTTATACTATTCTGTGTTGTATTTTTGACTTTTATTACTTTTACATTTTCAATGATTTTGTATCACTTTATCCCTAAGTGACATAACCCTTGCTCAAATTCGATAATTTGCTTTTCTCTCTTTCTTGACACTTTTCTAAAACTAATTTAATTTGCTCTACCTGACTTGCCTCTTGATTTGGGTTCTTGTCTACTTTATATCTTCAACCAATTTTGTTTCTCCCTGTACCCCACTAATTGGTAGCTTCTCTCAGATTACATCATCTCAATGAAAATACATAAGAAGCAATACTTAGCAACAATACTGTACAAGCATCAGAGGTTCACTCAAACATTGTTATCTTCAGTTAGTATAAAAATGTAAAGTTCTCATGCTGACACTTCTGCAAGAAATTAGCCAACGAGCAAGAAATCCGTTCAGCTATTCTAAACCTAAAAGAGCAGAAAACAGATTATTCCTTTCCTCCACCTAAAGATAACTATCAAATGTCAGTACTACCACCAAATATAGCTCTATATTCCCCAAAAAATGTGAATGTGGATAGCAGAGAGTAAATATAGTATAGTATAATCACTTAAGAGCAGTAAACATCCAGTGCTTACCTTGGTATTCAATGAATTTTCAGCAGAGTTTACACAATGGTATTTTTTAATAGGGAAATTACTCACCCCAGTATTGAATAAATAAAGAGATGATTTTTAACTCCACTGTAACTTCCTGCACAGCTTATACTTCTAGCATACTTACCAACTTTGGCAAGAGGTGCTCCGGGAGAACAGGGGGAGGTGGGCATGTTGGGGGCAGGGCCCAGTGGGTTGCATCACTTGCAATCACAGCAGGGGGCGGGGCCACAATGATGCAGGATTCCCCGCCACTTTAATATACCGGTATTTAGGAACCGGGAGGTTGCCCTGTTCTCCCGGGAGAAATTTGTGAGTCTCTCGGAAATATCGGCAGTGAAGGCAACTATGGCTCATAGGCTCTGGAGACTTAATATACTAAATAATCTAATCTACTTAATACACTGACAAAGAATGACCTCTAGCTTTTTGTTCTGCGAGGGAGCACTTTCTTTTACTTTTCCCCTGAGTTATAGATTTTCTCTTACCCCTGCATTATTTTATCTGGTAAGTAACTCTTTTCTCTGCTCTGTGGTTACAACTCTTTAAGAAGGTACACCTGACAGGAAGTTGCAATAATGCAACTTAATGTTTGTACTTACTATACTCATTGCCATTACCAGAGAGTAGAGGAAAGGATTAGATTAAGCAGTGGAGGGGTAAATGGCACATTGTGATATCAGAATGCAGAGATTATGCAAATAATTTTTACAGAAAAGACAATTAATTTATTAAAGATAATAAAGGTCTTAGATGTCTCATTGGCTTTTTTTGTTGTGTTTTTTTAAAGCTCTTCAGTGACTTTTATTATTATCAATATTCACATGAGGGCAATTATTCACTAAGCACATAAATACAAACCGCATTACAAATTCACAAATCTTTTAACAAAAAATAAGTATTTTTCATTTATATCGGTATTTCAGCCTTTAAAAACAACAATTTTGCAATATGAAGGAGAGCCATACAAGCTTGATAGATATGTAAGCCCTGGGGATGCTGTTGGACTTGAGTACCCAAGGGTTACTAATCACATTTGCATCTATAAGGAAAGAGGTGGACATTGTCATTTACCAGTGCAGGAAGATAAACTACATCTCCCACAAGGATACTGTGCAAAGGGGGTGGAGCCTAACAGGTCTGTAAGAAGAGGACTGAACAACCTGAGAGCAGGGGGAAAGAGAGACGGAAGAGCATCCTAAGAGAGACTGAGCTGTGATAAGTCCAGAGAAGGTGACCATAAACAGAAGGGCACTGGATTGGTGGTCTAGGCAGAGAGAACAGACAGTTTGCAGAAGGAGGTTTGCAGACACCTCTGAAGGAGGACATTTTGCAAATCAGCCATTTTGAAGTGAATCAAGTTTATATCCTGGGACTCACATTGGTGCATATAATTAACTGTGGTTAATTTGTCTGTAATTATTTAAGTGAGGTTTGGACTATATCTGTCCACAAGGGCTAAAGAGTCAGGGATAGATGGGAGGGTATGTAAATGCGCACCAGGGGGTAAATGTATCATACCCCGGTTTTTGCAACTCGCGGGAGATCGGCGCGTGCGTGTTAAATTTAAAGCGACGCTGCCTTGTAAAGGGAGGTTTCCCTTTGCAAGGCGGCGCCGCTTTAAATTTAAGCTGCGAACACTCCGATCTCCCGCGAGTTGCAAAAACCGGGGTATGATACATTTACCCCCAAGTGTTTGTTTAATCAGCATTTGAGTTTATAACACAAGATGATCCCACTGGTGTTAAAGTTGTGGAACTACAAGTCCCAGGATACAAAAGCAAGGATACAAGCTGCGGATTTACAATAGTTGCTATAGGAAGGTTTGCATACTGTGACTGTTGGACCATACTGTAAGTGACCACTAAAAGCTGCAAACTGGACACATATTGCTTCTATGCCATGCTGGCATTGGTACAGAAGGGGCCCAACTTGTGTAGTGTGTTTGAGTGCTGCCAGTGTGTGTGTTTGGCAGTATATGGTAATAACATAGGTAAATATATTATATGAGATAATATGAGATAATTCCAGTATCAGACCCAGTAAGATTAACATATGATATATTCGTCCGATGTATAAGCTTGTGACAATTAATGTTCATCTCTTATAGTGTTTGTTTACAAGCTGAGGATTTACAAAAGTTGCTATAGGAAGGTTTGCATACTGTGACTGTTGGACCTTACCGTAAGTGACCCCCTAGAAGCTTCAAACTGGACACATACTGCTTCTATGCCATGCTGGCATCGGTACAGAAGGGCAGGGCCGTCTCTTCCATAGGACACGATGGGCAGGTGCCCGGGGGCCCTGCAGCCCAGGGGGCCCGTCAGAGGCAGCTTAAAAAAAAAAGTTCCTGAAAAAAAGAAGAAGAAAATACTTACCTTGCTCTCAGCTGGCGATTCGGCTCCCTCCCTGGTCTCCTCCTCCATGCGGCGCTCGCAGTGCAAGTCGGGCGTGGTGTCATCACGCCCGCCCGACATCCATTGCGGAGCGCAGCACGGAGGAGGAGACCAGGGAGGGAGCCGGATCGCCAGCTGAGAGCAAGGTAAGTATTTTCTTCTTCTTTTTTTCCAGGAACTTTTTTTTTAGCTGCCTCTGACAGGCCCCCTGGGCTGCAGGGCCAATATATATAATCATTTTTTTTTTTTTATATATATATAGGGGCCCCGATGCACTGCTTTGCCTGGGGGCCCCAAATGTTGTTAAGAGGGCCCTGCAGAAGGGGCCCAACTTGCAGAGCACTGCTCCATCTGTGTGGTGTGTTTGAGTGCTGCCAGTGTCTGTGTTTGTCAGTACATGGTAATAATATAAGTAAATATATTATATGAGATAATATGAGATAATTCCAGTATCAGACCCAGTAAGGTTAACGTATGATATATTCGTCCGGTGTATAAGGTTGTGACAATTAATATTTATCTCTTATACTGTTGATATTATTGATTTATTGAGAGTTATTGTGTTAACCTGTTGTTCATAGTAAGAGTTGATGCTCTAATTTCATCCACACTGTATGGTATTGTATTGTTCACACTTTTATTTAAAATTATACCAAGGTATATTTTTATATAAAATCACAAATGCTGCATTTAGTGGTTCCAGTTCAATACATGTGCAAGATTGGCTTCTGCAACACAGAGTGTGTAGCAGTGTGTTAGTACTTGGGCAGGGGGTTTCCCGAATCTCCCCCTGGTGTATTTCAAAAACACCCTCAGAAGAAGGAACCGGTGATTCAGGTGGAGGCACTGAAAATCAAGTACAGAGACGAGAAGCACCTACATCATTCAATGTATATACACCCTCACAACGCATAATACTGAGGGGATGTTACAGATATTTCTGTACTTTAACCAAATAACTGTACATGATCCAACATCATTTTATGTCTACATTTATGTTAACTCAAACCTATTTTTTTCAGACTAAATTTATTTAAAAAATTACATATAAAAACGCAACCGCAAATGCACTTATAGACATCATGAAAAAATATCACTGTCAGTTCTCTGCTCAGTACCCATTCTAACCCCAACATCATGAAAGAAACAAAAATAATAATTACAACATAAGCAAAGATTTTTAATTTGTAAAAAACAAGACAAGTCATGACCTTTTGGTCGTGGGTATGAATTTACTGTAATATCAACCTTTTGTTTTTAGAAGGAAAAAAAAATATGTTTTTATATATATATATATATATATATATATATATATATATATATATATATATGCATTTTTGTAGTGCATAAAACATAAATGAAGCTATATTAAGTAAATGTTAGCAATTGTTTACTTTTAAGATTCCTTTTAAAAAGTGTGTGTGACATCATGGAACATTTGGCAGAGCACTACATTTTAAATACTGAAATGTGTCCCTACTTTTGCAGCTCCCCAAATTAATCCTCAGTCACACATCCTTTTGCTGAAACTTGGTGATGGTCTGGGAACAGGAAGTGAATAAAACGGATTAGAGTTTATGTTTGCAAACTCTAGATTAGAATTGAAATACTTTGAAGGCAAGAGGAGAGTGTTTGATATGGAAGAAATTAGGACAATCTTGAAATTGATCTAGGATTTGTCAGAGAGGATTTGTGGATGACTGTGTAGGTAAACTAAAGTATTTGTTGGATAAAGTAAAGCTGAGTCTGTCAATAGTGCTTTGGATAGATTGCAAAGGTTGACTTATACTTTTTATAAATCATACTAATCCTGTGAGCATGGTGGTAAACTCTTAGTAACCCTTGATTTATTTATTGTAACTTGAACAACAAATATCTACTTAAATGTATGTCAAACACAGGAAGACAATATGGTCATGTAACCATTAATCATATGCTACAAAATAGTTTTTTTGTATTAGTATGATAGTCGATTTAATAATTTCAGCCCTTAAAAATCAATCCATTCTCTTATTTTGTTTATTTCTGCACATAAATATATAAGGAAGGAACTTATTGCTTATAAACTTATCTAAGATGCCATTCTCATTTTGTTTTATTTCATTTAGATACTATAGTCTTTGTACAGATTGTGATCCAGTTTGTACCACTATCTAATACATATGGCTTTCATAGTTGATCTTGAGCACTGTTCTACACAAACTTTTTAAAAAAGTCAAAAATTAAACATTCTATTGGTATTGGTAGCAAATGCATTAAAACTGCTGTAACCTATCACTCTCCTCTGGCATTGTCCCATCCTCATTCAAACACGCTCTTATCTCCCCTATCCTTAAGAAACCCAATCTCGACCCCACCTCTCTTACTAACTACCGCCCTATCTCTCTTCTCCCATATGCCTCCAAATTACTTGAGCGGATTGTCTGCAGCCGCCTCACCAGATACCTCTCTGACAACTCCCTCCTTGACCCTCTCCAATCCAGCTACCGCCCCTTCCACTCCACTGAAACAGCCCTGGCTAAAGTTACCGATGATCTCCTATCAGCCAAATCCAAGGGTCACTACTCCATACTCATCCTCCTTGACCTCTCCGCGGCCTTCGAAACCGTGGAACACCCCCTCCTACTGCAAACTCTTCTCTCACTTAGCCTCTCTGGCTCTGTCCATGCCTGGTTCACCTCATACCTTGCTAATCGCTCCTTCTCTGTATCCACGTCTGGTTCTTCCTCCACCACCTACCCTCTCCCTGTTGGAGTCCCTCAGGGCTCTCTTCTTGGCCCTTTACTCTTTTCGCTCTATACTTCCTCCCTTGGGGCTCTCATCTCCTCTTTCGGTCTTCAGTATCACCTATATGCTGATGATATTCAACTCTACATCTCTTCTCCTGATCTTTCCTCCTCCCTCCTCTCTCGTGTAACTGACTGCCTCTCAGCCATCTCATCCTGGATGTCCTCTCGCTTTCTTAAAATTAACATCTCCAAAACCGAACTCATTGTCTTTCCCCCACCCAGGCTCCCTTCCCACCATGACCTCTCTATCGTTGTTAACAATTCCACTATCTCCTCTGTCACCCAACTCCGCTGCCTAGGTGTCACTCTCGACTCCTCTCTCTCTTTTGCCCCCCAAATTCAATCCCTTGCCCAAGCCTGTCGCTTCCAACTCCGTAACATTGCCCGCATCCATCCCTTCCTCTCTCAAGATGCCACCAAAACTATCATCCATGCTCTCATCATCTCCCGTCTTGACTACTGCATTCTCCTCCTTACTGGCCTCCCCTGCTCCCGCCTTGCCCCCCTCCGCTCTACACTCAATGAGGCTGCGAGACTCATCTTCCTCTCACGCCGCTCCTCCTCTGCCTCCCCTCTCTGTCTTTCCTTACACTGGCTCCCCTTCCCTTACAGAATCCTTTTCAAACTCCTCACCACCACTTACAAGGCTCTCTCTCAGTCTACTGCCCCTTACATCTCTAACCTCCTCTCCATTCACACTCCCGCCCGCTCCCTGCGCTCAGGGAATGATCGCCGCCTCTCCTCCACTCTGATCACCTCTTCCCACTCTAGAATCCAAGACTTCTCCCGTGCTGCCCCCCTTCAATGGAACGACCTCCCTCGCTCCATTCGTGCCTCACCCAATCTGTGCTCCTTCAAGCAGGCACTTAAAACTCACCTGTTCCTTAAGGCCTACCAACCATCCATTTAACCTCTCACCTCTTCTGGTTCTCCCCTGCCCCCCTTCTCTCTCCCCGTTGCTTCACTGGCTCCCTTATGTACCTGATTCTGTTTACCCTCCCTTAGGATGTAAGCTCGTATGAGCAGGGCCCATCTTCCCTCCTGTCTCCATACCTGTTCTTCCACTCCGTCTCTACTGTATCTGCCTGCCTGGAGTTTCTGAAGTACTGGTACTTTGTGTTTATTGTTCTGTACTGTCTTACCCTGTATAGTCTACTGTTTGTACCATGTACGGCGCTGCGGAAACCTTGTGGCGCCTTACAAATAAACGATAATAATAATAATAATATAAACAGCTACTTCAAACAAGGCTGTTAACTTAGATTAAAATTATAACAAACTAAATGTTTTAAGTTAAGGATCCCCAGTGGCAAAAACCTGGGAAATCAGAAGACCTAACTGCTACGCTCTGCAGGAAGAGAAGCCTGTGCTAATCCCAATTGGCTCTGGCAGAGCAGGTGCGCAGAGTCTAACAAGTTCCATGGTGTTCCACAAAGTGGGATGGACTTTGCTGCCGAGAACTCGCAATTCACGGCCCCCTGGACTGTTTCAGGATGTAACACAAGGCCGAAAGGGTGGTTGATGTACCCAGAAGTTAGCACAGAGATAGTGATAGCACTGGAATCAGGAACACCAAATGTAGCACAGAACAAACAGGCAGACAAGGATCTGGTACAGGGATTCTGGCACAGAGAGTACTGACTGGTTAGGATCAGGTACACAAGTAGTCAGTCACAGAATAGTCAGACAGGCTAGGTTCGGTACGCAGGGGATCCAGCAAAGCGTAGTCTGACAATCCAAGTTCGGTACACAGGTGATCCAGCAACGCGTAGTCAGACAATCCAATTTCGGTACACAGGTGATCCAGCAATGCGTAGTAAGACAAGCCAAGTTTGGTATACAGGTGATTCAGCAATGTGTATTCAGACAAGCCAAGTACAGTACACAGGAGATCCAGCAGCTCCGGGTCATACAGGTAGGGAACAGTACACAGATGATCCAACAGAGAAACACTCACAGGGAGCAAGACAGAAGCAGAGGCTAGCCTGGAAGGGGAGTCAGATGCACAGCAACCACATTGCACTCACACAGGCAGAGCATCCGTGCAGCGTCTAAATAGTGCAAGCTATTCAAAATACCAACCCCGGCAGTGCCAGGTACGGCTTGAACGGAGCAGCACTGGAGTGTGAAGCAGGTAAGTTTGTTACACCAACAATAGAAATCATCCAGTTCTTTGTTTTAGCAAACATAGACATTTGGTCCTCAAAAATAGAAATAAAATGTACACAGCTGACACCAAACCTACCTCCATTTATGTACACATAAAAATACAGGATGTTTTAACTAATTAACATGATTTATTGGTACCTTAATATAAATGTATTGGTAAACAGAAATAAAATGCTGTTTGATGCACCAAATGAGGTTACAAGAAAAACACCCACAATGGTAAAATTTTAGTAATATATATAATCTACAACATGCTGGAATTTAAAACAAGGGACTGAGTTTTTGAATGGGAGTAAATAAAATTCCCCTTGTATTGGTAGAGACTGCAGATGCATAGTGAAATGTAAGTTCTCCTAACAGATAGAGGCTTACCACTAGACTGTAACTAGGGTGGAAAATGTATAGGATTCCTGACTTAGTGTCGGTGGCAGATGATGAGCTAAAACAAAAACTTAGAAATGAAGGGCACTAATTAACAAACAACAGCCAAAGTCTTAGTATTTTCTTGCATTCTACAAAATGACAGCTAGAATCTGATTGGTTGCTTAACTTTTTCAAACCCGCAGTTTAGTAAATATACCCATATGTCCTTTAAGCACTTCCATTCAAATGTGTGGAAAACCGTCAACCATTCCACAGCATGGACGACAGGGGTCATGCAAATGGTTAATCACTAGCAGATAAAAGAGCTGCTGCATGTAACCAAGCTAACAGGTGAATATCCACTATCATGTATTGGGACAACTCCATGGACCTTTTGTAGAATACAAAGTATTTTGGGACAACTCCATAGACTTTTTGTGGAATACAAATTACTTATGGACAACTCCATGGACCTTTTGCAGAATACAAATTATCGTGGACAACTTCATGGACCTGTTTGGAATTACACATTATTTAGGACAGCTTAATGGACCTTTTGTGGAATACAAATTATTTTGGGACAACTCCATGGACCTGTGTGGAATAAAAAGGTTTTTACTGGACATGGTTACACGCATTTTTCAATTGCAAAAAGTATGGATGAAAACATCTGATTGGTGAGTATTTGGGGTGTATTTATTTTTAATAAATACATGTGGTTTTAAAGAGGGTGTTGTGTGTAATTTTTGTATTTTTTTAATTACTTTGGTAAAGTAATGTGGTTTTAAAGAGGGTGTTGAGTTTTATTTAACATTTTTGTTTGTAGTACTACAGGTTGCAGCAAGCCTTGGGTGTCAGGGATGGTGGCACTTGTGGTTCTCCAAGTGCCGCCATATGTAGATTTGTCCGTGTCTAAAGGAGTAGCAATTATATGAACATGCTCTTACTGTACTATAAAACTAGGTATGGACGTATGCTGTATGCATTTTTGGTGTACATGCACAATACAGAAATGCTTCTCTAAGTGAGTCTTATTATATTGATATAATGGAAGAGTCAAAGATTAAGTCAAGACATCCAGATTCCTAATAAATATTGTTTAAATCATCATCAGAAGAAGCATGGATGTTTTAATCGGGTTTCAACTTTCAAGTACCCACAAGAGATATGCCTGGAAACAGGCATAGCCAGAAAGGTGGCCTTCTCAGAATAGGAAAAACATTTCCAGGAGGCATTCCATGCTTATTGAGGGGGCAACAAGTGCAGCTTGCATGTAACTCAATATTCCACATTGTTTTACTGTGCATGCACAATAAAACAAATCTGCATTTTATGCCTCAGAATTGGACTTATGTCCAACGCTGAAATTTAGTTTTACTCCATTTAAGGTCCATATCAAAAGGACATTTACTGGACCATGCTACCAAAAAGCCTTATAAATTTTGAAAAAACAGTATGAAAAATGATTTTCCCTGAAAACTGACACCACATGAAAAAAGCTCAAAAAACATGGGCCTGATTCATTGAGGCACGCATACTGAGCACAACATGCATTGGCTTTAAAACTCCCAAAAGCACGGAGCTTAAGATAGGTGCGCTGCTGAATTCGGGTGTAGGTCTGCTGTATTCTACTACACAAGACACTGCGCGATACAACCATACCTATGTCCATTATAAACTCGGACACGAACGCACAAAAAAAACAAATAAATATAGAGTGAATACCACCTATTAATAATAAAGGCAATAATGATCAATCAGTGAAAAACAAATGTTTCCCCCCTATGAAATACATTTATTAGGATGTCGTTAATGTCTACTGAAGATAAAATAAAACATTTTCACAGTTATTGCTGTTTGAAACACATGTTATATAATGCATACGAGACTGTCATCACTAGTACTCAGGACTTAGACTAGTCCTGAAGCTGGAGCAAGAGATACGGCAGAAAAACAAGTAACTTCTCCATGCCTAGAGCTTGATTTGGATGTGTCTACATATGCTTGAGTTTTGTACGCCCTTCCTGCAAATTGACTACGTCTAAACGCCCCTTCCCTGCCCTGTTCACTCTCTGAAATCATAGGTTGTAGTAACTATCATTCGAAGACGGAGCAGACAGGGCTGCGTTTACTGGCGTATGGCCTAGTTCTGGGCGTGTGCAGATTGATTTTGCGTTTGATACATGCTTTGAACTTTGCATTCAAAGACGGAGCAGACAGGGCTGCGTTTACTGGCGTATGGCCTAGTTCTGGGCGTGTGCAGATTGATTTTGCGTTTGATACATGCTTTGACAAATCAGGCCTGGTGTATTTACTGAAAAGTGACGTAGCTGCTGATGTTCGCTCTTTCTTTCTTTCCCATCTTTAAGCCATTGTTTATAATACTAATACACATGCTTGATCATGTTTCACAACAGTGATGTTGTGCCATACAAACTGCAGATGAGATGAGAGGGATGATGTATGAAAAAATATATGAGCCACATGGAAACAATGGCAGTTACAGTAAATTTCAAATATTGTATTTAAATGCATATGCTCTATATGATCAAGCACAGACAATTGTGATAACAGGTCCGCAATAAAGTGCCTACATATATCTCCCCTATAAACATTTATATAATGACATTCGTGGGGATATGGGGATCTCTTTTGTACTTAGAGCTGTTTCCACTACGTGTACTCAAAATTAATCTCTTTGCATTATTTTTTATAGAGTTCTGATCCACTTCCAGAAATAGAACTTTCCAATCTTATTCATTGCATTTTTCCTATTAAAACCCTGTGATGGCTGCTTAATCCTTCAGATAACATGAGTTAGTGAAAAAGGGTAGGAAATTAATTGGACACAGAATGAAATTCTAGAAATGTCAGAATATTAAACTCTATTGCACACATGGGACCCATTCACTGAAAGCTTTGCTTGAATATTTCCCATGAGTTTCTATTCAATTTAATTGTGTGTGAAGATTTTGAAGAAAAGAGACAAATGGTGACAATAATGAGAATATATATATTATAGGTATAAAAATTCATGCAATAGCATAACTACTGTATTTCACTCACAGGTGAGGACAGGAACATTAAAAATACATAGGCCTAGCAACAGACAAAATAATAATCCATTGAAAAGGCAAGAAATTAATGATAGTGACAGGTTGGCACATACATTCTCACATTCACAGATGTTAATCAGTTCTTAACATTAACAAATTACATTATGGCACTGAATATATGCTAGTGCTTGTAGCAGTACATTATGATTTTACTTTTTCAAAAAGTCCCAAAAATCTTTGCTCTGCAATAGAGCTACTATTGTATTATTATATTATTATATTACTATTATAGTTATTAATGGCAATAACTGACCCATCAAACACCAAATATTTACCTTTTTATAAAACATGTTTATACTGTATTTGGAAGCATGGACAGACTGGCCTATAGTGGCATAAGTAACTGATCTACGATCCTCTACTATTCTCCCCTGTGCTCCAGTTCAGCCCCTGGCACATTCAGCTTGCTAAAAGTGTTAACTTGCTGAATATGTTTGCCATAGGGGTGGTCACTGTGCAGGAGAGATCATGTGACACCGTATTGGGCTGCACTCATTCTGAGAGGCAAACGCTTGGCAGGACGCCTGTTGCCCAACGTTGTTATAGAGTAATAACAGGTTTTATTGTTACATATGGTCTAAACTGAGACATTCAGTGGGCAGCTGTTTGCTAGTCTTACACAGGTTTCTAGAATGGCATTTTCATGCAGAATAAAGTGGTGTTTTTAACTGACATATCAGTAAAGAGAAATTTGGTTTCCCTGTCATATGGTCATATAGGATGTGCTTCAGAGCATGAATGCTGGTATGTGCCACAACACACTACAAACACACATACTAGCAGGGAAACTGCAGCATTCTAAAAATTGCATGTGACCACAGCCCCAAGCTTTTGGGAGTAATAACAAGAGATGGAAATAAAAAATGAAGAATAACATTTTTGAAACATTAAATTAAGTTAACATGCCCCTTTTCAACCCAGAGTTGTTTAATGAGGGTGATATGACAGAATTAATATGGTTAAGGTAATTTAAGCAAAATGTCAGGTCAGATAAGCATATAATACACATTCAAGACCTGATTCATGTTTGGACATATGACCAATATATCTTTCGTGAAAAACCTCTGCGCATGCTCATAAACAGATAGTACACCATTGAACACAATAGTATGAATTCATGCCCGTAATAAAAATGACACCAGCCTTGAGGGGCAGAACAGAGGAGTGAAGGGGAAAGGGGCAGACTAACGTAGGCAATGTACAGTAAGGGCGTGCCAAGGGTATTCCAATGCAAATGCAGCCAATTCAAGTACTTAGTTTCTCGTAAATTGGTTTGATGCCATTGGTACAATTTGCACCAGCAACTGGGCAGATATAAGTGCTGACTGGTAGTGATGATTGGCATGCCATAGTCTTTGTTTTACAAACAACATGTATGTGCGCCATTAGTTAGCACAGAACATGTATATGCAAGTAAGACTATAAAAATGCATTATATGTACAGTACACATTGCAAGCATCTTGATTTATGTATTGAATGTAAGAAAAATAAAAACAAAAAAAAGGTGAAAATCCATATTTATTACATATATTAAGTATAATTATATTATGATTATACTGTCAATAGTTAATTTATTTCATAATAGAATATTTTTTGCATGCATTGTGATTTTACCTTATATTTCACCTAGGCTTTTGCTTATACTGCAGTCTGTTTTGTCTGTCTACATAAGGCAAGTACAGTTTAGGTAGAGAGTACTTACACCCAGATTAAAATCGAAACACATCTTGAGATCCACTTTGATTTCAATATGGTCAGAACCAGGGCCGGACTGGGACTAAAAATCAGCCCTGGCATTTAAAGTACACAGGCTCACCTTAGTTCCAACAGGAAAGAAAACATGCGCCGCCGCTTCTTGGCGACGCCACACAGGGCATAACCTCATTGTGTTGTGGGTGTGGCCAACATGGGGCATTGATACATACATTATAATAATACATTACATTTATCACGCTCTCCCAGCCACATCACGCCATCCCCCCAGGCACATTATGACACCCCCAGCCCACTGTACTTATATATTCTTCCGGTGTTGCTGACATCCATAAGGGTGGGAACTTCCTGTAGAGTGAGCAGGGAAGCTCTTTGTCTCACGAGATTACCAAATATTGTGATACTTAGAGCTCCTCTGCTTGCTCTGCAGTCTGTGTCCTGTCTAGGAACTGGGAGCAGCTATCAGTTCCCTTTCCCTAACCAGAGCTGGATTAAGGCTCAGGGTATTTATGACATCAGGGCCCCTATTATGTAACATGGTTATCATTTTAGACAAATACACAGGCACTACTGTTAGAAGCACACAGCTTTGCCTTCACAAGCAGTATGTTGTGAAGCGGGATATACCTCCCAACTGTCCTTGCAGTCGGACCAAATCCTGACTAAGGGAAACAGTCACCCAAATTCAGACTGCCCCACCAGATTCAGGACAGTTGGCAGATTGTCCTGCTCTCTCCTACCTGTCTTGGTCACTTTCACCACTTGTAGCAGCTGGTTTCTTTAGCTCAGTTCATTCTTGTCTTGATCCTGGAATATTGGATGCCCTATTTAAAAAAAAATAAAAAATGGGTACATGAGATTTAGAAAACTCCAATCAGCCCCAGTGTTAAAACAGTAGCACTCACGTTTTATAATTAGGCCTCCCTCCAGTCCCCACAATAATAATATTCACATTTAATAAGTAGACCTATTTCTTTCCAACCAGCCCCAACATTAAATTAACAGTATACCCATTTACTCAAAACAAATTTCCCTCCCTCCAAACAGTCCCAGCAATAAATTAAATAGCATTAAAGTTTAATAAATATAGCCATTTTCCACAACCATCCCTGACAATAAATAATTCATATTCACATTTAATAAATAGCCCTCCTACCCAAAATCAGCCCCATATTCAATTGATAGCCCTAAACCACCCCAGCATTAAATTAAAGGTTCCTGCACCTCACCTTAAATAATTAGCCCCCACCTACACTCCACCATTAAATAGCCTACCTCCCACACTATATTAAGATCCTCCCTTCCCTCATATATTATATTAAAATACTGCACACACACGCTATATTTAAAATACTGCACGCACGCACACACACACTATATGAACATGGCCAAACGCACACTATAGCAACATGGGGCCACACAGACACACTATTTGCCAAACAGACACACAATTTGCCACACATACACACTGTTAGCCACACATACACACTATTTTCCAAACAGACACACTATTAGCCACACAGCCACACCATTAGCCACACAGACACACTATTAGCCACATAGACACACTATTAGCCAAACAGACACACTATTTGCCACACAGACACACCATTTGCCACACAGCCACACCATTAGCCACATAGACACACTATTTGCCACACAGACACATTATTAGCCACACAGACACACTATTAGCCAAACAGACACACTATTTCCCACGCAGACACACCATTTGCCACGCAGACACACCATTTGCCACACAGCCACACCATTAGCCAAACAGACACACTATTTGCCAAACAGACACACTATTAGCCAGACAGACACACTATTAGCCAAACAGACACACTATTTACCACACAGACACACAATTAGCCAGACACACCATTAGCCCAACAGACACTCTATTTGCCAAACAGATACACTATTAGCCACACAGACACACTATTAGCCAAATAGACACACTATTAGCCAAAGAGACACACTATTTGCCCCACAGACACATCATTAGCCAAACAGACACACTATTTGCCACACACACTATTTGCCACACAGCCACACTATTAGCTAAAAAGACACACTATTTGCCAAACAGACACACTATTTGCCAAACAGACACACTATTTGCCACACAGACACACTATTAGCCAAACAGACACACTATTTGTCAAACAGACACACTATTTGCCACACAGACACACTATTTGCCACACAGACACACTATTAGCCACACAGACCCACTATTTGCCAAACAGACACACTATTAGCCAAACAGACACTATTTGTCAAACAGACACAGTATTTGCCACACAGACACACCATTAGCCAAACAGACACACCATTAGCCAAACAGACACTCTATTTGCCAAACAGACACACTATTTGCCACACACACTATTTGCCAAACAATTTGCCACACAGCCACACTATTAGCCAAACAGAGACACTATTTGCCACACAGCCACACCATTAGCCACACACACTATTAGCCACACAATTTGCCACACAGACACACTATTAGCCACACAATTTTCCACACAGCCACACTATAAGCCACATACACTATTTGCCACACTGCCACACAGACACACTATTACACAAACACAGAGACACTTACCTTTTAACATCCAGCAGCAGCAGTCTACGCGCTGTCCGGCAAACGGAGAATCAGTGACTGCCGCCTATGCGATCAATCACATGGGACGGCACCATGTGACAGGTGCCGTCCCATGTGATTGCTCGCATAGGCGGCAGTCACTGATTCTCCGTCCGCCGAGCAGCGCGCAGAGTGCTGCTGCTCGGCGGGCATGCGTACCGGCCCATCTGGCCATCGGCCCTTCTGGCATTTGCCAGAAGTGCCAGATGGCCAGTACTACGCTCAAGTTCCATGCTCTTTTCTAAAAAGTAACTTTCATAAATTGTATCAGAACCTAAAACAGGCCTACCGGTGCTTATATATAATATTAAAGTAATTCTATCGTTTTCCAATAAGCATTGCCCAAGTGATTGTATTGTGTTTGAAATGCACAAAGTGATTTATTTAAGCAGATGTAAAGTCAATAGTTCAATACATGATTATAATATAATACAGTACAGTACAGCCAATACCAAAAGATACATACATACCAATGCGCTACCATGGGCACCAGTGAACAATAGTTCACCCTTGAATACTGTAGTCAGAGAATGACTGAAGCTAATGGGAGCGCAGCTATGATATATATACATTCAGTGTTACAGTGTGAACAATGCAGATGAAGTGGCTTGCTTCTATAGGTCCAGACTTCGGGTGGGTCCAGGGTAAACAGGTGATAGGCTAGTTTAAACTAAAGAATCCAAAGGTGGGTGTCATCTCTCCAGGGGATGTGCTCCTTTGTTCCAGCCAAGACTCCAGTTACAACTAGTCTATTAGCATTTTATAGTCAGCATCATATTAAAGGTTTATTCCCTAACATCAATAACTAGAGTATGCAATGTGCGATCTCTTCGCCGAATGCACCGGACAGCTGCTGATATAAAGAGGATTAATATGATATCAGACATGACACATTTCCTTCAACCTGAACCTTAAATAACACTGAGGTGTACATATAATCATAATATATATAATCTAATATATATAAGCCTAGCGGCGTGTGTTAGTCTGTGTGTGAAAAAAAAAACCAAGCTGCAGCGCCACCTGCTGGGCGGCGTTATACACTGACCTACTAAATTCTTAGCATTATCTAATATATAAAAGTAAAAGCCTAGCTGCGTGTGTTAGTGTGTGTGTGTGTGTGGAAAAAACTATTTTCTCAGAAAGGGCTCATCCAATTGACCTGAAATTTGGTATACTGACATTATTTGACAAAAAAATTAGAATAGTTAAGTCAGTTAACTTCCATCATCCCCCCTTCCCCCCGTGGGAGGGGTAGTAAAGGCTAAATTTACGAGTTGAGGGCTCAACCTCTTGACCGTGTGGGTATTTATTTACCAGAGCCTGTGTTTGGTCATGGACAATTGTATGTCGCATTTTCACGAGTACGGAGAAGCAGTGATGTGAAAGGGCAGGTTATGAATACTGCCCTTCAAGGAAGACTGATTGAGCACAGCGATAAGGTGTTCAGCAGAAACGTTGTGCATCGAGAGGTTATAGAACAGTAAGACGATGGAGATTAAGGATGTGGCGATGAAGATGAAGGATGAGGTGATGGAGAAGAATGATGAGGTGGTGACATGTGGACAAAACCACGTTAAAAAAGGGCGCTTACGTCGGGAAGTAACGCTCTTCCCCTGAGGAGGCCTGGCCTTGCCCCAAATGCATGACAAGAACCTTTTTAACACCTTAAGTAGCTTGATTTGACTAGAATGCATGAGTATCATGCACAGGTTAACTTGTCATAATATATAAACTAACAATAAACTAAATACTATCTGCTCATAAATCACTGTAGAATAGATTCAATATGAATATGAATTATATAAATAACTAAATGTTGTAATGCGAGTGTGTACGTGCGCATTTTACCGTGCGATCGCAGTATGCCACGTGTAGCATGGCATACTGAGTGCAATCGACCAATAAAACAATATTAACCAATATACTTTCGTTCATCCAAGTATACGACTTTGACAATAACTTTGCTCCTAAAGCTTAGGCTCTCAAAGGAGTAAAAAACAATTCTACAGACCATATAAAACCATTTGTAAATTATATACATTTTGGGCCTGATTCATCAAAGCATGCAAAATAAAGGTTTTTAAAAAAGCACATAATTCGGGCATATGCATGTCATATACAACAAGATGATCTGAGGAAACGTCTCTTCTTGAACGTGGGTGTAGGTACATTTTGAATATACGACACTTGCCGTATTGAGATGGACCCAACACACTTCAGGATACAATCAATACATATGTGCAATTTAAAATCCCAGCAGAATGACCAGAAAAAGAAATGTATTCAATTATTGTCACCTGTTAATAATTTAATCATTAAGAAAAAGACATTGAAAAATAAAAAACCTGTATGCGTACTGTATATAATTTGACTGTATATAATTTGACTTACAATTGCTCATAATTGCAGACACATGTTCTGGCATGCATAGGTGACCGTCTTCGCTAACACTAGGCACTTCGAGCTGCCCTGTAGCTGGTGCAAGTGATACGTTAGATAATCACATACCTGAGAGATGCCCAGAGCTTGAATTGGATGGATGTGTGTGCATTCAACCTTGGGACACCCTTACTGTACATTGACTACATGCATGCACCCTTTCCCTCCTCTGCTCTGCCATAGAAATCATAGCCTGTTGGAAGTGTCCTTTGTGTTCAAAGATGACATGGATGTACTTGCCTTCACTGTTATATAGTCCATTTCTGAGCATACAATGGCTCTGCTGCATACTTTAAACCTAGTTGCTGCATTATAGTGGCAGTATCTGCCAATTTATCTGGTGCATAAAAGACTACTATTCTACTTTGTGTGCTGGGGTTTTTCAAAAACATAGCTCGAGATCAGTAAATTTGTTGGGGTTTGGTTAATAAATTTGTCAAATTTATTGGTGTAAAACTTACACAAGAGAAATCATTGACTCATTTGGACAAGATTTAATGGCATTATTTTATGCTGTGGACTGTACACATAGAAGGAAGCTATTACAAGATTAAACTAATGACAACTCAATTTGCTGTTCAGTTGCACCTTTCAAAATGGACTTTTTCTTATAAATGTAAGTTTTTATCAGGGTATAGTGCTGATAAGAAACACCAGACTATTTTCTTTTTGCAAATGTCTTCCATATTTCAATATTAGACATCACTTAGGTGACACTTTTCAGTGTTACATCACTGATGGCTAGTCCAAAAGCGCTTGTATAGAAGTTGAGCAAAATCTTGATGAAGTTTAATTTTGCTCAACTCTTCTCAGGGTTCTGTAGATTGATTTTTTTTGACACTTTTGGGCTCATCACATTCAAATTTAAAATCAGACGTTTTTCAGCACAATAACCACACATAGTATTTTAAGAAAATATCAAGACTATAGTCATGGCCAAAAGCTTTGAAAATTACACTAATATTATTTTTCTGCTGCCTCAGTTTTTATGATGGCAACTTGCATATACTCCAGAATGTCATGAAAAGTGATCAGATGAATTGCAATTAATTTCAAAGTCCCTCTTTGCCATGACAATGAACTTTATCCCAAAAACAACATTTCCACTACATTTCAGCCCTGCCACAAAAGGACCAGCTGATATCAGGTCAGTGAATCGCTTGTTAACACAGGTGAGAGTGTTGTTGAGGACAAGGCTGGAGATCACTCTGACTGGAAGCTTTAAAAGAAGGGTGGTGCTTGAAATCATTGTTCTTCCTTTGCTAGCCATGTTTATAAAACTTCAAGGAGAGAGGTTCAATAGTTGTGAAGAAGGCCTCAGGGTGCACAAGAATGTCCAGCAAGCGCCAGGACTGTCTCCTAAAGTTGATTCTACCATGGAATTTGGGCACCACCAGTCAGAGCTTGCTCAGGAATGGCAGCAGGCAGGTGTGAGTGCATCTGCATGCACAGTGAGGGAAAGACTTTTGGAGGATGGCATGGTGTCAAGAAGGCCAGCAAAGATGCCACTTCTCTCCAGGAAAAACATCAAGGAGAGACTCATATTCTGCAAAAGGTACAGGGATTGGACTGCTGAGGACTGGGGTAAAATCATTTTCTCTGATGAATCCCCTTTGAGATTGTTTGGGGATCTAGAAAAATGCTTGTCCAGAGAAGGAAAGGTGAGCACTACCATCAGTCCTGTGTCATGCCAACAGTAAAGTGTCCTGAGACCATTCATGTGTGGGGTTGCTTCTCAGCCAAGGGAGTGGGCTCACTCACAATTTTGTCTAAGAACACAGCCATGAATCAAGAATGGTACCAAAACATCCTCCAAGAGCAACTTCTACCAACCATCCAAGAACAGTTTTGTGACAAGCAATACCTTTTCCAGTATGATGGAGCACCTTGCCATAAGGCAAAAGTAATAACTGAGTGGCTCGGGGATTAAGACATCAAAATTTTGGGTCCATGGCCAGGAAATTCCCCAAACCTTAATCCCAATGAGAACTTGTGGCTAATCCTCAAGAGACGGGTGGATAAAGAAAAACCCACAAACTCTGACAAACTCTGTGCATTGTTTAGGCAAGAATGGGTGGCTATCAGTCAGTCTGTGGCCCAGAAGTTGATTGACAGCATGCCAGGGCAAATTACAGAGGTCTTCAAAAAGAAGGGTCAACATTGCAAATATTGACTCTTTGTATAAACTTAATGTAATTTTCAATAAAAGCCTTTGACACTGATAAAAATGCTTGTAATTGTACTTCAGTATACCATAACAACATCTGACAAAAAGGTCTAAAAACACTAAAGCAGCAAACTTTGTGAAAACCAAAACTTGCTTCATTCTCAAAACGTTTGGTCATGATCGTAGAATGAAAGTGGTTTCTGGAAAGGGGCACAATAACGGATAACTAACACATATTTTCATTTATTTACAAAAAATATAAATAAAAAATTATGCAAACAGTTGAAAAAAAGGGATTGACATACATTCTGAATTGTTGTAGGTCCCCTGATATAAATGGTATCTTTCTAACATCTCTAATTTGATCTATTTTTACCTTTACCATATTCATTGTTACTGTTTCTGAAACTACTATTTTGTCACTAATTATGAGCATATCACTCTTTAACCAGAGGCACTTTTAGTAAGTGGGTCCTTCCTCAAACACACTTACTAGAAATAGCCTATAATTTAGCAGTTAAGCTGCCATAATTATTTTTCTTTGTAATAGTATAGTGGTGGAGAGTGCCGATAGGTCCTTAACTTCAATTAGTCTAAAATTAAATAATAAAACCAGTCGATCATTGCCTGTGTAAAGGAGAATGATAGTAATAGGTATAAGTATAATACGTGTGGTAATTCCCCACAACTGTATATTAATATTATATTACCAGTCCTTCAAGCTTTACAAGTCAAATTATAGTCTTGGAAATTTGAAATGTTTAAAATAATAGCAAAAATAATTATTTGAAAGCAACCCTAAATTTTTAGTCCTTTACAAAAAACTTAGAGGAGAGATATATACTGTACATAAAATGTATATCAGAATGTTTCAGTAATAAATGAAGCAATATTTTAGAATATAGTAATACGGTAAATGACAGTGATTAAAATACATAGTCCAGCAAACAATGACTACTGGAGAACCATCTATTATATAGATATTTTTGAAGCTTTAACAAAGCATGTTTAAACTTGAAATTATAAGTGTTGTGAGGTTTAACATCTAATAAAATACCTTTACATATTATTGAGGTGTTTCTAACTTTTAATTGAAGAAAGGCAAAGCATCTCAGTCTTCATACTCGGCACTAAAGGTGGGATTTTGTTTTTTCTAAGATTCACTGTCACCCTGAGAATCACCTAAACTGTTTGATTAATGGAAAACGTATGGGGCAGCATTAGAAGGAAATGATGCCTCGAAACTCCTAACTCTTACTTTCTTCTATGGCCTCTCCCAATGGACAAATTTCACCACCCACCGTGATGGTCCCTCCCAACCTAGTGTTCTCCCATCTCTGGGACATCTCCAACATCTACAATTATGTCTCCCCCTCTCTGTCCACAATCTCCTTTCATTTACCCTCTCTTTAATCCTTACCCCCCCCCCCCTCACCCACCCAAAGTTGCTCTTGTGCAATGTCCTGTCAACAGCATTAACCACTTTACATCCTCCCTCGAACTGCTTCTAGCTCCCATTTCTTCCCTATCATGCCTCAATGCAGCTGTCTCTCTTTACAACGCTACACTCTCTGTTGCCCTTGATACTAAAGCTCCAGACACCGCACTTCATTGCTGCCAATATAAACTCTAATCCTGGCATTCTACTCTTACGCGTCTCCTCCAAAAGTGCTTCTGCACTTCTGAATGCCAATGAAGGAAATCTTGCACTGTTGCTGGCTTCATCCACTTTAAATTTAAATGTCCAATAAACCCTGACGCCTCTTTGCTACCATTAATTCTCTATTGTTTCATCCCCTTCTCGACCCCTTTGTCCATCACTGTTGTAATTACCTGGATGTCATAGAGCTTCCCGAAACTCTACATCTCCAAATCCGAGCTCATCATCCTTCCTCCTGCCAATGTTGCTATCCCTCCTAATAATCCTTTTTGGTTGACAACTTAACTCTATTTCCTAAAAAACCCAAAATAGGGAGCGCCAAGGGAAATATCCCCGATATCAAACAGAATAAAAGTGTTAGATGGCGGACTTGGTTAAAATAACAAATTTATTGATAATAATGAGAATTATCTAAAAAGAGCACTGGAATAACAATTACATATATATCCTCTTTTTTTGTGTTTCTGTTATAATAAGGTCTGGCAACCTTTTATGCGGATACAACAGGGATTAGACCTTTATTGCTTTTGAATTTGGAGCGCTCCAGGTCTGTTGTTTTATAACACTTTCCTGTCACCCAAGCCTGTTGCCTTGGAATCACCCGACAATTGCAGCCTCTGTCTCACTGGCCTTCCTGTCTCTCTCTTCTCTGACCTTCTATCGATCCACATTGCTGTGGCTCGATTCATCTTACTTTCTCGTCACTCCTTTACCACTACTCCTCTGCATAAATTCCTTCTTTGGCTTCCTAACAATTTCAGAATTTAGTTCAGGCTCCTTACCCTCACTTACAAAGTCCTTGCTAAAAATTACATCTCTGACTTTGTCGCGAGGTACGTATCCACCTGGCTACTCTCCGCTCTGCTTCTGACCTCTGTCTCAACTCACCTCTCATTACCTCCTCCCATACCCACCTCCAAGACTTCTGCCGTGCTACCCCAATCTTTGGAACTCCCTACCCCATCTCACATGACTCTCTCCTAACCTTCAATCCTTCAAAAGCTCACTCAAAACTCACTTCTTCAAACTCGCCTATCCTACCACTTCCTGGCCATCCCTTTTATCACCTCCTCTTCCTTCGCCTGCCATCTCCATTTTCTCCCAGTTGGTCCTACTCTCTCTCACCACCCCTCCCTCTAGAATGTAAGCTCTAACGGCCTCTCTACCTATTGTCGCATGTCTCTCTACTGTCTGACTCCCTTGTACATCCTGTCATGTTTTTTGCCGCACTCTGTGTGAGTTCCCGTAGCATTACTAACACTCATCTGTGCTACATATGTGTATTACCTCATCTGTTTGCTACTTGCTTCTGTATCCAGCGCTACAGAATCTGTGGGACTTTATAAATAAATAAATGAATTAATAATAATAATGCTCTAGAACTGATGTGAGTTACAATGGGCCCTCCAATTCCATTATTGTTCCTTTTGTTGCAAAGCCACTGCTAGGGGTCTAATGTTAAATTACAGAGCACCAAAGTCATTGGCTTGCTGAAGTATTAGGGAAAGGTTCCAAGCTAACCCAGACACTAAAATACAAGTACTTAAACTGATTATAATAAACAGTTTTGATCACTGAATGGGAAAGGTGCAGGCAATTGTAAGCCAAATACCACATCATGATACGATTATCCAAATCTTTTTAGAAACTTGGAGCATTGAAATGGCATCCATAAATGTATTCATGGCTTGAAAATAATTAGGGCTGGCTATATATAATAAAAAAATAAAAATTCTGTTTTCCCAGTTTGACTGCTGTGAAATACTCTCTTAGCCATCTGGGTCTCATATAAGAACGTTCCTGCAAGAAGAGCTGACTTATTTTTATGATTATTAATTATATTAATGTTTGCAATACATTTTGCTAGATTTGAATTCACCTTGACTATGTATTTTGTTTATTGTGCAACATTCACATGCCATCTGAATTGCTACACTTAGCAGTTCTACTAATCTTACCTTCTCAACGCACCCATCCTCTCTGTAGACCAAGGAATTTGCAAACTGCTGATAAAGTTGCTCACTGCACTGAACTTTGCTCACAAAAGTAACCCAAGCTTTGCTTGTCCTTAGTTGCTTCATTAAGTTTTTATTTGTTGTATTAATAAAGCACACGACTTTTTATCCTTGTTAATACTTATTCAGCTACCAGCCTGTAGTATCTAAATCATTTGTCTAGTTTGTCTAATTCAGAGCTAGGCTCTGATTGGTGGCCACTGGTATTTAAGGCAATGAGGTCTGCTGCCTCATTGCCGGTTATAGCTTCTGTGTTCCAGTCTGCTAACCTGCTAGTTCCTGTCCTGTATCCTGATATCTGTATTTGACTCCCCGTGTATGACCCTTGGCTTTGATTTGGACCTCGCTCGTGTTTCCTGTGACCCTGATCTTTGGCCTGTTTACCCGTTCTGCTATTTGCCTGTGACCCCTGACCTCAGCTTGTTCATCGATACCGTTGTCTGCTGCCGGCCCTTGACCTCTGCGTGGACCTGACTCTTCTTGCCCGGGTTCTCCCCAGCTGGTACGCACTTCACGACCCTCTGTCAGTCTGCGGCCCAGTCTGTCCCCACCATCAGGGGCTCCAGTGAACACCTGACTGGCAGAGTAGATTCCGGGTTGTGTTGTGTCGGCTGGAGGGGTTCCTAACATTATAACCGGCCTACTCACGGAGACGAGGTTGGAATGGATGCAAGTGGATCCTCACCGTCTCCGGCACAAGCCCTAGCAGCCCATGTTGAGTCCTTATATCAGATGATCCAGGGATTGGCTGAGCGTCTGTCTGTTCAAGAATAAGCTGCAATAGTGTCACAACCCACTCCAAGTTCCGTCTGTGAACCTAAGATGAACTTGCCGGATCGCTTCTCTGGAAATAGGTCCCTGTTTCGGAATTTCAGGGAGAGCTGCAAGCTCTATTTCTGATTGAGACCCTGCTCCTCCGGGTCAGAGCATCAAAGAGTCGGGATTATCATTTCCCTTCTACAGGGTGACCCCCAGTCCTGGGCGTTTTCCTTGCCGCAGACCAGTCCTGCCATGCAGTCAGTAGACACTTTCTTCGAGGCGTTAAGTCTACTATATGACGACCCGGACCGTATTGCCTCCGCTGAAGCTCATCTACGGGCCTTGAAACAAGGCCGGCGCTCGGCAGAGGAATACTGCACTGAATTCCGTAGATGGTCACCTGATAGTGGATGGAATGATCCTGCCTTGCGGAGTCAATTTCGTCTTGGCCTGTCGGAACAGGTCAAAGACTCTTTGGTGCAGTACCCATCTCCTACCTCTCTGGAGGATCTGATGCACCTCTCCATTAAAATCGACAGGAGATTTAAAGAGTGGAAAATCGAAAAGGAGACATCATCACCTCTATCCGGCTTCATTCCTGTTCCCACGGATGGTGAGGAACCCATGCAATTGGGAGCGTATCGTCTCTCCCCTGAGGAAAGAGACAAGAGAAGATCACAGGGCTTATGTCTCTATTGCGGCACAAAAGGCCACTTCTCCCGTTCCTGCCCGAATAAGCCAGGAAAAGAGCATGCCTAGGGAACGAGGGGAAATTTCACCTAGGTCTGCAGATTGTCTCCCCGAAAAACGCCGTATTGATCCCTGCACAGCTCATGTTTAGTGCTCGTTCAATGGACCTGTCCGCCTTCGTTGATAGTGGAGCTGCAGGCAACTTCCTGGACATCGGGTTCGCCCGCGCTGCTAAAATTCCGATGGTAAAACTCAAGTCCGCTATTACTGTCTGTGGCTTAGATGGAGGTCCGTTGCCTGGTGGCAAGATTTCTTGGGAGACCTCGCCACTACAATTAAAAATCGGAGCTCTCCATTCAGAGTTAATAACCTTCCTTCTTATCGATTGTTCATCAGTTCCCTTGATCTTGGGCCACCCATGGCTTTCCCGTCATAACCCTGTCATGGACTGCGTAAAAGGAGAAATTGTCCAGTGGAGCTCTTACTGTACACAGTCCTGCTTTTCACTGCCCCTGCGGGTGATTCAGTCTATTCCGGAGCAGCTTCCCTCACAATATCATGAGTTCTGGGATATGTTCTCCAAGAAAGCTGCTGACACCTTACCACCTCACCGTGACTTTGACTGTGCCATCGAGCTTATTCCTGGTTCCAAGTTGCCTAAGGGTCGTCTGTACTCTCTCTCTGGTCCGGAGACCAAGTCCATGCAGGAATACATTGAAGAAAATCTGAAGGGCTTCATCAGGCCATCTAAATCTCCCGTAAGAGCAGGATGCTTCTTTGTATCCAAAAAGGACAGAGGACTAAGACCCTGTATTGATTACCGGGGATTGAATCTTATTACAATCAAGAATACCTATCCCCTTCCGCTCATCTCCGTATTATTTGATCAGTTGAGAGGTGCTACTGTCTTCTTAAAAATCGATCTTCGTGGAGCGTATAACCTCATCCGTATCAAGGAGGGAGACGAGTCGAAGACGGCATTCAATACGCACTCTGGCCATTATGAATATTTGGTTATGCCGTTCGGTCTTAGCAATGCACCTGCAGTATTCCAGGACTTAATCAATGAGGTTCTTCGGGACTTTCTTGGTAGTTTCGTGGTCGTCTATTTGGATGATATCCTCATCTATTCCAGATCTCTGTCTGTACATCAGAATCACGTCAAACAAGTTCTACGAAGACTGCGAGAGAACCACCTTTACGCCAAACTAGAAAAGTGTGAGTTCGAGGTGCAGAAAGTATCCTTTTTAGGTTACATAATCTCTTCTGAGGGATTCTCCATGGATGCAACTAAGGTTCAGGCTATTCTAGATTGGGTGCAACCAAACAACCTTAAGGCGGTGCAGAGGTTTCTGGGCTTCTCCAATTATTATAGAAGGTTCATTCCAGGTTTTGCGGACATCGTGGCTCCCATTGTCGCCCTAACCCGTAAAGGAATGGATCCAACTAATTGGTCGCCTCAAGCAGTAGCCTCATTCGAAAGCCTGAAAAAAGCCTTTGTCTCCGCTCAGGTCCTTAGACACCTGGATCCAGCTAAATCATTTGTTCTTGAGGTCGACGCCTCTGACGTCGGTGCTGGGGCCATACTATCACAGAAGGACCCTCATACTAATCGTCTACACCCGTGTGCCTATTTCTCCCGTCAGTTCTCTTCAGCAGAAGCCAACTATGATGTCGGGAATAGAGAACTGTTGGCAATCAAATGGGCCTTCGAGGAGTGGCGACATTGGCTGGAGGGTGCTCCACATCAGATCTCTGTCATTACCGACCACAAGAACTTGCAATATATACAATCGGCCAAACGTCTAAATCCCAGACAGGCCCGTTGGTCGTTATTCTTTACCCGGTTCAATTTCCTGATCACCTATCGACCGGGTTCCAAAAATGTCCGGGCAGATGCTCTGTCCAGAAGTTTCTTGGCACACCACGTTCCAGTTTCGAACCCAGAGCCTATTATTCCTCCTTCCATAATCCATGTTGGATTAACCCAAGAGCTGAGTATCACACTTCAGAGATTCCAGAAATTAGCCCCTGATACTACTCCGGAGCAACGTCTTTTTGTTCCAGTCCATCTAAGGAAGGCGGTTCTTGCAGAGGCGCATAATAGTAGGTCTGCTGGACACCCTGGAGTTTATAAGACGCTGGAGATCCTTTCCCGTACGGTCTGGTGGCCATCCTTGTCCGCTGACGTCAAAAGTCATGTCCTCTCATGTGAAATTTGTGCCAGGAACAAAGTCCCCAGGACTCGCCCGGTGGGTCAATTGCTTCCATTGCCCATTCCTGCAAAATCTTGGACACATTTGTCCATGGATTTTATTGTTGATTTGCCACCTTCTGCAGGACATAATACTATTTGGGTTGTGGTAGACCGTTTCAGTAAAATGGCACATTTCATTCCATTAACCAGGCTTCCTACAGCTCGAGATCTGGCCATTCTCTTCATACAACATGTTTTCCGGCTCCATGGACTTCCTTCCGATATTGTTTCTGATCGTGGTTCACAATTCATAGCACAATTCTGGAAATCCTTCTGCACCCTTCTCGGAATCCGGATCAGTCTGTCTTCTGCATACCACCCTCAGTCTAACGGGCAAACTGAAAGGGTTAACCAAGCACTTGAACAGTTCCTCCGATGTTATTCCTCAGAATTCCATGACAACTGGTCCTCTTTGCTGCCTTGGGCAGAGTTTGCCTACAATAACTCATCTCACTCATCTACTCAAACTTCCCCGTTCTACTGTAACTTCGGTTTCCATCCCAGGTCTAATTCTCTGTACTCTCTCAAATCTGCTGGTATTCCGAAGATTCATTCCACAGCTGCTGATCTGAAAGTAATTTGGGGGAAAGTTCAGTCCTCCTTGAAAAAGTCCTCATTGTCGGCCAAAAAATTTTCGGATCGCCACCGTACCACCTGCTCATTCAAAGTGGGCCAGAAAGTATGGCTATCAACTAGAAATCTTAGGCTCAGGCAGCCTTGTAAAAAGCTAGGGCCTAAATTTATTGGGCCGTTCATGATTACCAAACAGATCAATCCGGTAGCTTTTAGATTGAAGATTCCTAGCTCACTAAAAATTCCGAACACATTTCATTGTTCATTGTTGAAGCCGGTATTGTATCCTAGCCAATCCTCAACTGTGCCTGGGGGAAGTTTGAGTAAGCCACTAAGATATGTGGTTCAAAGGATTTTAGATTCCAAAAAAGTGCAAGGACAGGTGCACTTCCTGGTGCAGTGGAGGAACCGCGGGTTAGAAGAGCGATCTTGGGTTCCGCGGAGACAACTCCATGCCCTAAACAATTGAAGGAATTCTTCAGGAGGATCCCAAGAAAACCTGGATGTTGGGGTCCCTCGACCCCTCCTCAAGGGGGGGTACTGTTACGAGCCGCGGCGGTGCCCAGCCACCGCGACTCACTCACCTGCATCCCAGCCGTCGCTATGGCGACTGGGACATCACTTCCGGCCCTGACCCGGCCGTTGCCGGGGCAACGAGAAGACACTTCAGCGCTGCGTCCCGGCAATGAGAGGAAGCCGGGCGCAGCGCTCACCATATTCTCTAGCCTGTGTTCTAATTAATGCAACCTATTAATTATGCTGGGGGCTGTGTCTAATTCAGAGCTAGGCTCTGATTGGTGGCCACTGGTATTTAAGGCAATGAGGTCTGCTGCCTCATTGCCGGTTATAGCTCCTGTGTTCCAGTCTGCTAACCTGCTAGTTCCTGTCCTGTATCCTGATATCTCTATTTGACTCCCCGTCTATGACCCTTGGCTTTGATTTGGACCTCGCTCGTGTTTCCTCTGACCCTGATCTTTGGCCTGTTTACCCATTCTGCTATTTGCCTGTGACCCCTGACCTCAGCTTGTTCATCGATACTGTTGTCTGCTGCCGGCCCTTGACCTCTGCGTGGACCTGACTCTTCTTGCCCGGGTTCTCCCCAGCTGGTACGCACTTCACGACCCTCTGTCAGTCTGCGGCCCAGTCTGTCCCCACCATCAGGGGCTCCAGTGAACACCTGACTGGCAGAGTAGATTCCCGGTTGTGTTGTGCCGGCTGGAGGGGTTCCTAACAGTGACATCTCTGAATTCAAGTGGTCATAGAATACACAAGTATATATGATATGCTTTATGTCTTAGAAGAATGACCAACTAAGCTTTTATATCAGGGTATGCTTGATGTTGCACAGCATTTTATTTTAGTATTTAAAGCTACTAGTAATAAATTCAAATAATTTCAGTATGCTGTGTAAAATGAGCTGAAATGCTAATTTCCTTAATGGGTTCAGTGAGAATTCAACAATTTAATGCATATAATCAAAGTTATTTAAATTGAGTATTTTGTTCTGACATTAACCTACTTTATGATATTTTAATCTTATATGTGTCATCTGATAGAAGCATATTGAAAAAAGAAATACCTCCACTAATGTTCATTTTATAACTGACATATCTAAGAATTGTAATGTTGTCTAAAAGAGAAATACAAGATGTATATACTTCTGATAACTTCTATGACATAACAAAAGCATGAGGCAGTGTTCTGCCTAGCTTTACCTAAATATAGAATGAGCATAGGTAATGCTTTCAGCATAAAGAGAAGTCATTTTTATTTAAGTCATGACCATCTTATAAAGAATGTAGAACAGGGCAGCACACCGCAGTGTGTAAAACCACCACTGCGTATATCCCCCATATACAGAAATAATGTGTGCTCATGGTGCTTTATGTTGTGTAAGGACTAGTCACAGAACAATGCAGTTACAATGTGTCTACCAATTCTATAGCAGAATTAATTAATCCATTGATTGATTAAATGATTAGTTCTCCTAGGAGCTGACACTATTGAATGTCGTAATCTTCTCAATAGATATAATAGATGGACAAAAGATACATTTTTTTTAATCATTATAACAATAGAGTAAAGATCACCTAGAACTTTATCAACTTTGGGGGATATGATTGCTTCCAACTTGTTTATGTAATACTTTTTGGGTTGTTTAGATGTGTGTTCGACTGCTGTAGCTGAATACACCGTTTGAAACCCACAGTTAAAATAAAAGACATTAAAATAACCTAAAAATATGGCCTGAGCTTAAATGGCTACACTATATAGAATTGTTTTAATTTTTACAACTAATAGAGTATTTAATGGAAAAATAATAAAAAGATATGCATATAAGTTTGAACATGTTTCAACGGGTTCAAACAAAGATTAGCTGAAACATAGTTGAACCTATTCACTTTGCTCAAATGTAACTAAATTATTTAGTTTATCTAAGTTTAAAAAAGAGACTATTGGATGGGGGTATGGCATGCAAGTAATTACAGATGAACACATACCACTCATGCTCCATCTAATACCACACAGTATTATCTCTTATTGGTTTTCTTAGCAGATGCAATTAGGGCGAAACGTACTATAAAAAAAAATATCAAAAAAGAGCACGGAGGTGTGGTTGCACACAGACGGGACTTAGGTCTATTTATTCATGGCAAAATGTTGCATTTCAGAATAGACAGGGTGCACTTTCGTTTGTTCTAGACATAGAACATATAGAGCAAGGGGAGAAAAGAGAAACATGAAAGGCACTCCAGTCCCAAGAATAAATGTCAAATTTAATTATAAAACTTTACTTTTATTATGTTACATAAAAAACAAAGGAAAAGCAGCGAAATTTTTAAAAATGTAAGTAATGTGTGTGTACTGTGTTAAAACATAATGAACACCCGACAGCAGTGCAGGGTAATAGTATCTTCACTCAAGTGTCAAGAGAGTAGCTCCCAATAGTATATTGTTCTTTCTACTGGGTTTAAATCATCAAATCTCTTGTTTCTATATATATTGATACTACTAATCTCCTATTATCAATAAAGAGGTTGTTTTAATAATAAAGAGAAAAAAATCTCTCAGAGTGCGTTTAATTACTTAGATCCGCTTCCAGATCTCATTGGATTGTATCATATTATCTGGATTGGTGTGTCATTAATTTGTCAAGCACATATATATCCAGTGCTTAGACTTTCACTGATGTGATTCACAGATTCTCAAAAAGAGGAGGGGTTTCCCCCAGGTTCTCTTATAGTACACTGGCTCCCTAGCGGAAAAGTGCAATCATATATGAGTTATATAACATCCAGGATTGAGAAGCGCATAATATCTCCGCTCACGTGGGCTGGTCCGTGAGTTTGGTTCTAGTACTTCCTGGGCTACTCACATAGTTACAATAATCCCCTCGGGGGTCTTAGTAATAAAGTAGATCCCTTGCGGGGGAATGTAGTCATGAGCAAATCACATAATACTCAGGATTCATGAGCGCATAATTTCTCCGCTCGTGTGGGTTGTTCATTAGTCCAATCCTAATGTTCCCCTAAGTTGCCTATGTAGTTATTGTGATTCCCTCTAAGAGAAAATGTCTCTACATAATTCCTGCGAATCTACAGCAAGTATACACATAGCATCATCCATACAATTATAACGATACTGGATTGCCTATATAATTATAGTAGTTCATTCTCAGAGGACATGTCTCTGTATAGTTTATGCAGACCTATAGTAAACGCACACATAACGCCATTCATACAATCTTATAGCGTTACTGAGAAGAGGAGATACAGTGCCTGCCTGTTCTGTCGAGTGTAAGTGACGTCCTAATGACGCCACTTTACCCCGACGTACGTTTCGCACATAGCTTTTTCAAGGTAGCAACCCGAGAAGCCTACTCGGGAGGTTAATATCCTAAGTCCATCCTATCACCTTGCGTCTGTTTGATTGACAGCTGTATCAGCCAATCACAACTAACCCTATTCAAAGTATGACAAGGGAAGAGAGCGAAGGGAAAGGATCTCTTTCCTTAATAGGTAAGACAAAGTCAGTGCATAATACATGTTCCTAAATCATCTTGGTACATCTATGTTTGTTATTTAAACTTATACATAAATGTGCAGGGTATTTGCTAAATATTGGGAGTGGGGATTGGAGAATATTAATGTACAAGCTTTTTGCCGAATAAGGGGATATACATAAACTCCACACGTTCTATATCAGGAGGTGGAATATTTATTCCAAATATCATTGTGGAGTACCATCTATTGTTGGAGATAGATAGTGGATGCCAAACATTGAAAAACGTTTTGATTATATCCCTTACACTATAAATCTCCCACTGCCGTTTTTTTAAAAAAGGCATATCAAGTGGCCAGATGATATTTTCCATCTCCTACAGTAAGAGGAATTGTTAGTGACATCTGGTAATTGGTTCCACCAGTACACAAAAGATGTACCCTTATGGTCACAAATTCCTAATCCTATAATACATACGAGTATACCAGGTAGGTCAATGGATATTCATATGAATTTTTTCCAGATCATAGGTGGAAAAAGTCATCTTGTACTCGTAATATGTATTGAACATCTGCTATTAATGAATATTAACATGTCATCACTTGTAATATTGGTCGTCATAGGTTACTTCCAAATGACATTTTCCATATCCTATAATAGGGGGAATTATTAGTGCCATCTAGTGGACCAGATTTCCAGGATACAGAGAACATATCCCTATAGTCACACCATATTCTTTTCATAGAAAGCTTGCATAACTATTATACTCATTCAAACCCTGTGGTGAAAGTGAGTTGAGTAAGAATATCCACTTACTCTCACGTTGTAGTAAAATCTTGTCAATATCTCCCCCTCTAATTCCCAAGATAACTTTTTCTATTCCAAAACATTTCAGACCATCAGTGTTACAGTTGTGCCTATGAGAGAAGTGTTTCGCCACTGGGGATAACTTTTTCATTCTATCTTGGTCTCGTCGAGCATTTCTAATGGATCCAATGTGTTCTAGGACACGTAATTTGAGTTTTCTTTTGGTTTTCCCCACGTAGATTTTAGGACAGGGACATTTTAAAACATATACAACTCCACTGGTGTTACAATTAATGTATCCATTAACGAAATGTGTAGTTTTGAATTTGTCAACCATTTTTACTGTTTTTTCCATATGGGCACATGCTTTGCAGCTACCACAACAATAGGATCCCTTCGTAATCTCTCGGGATTTCTTTTCCCTGAAGTGGCTCTGGACTAGTGTGTCCTTTAGGTTTGCTGCACGTCTCCAGCTGAAGGAAACCCTGTCCCCTAAGATGTTCCTAAGGCCCTCATCAGATAGTAATATGGGCCAATTCTTTTGGACAATATTCTGGATTTCCTTCCACTCATTACAGAAATCCCCTATGAACCTAATTGGATTGTCCTTTGGAGGTGCTTTTGGGGTATGAATAAGCATCTTTCTTTCTTTATTTCTTACATAATTTGCAGCTCTCTTTATACTCCTCTTGCTGTATCCTCTCTCTTTTAATCTACAGATTAATTCCTTGGTCCGGATCTCATAATCAGCTGGGCTGGAACAATTTCGCTTTAACCTAAGGAATTCTCCTTTTGGAATGTTGCGAACAACTGGGGGGTAATGGAAGCTGTTAAAGTGAAGGACACTGTTCGTAGCTGTACTTTTTCTAAAAAGGTCAGTTTCTAAGTAGCCATCGGACTTCCTACGAATGGTGATATCTAGAAAATCAATTTCCTTCTGGCTCATATTGAATGTCAATCTCAAATTATTTGAGTTGTCATTCAAAACTGAAATAAAGTCATGAAAAAGACCTTGATTTCCCTTCCAGAGAATCAGAATGTCATCTATGTACCTGACCCATAGTAAAACTTGGTCAGTGTACATATCTAGATCTCCGTTGAAAACAGTGTCCTGTTCCCACTTACCAAGGTACAGGTTCGCAAAAGTAGGGGCACACGCAGTCCCCATAGCTGTGCCCCGAATCTGTAAGTAGAAACGATTGGAGAAGACAAAGAAGTTTTTGGTAAGTATGAATTCTAATAATTCTATAAGAAGGGTGCAAAATTCGTCATTAGGTTCCATACGCAGAAAATGCTTGACAGCTTCAATGCCCACTCTATGATCTATGCTCGTGTAGAGTGACTCCACATCCACCGTGATCATCCAAACATCGTCCTCAAGAGAGAGGTCCTCTACCAATTTTAGGACATCTGAGGTGTCCTTTATATAAGATGGAAGGGAGGTTACGTACTTCCTCAAGTGTGTGTCAACAAATATACTGGCTTGTTCTGTTAGATTCGCCATACCGGATAGAATTGGTCTCCCAGGTGGGATCTGTTTGTTCTTATGGATTTTAGGTAACAAATAGATAGTAGGGATCTTTGGATCCTCAATTTTTAAGAAAATCCATTCTGTTTTGTTGATAACACCAGTTCTGAAAGCTTTTTCGATTATCTGATCATATCTGTTCTTAAAGTCTGTCAGAGGGTTCGAGAAAAGTTGTTTATAGCACTTTCTATCATGAAGTTGTTTATCCATTTCTTTTCTATACATAGTCACCGGCCATATAACTATATTTCCGCCTTTGTCTGAAGGCTTGATAACAACATCCTCCCATTTCTTAATTTCTTGTAATGCTTGTCTTTCAATATTACTGAGATTATCATTACACATTTGCCTGGTTCTTGTCCTTAGATTGTCTAATTCTTTGGAGACCATTCTTTCAAAGGTCACTATCTGGGGACTCACTTGTTCAACAGGGAAAAATTGAGATTTCCTCTTACAGATAATTCTAGGGGACATATTCATACTTTCCAAAGATGTGCTAGGGATGGAGTCCTGGATATCAGAGGTATCTTGCTCCAGAAGGAGTTCTTCCAAGTCTTTCACAGCTTCTAGGTCTTCTCGAGAGTTAAGTTGTATAAACTCTTCCAAGGTACCCCCTGGGCCATTATGATCCTTCTCATAAGTCTCTTTTTGACTGTCCTGAGAGAAAATTTTTGCCAATTTGAGTTTTCGTGTAAATAAGAAAAGATCCTTCTCCCATTTGAACCTATCAAATCCAACAGTGGGTGAGAAGGATAGCCCTCGTGAAAGGAGATCAACATGTTGTTGCGAGAGGATCCTATCCGAAAGATTGATAATCTGTAAGGACATAATGTTACTCACTTTCTCCTCATTCGTCTCCTTTCCGGATTCCATGGATTTTTCCAACCCCATTGGTTCCGGTCTCGCAACCTTCTTCCTCCCCCTCCTAATGGGTTTACGTCTAGGTTCCCTCTCTCTTCCTGAGGAACCATAGTACGCTCTAAAAAAGTACCTGTGTCCTTGGGAGAGTACCTATATCTATTTTCACGGAACCTTCTATTCCCTGAATCATGATCAGATGTTTCCACGTCAGAGGATTCACCACTGGTGGACAATCCCATATCGTCCCTTCTATAGGTATTTCTATTTCTCCCAGTGTTCCATTTAAAGATGGTGCCATTTGTATAGTCCCTCTTATCACGGACAAACTTAGATTTCTTCTTTTCTATGATAAACCTCTCATATTGTTCTAATTCTTTTTTATTTTTATCATACATCTGCAGAAAGAACTCATTGGCCTCAAAATCTTTGAGTTTTCCACTTAGTTGTTCAATCTCCTTGGAATATTGATCTAACATGAGTGTATCATGTTTTAAAATAATTTGGATCAATTCCTTGGAACATTTTAATAGTGTATTTTCCCATTCAGTTTGTAATTCAGGGGTTGCCAGTTCATATGACGGAAAAACTTTGGGGCGCAGGCCCCGTGGGGTGATAGAGTTTTTAAGATAATTTTCATTTGTAGTTAGATCCCACCAGGTTTGACTTTGTTTGCGTAACGAAATTTTAAGTTGATACAGATGTTCTCTCCAACCATCATTTCCTAATGGGGTACCAATATCTCCCTTCTCTGAGAATATAGATTCTGAATTCTCACTTCTTTTTTCACAATATCTATTGAGATCTGCTTTCAGATCAAACGTGGCCATCTTTATTCTTGTATTATACAGGTTCATACAGGGACATAGGATGAACTTCAAGATAGATTATCAAATACTTCTATCAAAATTCTTTTATATTAGGGATTTTTCCCATATCTATAAACTGGTGCCCACCACAGAGACTGAGATAGACCTCAGTACAAAAGCAATATCAAAAAAGAGCACGGAGGTGTGGTTGCACACAGACGGGACTTAGGTCTATTTATTCATGGCAAAATGTTGCATTTCAGAATAGACAGGGTGCACTTTCGTTTGTTCTAGACATAGAACATATAGAGCAAGGGGAGAAAAGAGAAACATGAAAGGCACTCCAGTCCCAAGAATAAATGTCAAATTTAATTATAAAACTTTACTTTTATTATGTTACATAAAAAACAAAGGAAAAGCAGCGAAATTTTTAAAAATGTAAGTAATGTGTGTGTACTGTGTTAAAACATAATGAACACCCGACAGCAGTGCAGGGTAATAGTATCTTCACTCAAGTGTCAAGAGAGTAGCTCCCAATAGTATATTGTTCTTTCTACTGGGTTTAAATCATCAAATCTCTTGTTTCTATATATATTGATACTACTAATCTCCTATTATCAATAAAGAGGTTGTTTTAATAATAAAGAGAAAAAAATCTCTCAGAGTGCGTTTAATTACTTAGATCCGCTTCCAGATCTCATTGGATTGTATCATATTATCTGGATTGGTGTGTCATTAATTTGTCAAGCACATATATATCCAGTGCTTAGACTTTCACTGATGTGATTCACAGATTCTCAAAAAGAGGAGGGGTTTCCCCCAGGTTCTCTTATAGTACACTGGCTCCCTAGCGGAAAAGTGCAATCATATATGAGTTATATAACATCCAGGATTGAGAAGCGCATAATATCTCCGCTCACGTGGGCTGGTCCGTGAGTTTGGTTCTAGTACTTCCTGGGCTACTCACATAGTTACAATAATCCCCTCGGGGGTCTTAGTAATAAAGTAGATCCCTTGCGGGGGAATGTAGTCATGAGCAAATCACATAATACTCAGGATTCATGAGCGCATAATTTCTCCGCTCGTGTGGGTTGTTCATTAGTCCAATCCTAATGTTCCCCTAAGTTGCCTATGTAGTTATTGTGATTCCCTCTAAGAGAAAATGTCTCTACATAATTCCTGCGAATCTACAGCAAGTATACACATAGCATCATCCATACAATTATAACGATACTGGATTGCCTATATAATTATAGTAGTTCATTCTCAGAGGACATGTCTCTGTATAGTTTATGCAGACCTATAGTAAACGCACACATAACGCCATTCATACAATCTTATAGCGTTACTGAGAAGAGGAGATACAGTGCCTGCCTGTTCTGTCGAGTGTAAGTGACGTCCTAATGACGCCACTTTACCCCGACGTACGTTTCGCACATAGCTTTTTCAAGGTAGCAACCCGAGAAGCCTACTCGGGAGGTTAATATCCTAAGTCCATCCTATCACCTTGCGTCTGTTTGATTGACAGCTGTATCAGCCAATCACAACTAACCCTATTCAAAGTATGACAAGTACTTTTATTATGTTACATAAAAAACAAAGGAAAAGCAGCGAAATTTTTAAAAATGTAAGTAATGTGTGTGTACTGTGTTAAAACATAATGAACACCCGACAGCAGTGCAGGGTAATAGTATCTTCACTCAAGTGTCAAGAGAGTAGCTCCCAATAGTATATTGTAAACGTACTATAACCTGCTGTAGTTCCTTCTCCACTGCAAATTGCGAGTTGCATTATACTACCCGTTCCATGGCTTTCCACCTGCCATTTAGGCTACTTGCGTTTCGTCCATTCTGCTGTGCTTCCAAACTTGTTGCTCAGTGAACCCCCAAGTGGACACATACCATTCCAGTGCACAACAGAGAACCTGAAAGGCGCACTGTCTGTGATGTGCATGATCCTGCAGTGTTCCTGGAGATAAGATCTCTTAACTAGCTCACTAGTCCACACCTCCACCTACCGCCCCGTGAGTTGCCACTTTGCTGGCGAGTAGTGGCTGGAATTCCCTCCACTGCCTTAAACTTGCCTAATTTTCGGCGGAACTCTTTTCTTCTTGCATTTCATTCATATTGCTGTTAATGGACAGTTATTACGCCATTAATATTTTAATATTGGCTCAGAGCACTTACAAAGAAGCTTTTCTGGTATTTTTAGTGCTCTAATTATTTCCCTCTACTGACTGCTTTGCCTGATTTTCTACATTACATTCTAAAGAATACTTCATCAGCAATTAACGCACTGGATAGACAAAATGCGCAATGGGTTCGTATAAGCTGTATCTTCAAAAGATTAAATGACCCTTTTAAATTATCTCACAGTGCCCTGTGACCTCAGATCTTATATAACCTCTGCCCTGCACTCCTAAGACACCCACCTTGTAGCAGGTCCGCTATCAATATTAACATTACAATTAACCAACTTACAGCGGCGATAGCTACTGTGTGAGCATTTCAATATGATGTAAATCTTCTCCTCGCTATTTCCTGGGCATGAACCATCAGTTTTTGGAACCAAATTTGGTTTTTCAGCTTAATTCTCTCCACACTTTGAAATTATGCCCAAGCACAAGAAATCTGTTTCCCAGACTCTTGTTAAATACCTTACCTCGGGACAATCCACTTTTTTTAAACTATAACCATTGACCTCACCATCAGGTAGCGAATCCAATGTGGAATCTGGGACAGACGATCCCTCTGCCCCATCAACTAAAGTGAACATTGCTGCCATTCTCTCAAAATTGAAAACCATTAAACAAATCAAAAAAGGCGAGGCTACCAAAGCAATGTCAAATCTCTCTTCAGAAGTTGCTGATATCGGGATCCGCGTTGATGCATTTGAGACAACATAGGAGAAGATCATTCAATTTCAACAGTCCTTGGAACAAAAATTATGGAAAAATTTTCTGGCGCAAGCTTATAAACAAGAAGATATAGAAAACTGGGCTGACGCAATAATATTAGGATCGCTAATATCACTGAATCAATTGAAGGACCTCAACTCTTTTACTCCTCTCTCGTATGTTGGCTCCTTCAATCTCTGACGACATGTTCTTATTTGACAGAGTTTATCAGGCCCTCTGCCCCCATTCCTAGGATTCCAATATGCCAAGGAACATCATTCTACACCTGCACTATTTCAAGGTAAAAGAGCAAATACTCAGAGAGGCAAGAAGATTAACTGAGATCTTGTTGGATGAGACCATGGAGCTTATATTTCAAGATCTTGCCATCTCAACCTTACTTAAGCTCAGGTAGATGAAAGATGTCAGAGATCCTATGAGACAACAAAATAAAATAGATGATAGAGTGCTAATTGTTAAAACCCTTGATGATACTAGACTTATGCTCCAGAAATTGAAACTCCAGTCCCCTACATCTTTATCTCCTGGCCGTCCATCTGAAGGGAGTACTGTTCCTTAACCTCAGAGGGCTCCAAAGTAGCTCTGGTAACCCACCTCTGCCAAATCAAAAACTCCTTTGATTACAGGAGACATCCCTAGTTGGTCTCCTTTTGATTTACCTACCACTATTGGACTTTTTTAGGTACATCCTTGCACATTCACAAGCTTCAGTTACCTTGTCTTCCGTTCATAAGGCAGACATCTTCTTTTAAAATTTTACGTTTCATTTGGATCCTTCACTAACTAGTGATCTCTTGTACTTTTTATATTTTTGACTTTGCTCAAACTCCCTAGAACATTTTGGTGTTCTCCCATCATCTCCCATGATTTTATATATCCACACTTAATATTTTTGATTTAGCATTGTTTTTGCTATATGTATGCTCTCTCTGTTTCCCTTGCAGATTCCCTTACTACCATGTACTTTGGCTTCCTACATTTGTGCTAAATATATGTGACATATGCCTCTGTTCATGTTACTTTCTAATTGAGATGTATTTGTCCTGCTACTCGACTGATATCGACTATGGATTGCTCACTATATTCTGTTTGATATAATGTTTTAATATGCACTGATTTTTGATATTTCTTGTTATGTTGTTACACCTGTTTGCACTACTGTTCTATTTTATGTATGTTTGGGACTTCAGTCTTGATCGCATCAATTTACCTGCGCTTAAATGCAAGAACTCTCCTCAATCCCCAGTTCAAAAGACAAATTGATACTGAACGCCAAAATTGTTTTGCAACTATTGCTTTACCCATGCTCCTCTGTGATGCCCATAAGGCTGTTATCCAAGGTAGCCTGATTAGAGCTGCCTCATATGCTCAAAATTGGTTGCAAAACTAGATCCACAAATTTATAGGCTCTGCAAGGGACTAAAGTAACCTATTAACGCTAAAGGTGAGCTAAATCTCCTGCTTTCCGCTAAGGCAGAGGACTCACTTAAATGGTGAGACCAAATTTTCTACGAAAAGGGGGATAAGGTGGACAGGTTGCTAGCTTCCAGACTGAGGACAAAACTTTCGCAAAACAATGTCCTTACCATCAAATCGCATATAGGTAAAATTACACATGACCCTAAATCAGATCACAGAGGAGTTCAGACGATTCTACAGTAGACCCTATAATATTTCACAAACTGTGAGCCTCCTCTTCTCCCCGAATCGACTCAGTGCTGTGCAGTCTACCCAGGCTTTCTCATGGTGCACTCAAGGTACTGGTTGCTGAATTCATATCCAAGAATCTCAAATTACATTATTAAAAAGGCAACAGGCCCTGATGGCTTTGTTATACACGTCTAGTTGCTATCCAATAACGATTGTCGAATCCCGACGTGTGGTTTCAAAGCACAAAGTAATTCAATCGCTAAAAGTAGCAGAATAACAAGTCAGAATAAAATAAGTACAGTCGTTATTTATCGCAGGCGCTCTGGTTCCAGTGTACAGTCATTCAGGTCTGAAGGCTGTGGTCAAGAAGACTGGTCACTAGGTCCAGAGCCCCTGCTTATATATAGTCAGAGAGTATAGTAAAACAATGCAGATGGTGTGGCTTGCTTCTATTGGTCCAGGCTTCAGGAAGGTCCAGTGTACTGCAGGTCATAGGCCAGTTCAAACCAAAATATCCAAAGGTGGGGGTCAGCTCTCCAGGGGATGCACTCCGATTTTCCCACCAAGAATGCAGTTTCAACTAGTCTATTTGCATTATACAGTGAGTATCACTTTAAACATTTATTTCCTAACATCGCTAACTAGAGTATGCAATGTGCAATCTCTTCGGCGAATGAACCGTACAACTGCTAATGAATAGGGGGCTAAAATGATACTAAACTTGACATAGTTCCTGCAACCTGAACCTTTGGTTTCACTAACATGTATATAACTTATAATACTAAACATAAATACTACTATATTTCGACATAAATAACTATGTGTTGCAACTACAATTAATGTGTACTAATTACAAATGTGTATGTTCGTGTGAATGTGTGTAAAAGTGTAAAACCTGTTATTGCCACATGTTGTGGCTTTATACGCCCCTCCACGCCGTATCGTGCTCTAAGCATAATTTCAGACAAAGACAACCAAGTTTGCTCGATATCAATTGAAATGACTTTATCCAGTTTGCTGACTTCTACAGTTTCATAGCTACTTACTACAAAACATGAACTCATTGCTCGTGCCTTATCTTGTTGTGTGCAACAATGTGTTAAAAGGTAGTTCCATCTCCAAAGAGGAAGGCTCTTGAAACTAGAATTGTTGTAATCCCTAAGATCCAATCAACTGCGCTTATTAACGACCTATCTCACTATTGAACACTAATGTTAATATTTATGCAAAGGTTCTTGTAGAGCATCTTATTGCTGTTTTGCCTCAACTGATTCATAATGATCAGGTAGACTTTATACCAGCTAGGCAATCTTGTGATAACACCAGGTGGCTCATTAGCCTTATTCATTGTGTTTATTCTAGAAAAACTAAGGCCCTGGTAATTTCTCTGGACTCAGAGAAAGCATTCAATCAAATTGGTTGGCTGTTTATGCTAGAAACCCTCAAGAAATTTGTCTTTGGTAGAGACTTCAGTGGATTTATGCTTTGTACTCATGTTCATCGGTCAGGGTCTCTTTTAATGGCGTATTGTCAAATTCTCTTCATATTACTAATGGCACAAAGCTATAAAGTAAATTTTTCAAGACGAAATCCATTGTGCTTCATTTACCCCTCCTACCCTAGAACTCTTGAACAGCAATTACAATTTCTTCAGGCAACATGCTAAAATCAAATATTTGGGGATCTATATGACCTAGAAATATGGAACTCTTTAAACAGAAAATTTTCGGTGAAAAATTAAATCAATCAAACTGTTCAGGAAGCAAAATTAATTATTTTATTTTTTTTAACTTTTTATTTAGCAGTTGGATATAAAGCACAACAGTACATGTCAAAAACATTATCCAAGTACCAGGAATACAAAATGTAAAAGCTCAGGTAAGAAAAATAAAAATAAAAAACATATAAAAATAACAGAAAACATATAAATATAGTTTTCACAACAAGGTACATTTCAGGAAGGAACTGGGAGTTTAAGATCTACAAGGTGATTATTAGATTAGGAAATTTTCCCAATTGCAAAGGTAAAACCTGTACCATTGTACATATCAAGTGTATAGAGCAAACTGCCGGAGTTTTTTATTTTTTGTTGGGGGTAAATGGGGAAGGGGGTTGAAGGGAAGGGGAAGGCGGCAAAGATTGGAAAAAGAAGGGGAGGGGAGAGCATCTAAAACTTATAAGAGGCCTGGCATAGAGCTGTTGTTAAAGCTATACCAAGGATCCCACACTTTGTGGAACGTGGGAACTGTGTCATGGAGAAGACTAGTCACATATTCCATGGATGCAGTGTGCCAAGTTCTTTTCATAACACCCTCTCTAGAAGGTTGTGAGGCCTACTTCCATCAACTAGTTATTTGTAGCTTAGCTGCATTATATATGTGCCGGACAAGCTTATCCGATGCCTTAGTGATGCCTTTGATAGGTTGGTATAGAAGCACCGAAAGTGGATTCTTAGGCACATTGATTGAAGTAACCTGTCGAACCAATGTTCTTACATCATCCCAAAATCTTGACACCAGAGGACAATCCCACCAAATGTGAAAGAAAGAGCCCACCGCCCCACAGTTACGCCAACAAAGATCTGAGGTGTGGGGGAAGATAGAATGAAGTCTCTCAGGGACCACATACCATCTGGTATAGATCTTGTATGTATTTTCACGGATGGCTGTATTAATGGATGACCTCGAAATCCTTTCACGAATGAGCGACCATCTCTCCTCGTCCAGGGTCACCCCAAGATCCTGTTCCAGTGCCTGCTCAAACGGTTCCATAGAAGGAGATGAGGAAGACACGAGAGAGCTATACAGGATCGATATATAGCCTCGACGACCCAGACTATAAATACAATACCTCTCAAAGGGTGTTGGTAACCGCAACTTAGATGATTGTGTCTTGGCTTTTATAAAGATTTTGATTTGCATATAGTGAAAATATAAATTGCTTGGAAGAGCGTGTCTCTCACTCAAGTCTGCAAAGGAGCGTGGGGCATGCTCACCCATCAGGTGAAATAATCGATCTAACCCCACTTTCCTCCAAGGGTAAGCAAAAGCCTTAATGCATCCCTGTGGGAAACGAGGGTGTCTCCATAGCTGGGTGAGAGGCGAAGGGTAGGGGGCCAGTGCATATTTTTTGTTCAATTTATCCCATACCTCCAACGTAAAACAGATGGAGGGCGTAACAGTGGCTGAGGCTGGTCTGACGCTCCTGGGTATCCAATGTAAAAAGCGCACTCCTATATCTGGAGACAACAATTCTTTAATATCCACCCATTTCTTGAGTCCTAATGGTGAGAGCCAAGAAATGAAATAAGTCAGGTGTGTGGCTTGGTAATATTTGTCAAATAAGGGAAGGCCCAGGCCACCATTATATTTAGATTTAGCTAGACAAAGTTTACTACGCCTGGGTCTCTTGCCCTGCCACACAAACTTGCCACATATAGATTGAATAGAGCTTAGGAAAGAATCAGGGACCCTGACCGGTAGGGTCTGGAATAAGTATAATAGTCTGGGTAAGATATTCAGAGAGAACCCCAGGTCAACAAGTCTTGTTTGAGGAGAACATCATCTGCAAACAACGAAATCTTGTATGGTCTATTCTTGACCTGTATTCCCTTCACATCTGGGTTCAGTCGGATCTGAGCAGCAAGTGGTTCAATGCATAGTGCATAGATAAGAGGGGAGAGAGGGCACCCTTGTCTCGTCCAATTAATAATGCCAAACACAGATGAGCTCAAGCCATTTGTCGACACAGAGGAGGATGGATTATGATATAGAGCTTGAATACCTTGAAGAAAATTACCAAAGAATCCAAAGGATTGGATGGTTTGAAACATAAATGGCCAGGAGAGCCAATCAAAGGCCTTCTCTGCGTCTAACGCTAAAATGACAGAAGGAAGTTTGGTTTGGTTTATGTAGGAAATCGAATCTCTAGAGTTCTCCTGGTGTTGTCCAGAGCTTGCCTATTTGGAACAAATCCAACTTGATCTGGGTCTATAAGGTGCGACAGATGATTGTTCAACCTATTTGCCAGGATTATGGCAAATAGCTTAATATCCGTGTTTAGCAGTGAAATGGGCCGGTAGTTAGCGCAAACTGTGGGATCCTTATTGGGCTTGAGAATTACTATAATATTGGAACGTGTGGTATCTCTATGATACTGCTCCCCTCGTAAAATTGAGTTGAAAATAGAAAGTAAGTGCGGAGTCAGAATATGCTTAAAAGTTTTATAGTATGAAGTGGTGAGTCCATCAGGACCAGGAGCCTTGGAAGTCTTTTGGGATTTAAGAGCTGCCTTAAGCTTCTCCTCACTGATGTCCTCATTCAGTTTAGAAGCTATGTTCTTGTCTAGTTTTGGAAGGTTACACGTCTTTAGGAATTGTTGGATAATAGACGGTGAGGGGGGCGAAGGGGTGTTCTCTTTATTCAGATTATATAAAGATTTGTAGTAACTATAAAAAGAGTCGTTGATAACTTTTGGGTCGTAATTCAACATACCTTTTTTGTCTCTTACTGCCATTATTGCCTAAGCAGCTCGTTTTGCTTTCAGTTTATTTGCTAGCATAGTATCAGACTTGTTACTTTTCTCATAAAATTTTTGATTGAGCCAACGGAGGGATATTTCGGTCTTTTCCGCTAACAAAGATTGGATTTCACCTCTAATGGAGAGAATTTGCGTATAAACTAGTTTTGAATGATTATGTTTATGAATATGCTCGAGCTGTTGCAATTGGGCAGTGAGAGAATTTAGTTTCAAAGTTTGTTGTTTTTTTACGAAAAGAAGCAAACTTAATGACGGCCCCTCTAATGACTGATTTATGCGCCTCCCAAATTGTGGGAAGAGAGGTGTCAGGCGTCAGATTAAGGTGAAACTATTCTTGAAAGTGAGACCCCATCTGCTCTTTAAACACGGGCAGTTTAAGCAAAGATTTGTTTAATCTCCAGGATGAGCTGCTTTTAGATTTATTCAACAGATCAAACAAAGCCGTGACTATTGAGTGGTCCGTCCAAGGGTTGAGGAGTATGTCAGTGTGAGTGAGAAGTTGTATAACTTTACTACAACCCATAATCATGTCAATTCTGGAGTAGGAATTATGTGGGTGTGAGTAAAATTTAATTATTTTATGGTTGGGTAGAATGTTAGCACTCAAGTTGAATGTCCAACCACTTCTTCTCTATCTTTTATAGACCCTCACAGTCTGGGTACCTAGATCTACTTTGACATAATTACATGGTTCTCACAATTCGCGTGGAGAAATAAGCCCCCATGTACCAGTTGTTCTACCTTGCTTAGGACCCATTTAATGGTGGAAGGTGCTTTCCAGACATCTGTTTCTACTGTCTTGCGACTCACCTGAATCAGGCCATACCTTGGTTTGTGGGTAAACATGGCCTTAGATGGGTAGACCTGGAATCCGCCTTCTGTAAAATGCCTTCTCTGGCAACAGCATTGGGTACTCTAGCAGGTGGTAAACACTCCCTGTTGAGATTGCACTCGGTCACTGCTTTTACTTGTAAAATATAGGATCACTGCAAATTTCATTCTGAGACCACTTTAGTCCCCCCCTCCCCATCAGGCCCCTCTGTTAAATTTCTGACTGCTCTCCAGAGCAATGTTTCCCTCAGATCCTATCTTGGCATAAGAGAGGAATCAAGATGGTTGGCGATATCATTGATCCCACCCTCTGCAGCCGGTTGACTATCCTACAGAATATATTATCCCTGATATGACTAGGTCTCTGACTCCACTGAAATTTCTCTGTGCACATATCTCTCTCCCAAAAGGCATTTTCTCCATTCTTTACCGGAAGAAGAAACCTGGACCACAGTGAGGGAAAGGGTCCCTAAAGCCTCAATTTCTTCCCTTGCAAAGGAGAATGCCCATAAAGTATACTTTAGGTGGTACCTGGTTCCAAAATTGTTAAAAAAGATTTATGGTACAATCTCTGAGCAATGCAGGAGAGGTTGCAGTTGGATAGGAGCTTTTCTCCATATCTAGTGATCCTGTCCAAAGATTACTCCGTTCTGAGATAGGGGAAAGCAACCTTATTAGCAACATTACTGACTTAACGTTTTCTAAATTCCCCTGGTCCTTTCTTCTTGGCTTTCCACTGGAGGGGCTGGATAAGTACTCTTTCAGTGCAAACCCTCAATGGGGCCAGATGCTTGGTTGCTAAACAATAAAAGTGTCCAAAATTCTTCTCCAGACAACAACTTGTCAACAAAATATGGTATTTGGTGGCTATGGAAAAAAATCTTTGTATACTTAAATAACAATACCCATAAATTCTCCCAAATTTGGTTTATTTATAACATCATATTTACCCTAAGAAACCCTTCTCAAGACATTTCAGACCTTTTCCTTTAGTCTTAGCCAATCATCTGGTTTCCTGGTTGTAAAAATGTATGCCCTCAGTGCCTTTGGGCACTGGGGACCCTTCCTCCATCTCCCACCCACCCCCTCTCCGTTTCCCCTCTTAAAGTATACTGTTGCACATTTTTTATTCTATTCAGTTCTTTTATGTTTATCATTTTCATCATTACTGGATATATGAAGCAATTGATGTTTATATTCTTGCTTCATTTACTCTAGGTATGATGGTTTAAATCCACTTCTGATCTCTACCTTAAACCCTTGATCACTAACTATTGCCCTGCAAGCTACCATCTTAGACATAATGACAAGAGATGCCCTAAAGCCGTATGCACTTAAATACATTGGACATGATTCATTAAGGAACTTAAATTAAGAAGTTTCTTATTTAAGTCTCATGGACAAGGGGTGAAAATTACTTTTCTGTTTTGCACATAAGTTAAATACTGACTGTTTTTTCATGAAGCACATAAATACTTGATAGCTTATTTGTACACTGAAATTTAAAGTTGATATTTGTGTGCTACATGAAAAAACAATCAGTATTTAACTTATGTGCAACACAGATAACTAATTTGCAACCCTTGCATTGTAACATGGTTTTGTCCAGGAGACTTAAATAAGAAACTTCTTAATGTAAGATCCTTAATGAATCAAGCCCACTGTCTGTATGTGTGCCAGTAAGTGGCCTGCTTGCAGACAGGGAAGTAATGTCTAGCCAGATGTAGATGGTGGGGATTTTTATGTACTGTTTCTGATATGATTGCTGAACCAGCGTTGGAAAGGTTTTACCATCCTGACAACAGGCAGTAAACAGGTAAATGGTTCAGCATACCTGTGTCGAATTCCTGTTAATGCTGTACCTTCTCACAATATATATATATATATATCTATATATATATATATATATATATACACACACATACACACACACATATACATACACATGCACACACACCTATAAATATATATATATATAAAAAAATATATATATATATATATATATATATATATATATATATATATATATATATATTTGCATAACCTCAAGAATTTTGTCTTTTATCACTAATAATCTGTATAATATCAAATAATTTGCTAAGCAAAATGCATTAGGTAAGGTATATGTTAATCTACTAAAAATAACATAGAGCCAAATAAATTTCATGTAGAATTTACGGAATAGAATTGGCTCCGACCTAAACAAAACACAGTGCTGAATGATGGAAAGGAACAAGAACAGAAGATAAGAGATCAACATCAACATACTGTCAAGTGAAGTGAGATAAAGTGTTGTGTACATAATTGTAAAACACACCAGAAAGAAATGGCAATGATAACCAATGCTTAAAATACTTATTTTGTCAGAACATAAAATAAATTGCTCACACATCTGTTGAGATTATTAAATGTAAAATTGTAGTGCTTTTAATTTGCAGTCCATAATTAAAATGTTGATAGCGTTAAGTGATACTATACTGATAAACTACTTCTGGGTCAATAAATTTCAAATATTACAAAACACAACAATAATGATCATTTATTTTGAAACTATTTAGAGCATTTTCTTGGTGGTCTTAGTTTCAGATTTGCCTCATGAATTGTATTGTATTGTGGTTTTAACTATCTACACAAAAATGGATCTTACCATATGCAGCACAATAATTACATTTAAAAATAAAAAAATGATGAATATTTTCTAGATTAAAAAAATAAATAAAAATAGGCTAAACAACTGTATAATAAAGGTGGTCAGTTAAAAAAAAAACAAGTGCATACTGTTACATATAAGTAAAAGCAGAATTCAAGAAGCCAATGGAAGTTGAACATTAATATTGTAGAAGCAGTAGAAAAAATTATCAGTCCAGTTTTGTCTTTCTATTACTGTTGTGCATATATTTATCAATGTTGAATTACAGCCTTGAATTTAATTCTGACAATAGAATACAAACGTTTTGTGTGGGTTTGATCAAAATGTACTTGCAGCTTTTGATTGAATTGGACTCATACATGTTTTTTACTCATGCATTTATCTTACAGAAGTAATAGAATAGAAAAGGATAAAAAAACATTAGCACTACTCACATATTTCCTGCTATATTTCTATGTCAAAGCTGCAGCCATGCACCCCAAATCACTTGCTCTAACCCTGCTATAAAACAACTATAGCTACAAGTTCAGCACTAACTCTTCTTTGAAGCAAACAAAACCATGCAGTAATGGTAGTTACTCAAGCCAATCACAGAGGGACATATAGAGGGACATACCCACCCTCCCAAATTACATGACAATTCAATCTCCATTAAACCTGCCAAGGTACCCTTTGCTTCACTTAAATCATCTACAAATGGACATGCCCTATCCAAATGCATCAAAAGTCTGTAGACAAAACTACAGGCCCAACAAAATTGAAAAGCAAAACACTTTTGAAACTCCCTGGATCCCTTCCAACAGAGACACCTATTGAAAAAATTTAAATAAATTAAACACACACACACACACACACACACACTTGTTTTTATTGCATCATGAAGACCCATGGCTGGAACATGGTGAATAGAGACACCCCTTTCCTAATGCCCTGTCGATAGAACAATAATAGGGGTATGAGACATCCACATTCCCGCATACATAAATTAATAAATAGTAACGGTAGGAAAAATTTTGTGTGTTCTGGCCATGTGAGGACATCTGCATGCCCGCTTACACAGAGTCCTAGCCATGGAGGCAACATCCCTGTTCAACCACTTTGCATCATTTCAACAAGTTTGATTCCTCTTTAAAGCTGTTATGCGGTTCTTTATGTAGAATTTCACCCCTGACCAGTTCCGATCTTTCAGTATGGATGGCTCCGCAAAATACAGAGAAGGCAAAGTTCTTTTGCCTAGCAGAACTGTGCTACACCTACATGTGGAAGCCATGGCTGGGCACTGGTCCCGTGTTGCCAGGTCCATACACCACCTCTCTTCTGACATGGAAGTGTCAACTAAATGCTTGGGCACTTGTCCCTCTGTCATGGGGGATTGCTCATGATCTGACATGTCGCTCTGTGGCTGGACCGGTTCGGAATAGAAACAGATATGTAAATTACCAAGGTCAAAGTCAAAAGCATACATAAGATACCAGATTTTCCACTTACCATCCAGATGAATGTGCATCTCGTCCAAATTCTTGCCTTTGAATTCAGCCAGTCTGTCACTCTCGAGAGCCATTAACAGTTTGCTGATCTTGGCATGTTGGAGGGTACCTTCTGAGAGTCGGTAATACTGCCAGCGCACCCTAATATTGCGCCCGAGGAAGTTCTGCGTTGTTTTCAGTTGAGAGAGTGGCAATGTGCTTCCGAAGCTTTGTGGAAGACAGAGTGTGGGGATGCTTGGCCCCACACTCTCAGGCAAACGTATGCAATCGGATCCTCTGAAGTGTGACAAGGCAGCTGTTCTGTTGAACATCTACAAAACAAATAAACCTCTAAATGGCGCCGATATGGTTAAATATTATAATATATAGCATGTACAGAAGGTCAAGCAGCTGCAGATACACAGGTGGCTGCACCCACCTGAAAAACACAGACCCGGAGCTTTGCAGAGCTGCACACTTGGTCGGTCCCACACGCGGTTGCCAGCCGCAGAAATCGCCGGCTCTACAGACTCAAACCATCCGGTCATATACAGATAAGTCTGTCTCTGCTCTTTTATGGAATACTCGGATATTGTTGTAGCTGTAATTATCAGTCATTAAGCACTGTGTTTCCATATTGGTTAATAACGAGATAGGAGTATATCTCCTTACACATCCGTAATAGACTACAGTGCATGAAATTGGTTTGTTTCTTTCTCTAATTCAACACTGTCAGAGACAGCGAATATACGCTACATCGTTGCTGATGTGAGAGCTGTGCAATACAGACTATTACAGTGGATTATATCAACATACACGTTGTTTGCACACATGTATATGTACCAATAAACTAATTTGCATATTCATTATATACCATCTATCCGCGGACTGCAGAACCGTAACAGCTTACTCAGATATCTGGATGTTATTGATTATCTGATCACGACTATCATTATCACGGATGATTGTGTTACTATATTTATCCCCCTCTCATATGACCATTTGTATGCTCACATGTATATAGTTAATATAGTTACTATCGAGACAGCTGTCCTATTTAATCACGTTATAGTAGCGCTACTTGTTAACTGCATATGAGCTTTATGCATTATTCACATCACAGTGCACTGTGATATATCCATTGTGGGGTATGAGATGTTTATAATATAGGTCATTTAGCATTAGAGGTTTTTCACTTCATGATATTGTAACTTAATAAATTTTATTTTTTTATTATTATTATTATTCGTGACCCAGACCACATTTTTCTATTGAGACAGTTGGGTCTGTAGCGCTGCATTTTTTGTTCTGTCGAACATGTAGATATTTTGGCTACCCACTCCAAATTTGTCACACTTTTCTGCGAGAAGTTCCATTGCAGCTTGCATGGCTGGTGTCAGCAGGATGGGGACTTTTCTCCCTCGTTTTCCTCAGATTTCAATGCAAATGAAGTGCCAGCAGAGCTTCACCTCAACCTCAAAAAGCGCTAGGGACGCATCTTCGTGGAGATCCGAGATATCTCTTGAGGAGAAGGTAGTCAACAACATTTTTGAAACTTCCACTTCCCTTCTTCAATTGAACAAGATCACCTGTGCTAGAGTGACTTTTGCAAGTAATGCCAAGTGGTTAACCGTAGGCTCGGTGGGTAGCCCATTTTGGTAGGCTTGCTGCTTCCCATCGAAGTGCAATGCATCTTTTTCACATCTTCTGTGAAAGGTAAGAGGTGAGACATGTTCCACTTGGACTCCTTAAGAGTTTTCAAGGCAGCCTATGAGATCAACTTGTTCCAGCTGGCCTCATATAGCTTCCTCAAATTTTGTGTGTTTTCAACCACAGCAGTGCAGCCCTCCATCATGGCTTGGCACTCCACAATGCTCGCAATGTTTTGCAGGCCGTGCCCGATCTTGAGTTCCAGCGAGGGCATCTTAAATGTACCTGTCTCCTTGTCTTAGCCAGTTTCACAGCGTATACTACGTGCAGAAAGTTTGATGGTACGGTAAAGTCTTCCATCCTCTCCAAAGGGGTAGCTCTTCTGGCTTGTATCAGTAGCCTGCCCATTTCTCTAAGCTTCTGATGGATGTACTCATGCCTGCCAACATCTGATTCGACCCGGTTGAACAGATGCTGTCCCATCTGCATGATGCATCGATCATTTTTGACTGCAAGTGAGACTTCATCCTGGGTCATGTCACTCAAGAGCTTCAAAAAGCCATCACTGAAATCAGGTGGAACAAGCTGAGCAAAGGCTCGGACTCCATTCTTGTCAGGTGTGAGCTTGTTGCCCCTTCAGTTTAGCTCACATCTCTGCCACATGTATTTCCTTCCAAACAAGCCCTGGCAGGCTACACAGTTCATGAAGCCTTCAGCATCCATCTCTTTGTCTGGAAGTTTGCATGTGAACAGAACGCCACCGCCTGCCCTAAGTACCGCAGCATTGTGTGCAAAGTTGCCCCTATTGTGAACATGTGCCATTAGCATGCACCTTTCTTTCGAATGCTTGGGGAATTTCAGTGCCCAGGCTTTTTCAGTCTCATTGCGGTGAACAGGCTACACGTGCCGGGCAATTTTTAAGAGGGGCAGTACTGCTTTTTGTTATACGACCTGGAGCCTTCACTGTTTTTGGATAGCATTTGGACAGACATTGCGTTGTCTTTCCGACCCTCTGTGTTTAAAACATGACTAGCAGAAGATCAAGAATAGTCGTACATAGAACTCAACTCTGGGTACCTGCACTATGCTGCGCTGGTGGGCAACGGGGCATCACCGCTGGTGTCTGAATTGGTCTCCTTCGAAGTGTCAGGGGCATACTCCACTCCACTGCTCTCTGAGCTATAGTCGGAGCTACTGGTGGGCTTTGTCATGCTTCACTGTCCCCGCTTTACCTTCAGCAGCAGACGGATTCGACTGCGTCTTTACTAACTTGGTGTACAAAGCGCCGCAGGATGGAGTCACTTCCACTTGTCCTAGAGAACAATGTGCTGAGGAAAAGGGCCTGAAAACTATCTGTGTCACTTCCAGATTTATGTGAACTGCCTTGTATCCCCACCAGAGATAACAGCACCTCAGATTCATTGCAAAGCTGATTAGGGTCTGCATAGCCTTTAGAGAATTTGGGGTATGCTTGCCTTCCAAAAATTTAGGTGGCTACTGTATCCAGTAGTGATTAATCTGCATAGCAAACAGATATTTGGGGGTTTGTATTTTATAGCCAACAGGGAATTTACAGTGTATAGGCGACAAAGAAGTGAGTTCTAAATTGAATAAAAATCAGATGCTGGTTACAGTGAGTATTTACAGTTGGAAGCAGTTGTGTCCCTAATGTTTGTAGAAAAAGTGTATTTACATGCATATGTTTAGTCAGGCTCATCTCAAGATGTGTGCCGCTCAAGTAATGTAGAATGTACTCCAGACAAATATCATTCCTAAAGTGTTTATACTTAAGTCCAACAATAGCATAGAGATAATGTAGAGATCTTATTTAACAGTGTTAGCTGTAAATTCTAAAGAGGGGTATTCAATTAGGTTTCCGGTCTGCGGTAACGCAAGTTACCGCGGAACCTGCACAGTATTGCCGGTAATACGGTAACCCAATAACGCAGATTTTCCTACGCAACCCTATGGTGTGCACATGAAAAACCACATTATTGCGGTACCGTGGATTGACTTCGCCGCCCGTTCTGGCTCGTTCCCGTGGACCGGAAACCTAATTGAATATGCCCCTAAAATTGCATTACCCTATTTGTACATAATTTAATAACGTAATTAAGTGTCATATCTGGAGAATATTATCTGGATGGCTATTAATACATGCAAAAGTCTCATTTTCAATATAAAATGCAATTAAATGCGAACACAAATACAATAAAATTAAATAAATAATACAAATAAAATAGAAATAATTAAAAAAAACAAATTACAATTTTAATTAAAATCAAACATCTGTTCTTTTTCCCTTTAAAAAAATACAGTTGACTCTTTCTTTTCTGCACTAGTTCAAATAGAAATGTCAATTACGTTTTTAATGTTTGTTGACTGCTTTTACTGTTTTATGTATTTGAGACAATGCTATTTTTATTACAGAGAACATGAGACTACATTCAGCTCTAAGAAAACTTTAATTGTACCTGAAAATAAAATTTGAAAATTAAATTCCCATTTTTCCAATTTCAAAGTAATTCCTTACTGTGTAAAGGTCTAACATAACCTAATTTAACTCATCTTAATGTCTTTGTCTCATATTATCATGCTAAATAATAGTTTTACTCATTGTGAGCTTGGTCATATAGCAGTAACCAGAAATGTGTGGTGTGATTATTATGGATGTATTTAGAGAGATTTGTCAAGCATTTGACATATGGTATTCTGCTAAATGTCTAATTTATAGTTGAATATACAATGCATGCAATCTTTACATGTGCATGTATAACTGACACTTTAAACATACCACTGACAATTTTAAGGGAATCTTGTATTGGCAATTAAAAGTGCATTGGTGTCTTTAATACATCAAGTAGGGATTTAAAATTCAAATGTGAGAATATAACACATTAAAGGAACCCTTGTTATTACCCTTTGCATTAATCCGCCATACTACAGTTCCCAGGGAAAACTTTTTAATGTAAAATACTAGAATATCTGCTATAACTTTTGTGAGTATCTGGTAGAAAACACCAATACAATGGAGAGTTTTAAAGAGAGTGTAGACAAAATCGATTACCAATGTTTTTCATAAAAATACATGCATGATGTAGGGCAGCACAGTGGCTTAGTGGTTAGCACTTCTGCCTCATAGCACTGGGGTCATCAGTTTGATTCCCAATCATGGCCTTATCTGTGTGGAGTTTGTATGTTCTTTCCATGTTTGCGTGGGTTTCCTCCGGGTGCTCCGGTTTCCTCCCACACTCCAAAAAAACATACTTTTAGGTTAATTGACTGTTATCAAATTGACCCTAGTCTCTGTGTGTGTGTATGTGTGTGTGTGTGTGTGTGTGTGTGTTAGGGAATTTAGACTGTAAGCCCCAATGCGGTTGGGACTGATGTGAGTGAGTTCAGCGGTGTACAGCACTGCAGAATTAGTGGTGCTATGTAAACAGCTGATGATGATGATGATAATATATTGGTAGTTCTAAATGTACTACTGGAATATTTTTTTTTTTGTCATCAGAACATTCTTTAAAATTCTTAATCTGCTAATATTGTACAATCTACATTAGTGGGAAATGTTAATGGCAGTTGCAACAGCATTCTATGGTTCAGCTATTGGCCACAGCACAGCACTTCAGGGAGCTGGAAGGTACCTGCCTCACATGTTAAAAGATATTGGGTGCCTCACAGTGCTGAGGCTAAGGGTTCAATTCCTAGCATGGCCCTATTTGTGAATAGTTTGTATGTTTTACCCATCCTGCTCCAGGTACTCCAATTTTCTCCAGCACAGTCCTAAAACCTACTTGTAGGTTAATTGGTTTCTGACAAAGTGGATCCTAAAGTGTGTGTATGATAGAGAATTTACGCTGCAAGCACCAATGTGGCAGGGATTGATGTGAATGGTTCCATAGAATAGCAGCTGAGCTGAGCATGCCCAATATGGCTGTGTCCCTATTGGGAGAAAGATGCTATGTAAATTAAGAATTAAATATTATTAGAAATATTCTATGGCACGTATCCTAGATGTAGAACAATCATATATTCAGGGAATATAATTTCATTCCAGACACTTACACACAAATTTTATTATATAGTATGAAGAGAAAACATGATGGGACTGATTCACCTTTGAACGCAACTTGCACGCAAGTTTCGTTTTTAAAATGAGCATGGTACTTGAGCAAGCATATGTGCAATATCAAGTCCTATCACAACTAATGCAAAAAAAATTTATAAATTAAATCATCAAGTCATAATACTATAATCATTAATAAAAATATGTGTTTTAAAAAAAACAAAACAAAAAACACTTTTTTTTACCTTACATACATTGATTGGGATGTTCTTTTTTTAAACTGCAATATTTTTATTGAAACTTTTAATAAACATTAGGAGTACAGAAAACAAAAAGGAGCAGGCAAAGTTCACAATAGGTGGAAAGGTAAAGGGGGGTATATAGTGGGGAAGGAGCACAATAACTGACATAAAACAAAACAAATCAAATAACTGAAGGGAGAAAGAGAGAACACTCCACTACACATGAAAGCAGAAACTCTACCTCAATCCACATTGCATAAAAGAATGAATGGAAGTAATAAAGGTTCCAGGTGTTTTATCTGCTCAGCCGATGAAAGCATAGCAATACGATATGGGCATTAAGGGTCCCCCTAAGGGGTACGAGTTTGAGGCGGCAGGCTAAGAGCCAGAACCAGCTCCATCCGTGGTATATTCATGCCATCTAAGCCATTTCATGAGGGGGGAAGAGTCTGCAGCTAAATAGGGCACACCCATGATTTTCATCTCAAAACTGTATTATACTTTAGAGATAAGTTTGCAAAGGGGTGGAGGCAAGGGTTGTTTCCATAATTGAATTATCGCTGCCCCAGCAGCAATAAAAATGTGACACATCAAATATCTATTACTGTGTAGACCATGGGGAGGCAGAGATGGTGGAGAAAGGCCATGTCAGGGGAAGGGGAAATGGTAGAGTTGAGTATTGCGCCAACCAAATCAAAAGCTTCCTACCAGAAAGGCAGTATTATCGGACACAATTAAAATATATAAAAAATATCCCCTTCCAAAGAGCAATTTCTCAAACCAAGCTTTGAAGAGGATGGCCACATCATATGCCAGTTCACTGGAGTAAGTTATAGTTTATTAATAAATTCTATGTGCATTTCCAAGTGATTGAGACAGAAGGACATCCTAAAAGACTCCTGGAAAATATGTTCCCACTCAATAGCGGAGATATCCCAGTGGATGTCCACCTCCCATTATATTTGGACCCCTGACTTCTGAATATTTACCAGTGCCACAATGAAGTTTTACCAAAATATTATGCTAGCCTAACAGTACCAGTCAGGAAGAGACAACACCCAGTGTCTAACCTAAAGTTATTTATAGAACTCATGGTGAGGAAGCTGATACAGTTCTCTTAAGTGTGCAAAGGAAAACAGACCCCGATAGTCTACTAAATGTCCTAGCATCAGAATGCCCCTCTTACACAAGGATAAGAGGGACAAATCAGCTATCATCCCCAATATCGCTTACAAATAAATATTTCTAATTGCAAACTTGATGCCCTCTTACCTGGCACACATTCTATCCCACACCACCAAAGAATCCCTACTCAGAAGCAAGTAGGCTGCATGAACCCATAACAAGTCCACCTAGGGAAAAGAAGGAGTGAGCACTTTCTCTAGATTGACTCAAGACTTCCAACGATATAGATGAGACCAGTTAAGTAATTTTGAAAGAATGCATGCCTCATGGTATTAAGCAAGATCGGGCAATGCCAGTCCCCCCTGAGGCTTCCACAGAGTCATACAGTGGAATTCCATTTGTGGTGGATACATTTTCCAGAGGTAGGTTTTCATGAGGGCTGTTCATTTGGTCAGGAGCGGCAGTGGGAGAAGGAAGGGGAACATGCAAAAGATATACAGCATATTTGGCAAGAGCATCATCTTAAGGCTGGAATCGCATTTAGAACTACACCCTGAAAACCAAACTGTACAAGGACCTGTTTATATGTATGTCAAATGCCTTTTTGTCATCCAAAGTGAAATTAACCCTTGATGTCATGGACAAGTTCAATCAAATTGAAAATGCATCTAGTGTTTATCTAAGACCTGACATCTGGTAACAAATCCCACTTTATCCAGGTGTATCAGTGTTGGTTTAATGGGAGTACGCCTATTCACAATGAGTTTGGAAAAATAATTTACATCCGTAGTCAACAAGGCAATGAGTGTAAGAATGTTGTTCTTACAATCAGTGAGGTCCTTGCCCAGTTTGGGAAATACTATATTCCAGCATCTCCGCAGGAAAGCATCCCTTCGCCATACCAGCATTGTACAGATGCTCTAAAATGGGAGTCAGTTCCTCCTGGAACTTGGTGAAAAATTGATTTATAAAGCTATCAGGAGCCAGAGCTTTATCTTTAGGTGAGTATTTGTTAACCAATTGTACCCCTGACGAAGACCATAGGGCATTAAGACTATCTATAGTTCAAGGGTCGATGGTAGGAAGGGCATTCTCATCTAAAAAGGAGGCAATGTCAAGTGTATAAAGCTGGTCGGAGGTGGCATCATCCATTAAGTAATATAGGCCAGTATAGTAAGCGCCACTCTTGTCTATAAGCATATTAATTCCACTGCGGGCCTGCTGGCCCCTCATTTTCCTGGCCACTCTGTTCCCTGCTCCATAAATCTTCTGATAGAGTCGGTGAGAGAGCCAGAGGGGTACAGGCCATAAGAAGTTTTTGTAGCTGAGCACACACAAGCACCAATTCCAGTTTGAGATTGGGAGGGGCATAATTTATTCTGTGACTCCAAGAACCTAAGCTTAGATTCCAGATCGTGATGATGGTGCAGTTCTGCTTGTCTAAACCACACATCTTCTTGTAAAGCTACTCCTCAAATCACTGCTTTGAGAGAACACCAATGTGTGAAAATAGAGGTATTATCAGGAGCATTGGTCTGTGTAAAGAGCAGCAGTGCCTCCAGAAAGTGCCATATTGGCTTCCAAGGCCACAAATGGGAGCGAGGGAATGGGTAGACTTCCAGATCCAAACTACCAGAGTATGGCCTGACCACGAGATAAGGTGTATCCTCACTTTCAAACTGATGTGGAGAGCCCACGTATCTGATAGGATAAGATCTATTTATGAGTATGAGTTGTGCACCGAGATAAATAAGTTCATTCTCATTTCTCCAGTGTAGTAACCCTCCACCAGTAGTTTCCCAAACGCCAAAGAGGGATCTGATGAGTCAGTACATTGTCATACACCTACTTCTGTGTCCTATCTAGCTTAGAGGCAACCACTAGGTTAAAATCTCACAGAAGGATCAAACTACCCTGCTTATTTTTATCAATTAGCACAAGCGGCTTCCTCAAGAATGGGATCTGGCCAGAATTGGGAGAATAGATGGAAACTATCGTTACTAGCTTATCATCAAGAGTGTCTATTAGAATAAGATAACTGCCATTCTTATCTATAATTTTAAAAGAAAGTTTAAATGCTCACCGAGAGCTGACTAGGAGGGCCATTCCATTACATCTGTGAGAACCAGTGTCTGTAACAGGGGCCCTGGCCTCAAAGTTAGGCTCCTAGAGGGTCACAATGTTAACCTTGAGTTTGTAGAAAGAAGCCAAGGCTATCCTACGTTTGCTCAGGGAATTAAGGTTCCCAACAATAGGACAGAGAAATTTAACCATTTACAGAAGAATAAAAGAGCAGACATAGTAGAGACATTTGAGGGCTGAAGGATGGCAAATGAGGTAACAGGGAATTAGCCAAAGGGGAATGAGGGGAAGGCCGAGACAGAAACCATACTGTGCTCCAAAGGGCAGGGGAAAACAGGGGATAAACTCTTGGGATATGAAAACTGAAATAACTCAAGAACTAAGGTTAAAGACTTTGCTGAAAGAAAAAGATTCAGCAAAACAAGTAACGTGGGGAGGATGGCTTGGAATAACGGGCGCAGCCATTCATGTACTGCAAAAATGCAATTCAAAAGAACAAAAGCACAGAATTAGAAAACATCCTAACACAAACATTTAATGCCTGACTACACAGGGCTGGGTCATTAAGGAGAGCAATGCAAAAAAATAGGAGTAAATTTGATCCTGTACAAACCATGTTACAATGCAAGGGGTGCAAATTATTTTATTATTTTGTACATAAGTTTTATAATGGTTGCTTTTTCATGTCGCACACAAATACTTAATAGCTTTATTTTTGCACTGAAATTTAAAGATGATCTAGGACATGCCCTATGCCATCCTCTACCATCCTCTACCATAGAGATCACATGCATGAAATTATTTTTCTGGATCAGAAGTTTGACTGGAAAGTCCCAGCTATATGTGATTTCATTGTCTCTAAGAATTCTGGTAACAGGCTGGAAGGAGCGTTGTTTAACCACAGAGCCTGGAGAAAAGTCAGGAAATAATTGGAGGTCAGACAAAGTCTCCAAGTTTTCAGCCTTCTAGTTGTAATGATTGTCTCGTTTTCTGTAACAAAGAGAGAACTGAGGTGATGGATACACGTATTTGCCTGGTTTAGCGCAGAATCTAGCTGTTTTCCCGGTTTTCACCAAAAAACGCTGCAAGGCAGGATGAACTTTTGCAGCTGAGAACACGCAGGTTGCGGCCCTCTGATCGGCCACTAGGTATAACATAGCAGAGAGAAAGGGAAATCCGAAAGCAGGTCAGCTAGTCGAGGACTATTACACTGGCAGTAGCAATGTACAAAATCAAAATGCAGAAGGGAAGTCGTACAACAGGCCAGGATCTGGTACACAGGCAATAGTGCAGTGCAAAATCAGGATCCGAGAGAGAGTGGTCATAACAAGCAAGTACTGGCACATGAGGGGTTAACAGGCAGAAGCCCTATCTAATAAGGAATCACAAGGAAAGCCAAGGTCAGCAGCAATACAACATAACAGGGAGTCAGTCTAGATATGAATACCTGTTGCACTGTCACAGCTGCAATATCAGAGCTGGCTTATATACTCTGCAGGTTTGAATATGCCGCCTCATTCACCCAAACCAAGAAGTGCTAACCTCTACACAGAGGCAGAGGAAATCAGCAGCACAGGAATGTGGAGCAGGTACGTTTGTGACACTACTCTGCCTGCAGGATGCATACTTTTATGTGGAAGTAGTGCACACTCATAAGCATATTTCTAGCAAAAGTGTCAGGGCTAGCCTGTTGCCTAGGAAACCTATGGATACAGTCGATAAGCAATTCCTGATCTGTAATTGAAGGTAGGAGCTTATGGAATAAGTTGATGGCAAAGGATAAGAGGTCCACATTGGAAACTTGTTCCTGGATGCCCCGGATCTTGATTTTGTTTCTCCGGGACCTGTCTTACAGGTCTGCAAGCTTATCTTTTAACAGGCTCACCTTGGTTTCCAGTTGGTTATGTGCTGTAATAAGGTTATTATGAGATGACACCAGCTCCACCATTTTGAATCTCCAGTCATTTTGAATGACTCGTTCTGGTGCCCAGGTCCTCTACTTCCACTTGGATTTTTGTACGCATATCAGAGAGCAGGTTGGATTTGAGTTGCATCTTTTCAATGGTGACCAGGGCATCAGGGTCCGTAGAAGAGAGGGGATCTGCAAGTCTATGGGTGCTGTAGATTGGACCTCCCCCAATGAGTTTTGCCCCTCAGAGGAAGATGGAGTTGACCCTGACTTTTGTAATTTAATGAATTCCACCGATGGAGTGAATTTGCTGAGTTAGAGCCTTTTAGGAGCCATACTTGTTAGTAGTGAACCAGTGTGCTTGTGGACACTTGATCGTTTTTCAGACCCATAGTGATCACATTGATATCACTAAACTCACACTGACAGTGACTCTGGTGACATCATTGGGAATATTGACACAGTCGGTAATTTCTGAAGATTCATTAAAAATAATGCTCTAAACCTAAATATGTTTTGTACCAGTTCCAAGAGTCAGATTGTCATTGGACTGTATAATATTAACTGACAATTTTTTGCAGTTGGAATCTCACCTTCTGAATCCTTGATAACAGGCAGTCCCAGCATTTTCTTCAGGGCTGGCAGTGGGTGGTCAAACGGTCTTTATATGCATTACCTCCTGGAGCTTCACCACCATTGAGATGCTGGGATACAGGTTGTGAACTGAGCACTGACCCTTGTCAGCATTAGTGCCAACTGGGCCAGGATAGCTGAAGATATGGCAATTATATCCACCACCATTAAATATTGAAGCATCCCAGCAAATACTTAATATGCATTTATTTTAATATGGAACAAAACATGAAACAAACCCACCAATATACAAATATGGTATCCATGTAAAAGTTAGAGATTGCAAAAAACAAGTGGTGAGGCCGGTTGAAGAGTCAGGCCTGATTTATTTATTTTTTTTTTTTAGTGCAAATGCTGGAAAACTCATTGGGCCTGATTCATTAAGGAGAGTTAAGCAAAAAATTTAGTGCGTTTTCCTACTTAAGTTTTCTGGTCAAAACCATGTTGCAATGCAAGTGGTGCAAATGAGTTTATTATTTTGCACATAAGGAAAATACTGGCTGTTTTTTCATGTAGCGCACAAATACTTATTAGCTTATTTATACACTGAAATTTAAAGTTGATGTAGGACATGCCCTAATCCAACTATAAATCTGCCATCACATTTTAAATTTACCTCCCCCTCCTGCAACATGATTTTGCCTTACTTGCTTACTTTTGCTTAACTTTCCTTAATGAATCAGGCCCATTGAAATGAATGGGCAGTCCAAATGAGAAAAGTTCAGTCTTGTTTGCATCTGGATGCATTTGTAAACACATGCAAATGCATCTAGCACATATCAACTGTGAGTATACTGCATATATCCTGAATGTGATCCCCATATCAAAGCATTTATATGCACTTTGAAATGTGGTGTACACTTGTCTTTTTTTGGCACAAATGCTACGTAAGTGGGTATGCAGCTTAATGATGCCCCACAACATGTTTAGTCATTTATTTTTGGTTTATTTATTTTATTTTTAGTCATGCTGTTGCCCATATATCTGTCACTGCAGTTTAAAGAGTAATGCTAAAAATATACTGTATATTCCAGAAGATAAGTACTTGAAAAACAGAAGGATAAAATAACTAAATATGCATACTTCTTTCATTCAAGTTACAAAGCCCATCTGTATTATAAGTTACATCTAACAGCTTGTTAAATGTTACCACAGACAGATTCAATCTTGGCGAAATGATGAAATGTAGAACATTATTTACTATATCTCATTTAAGACCATAAGAAAACTAATGAATGCTATTTGTGCCACTCTTTATGTCTCTATGCAAGTGAGAAAACTATTTAAAACAAATAAAGTTAATTGACTTACCCATCAACTCCCGCAGAGAACAAATTTAAATAGGTAATGCAATATAGTTTACAATTATAATTATAAATGTGATTTTCTATATGAATATAGCATCTTTCTAAAGTATACTTTTACATTTTTATTGATATGGTGCAAGATCATGACTGGAGACCACTGGGCGAGCACTAGAAGTCCAGTGTCATTTCTTCACCCCCCTCTTTACTGTTATGAATAAAGTTTGCCTTTGAGAACAGGACAGGGATTCATGTAGAGTCATGCTGTAGCATCAATGTGGCTGCATGAGCCTTTACTGAATATCACTTGTCAATATATGCATGCAGTCAAAAGTAGAGTTCAGAAAAATAAGATTTAGGTAAAGATTTAAGGAAATATTGATAATAAGTTGGAGGATATGGCTGTCAGATTAGTAACAAGCCCAAATTGCTGGAAAACTCAAGGCCTTGAAAAAGCAGCCGAGCGAAACGCGCGTTGGCGTTTCAGGGCTCCTACATTCATTTTCTGCCTTGGGTCAATTTGGGCTTGTTATCCCCCTGATCGCTCCCCAGTTATTATAGGCAGGGAACTTATCACAAAATCCCGCGATCAGAGGGGAATTACTGCTGACCTCACCTTATTTGTGGCGTTTGTCTCCTATATTAAAGACAGTCTCTTATTACTATAGAGACAATTATTCATAGCGCTTTTTGGTTTTTTGGTGGACACGGAGTGTTGGCACCAAATACAGGTGATATTTTTCAGGTCTGGAATATACATAGAATATTACTAGGCAGAAGTTATAACAGTTTTCATTTAAGGTTCACTGTGACCATTTTGTTGCCCTATGACTTATTTAAGTCTGTGTGCATATAACTGTTTTTTCATCTGACTGTAGGAGCTCTTGCAACATAGTTTGCATTTTTAAATTGTATGGTATCACTGTTTGTTATATGTTATTTTAAATATTTCGCTCATTTCTCTACCCCCAGTTTTAATGCATATCATTAAAAGTTATATTTTTTAATATTTCTTCATTGGAGTGCCCCAATTACACCCTTTTTTTCTCTACTCTACTTGTATAATTCATATTGTGTAGGGTGCACCCCCTGGTTTGGTATATCTTTTATATATCCCAGGTTTGTTATACAACATTTATTTACTATTGAAGGAGACCAATTTACACTACATGCTATCTTGTGCGGTGGTATACTTCTTTTGCACACTTCTTTTGCTTATTCTCATTATATACACACAGTTTGTATCCATAGATAGCCACAATTTTAAATGGGAAAATAGGGACACTTAACTTTTGAGAGTCAGTGAGTTTACCCATACAAATAAACGTGTAAGAGATTGAGAGATTGAACTGAACCCACAGACATTTACTATGTAAATTAATATTTTAGTTTGAGACCAATGTAAATATTGAGCAGATGCAGAAGTCAAGTTTTTTTGCTGAGTGAGAATGGCCATGCATGGCAAGGAACACGTCAGAAAATGTGTATTACTCCGCAAAACAAGGGGTACTTACTTTCCTAGGAAGACCTTCACTCTACCAAACTCCACAAACATATACGTCGTCATGGAAATCTAGGTCCAATGCTACCTCTGTTTCTGGAGCTGTCATTTACACGTCATAAATTACCTTCTGTGGATTTATAAAAAACATATTAATATGTATGTCACTTGAAATGCTAGCAAACCAAGGGCTAGATTTACTAAGCTGTGGGTTTGAAATAGTGGAGATGTTGCCTATAGCAACCAATCAGATTCTAGCTGTCATTTTGTAGAAGGTACTAAATAAATGAAAGCTAGAATCTGGTTGCTATAGGCAACATCCCCACTTTTTCAAACCCGCAGCTTAGTAAATCTAGCCCCAAATGTTCCCTTACTTTCAGAAATTATGAAACATAAACAAGTTTTAGACACACAGTATACAAGGGAGCAAAATATTAAAATTAATGACAGGATAGGCCAGGTGGGATAGCAGGCTATGCTTATTAGTGAGATTTTCACCAAGCAAAACATGTGATTTGGAGTTCCACATTCCAAACCTCAGGGACCACACTCTTAGAATGCAATCACAGTGATGGTGCAAATTGACCATGAACCTGATCATTTGAGTGTGTTCCTGTCTATGCACAAACCCATAAAAATGGGAGCAATTGTACATATCAAGAGCGTATCTACAGATGTCCTGTTTTGTAGTGCATAAGTGTTGGGTTTTATAAATTGTTCAAAGTGTCACAAACGTGCTTGCAGCGTGTTCACTGTATGGGGTTACACATGATTCCAGCTCTCAATCTTTCACCTATCACAAAGGCTATAGATCTGCTGAATTGCCCCCAAACAGCACTCACACACCCACGAAAACTTAGGTTCTGCCACCACCTATTGAATATGGCCAACAGGACCCCAATTTACTGTCCCCCACTGCCACACAATACTCCTTGCTACACACAGGTTAACAATGCACACACCAGCAATCAAAGGGTTAACACTTAACATCTCAAGACTCTGTTACACATATGTACACACTGTCCCACTGGTGGCTTGCTAGTCAAATGTATTAACAATTCACATACCATCATTCAATGGGTTAACATGGTCGAGCAATGCTCTTCATAAAAGGCTAATGGTTTCAATAGAGTATCAAGGACAAACTTATTAAACTTTTGATTTAATATACAAAGGTACAGGGCAGTTGTATATAAAAACAAACAGATAAAAATAGACATACAAATATGCAAATGTGCTGAAAGAAATGTTCCCTGGGTGTCAACTATGGTTGCTCAAAATTATTTTAAAAGTTTTGACCTTTCTTAACCTTTCTCAGACATATCCCAGGGACATAACGCTTCCTTCAATACACCAGGCATAATATTCCACACATTTACATACCAAATATGATGGAATTACAACAATATCAAATATCATTACTAAAGACGTGACTACTAAGGTTTCTCTGTACAGATGGTATCTGTACTTTACAACCGCTGAGTAGAGACTGGCACACTGATTCCCCATAATATGAAATATGAAGTCATGTTCTTTGACATTATATCTTGCTATATACCTGCTTAGATAGCATTCATGGTTTACATTTTCCTACAAGGTTCTTCTAGCATATAGCTTTCCTAATTTACACATTACACCTAGTGGTTACTTTGCTTTTAGAATACTTATTGAAAGGATGTCTATGCTAAGTAGGAAATGGCATGCACTATCAAGGCAATGCATGGCTGTGATCTGTGTATGTTAAATTAGCTTTCTGACAGGAAGTCTGTTGAGCCTAATTAACTTCAACTGTGCTAATTGACCAAATGTTGTTATCTGAGGGGAAATGATGTAGCTTTCTATTTATCAGTTTAGCATTTATCTAGGGGACTGACATTTAAGATTTTATTTGGGACCCTCACCTGACACCCAGTGTTATACCATACTACGTATCCAGTTACATATCCAGTTACAAGGGACTACACTAAGGATAAGCTAAGTCACAATATGAAGTTATTTGTTTATGAATAAACATCACTATTCTCATTTTTCTGCTTGCCAGGGGCACAACGTAGGATCAGTCGGAGGATACCTTTAGCAATCAACATAATTTGTACTAAGAAGTTCTATAAACAGTGCAATATATTTTAAAAAGTCAGTTGCATAATTCTGAACAAATCTTGTCAGATCTTTACACAATGTGCTTAAAGAAGCTCAGATCTATTAGTAATCTCAGCTATCACATATTGTATGTGACATTTGCAAATTTGTATGGAACCATTAGATACTCATGCGGAATTGGCAGCATGTCATGCAGAAAGCATAAGTAACAAGCCCACCTTTCCATTAAATTGTGTCAGTGGTTTCACAGTCGTGCCAGCAGTAGCAGTGAAGTATAGTTTAGTATGTAGCCATACATTATGTTTTGGGGAAATGTCATTATTTAAATATTATCATGCATATACTGTACATACAGTAACTATGACTGCACTTAATAACACATTAACATTAGTACATTAAATTGTCACAAAATAGTCAAATGCATGATATTTTTTAAGATTAAAGTAATGATAATGGTAACTTTCTATTCAGTGGTTCATAATCATAAATACTATAACACTATGGAGGTAAAGAGAATTATGTTTTGTGGATAATGTTATTGTACTATGCATTCATTTTTGTTTAGTCAAAAGCAAATTACCTCTTTTGTAAAAAGTCTTTATATTGTAGCTTCCCAGCCTGTGTTTTCTAGAATCATCTCATACAGGGCATATTCACCTAATTGTGACTTAGATGTGGAAACATACACATATATGCCTTTAATTAGGCATATCTCATGCTTGGGGTGAAGTGCTTGTGCAAATATATTCAATGTTGATGATGACTATCAGCAGTACTATGTAGTGGCTTCTGATTGGCTGATTGTGGGTTGACCACTCCAGCGGATAGCACTGAAAACATTAGTATCACAGCTAGATTAGATCAATTAATTAGTTTCCATTTGCATTACATACTTGTCATTTACATACAGAGTGCTGCAGGAAAGACAATTAATATTTAATGTTCAAAAGGATAAACAGTGTATGGAGATGTAAGGTATTTTTTAAATAGTAAATGCGGCAACATAATTGTCTCTTGCACATCTGACTGTATTACCTTAATTGTACACAGCATAATAAAGTATTAAAACATGTTTTATTACATTATTAGGTTGTATACATAAAGGGTAATGCCACTTATGCATTATGTACTTACACATAACACTTGCTTTTATCAGGCATACACACACACACACACACACACAGTATACACCTGCATTAGTACTGTTCTTTTCAGTTGTTCATATCGACAAATGCATCTGACAGTACGCAAGGATACAAGTGCGCTTTTGCTTGTATGCATCTTTTCTTAACTATGACAAAGGTGCATATGGGTTCATCTCTAAATGAACACCTGTATTTGTAAATGTTTATTTTTGTGGAAGTTAGAGTCTGAATTGGGAACATTAATGACAAATGTGGCTGAAACATACACAATTTTGCAATTCACGCAGCTGTCTTACCAAACTAGAAGTCTCAGATGATATGATGTAGAAAAGACATTGCGCATAAATTTTATAGGCAATAGTCTTGGCACTCTTCACAGAGGGTCGTTATGCTTGACATTTGCATTGAATGACGCACCTTCACTTAAATAATGCACCTCTCTGTCTGAAACATATCAACAGTGGACCTGATCTCTCAATAATGAAGACATCCTCCTTAGAGATATGCACGGACCCCCGTGTTTTGGTTTTGGATTTGGTTCTAAAAGTTCTTTGTGTTTCGATTTTGATTCTGGTTTGCCCAAAAAAAAGGATTGAGTTTTGGTTTTGGATCTGGATTTAATTAGAAATTGTGAGAAATATATAAAATCATGTGATTTTGATCTATTTTGCTTCTTCATTACTATTCATAGCATTAATATTCACTTACAGTCATTTACAGTTTATTTTCTAATGATCTCTTCACAAGTGTCCAAATTTCACCAATTTTGTCCAAAGGCTACAGTTGGACTATGCACACAATACATTTTGAGCATTATAGGGCATCCATCAGAGACGGTGAAGCGACAAGACAGAAGTAAAGGTAATTAAACTGACAGCAGCATCATGAGACATTTAGACAAGTAGATAGACAAAGGTTGACTTTACCTATAATACAAATTTGCATACAATATGCACACAATAAAAATGTTAGCAGGCATCCATAATGGACAGTCAAGCTAAAAGACACTAGCATCATTAGACATAGTAGACTGTCACACATTGCACCAGCTACTTTTCACCAGAGACGGACATTACGAATATCTGGTCATGGCCTTTGGACGTAGTAACACTCCTGCGGTGTTTCAAAGTTTTGTGAACGAGATCTTCAGAGACTCTCTCCACTCTTTAGTAGTAGTCTATCTGGACAATATTTTAATTTTCTCCCTGGATCTGCCTTCTCACAAACAACATGTTGCTGAGGTTCTCTCAAGACTCAATACCAAACACCTCTATTGCAAGCTAGAGAAATATGTCTTCGAAGTCACAGAGACTATGTTTTTAGGATACATTGTTTCTGGAGACAACTTATGTATGGACCCTGAGAAAGTGCGAGCCATCATTGAGTGGCCTATTCCGTGAGTCCTGAAGGCTATTCAACCTTTCTTAGGGTTCGCCAACTAAAACGGACAGTTTATTCCAAGTTATTCTTCTATTGTGGCTCCCATTATTGCTTGGAACAAAAAAGGCGCTGACACTAGAATTGGTCCCAGTTGGCTCTGTCTGCTTTAGCACCCTCAAGATGGTATTCTCTACAGCTCCAGTTCTCAAACAACCTGATCCCTCTCAACCGGTTTTTGTTGAACTGGATGCTTCAGAGTGGGAGTTGGCACAGTTCTTTCCCAGTACTCTTCTGCTGGTAAACAGCTTCATCCTTGTGCACTCTTTTCACATAAATTCCTGCCGGCTGAAAAGAAATATACTATCAGTGACAGAACTCCTAGCTATGAAGTTGGCACTTTCTGAATGGAAAACCAGAGAAAAATAAGCCCGCACTCGGTATATCCCACATTATATATGGTACCAGCTGCTTGGCAACAAGCCCGCGCTCGGTATATCCCATATTGTATGTGGTACCAGCTGCGTGGCAAAATAAATGCCCATGTATGTATACAAAACAGAAATAAAGTTGTCAGCACTTATCCTTTAAACTGCATATCTGTGTGTGTCTAGCAAAATGAAAACATGAGGTATTAGTTCATATTTTGATCAAAAGACTTAAGCCTGCATCCCACGTCAAGGGTACCTCATTATATGCAGGTCCTACACTGACCTATATGCTTTAAACACTATTAAAATGCAGTTAAAATCAGATGCACTCACCTCCCAGGTATAGGGGTTTACATCTAACAAAGGCTGGCTTGTGAGCCACACCCAAATGTGCCTTAAATAGGCTTGATGGACAGCTGCTATGGCAAAAAGGCAATATTTTGAAACAAAACCAGAGAAAAATAAGCCCGCGCTCGGTATATCCCACATTATATATGGTACCAGCTGCTTGGCAACAAGCCCGCGCTCGGTATATCCCATATTGTATGTGCCCATATATGTATACAAAACAGAAAGAAAGTTGTCAGCGCTTATGGAAGTATCTCCTGGAAGGGGCAAGTTTTCCAGTGACCATTTTTACCGACCACAAAAACCTGTCCTTATCTCCAGTCTGTGCAAAGTCTTAACCCCCACCAGGCCCGGTGTTCTCTCTTCTTTTCTCATTTTAATTTACGTGTCACTTTTTGGCCAGGCTCAAGAAATCAAAAAGCTGATGCCCTATCAAGGGCGTTCCCTGAATATCCAGATGTTGTTAATCGGCCTATTTTGGAACCCAAATTTCTTCATGCCATGTCTGTGTCTCCTGACCCAGTGCCGCCTCCTGGGAGAAGAAGTTTTGTGCCTCAGAATCTTCCAAAGAAGCTTTTGCGTTGGTTTCACTGTTCTCAATTTTTCGTTCATGCCGGATCTGCTAAAATTATTGAACTAATCTCTTGGAGTTATTGGTGGCTAACCCTTAGGTTGGATGTTAAACAGTTTGTGGCGGCAGTGGTAGTCAGCATATCGATACTGTCTACACCGACAAGACTTACCACCTATGTTAGTGACGTGATCAAGTTCCGCCGGCGTCTTCTTTCTTCAGGATTGCTTCAAGTTGCTTCACAAAACAGTCATGATGGATCCTTGTTGGGAAGCAGCCGTCTTGACTCAAGATGCCGTGGTGAAATCAGCACCGTAATACCGTACCCCACCCTGTCGCAGCTTGTTATCTTTGTGCACAACATAAGACCTATCGCCTGTATCCTGCTGGTCCTCTCATGCCACTTCCTATTCCATCCAAACCATGGTCGCATATATCCATCGATTTTGTCACTGATCTCCCTCCCTGCAGGAATTTTAACACCATCTGGGTGGTCAAAACCGCTTCTCGAAGATGACGCATTTTATTCCACTTGTTGGCCTTCAATCAGTGTCCTGTTTAGCAAATATTTTTGTCAAGGAAATATTCCGCTTACGTGGATGTCCTCTTGAGATTTTCTCCAACCATGGAGTCCATTTTTCATCCAAATTTTGGAGAGCTCTCTGTAGACTCCTCGATATCCAGCTGAACTTCTCGTGATCTTACCATCCGCAATCCAATGGTCAAACTAATGGTCAAACTAAAAGTGTGAACCAAGTTTTGGAGACTTTTAAATGTCTATATTCCTCGGGTTCCCAGGATAATTGGGTGGATCTTTTGCCATGGACAGAATTTGCCCATAACAACTTGTATCACAAATCCACCTCTTCCACTCCGTTCTCCATTGTTTTTGGCCTTCATCGTAATCTTTCCAAGTTCTCAGCCCTCCCACCCAGGTTCCAGCTGCTAATGACTTCCATCACAATTTCCTTGCTATTTGGAACCAGACGATTGAGTGTCACAAAAAGACTTCTTACTGTTATAAACGGTTTGCCAATAGGAGATGTCGGGCGGTTCCTCCTCTCAAGGTTGGGGACAAGGTGTGGCTGTCCTCAAAAAATATATACTTATGAGTCCCTTCATTATAGTACGCTCTCCGATTCATTTGACCATTTAGATTTCTTTGGGTCATCAACCCAGTATCCATCAAACTCAAGCTTCCTAGCTCACTCCGCATCTCAAACTCCTTTCATGCTTCTCTCCTCAAGCCGCTAATCATTAACCAGTTTTCTTCCGATAAGAATGCGTCTCCTTCTGTGGCTGTTCAGCAATCTCAAGAATTCGAGATTTCCCAGGTCCTGGATTCCAAAACCTTTTGGGGCAAGACCCAGTATTTAGTGGATTGGAAAGTATATGGACCTGTGGAACGGTCCTGGGTGGATGCTTCTGATGTTCTTGCTCCATCTTAAGTCAAGAAATTTCATGCCAAGTATCCCAACAAAATTAGACCTTAGGTGTGCCGTGCCCACCTTTAAATAGTGGGGGTAGCTACCTTTCATTCTGGTCACTGTTCTTACCTGTTTCCCTTGGTTCTCACTACCTGCATTCACTTGCTGGTCTGAACTGAACATGTGCACACCTGGTCTTTTCAAAACTTCCTGCATTCTCTTGATTGGCTAATTGCCTGTCAGCTCTTTCTATTTAAAACACCTGCTTCTCTTCTAAGGTGCCAGATCTTCAGGTCTCCTTACCTGTTAGGACGCTTTTCTCTCTGACTCCCGTCTGCTCATCGGTAACCTGTGTTACCTGTTCCGCGATCACGACCTGTGGTATTATTGCAAGAACCTTGTGCCTCATCATCGGTCCCATCCTCAAGCTATTTGCCTTCCAGGGATCTCAGTGCATTAGTTCTCTGCAGTTCACCACCTGGTATCCTGTGTTTCCTGTTCCACGATCAAGACCTGCAGGAACCTCATAATCAATCCTGTTCTCAGCTATTCGCTTTCTAAAGACTTCAATGCTTCGGTTCACTGTTGTTCACCTGAACCCCTGCATTTATCATCCATCAGTCCTGCTCCACTCCACGTTTCCATCACACCCTGCTCTAATCCCCCTTTGAGGACCACGACCTGCTACTAGATAACAGCTATGTCCATATTCCCTTGCAGGGAACCCTGATGAATACCTCTCTACCATTAGACTCCACACCTCTCTGGTGGTAAGTCTATTTAGAGCAGTGCTTCGAGGTCTACTCCAAACTCAGGCTCCATAACAAACTAAGTTGGGTTGAACTCATAATAAAAAAAGTTGAAAAACTATGAGCACAGTAAATTTTAAATTCAAGGGCATCCATAATTGAAAATAAAGCTACAAGACAGAAGAAGAGGTCATTGAAGGGGGCTGCACCCATAACAATAAAGTTGAAAGACTATACACAATACATTTTTAACGTTAGAGGGCATCCATCAAAGACAGTCAAGTATCAGTAGGAAGCCATAAGAAACAGCTTTCATTAGATAGACAGCATGGCATTGAGATGGAATTGATATGGATTTGGTTGCGATAAACATCTGTCTTCACAATGCACTTGAAATTCCCCATTCTGATAAATTTAGAGGAAGTAATTTGGCACTGGCAAAGGATACACGTATAGATGGAGATATGATGGCTAATGATTTATGCTATGTGAAGGAGTTAGATAACCATATAGACTGGTTAAGTATTTTTGGAATTGAATTAGAGAAAGCAAATGCAATGATGGTAGAGTTACAAAATTCTTCATTAAGACGAGAGAGAGAGAGCCCAGTGAGCTGCAGATCTTTAATAATATGGAAATTATTGTTATAAATTCTTATAATGTGTGTGTAGACACTCAGTTGTGTCAGCAATTTAGTTCGAGAAATACATCTATCCATGGGAGTCAAAGGAGAGATAAATAAAAATTGTCAAAGAACAGATCATGGCTCACAAATGCAGATTGCTCCGGGTAATTGCAATTTTTTTCTGGCACTATTATTTATAGGAGAAGCTAAAGCAGAAGACTAGTCATGTGCGACTGGAGCTAACAGCTTGTTCACAAAGATCTATTTGCATCTATGAAGATTTGTGTCAGCTAGAGAAAAACACATTACATTTTGACTTTTTTTGTCCACATACCCATAGTTAAGTCAATACAATGGCATTTTCTAGGGTCTGAATGACTTTTTGTTTAATAGCTGTGGAATAACTTTTGGAGAGCAATGGATGCACAATGGAATTTAGCTGTGTGGATACATGAATTCAACTACAGAGAGCTGCATCAATGGACATTTAACAGATGATGATAACACAAGATCATAATGTTAAAGGGTGCAAGATCGAGTTATCCTTGGACCCACCCACTCATAAATTAAAAAGGACATGCACATAGTTTAACACTTTTGTGACTCAAGACTTTGATTTGTTTGGGCCCCAACTAAAGCCAACATTTTAGTTGCAGGTTGTTGAACTAGAGAATAGATAGGGATTTTAACAATTTACTAATGGGCATTGGCTAACAGTGGTCGTCTTCCTCAATGGTGACAATTGGTCACAGAGCAGCTGAAGGTTTGCCACTCAGAGAAAAAGCTTCTTGGTCTCATCATTCCACATTTGAGGCAAGAAGGACTGGGGAAGGGGCTGTGGAAATGTTCCAGACTGCTCTTACTGTTTCATTGTGGGTTGCGGTCAGTCCACTCCACACTTAAGGGACAGCCATGCAGCAGCTGTGTTCCTTCACAGAAGGATTTTAGACCATGGCGGCTGTTCTCTGTGAGCTTTACTTGATTATGGCTACAATTTTTAAATTTAATGTAGTGCTGGCATACAAGATTCATTACATTTTCATTTTACAATAGAAAATGCACATTACACAATGTATATTGTCATTTGTTTGACCAGTACTGCTAGTCCACATATTCATAGTTAAATGGATAGCCGGTACAATGGCATTTTCTAGGGACTGAATTTCTTTTTCTTTAAGCTACCGGTACAGCTGAAGAATTGTTGTTTGGAAGCAAGATTGGATTTGGTTACGTGGACACATGACCTCAACTAATCTACTCATTATGTATTGAAGACAGAAATTGGATGCACATCCAATGCTAACATAGCTTTCATGGCTTTAGTAATTCGTTGTGCAACAGGATGCTGGCTGTCCTGCTTGGCTTCTCTTGCAAATGCTTGATTCACAGACAATTGTTGTCTAAAACTATGCTTACTTTTCTTGGTCCCCTTTTGTATAGAAGTATCACCCCTAGCAACAGCAGCAGCATCTGTAGCGTACATGGATACCTCTTGGGTATCATGAATATGAATTTTTTTTGCTGAACTACATACTAATAATGAGGGGGTTGATGATGAAAGTGTTGACGGTGAAGATTGCATGAGGTGTTTATCCATTCATCTGCTAACTGGTGTTAGGCTGCTTGTTACTATACACAATTCTGAACAACCTAATTTTGAGTGCAAAGCATGCTACAATCCCTATGAAATATAATGGCAGAGCTCTGGTTGATAGGATTGTCATTCTATACATGTACATAGCCGAAGGTGGGCTGAACCCACAATAAAAATATTGAAAGACCATGCACACTATATTTTGAATGTTAGTCTGCAATGCCTCATGGAAAGTGAAGAAGCAGTAAGAAAAAGAGGCCATTAGATGGACAGTAGTAGACATTTAACAGATGATGATAGATCAACTGTATAATGTCAAATGGTGCAAGGTGGACTTGTCCTTGGGCTCGATCACCCACCCATATGTTGAAAAGGACCTACACAGATATTAACAAACCAAGCACTTCAGCCACATGGGCTGCCGCTTTAGTGGCTGAAGTGCTTTATTTATTTAGGCCCCCTCAAAATCCAACCTCTTGGTGTTGGTTGTTGAACTGGAGATTATATAGGGATTTTAACAATTTGCTAATGTATGGGCATTTGGCTAACAGTGATTATCTTCCTCAATAGGGAAAAATGACGATATCATATACCTCATCATCATCCTCATTAAAGATGTCAACATCAATTACATTTTCATTCAAAAAGAAGATAGGCCAAGTAGGTAACCATTGGGCAGCATGTGCGACACATTGGAGAGGGACAGCAGCGGCAGTATCAGAGCCCATTAGATGGACAGTGGCAGCGTTGGTAGACATTTTACAGATGAAAGACCAAGGTCATAATGTAAAATGGTAGAAGATGGAATTGTCCTTGGGTCCTCCCTCCCAGGTGTGATACATAGGCTTGACAGTTACATGATCAATATAATATAGTGGGCATCCTAAAATAGATGGACTTGGAAAGTCAACAATAATGACATTGACAGTATTATTAGAATATCAATTGAAATGTAAACAGACAGTTTTTAATAGGTTGACATTTCAAATGTAGACTGTATTAGTTATTAGATTGACAATATCCCTAACCCTAGCCCGGTCCCTAGCCTTATCCCTAACTCTATCCATGACCCTGTCCATAGCCCTAGCCCTAAACCTGTCCCTAGCCCTATCACTAATCCTGTCCTTAGCCCTATAACTAACCCTATCACTAACCATAAAATTATACTGTTGATATTTGACATCTGAGTTGTGCACCTAATAATACTCTTCATCATGTGATTTGTTGACCTGATAATACTCTTGACAACTGAATAGTCAACCTAATGTTGTTGACTTTCTAAATGTCAACCAAATGATTGTCTAGCTGTCGACCACATTTACACAAGTTGATAGAACATGACCAAAATGTAAAATAGTGCGAGATGGAATTGTCCTTGGTTGCTCCCTCCCATATGTTAAAAAGGACATACGCATAGTTTAACAAATCAAGCAGTTCAGTGACAGGGACTGCCACTTTTGTATCTGAACTGCGTGATTTGTTTGGGGCTCCACAAAATGAACATTTTGGTTATTGGTTGATGAACTAGAGAGACTAGAATAGATAGAGATTTCATTTTTTAACAAATTACTAATGTGCATTTGGCTAACAGTGATCATCTTCCTCTATGGTAATAATGTCATCGCCCTCATCATCACCCTCATCATTATCCTTATCACTGACGTCAACATCATCATCAAACAATATTAGTTAATCCCCACCGTAAAACAGATTATTTTTGGTATTGATGGCAAAAACAGTATTCCTCAGTTTATTTTGATGAAGATTAGTTTCTCTACATTTTTGGGAAGTAGTCTCATCCAATAATCACTCTTTCCGCATATACAATGGAGGGGGGGCAGCATCAGCATACCATAGCTAATTTCTACAAGGGGCTCCAAATTTCCATTTTTTCTCGCAGAATTCAAAAGGACTTTCTGAGATGCTAATTTCTACTTTATCATTAAAGTAATCCTCCACCATTCTACAAATGCAAGTTATATCAGATTGAGACATGACAGTAGTGTTAATATATTTAGGCATTTCTTTTAATCTTGACCAGATGTCACAATCTTTCACCTTGTGCTGTGTTGAGAGATAGAAAATGGACTTTATTTTGGGCACTATAATTTTTAGGAGAAGCTGAAGCAGGTGACTTGTCACGTGTGACTTGAGCCGATAGCTTGCTCACAAGAAGCTTTTTACATTTGTGAAGATTTGTGTCAATTGGAAATAAAGTATATATGATTTAAATCTAGGATTGAACATGGTTTCCAAAATGTAGTGAACTAGTTTCAAGACGCTGTAAAGCCTTCGGCCCTGGCAAAGGGAATAAGGGACTTGATAATACAGTGTCATTGTCAGATATAGCACTCATGGATACCCTCCTTAGACTCAGGATTCTGGGGAGCCCAAGTTGTTCTTCAGCCTCAGTGTTATTTTCAGGCACTGATTTGGCTGTTTTGGAGTTGAAAGATACAGATCTACACTCTGAGAGAGAAGGTAGTGCATGGAAAGTTAAGTAAGATTCATGACCATGTTAGACACTTTCTTTTGCAATAGGCATTCAAGTATATGAACCAGAACCAGCAGCAGCAGGGTCCCTACTAACTAATAGTGGGCGTGGTATGAGCCTTGTCTTGCCATTGTGGGAGGTATATAGCATGTTAGCTATTTTCCTTTCTTTGGACAAATCACTACATTCATCAGAACATTCTCTCTTCATCCTTCTTCATATGTCAAGAGCTGATGTTTTCTTTGAGGTTGACAAACCATGTTTGGATTTTGAGGACTCTTTCTTACATTTTGTTCCTGCATGACCTTTTTACTAGTAGAGATTAAACTACTGGTACTGGAATGCTCCTGCACTTTACAATGATCCGTGGTTGACAAGAGGAGTAATGCTACTTGAATTTGGATTTACTAATTGCTGCCACCACAACAGGTGAATAGCCAATGAGATAGGCAAAAGGATGAAATTACCTGCTTTTCCTTATATACCTGCATAATTTCTGTGTTACCTTGTGCCTATTAATTATACCAACAAATCTTCAGAGCTGGTGTTTATTTATTATAGCAATAGTAAACCAGAAAAACAGACCACTTTTATAAGTCAGTAGCTGCCTAATGAATCTCTAAATCACACCCACATAACTCAAATAATCATGAACAAAATATAAAACAGGAGAAGAGTAACAACACTAAAGTCCCAAGTAACTTGAAAAACAAAAAAGGGAAAAATGTAATAATCTAGAAGTCTATAAAAGTCTTAGGGCTAGATTTACTAAACTGCAGGTTTGAAAAAGTGGAGATGTTGCCTATAGCAACCAATCAGATTCTAGCTGTTATTTATTTAGTGCATTCTACAAAATGACAGCTAGAATCTGATTGGTTGCTATAGGCAATGTCTCCACTTTTTCAAACCCGCAGTTTAGTAAATATACTCCCTAGTGTAGTAAGTTCTTATTAATAATATATCACAATACTTTCTTCCTTCTTTTTCAAAAAAGCTTGAAGAGTAACCAAAATAAATAAGAAATGTATAAATAGTTGCAAACTAATCATTTGTTATATACTCTTAGAATGCATTCAGATAAATTCTGATGTAATTAGAAAGCTGTATTCATACTCAAGTGAACAAACGCGAAACACATCAACATGCAATAACTTACAATAATAATGAGAATGAGCAAAGTCTGTTCAAAAGTGGCATTTTTCACAAGGAAAAAATATATATCATATTGTAATATTGCAGAGAAAGACAGTGAAACAAAATATCAGTATCTGACAAATTTGCACTCATATTAAACAAGGAGAAGATCAGCATGTAGTAAGTGATTTCAGATGAGCACTTTCTCCAGACACTAGGCAATTATAATGATGTAGGGAATATTTTCTGATTATATAAATATGAAGGAAGAACAAATAAATTCCTGTAGTGTAATACGTTTAAAAATGAATAAAATCACTCAGTATATTCCACTTACAATGTGAAAGCATAAAAACTTCACAAAAATTGTAGTCTATTTGGGTCCCTACCAGATTTCAGTTTTTAGCACAGCATGTATCCACGATGATGTCTTTAGATGTTGAGAAACCCAGGTTGTTTAGCAGCAGCCTGAGATATCAAACTGGAAGGAAAACTCTAATAGAAATGAAACCACCACCACATTTAATACCGAAGTATCTGTCAAGGTGAAAAGGCAGAGTTCTGTAAACAGCACATACAGCGTTATCCAGTCGGGTTCAAATTAGATCCAATTAATTGAATAATATTACAACTTTTTATATAAAATTTTGTAAAACTGCAGTATAAAAATCCTATGTTATTAGCACCTAACAAATTGCAATCTAATATGTATTACCAAACTTTCAGTAGCTAATTAGATATAGTTGTGAATCCATACACAAAATATAGCAATTACATGCAAATTGCTTCAAAACAAAGTTTGAAAATATAAGTTATAAACAGTGCATTATAAAGTGACTATATGGAAAGAAATATTTATAAATCAATACATTATCCAAAAACCCTTGTTACAGTCTTGTTGGTGCTGTAATTGGTATGCTACTTATGCAAATTAGGTTTAATGGACACGATCGTGATCTGAACGCTATAATGCTTTGGAGAGCTGGATAAGCAAAAAACAAGAAGTTTATTTTAAAAAATTCAGTCTATAGTAACCCTTATGATTGAACAAGAAAAAAAACTTTGCTAGTACTATAACTAGTGTCTCGCTGGTACGAAATTACCCAATTAATATTTAAAGCACAATACTGTAGAGGGCAGCTAGTTGCACAAGAAAGCAACAAGAATTGGTATTTAATACCTGTCTGTGCTATAATGTGTGGGAGCATTATATCCAAAAGGAATGTAGTTAATAGCAAGGCAACATTAACTAATATGCATAATTTAAACATGTAATGATAACATAAAATATTAAACTCATAAAACCATTTAATTCCAAATTCCTAGTTTAGACCATTAGGAATGAGGGTATCAAATAGATAGATTAGTTCCATTTAAACTTTAGCTATTTTACATCTCTAATCACCCTTAATAAATTTAATACCACAAAAATCAGTAATGGATTGTATATTGCATTGAAGTTTTTTTTTCATTTTATAGTGGTTAGAAAGTGGATACATAGTAACTTCTCTTCAATCTTTAGATTTCTAGAGCGGCTTCCTAGATATTGTTTAATGTTGGTAATACATATTTTTCTATAACAACTTTTTCTGGTTTGATTTTACATTCAAAGGATGGGAACTGCGATGGTAACCAGGTTCACCCCCATTTATGCCAACATATTAATGGGCAGACCTAACTATCTGGACCAACAGTAAGGTAGTGGAGAATCCGGTTACATTATATTGATGATATTCTTTTTATATGGGATGATGATAAAATCTCTATGGAAATATTTTGTTAGGAGTTAAATAAAAATCCTTGCAAAAACAATTTAACATTTAATTCAAATACAATCGGAGTGGACTTCCTAGATTTATAGATTTATGTAGAAAATAATGTATTACTATCAAACATATATGCAAAACTGACCGATTTTAAATCATACTTTGCTATTACAAGCAATCACCAGTTGCAGAGAAAGATATGCAATTGCATTCTGTTAGATGAAGCACAAATTATGAAAGAAAAATGTATAAGTAAAGGTTATAGTAATAACATTTTGGAGGATACCATTAATAGGATTTCTGACGCACAGCATAGCTCTTTAATAACAACTAAGGAGAGGTCTGAAAATAATGTAAAATGTGTCCCCTTTATAAATCATTTTAATTGACAATACAAGCACTTTTATTATGCTCATTTTGTATCAGCAGGACATCAATTATAGCACTAGCAGGGATTTTTCATGTTAGATCATAAGGATTACTATAGGCTGAACGGTTTTATATATTGACTACATTTTGCTATGTTTTTGCTTATCCAGCTTCCTGAAGCATTATGGCATTCAGATCATGGTCCTGTCCATGAAATCTAATTCCTTGGCACAGTTATTTTTCCAGCACATCTCACAGATCTGAGGAATTTGAAGGACAAGTCCACACCTTGAACTCTTTGTCATGTTCCTCAAACCATTCCTGAGCAATTTTTACAGTGTCGCAGGGTGCATTATCTTGCTGAAAGAGGCCACTACCATCAGGGAATACCGTTGCCATGAAGGGGTTTATTTGGTCATCAAAGTTTAGGTAGGTGATACATCAATCTGTGTTACCCACTGTGGGAAACATAACATCTAAGATACTTGAATGAGAACTTGATTAACCCACTCAGTTTTTCCATTAGCCTGATGGTGATAAGCGGATGGAAATTTAAGTTCCACACCTAAGATTGAGCAGAATAATCTCCATTTTCTAGCTATAAACTGTGAACCCCTGTCAGATAGGATATTAGTAAGTATCCCATGTAATTTAAAGATGTTCTGCATGAATAATGAAACCAACTTTTTGGCTGAAGGTAAGCCCAGGCAGAGACACAAAATGGTCCATTTTACTAAAGTGCTCAACTGCCACCCATATGGTGATGAACCCCTTAGAAGGAAGGAGTTCAACAATGAAATCCATTAAAATAGATGTCCATGGTATATTTGGAATAGGGAGTGGCAGGAGAGGTCCCAATGGGAGTCCCCTAAGGCTCTTGCTTTGAGCACAAATGTGACAGGTTTGGATAAATTCTGCTGTGTCCTTCCTCATAGTAGGCCACCAAACCGAAAGAGACAGAACTTGGATGTTCCTTTTGTTCCTGGATGTCCTACTGCTTTATTTTCATGTGATTCCCTAACAACAGCTTGCCTCAGATGCTTGGGGACAAACATGATATTCAAGGGATTTTCCAATGGAGTCCGATTCTGGGACACTTTTAACTGCATAGACAGATCCTGGGTTAGAACGGCAACGTTTTTTGTGGAATGAATAATTGGAGCTTGAAGTTTGTGTGATGAAATGGGGCCCCAGTGAACTGAGGACTTTTTATTTATCAAATGTTTCTCACACTTTTATGTACTTTTTAATCTTTGGCCCAATCTAAGTATATACAACAGAGCGTTGATGTTTTATGCGATTAGTTATTTCATGTTATTAGGTACATTTTACCCTTGTGATTACCTGCAATATTGTATGAAAATGGCAGGACAGCAGAAGCCATTTTGCTTGTGTTAGCTAATGTAATTACTATTTCTCACAAATGTCCATTGTTATGAGGTGTGGCTTAGATCTGGGTTGTAAACAATGTAATCAGAATGTCTGAGTGACTGTTAAGATAGCTAAGCTAGCAGCCAAAGGTAATGATCTAGGTCAACAGGTAATCTGGGAGGTAATTAGGTTAGAAATTCCAGAAAATGTGCAATACAGTACCATACTGGTTGAAATAGCATTGGGAAATGTATTAATATGTATCAATATAAGTGTTATTGTATTAAAATGTGTCTAAAACTTAGATTGTGTAACACTGCAGATACAATTTGTCAAATGTCTTAATCTTTCACTCAAGTGTGAAGTGCCATGTTATTCCATGATGTAATATTGTAACACTTTGTAAGTGTATCTAGCCAAATAGCAAGCTTAGTCAAGCCATTCCATTGTAAAATCAAGATAATAGAAACAGTGGGCCTAATTCATTAAGGAAAGTAAAGCAGAAAAAAAAGGTACTTTTGCTCCTGCACAAACCAATGCAAGGGGTGCAAATTAGTTTATTAATTTGCACATAAGGAAAATACTGGCTGCTTTTTCATGTAGCACACAAATACTTCATAGCTTAATTTTTACACTGCCGTACCCAAACTATAAATCTGTCCACACATGTTAAATTTATCTGGTATGCCTAAGTGACTGGAATCCCACGGAGAAAAAACACCGTTCTAGCTAAGGGCAGTTTCTTCACATTTTGACTTTAGGGTGTTGTTGCAGAAAGCATCTAGAGATTCAGATTTTTAGACCCGGGTCTAAAGGTTATAGTGAAATTGAATCTGCAAAAGACTAGTGCCCAGTGAGTTTGTCTTGGGTTTAGCCTTATTGCAAACTTGATATATTGCAGGTTCTTGTAGTCTGTATACACAGTAATGGTGTACCTTGCCCCTTCAAGCTAGTGCATCCATTCTTTGAAGGCCCACTTGACGGCCAACAGTTCTTTGTTACCTACATTATAATTCATCTCAGCTGAGAATATTCGTGATAAGAAAGCACACGGGTGTAATTTTTTATTAAAGGGAGTAACCTGTGACAGGATAGCATAGCCCCTGCACAGAGATCAGAGGTGTCCACCTCAATGATAAATGTCTGCTCCGGATTAGAGAGCTTCAGCACTGGTGCTTTACAAAAAGCCTTTTTTAATGTAGGTAAAGCTTCTTAACCTTCTGAGGAACAATCAGACAGGTTTGCCCCTTTACAGTTCATAGCAGTAGGAGAGGTGAAATAATGAAGAAAGACTTTATGAATAATAATAGCTCGCAAAGCTAAGAGACCAAGAGATCTCTGCAAATCTTTCAGTTGGATCCACTCCTGTATTGGCTGAGATTTTCTTGAGTCCATAGTGAATTCTTGGTGGGAAATTATATACCCAGGAAGTTCACTTGAGATTTCTCAAATGCACACTTCTCCAACTAATTTGAATTCTCTAAATTTCTGGAAGACTAACTTAACGTTGTCACGATGCTGCGACAAAGAGCAAGAGTGTATCAGAATGTTGTCCAGATAGCCACAACAAATCTTTTAAAAAACTCTGTTAGGGCATCATAGTGAGTTGCTGAAATACAGCAGGGGCATTACTGGGCCTAAAGGGCATAACAAGATATTCATAGTGCCCTGTATGAGTACTGAAAATTGTTTGTCCACTCATCCCCCTGGCCTCGTATGAGGTTATAGGATCTATTTTAGTAAACATCGATACTCCCTTCAGTTAATTGAACAGTTCAGGAATGAGAGGAAGAGGATACCTGTTCTTAATGGTTATCCTGTTCAATCCTCAATAGTTAACACAGGGTCTCAAGCCACCACCTTTTTTGCCATGAAGAATAAACCTGCACCTAACACAAATTTGGAGGGTCCAATAAAGCCTTTGGATAAGTTTTTGCAAATATAGTCAGACATCAATAGCTTTTAGTTCTTGGAAAGCCAGATTGAATATATGACCTTTGGGCAGTTCAGCCTGTGGCATAAAGTCAATGGCGTAGTCATATGGCCTATAGGGTGAAAGTGAGTCTGCCGCTACCTTACAAAATACATCTGCAATTTAAAGATATGCAGCAGTAACAGAACAAGCTAAGGATGAGGCTAGTCTCATAGGGAGTAAAAGACATGATTTTAAAAAGGGTTTACCCCAGCGAATGATCTGTCTATATGACCAATCTGGGGGTTAAGTAGAGCCATGGAAACCACAAAATAATGGTATAAGTAGGAGACCTAACAATGTAACCTCAGAATGCAGACATCTCACCTGTAAGATAAGAGGGATAGTTTTCAGTCTTATGGGGTCTCCCGAGAGCAAGGTTTCATCCAAACCCAAAGCGCAGACTGGGGATTCCAGAGATATAGTAAATATCTTAAGCCTCTGTGCAATTCCTTTGCCAGTGAAATTCCCTGCTGCTCTACTATCCATCAGAGCAGTGGTAGGAAATTGAACCTTGCTAAAGGCTATTTCCACAGCGATCTGTAAGGAGATAGGAACCAGAAAGTTTCTTTTGAATAGGAAAAGCTCTGTATCTTTGCCTTGGTGCTGAAGGTTCGTGTCTTCTTTGGGCATTCTCATACTAAATGTCCCTCACAGCCACAATAAAGACATAACCCTTGGAACCATCTCCTGATCGTTTCTTCTGCGGAGATGTGGTAGGTACCCACTTGCATAGGTTTAGGTTTGTCCCTATTAGAGGGTGGAGAGAGAGAATGAGTGACAACAAAAGATGACTTTTTCCTGGCAACATTCCTTGTGTCTTCTGTCTATTTGGATAGACAAACTCATAAGAGATTCCAGCGTATCTGAAACAGTAAACTGAACTAAAGCATCCTTAATATAGTTAGATAGTGCCACTCTGAATTGGCTATAGAGTGCTGGGACATTCCAACCAAAATCCACGGATCACCTACAGAATTCCTTGCAGTATTCCTCTACTGATTAATACCCTGGTCTAAGGGCATGAAGACTGGATTCTACGGCATCTACCCTGTCGGGGTCATCATACAGGAGCCACAGGGCATTGAAAAAGGCATCAACAGATAATAATGAAGGACTGTTAATGTCAAGTCTAAAGGCCCAGGTCTGTGGGTCTTTTGTAATAGAGATATCACAATACCCACACACTGTTTGGCAGGAGTTTGAAATGAAGCTTGCAGATGTCTCTGAAATTGTCAATGATTTTCAGTCACAAGAAAATCAGGTAAATTAAATGTTGGCTCCATTACTGAAGAAGAGCTGACTTGTACAGTGTGAGCTGCATATTCTTAATAAGTCCTGGACCCACTGTGATAAGGCTTGAAACTGGCTGGCCAAAATCTGGGCAGGAGATGGTTGATGATGCTCCATGTGTCATGACCAAAATGTATGAGCTTGTGATAATGTTAAGAGCAATCAGTATGTAAGCCTCAACTACTAGAACCGCTTCTGGAGAGGTTTGCCTTTAGCATCCCCCTTTCCGAGGAACTAGATACGTTCCACAAAACTCATTTGTCCCCAGGACTTAAATGTGGGCAGCAGTAGTTGATGATTTACAATTGCCCTGTGGAGTGGACAGAAAACTGTAGGAGGTAGTGAGCAACCTTGATGGTTTCATAAAGTAAACTGAGAATCACACTGGCACTTGCCAAGTGGAGTGGATACCACACAGTAGCAGGTAGTGAGTGACTAGTATATATTGTCATAACTCAGAGGCAGACAGGCAGAGTTTAACACGGACTGATATGGCACTTGCTTGGTGAAGTGGAGAGCACATGTTAGGAGGTAGTGAGCTACCAGATGGTGTAGTGTTGCAAATTGGACAATCAGACAGGCATGGGTTAATGCAATTAACGGGCCACAGTCAGGAGTACAGAACACAACAGTTCCTATAAACAAACCAGGGGTCAGGGCAGGTAGAGATATATATGCAGAGACGTTTAGCAAGCTAAATGTAAGGAGTGGAGAATACATCAGAATTCTTTAAATAATCTGCGTCAAACACTGATATCAGAACAGGTCAGAATACAAGGCACACTAGGTCAAGCAGGAACGATAACCAGCATTGATAAGATATTTACAAAGGTAGCAGCACCAATCATAAACAGCAGGATGATTAGTTGCGTGGTTGTGGTAATTGACTGCACAGCTGAGCTGCCAGCCTGAAGACTGAAGGAAGCTTATGACTATTTACCGAGCAACCAGTTGAATCAATGAACTGCAGGAATGATCCTACATATGGAAAACACAATAATTACACAAATGGCAGATCAGACAAACAGGAGATATCTTTATTTCTTAACACACATTAATGCCAGGACCCAAGGTTTCCCAGCAGAATATTATCCAGAGTATCACACTGTCTCTGCCGCCTTACCTTCTTCCCATAGTGCATCCTGGTGTCTTCTCTTTCCCAGGAAAACAATGCATGCTCCCATTCATCAACATGATGTAAAAGAAAACATGATTAATTAGACCAGGGGGTAAATGTATCAAGCTGAGAGTTTTTCGGCGAGTTTGAAAAGTGGAGATGTCGCCTATAGCAACCAATCAGATTCTAGCTATCATTTTGTAGAATGTACTAAATAAATGATAGCTAGAATCTGATTGGTTTTTCAAATCCGCCGAAAAACTCTCAGCTTGATACATTTACCCCCAGGTCTCTTTCTTCCATTTCTCCACGGTCCAGTTCTGGCGCTCATGTGCCGATTGTAGGCACTTTCGGTGGTGGACCGGGGTCAGCATGAGCTTTCTGACCAGTCAGCGGCTATGCAAAACCATACATAGCAAACTGCAATGCACACCTTTCTATCATAGCCAGCATTACCTTTTTCAGCAATTTGTGCTACAGTAGCACTTTAGTTGAATTGGACAAAGCAGGCTAGTCATTAAGCCTTGGGTGTCCTGTCACTGGTTCACCGGTTGTAATTCCTTGGTAAGTACTAACCATTGCATACCAGGAGCACCCCACAAGGCCTGCCGTTTTGGAGATGTTCTGACCCAGTTGTCTAGCCATCACAATTTGGACCTGCCTTAATATAGTTCATCCCTTGACAGATGCCATTATATTGAGATAATCAATGTTATTCACTTCACTTATCAGTGATTTCAATGTTGTGGATGTTTGGTGTATGCTGTTTATGGATCTCTGTCTTTTCACCTTGACAACGACACTTCGGTATTGAAATGTGTTGGTAGTTTCAGTACTATTAGCGTTTTCCTTACAGATAGATTTCTCCCTGCACACTGCTGCTGACCAACCTGGGTTAATCAACATCTAAAAACATCATTGTGGAAAGAGATACATGCTGTTTTACAAACTGAAATTTGGTAGGAACCCCAATAGACAACAAGAAAGGAGTTCTATGGTGTTTTTTGTGAAGTTGTTATGCTGTCACATTGTAAGTGGATTATATTAAGGTAATTTTATTCTTTTTTGAATGTTTGTGCCACACGCAATACCCTCCAGCATCGTTACTGTGGGTCGGTGCACAGAGCTGGTCTCCTCCGTCTGGCTGGCACAACTTTGACGGCCTTCTGGTGCCTCCATATTGGGTTGTGGGAGTGCGCGTGCACACTCCGATCTTTTAGAATCTTCCTCTCTCCTGCATTGGACAATTACCCTACACTCCCCTTAATAATACTGACTATTAAAGAACCTCTTCTGTCATTATGATGTCAGATCATCTTGGCTAATGTTTCCCATTGTGTTCCTTGTTGATCTTGGCATTCAATTTCTTTGTGTTTTCCATTTGGTATCCAACAAAATATGCTTCTCAGCTAGTCCTGGTAATCAGGTATCCTGTATCTGTTGCTACTCTGCAAATCCTGGTATCCAGTGCTATATGCTGCTCAGCTAAACCTGGTATCCTGAATCCGTTGCTACTCTGCAGATCCTGGTATCCAGCGCTATATGCTTCTCAGCTAAACTTGGTATCCCGTATCTGTTGCCTCTCTGCAGATACAGGATTCCAGCACCCTTTGCTTTTCAAGTAGTCCTTGTGCCCTAGTTTTCCATATCCTGGTCTCCTCTTATACCCCATTCATACTGCACCAAAATCCCGGGTTTTTGCCGGGGCGAGCTCAAACGACCCGGGTCTTGGTGCAGTAGGAATGGTACAAGTCAAAAATCCCAGGTCTTCAACCCGGGATTTATCGAGGGGTAATTCCGGGGTCGGACCCGGGTTGCCTGCACTATGAATGGTGCAACCCGGGTTTTTCAACCCGGGTTGCATAGAAAACAAGCTGATTGGCTGTCTGACCTGTAATGCTAACAATATTTACATTAACTGCATACATAAAACTAGGGAAAAAAAACTTGAGAGGAAAACAACAGTATGGACTGAAACAACTACTTCTATCATTCACACTATAAGAAACAAACGAAAGAGAAAGGTCACACATACTTTACATAGGTGACTAAAGTAAAGTACAGAGCGGTGAGCAGTAAAGAACGGAATTGGTGGAAACACTGAAGAAATGTCTGATTGTTTACAAATGATACAATGGAACAATAAAAATTAAAATATCTTATAAGATACACTCACACATCTTTATGGACAAAACAGCAGAAAAGCAGACTATTACAAAAAAAAAAATGTTTTCAGCCAATGAAAACTGCTCTGGTGATGACTCCCACAAATTGCCAGGGCACAGACTTGTGCAGCATGAATGGGGTCAACCCGGGAAGTTCCCGGGTCCGAGGTGCAGTATGAATGATGTTTCTGAGCTGGGACACTCCGAGCCCCGGCAAAAACCCGGCTTGAAAAACCCGGGATATTGCCGGGACGGCAGTATGAAAGCGGTATTACTGATGAATATCCCTTTGTCCTGTCAGTCTCGCCTGGTAGCCATGCGGAGAACTGCAACCTGCGTGGTGTTAGCAGTGAAGAACAAACCTCCTTGTGATTGTCCCTGACAAAAACCTTCGCACTTTAGGCTCCATGCCTCCGTGGTGGGTGGAGCAAAATCAGGCAGATTCTGAGGATCCTAGTTTTTCTGTGTGTTCCATGATAGTATTACACAATGCATACAATCTGAGAATATTCCCTACATATAAGATCTTATAATTGGCAAGGGTTTGGAGAAAGAGCTTAACCTAAATCATTTTCTACATTCTGATCTTCTCCTTGTTTAATGTGTGTGCAAATTTGGCAGATATTCATATTTTGTTTGTGTCTTTCTCTGCAATATTACACTATTGTGTAAATATATTTCTTTCCTTGAGGAAAATTGGCTCATTCTCATTATTGCCACAAGTGCATATTGATGTGGTTCACTTGAGCTTGAACACGATTCACTAATCACATCAGAAATTATATGCATGCTTCCTATGAGTGTATAACAAATTAATTCCAATTTGGCAATTGATTCTAGTTTTCTTTTATTTTGAGATATGCTTCAAGCTTTTTTTTAAAGAAAAAAATAAAAATAAAGAAAGAACTGTGATATTTTTATATTTTTATTTATAAGAACTTGCTAAACTAAGACTTTTATAGACTTTTGGATTGTTAACATTTTCCCCTTTTGTTTTTCAACTATTTACTTTGCACTTTAGTGCCATTACTTTGCTTGTGATCGCTTATAAAATTCCATATTGCTTGAATCTGCAACAAAACCTTGATACTGCTCTGATTTACCTAACAGTGGGCCTGATTCATTAAGGATATTAACTGAAGAAACTTCTTATTTCAGTCTCCTGGCCAAAACCATGTTACAATGCAAGGGGTGCAAATTAGTATTCTGTTTTGAAACAAAACCAGAGAAAAATAAGCTCGCGCTCGGGATATCCCACATTATATATGGTACCAGCTGCTTGGCAACAAGCCAGCGCTCGGTATATCCCATATTGTATGTGGTACCAGCTGCGTGGCAATATAAATGCCCATATATGTATACAAAACAGAAAGAAAGTTGTCAGCGCTTATCCTTTATAGTGCATCTGATTTTAACTGCATTTTAATAGTGTTTAAAGCATATAGGTCAGTGTAGGACCTGCATATAATGAGGTACCCTTGACGTGGGATGCAGGCTTAAGTCTTTTGATCAAAATATGAACTAATACCTCATGTTTTCATTTTGCTAGACACACACAGATATGCAGTTTAAAGGATAAGCGCTGACAACTTTCTTTCTGTTTAGTATTCTGTTTTGCACATTAGTTAAATACTGACTGTTTTTTCATGTAGCACACAAATATCAACTTTAAATTTCAGTGTACAAATAAGCTCTCAAGTATGTGTGCTACATAAACAGTCAGTATTTAACTTATGTGCAAAACAAAATACTAATTTGCACCCCTTGCATTGTAACAGGGTTTTGTCCACTAGACTGAAATAAGAAGTTTCTTCAGTTAAGATCCTTAATGAATCAGACCCAGTGAGTGTAAATAACAGGTACTGGTAAATCCTTTTCACAATTCCAAAGAATATGAGCTAAACAAATATCAGTGTTAGTGCATTACTTATTGTGCGTGATAAATGTAGTATAGAGAATAAAAAAAACAATAAGATGGCTATGTAGATAGCTAAAACAACTAATCATAAATATTGACATAGATCAACTTGCTAGTATTAATATATTCAAAATATCACAAAGTATTACTCTACATTAATATAAAAATAAGACAATTCACCAGGACATTAACCATGATACACAATCTCAAAAAGACAAATTAGCATTATAACTTCTTGGGCTTGGTGCTTTACAAATACTATTTTCGGGCACGCAAACTTATCTATGCACATAAATATTGCACTACTTCCTTTAGAATGTTTCCATTCAAATATATATATGCCCTTTTAAAAAGGCAATATAGATACTGCAAATGTTGAAAATACAGTTTAATAATAGCATATATGTAATATAGTTAACACCCTTTTGGGCTCTTGAATGAAAAAGGATGGATGACTGCTAATAGGAAATAAGTAAATGTTTCTCACCAATAAGTCTTGATAGTGTCTCCACTTGAACCTGAATACCTTCTCCGGGCTCTGTGTCTGGAATTTGAACACTGCGGGTCAATTCAGGAAAAACGCTGTTGCATACTGGACCTGGTCACCCTCCAAAGGACACTCAAACAATATAATAATGTAATAAACACCCCTTTGGTGTGAGATTTATTTAATATTTGCATAGACAGACAATTATACACGCACAATGTGGTTGTATTAAATATGCAATGCAGTAACCTGTTTAATATCCATGTTATCTTCTTTCCTGGGACCAATTATCCTGGACTAAGAAATAACCTTTGTAACACAAATATTTCACTAATTGTTACTACTAAAGCTCTATTTGAGATAATGGGTACTAATTTCACTTTCAGCATTCAGTTTCAGTGAGATTAAAAAGTACTTCAACAATACTTAATATCCAATAACACAAACTTACTATTAATGTCAGCTGAAATCATCCCTAATCATTCTCCTCTATGCATGCCATTGCCCTCTTATTATATTAAGGGCTTAATACAAACTATTAGGTATAACTCACTGAGTGATATACAACAAATAAGAAAGATGTAGATGGCTACCCAGGATTGTTCCACCATAAATTAATTGTACAAAATAGCTTACTGCCTTTACTCATTCACACTACATATTCCTCAGTAGAGCACATAAGTATTTCTTTATAACTCACTAGGAACTATTAACAAATTATACATTTCTAGCAAATTATAAATATATTAAAAACTAAGTTTTAAGACGATATTATAGCACACTCAAGTTATAAATTGCAATACATTCCACACTCAATAACTATGAAAAGTCCTCCTTTTTGCTAATAGGAAACCTATGTATGCCAAGGTCATTGTTGCACATCAGAAAGTATTTATAAATGCAGTAGTAATAGTGACAGCCAAATATGACTATGAGCTCTCAGTTTGTCACATTTTCAGGCACGTTGATTGAAGATTGCGTGAATGCTGTATAATTTTGTTAGCTTGCTAGAAGATTTACTCTATAACTCAGTCCTTTCAATAATAAGATGAACGTGTGTTAAATATATTGGGAGTTTTATATATACATGTTTAATTGAAAACCGGCAATTTAACTGACTAAGTTGATACATTGCTCCTCATCCTCTTGATGTGACATCAGATACTTCATATCACTGTGATGTTAGCTCCTGGGTAAATTGATTTTTATCACTGTCCTTGCTACACTTCCATCAGTATAGTTAGTAAGCGCTATTCACAACAAAATGTTTCCTTATGTTCAGTACAAAGTTTCTCTGTCCTCACAGAAACTGCTCATCTTCCATTCTCCTCACATCAACTGTTAACTGACAACAACGGAGTTTTGCATACTCAATAACGGTCCTGGTTCATGCCATCTCCTTCCTACATTTATGCCCAAAGCATTCTGGGAGTTGTAGTTCTTCAGCACCCGCATAGCCTGCACAGTCACAGTGCTCCCGTCGGGTTACAGAGATACTAAATATATATCATTCTCTAAAATCACATATAGTAGCTGGACTTATACTAGCATTATGAATATCTTACAAATAGCAGCTGTATATATCAATTAAAAAAGTTAACATATATTGAGAGCCTTAATGTATTTATATTCTGTTTTTATATGTTTAACAGGGCTGATTAAGAAACATAGCTCACTCTCTGTTTTTTCTATTTACTGTTTTATATAAGGCTTGCACAACTGCCTGCACACGTGCTACTCATTACTCCATTTTCTTTACCTGAACATACACTCAGTAGCCACTTTATTAGGTACCCCTATTAAGCTTTGTTAATGCAAATATTCAATTAGCCAATCATGCAATAGCAACTCAATGCATAAAAGTGCGCAGACATGGTCAAGAAGTTCAGCTGTTTTGATCAACACCAGAATGAGGAAGAAATGTAATTTAAGTGACTTGGATGGTGCAATAATTGTTGGTGTCAGACAGAATGGTTTGTGTATCTCAGAAACTGCTGTACCTGGGATTTTCATATATAATCAAGAGCATCTCTTAACACCTGCACGTTAAACCTTGAGGTGGATGGGATACAGCAGCAGAAGACCTTCCTAGGTTCCAATCCTGTCAGTTAACAATAGGAAACTGAGAATATAGCGGGAAGAGGCTCACCAAAACTAGACAGTTGAAGACCTGTAAAACATCACCTGGTCTGAGGAATCAATATTTCTGCTGCAACAAGCAATTGTTATGGCTTGCTAGCTAAGTATTGTTGCTGACCCTGTCTATGGCCAAATTCTACCCATCTTCTATATATACACCAAACAGTCACAACATTAAAACCACTGGCAATTGAAATGAAAAGCAATCATTATCTCATCACAATGGCACCTGTCAAGGTCTTGTATACATTAGGCAGCAAGTAAATAGTCAGTTCTTGTTGTTGATATGTTGGAAGCATGAAAATTGGACATGAGTAAGGATCTGTGATGGCTTGATGACTGAGTTAGGTACTAAATGTAGACACTAGAAATGTTGGCAGTTAACCTGTCGACATGAAAATGTTAGAGGGCTAAATACAGACACTTCTACTCTGGGGACAGAGTGAAAATGTCTACAGTGTTATTGTCGACAATCACAATGTCGACATTAAAAGACTAATGTATTGGAACTGTGACCGCATCCGAGGTGACTGGGTCAGAACATCACCAAAATGGCAGGTCTTGTGGGGTGTTCCCAGCATACAGTGGTTAGTGTCTACCAAAAGTGGCCCAAGGAATGACAAATGGTGAACCGATGACAGGGTAATGGGCGCCCAAGGCACACTGATGCATGTGGGGGGCGTATGCTAGCCTGTCTGGTCCTACTGTAAAGGTTAATGCTGGCTATGATAGAAAGGTGTCAGAACACATAGTGGATCACAGTTTGCTGCGTATGGGGCTGCACAGCCACAGACTGGTCAGAGTGTCCATGCTGACCCTTGTATCCTGCTGAAAACACCTACAATGGACATGTGAGGGCCAGAACTTGCTTGGTCTGATGAATCACATTTTTTTTTAGATCATGTGGAAGTCCTGGTGAGTGTGTGTCGTCTACCTGGGGAAGAGATGGCAAAAGGATGCACTATGCGAGGAACCCGTTATTCTGCTTGGAAACCTTGGGTCCTGGCGTTCATGTGGATGTTTCTTTGCCCCATACAACCTACCTAAACATTGTTGCAGACCAAGTAAACTCCTTCATGGCAACGGTATTTCCTGATCGCAACTGCCTCTTTAAGCAGAATAATGTGCCCTGCCATACTGCTAAAATTGGTCAGGAATCATCATCATCATCATTTATTTATATAGTGCCACTAATTCCGCAGCACTGTACTCATTCACATCAGTCTCTGCCCCATTGGAGCTTACAGTCTAAATTCCCTAACATACATACACAGACAGAGAGAGAGAGAGAGAGCGAGAGAGACTAGGGTCAATTTGATAGCAGACAATTAACCTACTAGTATGTTTTTGGAGTGTGGGAGGACTCCGCAGCACCTGGAGGAAACCCACGCAAACACGGGGAGAACATACAAACTTCACACAGATATGGCCATGGTCGGAAATTGAACTCATGACCCCAGTGCTGTGAGGCAGAAGTGCTAACTACTTAGCCACTGTGCTGCCCATTGAATGGAATGAGAAACATGACACAGAGTTCAAGGTGTTGACTTCACCAACAAATTCCCCAGCTCTCAAACCAATCGAGAATCTGTGGCAAGTGCTGGAAAAACAAGCTTGGGACTGTTAATGGCAGCCTGGGCTTGCTGAAACCTGTAGTGCATGAACTCATAATAGAGTCTTACTTACATTAACCATATTATTCCCTCACATGCACAGGGGTCTAGGAAGAACCCTAGTGCTTTCAGCAAAGGGCTGGGTACCCCTAGGAAGGAGGGGGAACACATTTTTTTTGTGGACCACAACTCCCTAGGGAATCCAACCACACACTGGCAAGCCTGGGGTTGATTGGAATCAAGGCAGGGGGACCTCACACTGTGAGTTCCACTCCAATAGTACCACATGCTCCATCTGGTAAAGCCTTGTCTTGGTTCTAACAAAATCGCATTTTGTCCCCGATTTTGTTTCTACCAGCACTAGACTGACATCACTAGGGTTAATCTGATTGGGGAACGGGGCACATTTTTTTTTAACTCACTGTGTGCCGGTGGCTTGCTTGTCCGGCGGCTGTATTGCCGCCGGGTCCACTAGTTGCCAATACAAATTTGTAGGTGTTTTGGGAGGGAGGGGGTAGTTTTAACTTTTATTACTGTTTTAATTTTTTTTTGTTTAACACAGTTTCATGTTCAACCTGTCAGTCTTCATTGCGTCGGGATATGGTAAGCAACCCATTTATACACAGCCATATAATCTTCACACTCCATTGACATTTTGCACGTCCCCCCCCCACTTCTCTATGCTCTACAATGCCTTCTACCATATTGCCACTGCTACTTGACACAATTATACTGCCTGATACCACCACATTAACACCTTTGTACCTCTTCTTATTCTTGATATTTCTAACAATTTTCACACACCAAATGCAGCCCATCTATCCAACCATTTATCATTCCTCTTTCTTCTACTTTCCAATCTTCATCTTTTCAACTTTCCTAATAGTATTAACTTTCTCTCTTATCTACTTTCTAATTACTTTCATTTCTCTCTTCTATCCTGGCATTCCATTATACTATAATTTGCTTATAGTCAAATTATATATTATTCTATACTATTATTATATCATTTCAATTATTTATTTCCATACTCATATTCTACGTCTACATTATTTAACCTTTTCTTGTAGCTTTCCTCTTTATTATTTCTTCCTCATATAATTATTTTTCTATTTACCATTTTCAAATTTTCCTCTTTTTACTTGATTTTTCTATACTTTGTCATATTTACTTTATATAGCATTATTTTTGTTACTAGCCTATCCTTTCATATTTTCTTATTCTATTATTTCACTATTATTCCTTACTTTTTTAGATAGATAGATAGATAGATAGATAGATACACACACACACAGTATATTTCAATGAGTTCAAATAATAAATCAGAAACCAATTATGCATGGTTGGCATGTTTACTAATGTAAACAGGAACAAATTCAATAAACAAACCAGTCTCCACAAGCGCTATGGCCAGCACTTAGTATAAGAAAAAAAAATATGTATGTATTTCCAGCTAAAGGGTACAATTCTGCACATGGAAAAACCATGTAGGAATGCAAGGGTTGCTAATGCTGGTTGCATTAAAAATACTGACTAGTTTTTAACACAAATACTGGACAGCTTTAATTTCTGCAGTGTTATGCTGAGTTGAGCTATGATATGTTACCAACTCTAAATCTGCACATTAAATTATCCCCCCAACGAGTAAAATAGATTTTGCTCCAATGTATTGGGGAAATGTTATGCTTGTAGTGGCCTTCTCATAGGATTTTATGATTCTTCATTTGTTCCTAATACATTGTAATACTTTTGTATGCAATATAATTTTGAGTGAATAACGTTGGCCAATCACAACATCATTGGATTTTACTTCCTACTTCCATGCCCCTATGAAATAAATATTGTGTGAGCGCTATATTTAAGAAAATAAAACATATTTACATTTGGATATATTCTTTGAAAACTGTTTAACATAATCTTTGGAAATATATACAAATTTCATAAATGCTATTTTCTAATCAATACTCATCAATCTACAATGGAACCTGAAACAGTCAAATGCACATTGAAATCCTACAGTATATGCAGCATTTTAATAGCTATTTTTGAAAAGTTTAGCATTCCAGTCATTTATAGCCTAACATCTTTGCACAAACATGCATGGACACTGCCTTCATTCTCAAGCCATCAGTTTCTGTCTAACTCATCAACAATACTATTCCTATAAAATACTAAATTTCAATGTGTCCACACTGTCCCTTGAGTATCCTCCAAAGTCACTTTTTTTATATCTCAAGGATAATATTGCAAGAAATTTCACTTGCTCATATGGCTCTGCCTTCTATCACAGTATAAACTACAACACTATAAAGGGGAAATACTACATAATAAAACTTCAACCTACTTTATACTAAGGATGAGCGGACTCGGATTCCTGGAATCCGAGCTTCCCCGAACAGTGCGGATCCGAGTCAGATCCGAGCACTGTCCGGGTATTCCCGCCGATTCCGAAACTTAAAACGAGGCTCTCAGTCATAATCCCGCTGTCGGATCTCGCGATACTCGGAACCTTTAAATTCTCCACTTGCCGCCGCCATCTTCACTAGGGCATTGATCAGGGAAGAGGGAGGGTGTGTTAGGTGGTCCTCTGTCCTGCTATTTCTCGTGCTGTGCTGTGCTGTGCTCTGTCCTGCTGAGTCCAGTGGTGCTTTTGCCAGTGCTCTGTCCTGCTGAGTCCAGCGGTGCTTTTGTCCTGTGCTTTGTTCTGCTAAGTGCATATTTATTTTAAAAGTATTAAAAATTCTTCCATAAAAAAAAAAAAAAAGAAGAAAAATTCTACAAAAATCCTTTTAAAAAAATATAAAAAAAAATAAATCAAAAAAGTCATTGCTGAGTCCAGTGGTGCATCAGTCCAGTGCTCTGTCCTTGCTGAGTCCAGTGGTGCATCAGTCCAGTGCTCTGTCCTTGCTGAGTCCAGTGGTGCATCAGTCCAGTGCTCTGTCCTTGCTGAGTCCAGTGGTGCATCAGTCCAGTGCTCTGTCCTTGCTGAGTCCAGTGGTGCATCAGTCCAGTGCTCTGTCCTTGCTGAGTCCAGTGGTGCATCAGTCCAGTGCTCTGTCCTTGCTGAGTCCAGTGGTGCATCATTCCAGTGCTCTGTCCTTGCTGAGTCCAGTGGTGCATCAGTCCAGAAACTGAGGGAAATAATCTCTCAGTGGCTTAACCCACTTAGACTCTCCTGGGGATTTGTGGTGTCAGACAACGCCAGTAACATTGTGCGGGCATTACATATGTGCAATTTCCTTTGTGGCTCCATAATCCCAATTAAAAGGATTTTTACCTGTTGGTGTAATGATGTTATAAACACTACACTTGAAAGCTTGAGCCTTTAAATGAAAAAGTCACTCTTCATTGCACGAAGATTTGCAACAGGGACAGTTTTTTTGTTCACAAAGTCAACAAATAACACTTCAACACTGTCTGTCTTTGACATACTTGATGGGATCTCAATGATGAATGCTCTGTACCATGGTCGTCAAAAACAAGAGGTAGTGACGCGCTCGAACTACACTCTCTATATGCTGCAGAGGATGTAGGAGCAGCCATATGTGCAGTGGAATTCAGACCAGTTGAGGGTGATATATTGTGGCCCCGGTACCAAATTGGGTACCGGGGCCACTCCACTACGCAGTCCACATAGATGCGTATCAGATATTAAACTACATTCACTGTTGCTGCTGTACCCAAAAATAGGTACTGCAATTCCAAACTACGTTCACTGTTGCTGCTGTACCAAAAAATAGGTACTGCTATTTCAAAATACGTTCACTGTTGCTGCTGTACCCAAAAATCAAATATTGTACCTAAAATCAATATTGTGAGGTGTGAGGTGTTCCGAATAGACTGGAAATTAGTGGAAATGATTGTTATTGAGGTTAATAATAGCGTAGGAGTGAAAAATAAACAAAAAACTTTATTTTAACCCTTTTTATGCTTTTTTAAAAATAAATCAGAACCCAAAACCCTAAATCAGAACCAAAACCTTTCATAAGGTGTTTTGGCAAAACAAATCAGAACCCAAAACCTCAAGCTAATCAGAACCCAAAACCCAAAACACTAAAGTCCCCGGTGCACACCCCTACTTTATACTGTTGACGTTTTTGTGTAGACTGAGAGGCCAAATGATCCAGCTGATATAGGCCTAAACCTGCTATGAAACATACAATAAATAATATAATTTGAAGCATGTGCTATGCAAAACCTGTTGGATAAAGGAAAGTTCTGGAAAGAAAGAAATTTGCTTAACACTTTTCACATAAAGATAAATTAAAAAACAAATTATTTGACATATTGTTGCTTTCCCACAAGTACCAGGTCATTCTGCTGCCCGAGCCTTAAGTGATCTTAAGCAGTAATCAAGTTTTGTGGCTGAACAGGTTGATTTACTGAGGTGAGATGTTCAAGGAAAACAATGTTAAAGTTAAGCTTTTGCTTTGCTATTGCATACCGCGGGGCTCTGGTAAAGGCTTACATCAGTCCGATACTGAAGAGCAAAATGCATTTTTCTTTACTGGGCATACGCAGTAAAAAAGAATATATCTCAGGCTGATAGCAGACTGAGACGTATCTCCCTGTTCTGCCTGTCTACATGTAGAGAGATACACAGAGGGAGGGGGTGGGCTGGCATTGCCTCAGGGGCGGACCCAGACATTTGTCCTACCCCGGGTGATTTTAGGGGGGGGGGGCGATTTAGGCCCCGCCCCCTTTCGGTGTTCTAAGGTTGCCGGCGGCTGCACAGTAAATGTAGGTCCGTTCAGCAGTGAAAGTGTGCTGTCCCGCTGCTCTGATTGTGTTTAAAACACAATCAGAGCAGCCGGGCAGCACACTGTCACTGCTGAACGGACCTGCACAGTGTGCAGCTGTCGGCAGCAAGCCCCCCCCTGGATCCGCCACTGCATTGCCTGAGTACAGTAAGGGCATGATAACGCTCCTTATGTAATATGTAGAGTAGGCAGCAGCCATATATATGCTTCTAGAAGTTGCGGCTGCTTACCTTCTAGTGCAAAATCATCATCAGCACAAACCTTGAATATCTAGACTAAAATAACATTAATAATAGCTTTTAATGAAGCATGACTTACACTCAAAAAGCCAAACAAGTCCTAGTGCTGTCAGCCTAGGCTGGTATTGGCAAAATCAAGGGGGCAATAAGCCGGAGGGGGGGGGGGGGGGGGGGAGTTTGAATACTATGGAAAGTCGTGGTAGTGAAAACAGAATGGGCCTGATTCATTAAGGAATGTAAGCAAAAAAAGGTATATCTTTGCACCTTGGCTTAATCCCTTGCAGGCAAGTAGAAACTGTCCAGGTACAACAGCAGTACCTCTAATAGCACAAAGGCACTGCAGGTCTCATTCAGAATGAAGACAGAGTCCTAACTGTATAAAAACAAAAGTGGATGCTCAAATCAATTTATAGGCCATAACAGGTGCTTGAAAGGGTGGGGTTATCCTGTAAGGAACATACACACAAGGAACATGTTGCTGGCTATAGCAGTGTGCTGGGAGGAAAAAATGTTGTGTGTATGTTCCTTGCAGGATAACCCCACCCTTTCAAGCACCTGTTATGGCCTATAAATTGATTTGAGCAGCTTCCACTTTTGTATTTGTCTGAGAGGCATGTTGGTGTCAGTAGCTGAGAGGGGGTACTGGCACTGAATTGCTGTTTGGAGGCTTCTGGGGTACCTCTTTGGTAAGTTGGCTCTCAATTTAAAAACACATATGTATGGCCCAAATATATGGGACTCTCATTGTTTAGAGTAGGACCATCCTATTAGCAAAAGCGCCTTGGCGTGGCGGATGGCTTAAACATACATTTGCAAATGTGTGCAACAAAGACTTTTGCATTTTTATCTACAGTAGAAATGGCAGATCTGTTGCTGGCTATAGCAGTGTGCTGGGAGGAAAAAATGTTGAGAGTCCTAACTGTGCCAGTATGTCCAACCACTTAATGGTGGCCTGGGCATGCTGTGACCTGTAATGGTCCATGGACAAAATTGTTATTTAAATCTATTTTTACTTATTACAATACACCCACCATACCAGCAGTGTGGAAAGAGCCCTCATGCTATTCAGTACAGGGCTGGTTAACTCATATGGAGGTGGTCACTTTTTTCCTGGCCTGATCCCCGTAGGGAATTTAGCCCCATGTTGAAAAGACTGGAGTTGACTGACACTATGGGTTTTCCTGTTATAGTACTACCAGCGCAGGCTAACATACCATAGGGTTGGTATTGGCAATTTCAGGGGACCCACACATTTTGTCTTTCAAACTTTGCACATATCAGCCTAAGCATACAGCACTAGGTATATTTTGGCCTTTTGGAGAGAAAGGGTAACACTTGTTTTTAAACTCTATTTGTTGGGCTTACGTCCCATTGCATATGATGCAGTTAAAGCATATAATATGCTTTAAGCCAGTTGTTCCCAAACTTTTGCAGTTTGCGGCACCCTTAGAGTCTCCAAATTTTTCAAGGCACCCCTCCAAAATAATTATTGAGCAGTCCTGTTTTAGAAGTAGTTGGGTCAAAAAATTTTAATCAGTATTTAGGTCAGGACAGAAATACTTATTTAGTTGTATACAAAAATGCCCCTTCTGCATCCAGACACTCTGTCCTCAGGCACTCTGCCCCCTCTGCATCCAGACACACTGCCCTCTCTCACACTGCCCTCTCTGCCCTCTGTCACGCTGTCCCCCCTCCACTGCCCCTCTCAGGCTGTGTCCCCCTCCACTGCCCCTCTCAGGCTGTGTCCCCCTCCACTGCCCCTCTCACGCTGTGTCCCCCTCCACTGCCCCTCTCACGCTGTGTCACTCTCACTCTGCCCCTGCTGTCACACTCACTCTGCCCCCGCTGTCACACTCACTCTGCCCCCGCTGTCACACTCACTCTGCCCCCGCTGTCACACTCACTCTGCCCCCGCTGTCACACTCACTCTGCCCCCGCTGTCACACTCACTCTGCCCCCGCTGTCACTCTCACTCTGCCCCCGCTGTCACCCTCCGCTGCCACGATCCCTGTCATTCCTCTGCCACGGGCCAGACATAGAAAAAAAAAAAAAGAACACATAAACTTACCAATCCGCCGGGCGCCGGGACCCAGCAGCCTCCTGGGGAGAGGAGGCTGCTGGGTCCCAGCGCCTGGCGGATTGGTAAGTTTATGTGCTTTTTTTTTTTTTATATGTCTGGCCTGCGGCACCCCAGTGACAGCGCCGCGGCACCCCTGGGAGTCGCGGCACACACTTTGGGAACCGCCGCTTTAAGCATATGATAAACTTTTAACTCAAAACACACTTTAAGCATAGCTTACTAAAATGCTTGCATTTTACATCTTAAGATATGTGCAGAACTACATACAGATAAAGCTACATATATTAAAAGGATACAATTTACCCTTGTGTTTTAAGTGTAAATCATGTGCAACTATAAATAGGGCCCTGTATTTGTAAATTTACATTCTGCAAAATTACTGAATAGAGCTGGGAATATGATGCCAGTTCATTCTGCTTTGTGGTCTGGTTGGGGCAAGACTGAGAACACTCTAAGGGCTAGATTTACTAAGCTGCGGGTTTGAAAAAGTGGGGATGTTGCCTAGAGCAACCAATCAGATTCTAGCTGTCATTTTGTAGAATGCACTAAATAAATGAAAGCTAGAATCTGATTGCTTGCTATAGGCAACATCCCCACTTTTTCAAACCCGCAGCTTAGTAAATCTAGCACCAACGTGTCAAATTCCACTGGTGAGACATGCAAATTTTTGGAATTAAATACAGTACATAACAGTACCTTTAATAAAACAGTATTGCTCATGTCTAATGCTAGCAGTAGAGCTAAGTCAATTAGATTCTTTTAGTACTGCCTTAACTCTTAAAGTGAACATGTTCCTGAAGATTCATTATTGTCATTTGTTATGTAAGAGACATAAGGATCAAATTAGTAGTATTTATGTAGAAAAAAATGTGAAAATTGTATTTAGTTAGAGGTATGTCCTGTAGAATGTCATGCAGTATGTGTGTTAAGATGAACATCAAAGAAAAATGTAGTTTTCTGGTTTTAGAAATGATTCCCCATGCTTCATACTTGGAAGAAAACACAATTTGTTTGTTATATATGTAAAATGTTATTTACATTGTTAACCTTTCTTATTTATGTTAAATGATTTTCCTGAAGTCAATGTTACACCCACAAGTCACAATGGCTATTCATTTTTTATTAACCTTATTATTATTATTTATATAACACCAGCACCATCCATAGCACTTTACAATTTGTGACAAGCCCTGTAATAAAACAATACTGTGTATTAAGCAGTAAAAAGCAGAAAAAGCAGTAAGAGCTCACAGGTTTACAATCTATAGGAGTTTGATACACAAGGATAAGTGCCACATCTTGTATTTTGGTCCAAACAGGTTGCAACGGGAATAATTGCTACGGGGGGATATTTGATCTAATTAGGGGTGTTGAACACATAGCCTCACTATGTGGTCCAATCATCTGACCTCTGAAGTATCAAACCTATTGCTGTATGAACATGACAGTAGAATCAAAATCATGAAGTCATCAAACAATATGCATGTAGTCAACTTGCAGGAACAAACGGCATAATATTTGCATATTGCAAGTGGATTGTGACATTGGTGTTATACAGTAAACACTATATATTATAGTGTTTAATTATAATGAGGAACAGAGAAGGCTTGTATTTTTACTTCCTATATTACAATATTGATGTTTTGCATTGGATCTAAATCAGAGATTAAATGGGATAGTCACTGTAAGTACTGTCAATGAAGACAAAATCACAACCCCCACTAATATTCATATAAACAGTGTAACAATGACCTAGCACCAACAGCGTTCTTCTTCTCCCTCAACCTGTTTCTTACTTGTCTGCTGCTCTTCTCACCCCTAAAATGAATCTTCCACTATAATGTTTCACAGTTCTAGCTTCATTTCTTCCCCACTCCTTTCAAAGTCCTTGTAATCTGCACCGACTGATCAAATTTGACCTTTTTGTAGCCCACTTTATTCCAAGCACAGCTCTCCGTTAAATCTCTCTTTATTAACACCGTCCTCCTTGGCTTGCCTTTGGAACAAACACAGATCAAGCTAGAAGCCTCTAGACTTTTTCAGCAATCATTTACAGATTACTGCAAGCTGTGTGTTTCTTCTTCTGGGCATACCTGATGCCTTTGAGTTTTACTTTCAGATTTTTCTTTCAAAAAGCATTTTAAGATTTGTTTATCATTTTGTTTACAATCCCTTGCCATTGCAAAAAAAAGATGACAGAAAAACTCAAAGTTTGCCAACTGCAACATGCAAAATATGTGACCCAATGTCACACTAAATGAACTGGTCACTATAAGTATTGCAGTGTTTTGCATCCTATAAATGTGCTACTTTGTTGCATACATTAAAATTTTAATCATTTCTATTTGTGTTAATATACCAAACCCTTACATTATGTATTGCAACTATTATATTGTTATGATGTGATAAGTAGGCAGTCAGCTGAATAACAATGCAGTTTAAATGTCTTGTCCTCTTACTGTTTATTGCTATTATCCTTTGTTTATTTAGTCTCAGCCCATTCACTAGACATAACAGAAGTGTGATAAAGTAAATACACATTAGCAACAAAATGTTCCTCCCTTTAAGGGAGAAGGTGAAATGAAGCTCAAATCATAATTCAATATATTGGAATATTTGCATTATGCTGTCTATGAATAGAGCTGGTATAATAACAGTCATTTTTTTCTGCTGTGTGGTCAGGGTAGGACTGAGAACAAGTGAGGACAAATTCCCCCAGCAAAACATATAAAAACTTGAGGCTAAATGTCGAATAACGTCACAAAACAGTTGCAATTTGTGACCATCTATTGATAACATATATAAATTAATTACATTGTTTCAGCCAAGCTCCAAGAGGAGCAGTATTCCTCATCTATAGGTTTCTTAAATCTTTCCAAATTGAATTAAAGGCTAGAAGACGGAAGAAGGCCCCATCCATGAATGTAGGTGTGTAATAAATTGAAAAAAATAGAGTTTGGTGCGGAGAAATGTATATTTATATCAAATATTTCTATTCATAGTGTGTTTTCATTTAACAGTGTTCTTTTCCTGTTGTACCACCAGTCCCAGCAGGCTCTGGATGCTCTGGCAGCCACTGGTTTGCTCACACTTGTAATTGTATAAGTGCAAGCATTCAAGCAGTTTATTGCTGCCAGGGCTTGCTGAGACCAGTAGTTTAAGGAAAACATGCTGATTTCTCTATTTAACTATGTATTAACCCAACACCCACTGAGAACGGGTGTTACAAGGAACCCTAGTGCTTTCAGCTCAGGGCTGTTTTACTATGTGTTCAGTTAGATGATTTATGGACATTTCAACTTTTCAGAATACTCTATACAGAACCACAAACTACTTCTAAAATATAAGTAACTAAAGAAAGCCAAAGGAGGCAGGGGCATGTCTGCTGAGTCTTAATTGGAAAAGTCCAGCACATGATCTCTAACTAACCTGGAATGGTGTCCATCCTCTCTGTGCAGCAACTGTCACACAGCAGAGGTCTTGCTTGTTCCTTCTACCTTCAGAGCCATATATATATATATATATATATATATATATATATATATATATATATATATATATATATATTTGTCGCAAAGAACCCTTCTTGCCACACCTCTCCTGCAGACAGGGATAAGTCCTGCAGTAAAACTCCTAGGCTGAACACACACAGGTGGTCTAATGAGGTAATTAGATCAAAGGGAGGGTTTTTGTGCATAAAAACCTGTATTGCACATATGTGCAGTGTGACCAAAGTTAGATAGTGGCCAGTGTCTAGACAGAAGGACTGAATCTAGTCAGAGTTAGGTCAACTGGTGTCATCCTGACGGAAAGTGACCGTGACTGGATTTAAATTAGAAGAATATGAGGCAGAAATAACTGTATTACAACCTTAAAAATAGTAGTGTAAATGATAGCAATTCTGAACAAATGTCAATGCAATCAGAATTGACAGTATAAAGAAGACAATGATAATGGGTGTTGTAGTCCTGTTATTAGGGTTATTTTGAGAAGGACAAAGTGGGGTAACATGTCCAATTCTAGGTTAAATGCATATTCACTGCACACCAAAACAAACTGTCTCTTGAACATGTGTAGACATTCATTCTCTTTCCCTTGTTCTGACTTCAAAAATCCTGACAACTTGGGCATGGTGGGAACTGTAGTTTTCAACACACAAAACTTCACTGTATGACCTCCTCTCATGTCCTGTCAGATTACTTATAATATTTATTATTTATTTATCATATAATTTATCTAATTTTATCTTAGTTAAGTTTTGTGAAGTTATACATTTTCTCACTTTATTTATTTAGTTATTTTACTATTTTATTTTAAAGGGTTAATAGACATGAATAGGTGAGTGGCTAGGAGACATGTTGGCTTCCATTGTCATGCACTCACTTATTCTCCTGATCCTGTTATTATAAAAGGGCAGAAAGGAGACAGCAGTATCATCAGCCTTTTGTGCTAATGTCTACAGGAGCAGTAATGGTAATTTACCACATTTTGCTGTTTTAATTGACATTGATGTGTGAATCAAATCTCACATTAGCAAACTGGTGCAGTTTCTGGAGTGTACTCTTAGCTTTCCATGGGTGGTGTGGAGTTCTACCTCAAATGAAGGCATGGCATAACAATAGACAGTACATGTAGTGTGATGGGTATGGAGCCCAGAGGTGAGAGGGGCTCAACAATGCTGGGTCTCACCTTCTCTAAGACCCTTATTCTCCCATTACTACTATTCCACTCTCAAAGTAGCAGAGCAGGAACGTCTTCTGGTTGGTGCATGTACCAAGCATGTTCAGAAGATGCCCCCACACTGCACTATTGAGAGGAGAGCAGGGGGCCTGAGAGGTGAGAGTGGCATCACTGGGTCCCTATTAAAAATTTGCTATGGTTCCTGTTGATGCACTGTCCTATTCCTGCATTGCATCTGACAGAAGCAGCTTGGGGAGTGTTCCTCCTTGACTATGCTTCACTGCTAAAAACAGTGCACAAATTAAAATAATGTGTGAACATAGCCTCTTGTAAGGGCTAAGCCCAGGCAATTCTAAAACTCTGTTAACATTAGGGCTGTGCTGCGGACTACTTTCAGGGTTCTTCTAACTTCGAGATAGATGGGGAGCTAGAGGGGAGCACTGCATGACAAAAATATCTGTTGCCCTGTCTCCCTCCCTCTGTCCTTATCCTGTGTGACACTGCAGGCAGTTACAGAGTTGCCACTGGCGTTGTGCAGGCTTGCGGTTCTTGTGAAATGGTGAGGTCAGTTCATCATAATTTTTCTCTACTGCACACAGTAAAGCCCTGATCCCTCTCAGAATCCCCCATCCCCTAGTTCCAACATCTCTGTTAACTCAGGCCATCATTATATGGGCCCGCAATAAATATAGCTCCACTGCCTGTCCAAGTTGGACACACCAGAAGTATCCACCACCTGTGTCCATGCCATGCACAGATTCAGGAAACATCATGGGAAACCATCATTCACGTCCATGTTACAACTCTTCCTGTGTTTTGTATCTAGCAGTAGTACCTTATACCACCAGAGGTGCTGCTGTTCTGTTCCCAAAGTCTTCAGCATCCCTGAAGGAGTTAATCTCCTTGCCTGAGGCCTAATTAGAACTGCACCTGTCACACTGATTTAAATACCTGCCTCAAGCTGTGCTCTGTGCAGTTCATCCCGTTTGTTCCTGGCTGCTGCTAACCTGCTCCTGTGCTATTTGATATATACCTGCTGGACTAAACTTCTGTGTATGACCCCTGCCTGTACCTTGGACCTTGCCTGCTTGCCAGTGACCCCAAATCATTTGCCTGTACCTTGGACCACGCTATTCTGCCTGTTGCCCTGACCTTTTGGACAGACTTCTGGACCTCGCTAATTTGCTTGATCTCTGCCTGGCTATTTGGATTTGTTTGTCTGATCACTGCTTTATCCCTGGACTCTGTCTGCTTGCCTGGACAGCCTTGTGCCTTCTGGACTGGGGTAAAACTTATTATACTTGTTCCTGCCATTTTACTATACAGTCTCTTTTGGAACCTGTTATCCGTGGATTTGACTTATCATTGTTAATATATTTTACCTGAATAAAGACACTTTGCCTTACACTACTGTTGCTCTTCGTGAATGCACTGGGATTCATAACAGTCCATGGGCATCTTATACCTTCTCAACAAGGCCCAGAGTACAGCAGTGGTATATCCTGGCTTGGCCTGGTGGAGATTTGTACCAATATATGCTGGTGTCACACCACCACTGGTCTATGATATTGTGTATTCCAAAACTCTATGCATATATCTCCACTAGCTACTGGATATTGGAGGAATCTTCATCTAGACCAGACTGTGAATGTGCCTTCAACCTAATGAACATGCTAAAAAAAACTCTGAAAATGAATCATTTGAACATATTGATGTATATTATGATTTAGCATTTTGAAAAAGAGTAAAGCTATGGCAGTCAGTATCAGAATTAAATAAATAAAAAATAAAAATTGGCCAAGCTGAGCTGAGAAGCTATTGATTCACCCAGTCAATTGAGGACAAAGTCAATTAGTGCCAGGGCTCCAAACATAATATTTATCATTGTGTAACTTGTTTTAATTTCATTCCCTATGGATTAGCTAGAAAGAATATTTTATTTTTAATAAATGTTTTCATAGAATCTTTATTCAATTAAACTTTGATTTAATACAATATGGTTTATAACTGTGTAATAAAGTGATGATTTGGGGAGTGCTTTTTTAAATTAAACTTTACTTTTATAAATATGTGTCAGTGCTTACTTACTTTTTTATATTATACAATGGGCACTGGTCTTTTAGACTCGCTATACTGGCACCACTGAGGTGGCAAAGTTGCATTGAAGTTCCATTTTTTTTCCCATTATTTTAACAGGATGCTGTTTAAACAATCTTGCCTTTTGGAATCACCCAAGTGTAACACATTGTAATGTTCTGTACTTTGCAATTGGTGTCACATCAGAATCAGCAAACTAAGATGCGGATTTGCAAAATTGGACTTTAATGCATCCTGGACTACTCTTTTGCTTTTATTATTTTAGAAGCAATTTTTATTAATTATTAAAAGCATGTACATGCAAATGGGGCTTATGTAGACCTGCAGAAATATTCATATGTACCTGTTAGTAGCTATATGTTTTGCACCTGCTAAAGAAAAAATAAGCACTGATGATGATGATGCCTTATCATAAACACCTACACCCTTCTATGCCCATCTTGGCCACAACGTCAGGGCAGCAGAGGTTCCCCGAGGATGAGGACAGCGGTGACCAGTCCCAGGGCGCAGAAAAATCGCAGCATAACAGCACCGGAACGAACTGTCTGCAGCTATGGTTATGCGGTGGCAGAGATGCTAACTAGAGAGGGGAATGCTGGGAAATATGCCAACTCCTGCCCTTCCATGGACAAGCAGATATAAGCAGCAATGGCCTCTACAGGGAAGTAGAGACAGCATTGGGCACCTCACTGCATACACTGAAAAAGATACAGCAATGGCTGTTTTCCAAATGGATCAGTGTGTACAGATTGGAGCACAGCAAACATGGCAGCCCGGCTCTGCTCGGCAGCCCCCATAGATTCCTGTGTATAGAAATGCAGGATTGGTTTTGTACATATTAATATGTTGGTAGTGTATGTGTGTGTATATATATTTCTTTTGTATAATCTCTTTTTATTAAAGCTTTCATAACATAATATGGGCAGCATGGTGGCAAAATTACCGTACTAACGGTAATAATGTGCAACATGGGCAGCACGGTGGGTCAGTGGTTAGCACTTCTGCCTCACAGCAGGGGTCATGAGTTTGATTCCTGATCATGGCCTTATCTGTAAGGAGTTTGTCTATTCTCCCCATGTTTGCGTGGGTTTCCTCCAGGTGTTCCGGTGTCCGCCCACACTCCAAAAACATATTGGTAGGTTAATTGGCTGCTAACAAATTGCCCCTAGTCTGTATGTGTCTATGTGTGTGTTAGGGAATTTAGACTGTAAGCTCCAATGGGGCAGGGACTGATGTGAGTGAGTTCTCTGTACAGCGCTGCGGAATTAGTGGCGCTATATAAATAAATGATGATGATGATGATAAACAAGGTGCATATGCAGTTGATGCAGAGATACACACATCTTGAGATGCATACAACTCTGCATATGGACAGAAATACAATCATTTTCCTTGCTCTTTTTTAAGAGTAAGTTATTTCTATTTTACTTTTGATGAGGCTGAATTCACTCCATTGCAATAAACATGGTTTCTTGTTTGGAAAAATGAAATTTTTGATGACAGGTTGCTTGAGCTCATTTTCTCTATTTAGGCTGTGCATGTTTATGACATGGTGGTAATGTTTTGGCATAGATTTACACTTGTCTTCCAAATGTTGATGAGAATCATATGCTTCTCAATTATAAATGTAATTTGAACTGTCCGTACTTCTAATCCACCACTGTTATGACCAGTCATATTTTGAACAGAAGCAACAAAATTATGACTAAAGAAACCTCAGTGTAATAAATTGGTGTATTGGTAGTACTGTCAACATGGTCTAGACAGTCCATTTCATATGTTTGTACAAAGGCCCCACATAGAGTTAAATGCAGTTTGTTTATTTTGTTGTGCTTGTCATCTATTCATATTGCAGATCATCATCCTTTTTTAAATTATATTCACCATAATTAGTAGTGCAGTTTCACCATTTAAAAAGTCATTTTTAAAACTTGAAAATATCAGGCAATGTTCTGGTGTAATATGTTACAACAATTTGAACCACATCTACTGTAGTCTTGCCAAAGTCGTAATAATTGGATGAACGAAAGTATATTGGTTAATATTATTTTATTGTGCGATTGCACTCAGTATGCCATGCTACACATGGCATACTGCGATCGCACGGTAAAATACGCACGCACATACTTGCATTACAACATTTAGTTATTTATATAATTCATATTCATATTGGTTCCGTTATACAGTGATTTATGAGCCTATAGTATTTAGTTTATTATTAGTTTATATATTATGATTATATGTACACTTCAGTGTATTTAAGGTTCAGGTTATAGGAAATGTGTCTTGTCTGATATCATTTTAATCCCCTATTCATCAGCAGCTGTCCGGTTCATTCGCCGAAGAGATCGCATATTGCATACTCTAGTTATTAATGTTAGGGAATAAATAGTCAGAGTGATGCCAAACTGTAAAATGCTAATGGACTAGTTGTAACTGGTTTCTGGGCGGGAGAATCATCTGGAATGTTGACCCTCAGCCTTTGAGGGGGTTGTTTGAACTAGCCTATGACCTGTTTACACTGGACTCATCTGAAGTCTGGACCTATAGAAGCAAGCCACATCATCTACATTGTTCTCTCTTTAACACTAAATGTATATAATCATAGCTGTGATCCCACTGGTTTCAGTCTACTCTGACCACAGTATTCTAGAGTGATATACTGTTCACTGGTACCCGTGGGAGCGCAGTGAGCGCATGCGAATGCAGCGGTATGTATTTATCTTTTGGTATTAGCTGTACTGTATTATAATCATGTATTGAACTGTTAAATGTTAAACCTGCTAAAATAAATTACATTGTGCTCTGGAAACTCAATAAAATTGTTTGGGCAATGCTTATTTTGAAAACGATAGAATTACTTTAATAGTCTTTAGGTGAAAAACAGGCAGACTTTATTTTATTGAAATAGATGTTTGGAAACAAAAATCCTGTTCCAGTTTGCATAAAGCAAATTGCATCTACAAAGCTATTACCTCCATTAAATCTATTAAGGACAAGTAGTACATTACAAGATGAGTATGCAAAACTGGTTAATAGGCAGAGCTTTTATATATATATATACAACCAAGAAGTAGGAGTGTGAAACTGTGAACTACTTTTGTAAGGCTATGGTTATATATTAATTGTTTTGTTGCAACTGACTACTTTTTGTGTGCTTGACTGGTCTCATTCATTAAATCATTTATTTAACATTTATCATGGTTCACCAGTTATCACCAATTAAATATTACAATTTTGGCAGGGAGGTATATTGGGTATGTCAGAAAATGAGATATTATACTATTGGGGCAGTAACATACTTCCACCTGAGGGCTGAACTTTTGTAATTTCAGGAATGCGATAGTTAACACCATCCTCTAGCCTGTTACTGTTACTGGTTACTGTCTCCTGGTTTGGTTTGGTCACTGTTGCTGAAACTGTACTTGGACTTGACTATGCTATTTGTGTGCTGCCTGCTATGTGGTTTCTTCTTATATTGTGTTTGGGTCTGTTTCCACTGACTGCTACCCTCTGTCTGACCATCACTATGAGACATCATTTCCACAGTTCCTGGACATCTGGACAATCACGTGTGAGTAAATAATATTTGACTGATGACCAAAGAGAACGTGAACGTGATCGCCATCACCATGCAAATAGGACTCCTCAGCAAATTGCCCGTCACAGAGAAAACAAGAGCGAAACAAAAGCGAACAGGAAAGAGTTAATATTGCGTCAATGATGAAACAAATATTAATGCTTATAACTGTGGTCCCATGAACAGTATTTGTGAAATTTGCCATGCTAAGCATTTTGCGGCTGAGCAGCCATCTGACAAACTATTCAATCAATGCTGCTACAAGCTTAAAGTCAAATTAGTTGCAATAAGATCTGCCCCTGTTATTAAACACTCAATGAAAAGACAGCATGAATATTCAAAAAAATTATTTGACAACATAAGATCAGTTAATATTGCTTTAGCATTTGCATCTATGGGTGCTAATATTTCCCCGCCACCTGGCTACGGTCCCTATTGTTTCCGAATTACTGGTCAAATTTACCATTGACCAGGAACTTTGCATTCAGCAAATGGGGAACAACGAAAGTTTGCACAACTGTATATATTAGACCCAGATGAGGCTGCAAATCAAAGAATGAGGATTACAACAAAAGCGGAGTGCAATCCCGATCTGATGCAAGAGTTAAGTACTTTCGTGTCTCATTTTAATCCATTTGCTGAGTCATGCAAAATGCTTTATGAGGTTGACTAAGAAAGCATTAATAATGCAGCACTCCATGGCGTTGAACCAGCAAAGATGAGCATGGTAATTGTTCAAGACCACAAATACGACATGAGGCAGTACAATGCTCAAAGGTGTAATAAAGTAGCTGCTATTTTCAAAAATACTGATGGCGAACCACTTCATGAGTGGGACTTTCTGATCCATTGTTGTCCAAATGACAATGATCCAAATAACCAAAAAATCGTGAGGGTTAACATTTTAGATGCAAACTTAGAACAATTAGTATAGTCTTTATTGTTTCCTTTTGGTGATCAAAATTGGCGAATTAATATTCCTCTTCAAAAGATACCAACTGCTTTATACATCATTTTTGAAATCCCACGAACACGAGTATTTTTTTCCGTCATTTTGACAGGCTTTTAACCAGTATAAACATAGTCTTTAACATCTTAGGGAAGCTGGGTTTGAAATCAAATGATATTAGACATTGCTAAGTTCAAATGTTTATTCCTCTTGAGGTTTTCATGAAGCTATATTTGATAATCATATAAGAAAGCTTTATAAGTGGAATACTATTATTACAGGTTACGATACAGGTGGAGATAAGTTGTGAGATACAGTTGTTTCATATTTCTATTATCTATCTGAAAAGGGCAGTGTTAGAATACTGAACATCTAAGAAGTTTAAGCATCCAATAGTTTATGAAGCTACTATCTTATAAGTGAGCTTTGAGGTTATAATTCATATTTTCTTGCTTTGTGCGCACATTATGAATGTCATACAATTTTGATTTCCTCTTTTGAAAAACAAGGACAGAAGGAAAATGTTGATCCTGACACAAATATCTTTGATATTTCAAGTCTGCATCACATTGATCTGCTCCTGTATGAATGGGATTCATAAGCGCAGAATAATAAATTTGTATTTATGTAAAATATAGTACTTTAATATTCCTGAGGGCCAATGAAATTCACACATATATTTAACACAACTGTAGAAAAAATTGTGGAAGTATATTTACACTTCTCATATCTCAGTGACTCATAATGCTTTATATAAGCAACCACTGTGAAGTATCATTAGTCTCTTTGTTTATGTATCTTAATTTGTGTAAAAATGACTGTTCATCAAAGGTGTGCTTTTAATAAATATCAATAAAATTCTATATTAGACCTCTTCTAAGGTTACTAACTATCCCATTAATAATGTACACATATGACTTTCACTCTGTTTGAGATATGGTGAGATGTAGACTTCAGGTGGCTATTATACCTGGTCTTAATCAGCCAGAGAGAGGTTGGCATATCTACTGGCCATTATCACAGTGGCAGTTTATGAAACCTCTGGTGGACCAGATGGGCAGAGGTCAGATGTTAGCTTAAATCCTACATTTTCCTGCAATGTGTGTTGAAGAATGGTGATTGCTGAGGAGTAACATTGCCATCTTCATTAAATAGCACTACATTTTCTTTCTGAATCGTTGCATAATAATGTTGGGAACTCAAACTTGACTTCTTGTGGTGCAGAGTTGGTCATAGGATGCCTGAGATAATACTCACCCACCCCACTTGTGTGATAGTGTAAAAGCATAATAAAATAGCCCTAAGATCATTGCTAGGTCATAACCTAGGTATACTGTCTACCCACTACCAATGGAGCATTTCAGGAAATAATAAATTTTAGCCCCCACTCTAATGCTAGGCCCTTTAAACAGAAACTCCTTGGTTTGGATTAGGGATGTGCACCGGCGACTTTTGGTGTCTCGTGTTTTGTGTTTTGGATTCGGATTTTCGCGATGTTTTGGGTTCAGATTTGTTTCGCAAAACACCTGCCGAAAGGTTTTGGTTCGGATTTAAGGTTTTAGATTCGGTTTTTTTTTTAAAAAAGCATAAAAAGTTCAAAATCAAGTTTTTGGGCTTATTTTCACTCCTACGCTATTATTAACCTCAATAACATTCATTAACAAGCATTTCCACTAATTTACAGTGTATTCTGAACACCTCACAATATAGTTATTAGTCCAAAACGTTGTAACGAGGTATCTTTCTGGACTGCGTAGTGGAGTGGTCCCCACAATATAATAAGAAAACCATCAACTGGTCTTAATCGCACCAAAAAATGTACCTGGACTGCGTAGAGGAGTGGGTCACCACAATATAATTTAAAAACCCTGAACTTGTATGATTCGCACCAATAAATGTATCTGGACTGCGTAGAGGAGTGGGTCACCACAATATAATTTAAAAACCCTGAACTTGTATGATTCGTACCAATAAATGTATCTGGACTGCGTAGAGGAGTGGGTTACCACAATATAATAAGAAAACCATCAACTGGTCTTAATCGCACCAAAAAATGTACCTGGACTGCGTAGAGGAGTGGGTCACCACAATATAATTTAAAAACCCTGAACTTGTATGATTCGCACCAATAAATGTACCTGGACTGCGTAGAGGAGTGGGTCACCACAACATAATTTAAAAACCCTGAACTTGTATGATTCGCACCAATAAATGTATCTGGACTGCGTAGAGGAGTGGGTCACCACAATATAATTTAAAAACCCTGAACTTGTATGATTCGCACCAATAAATGTATCTGGACTGTGTAGAGGAGTGGGTCACCACAATATAATTTAAAAACCCTGAACTTGTATGATTCGCACCAATAAATGTATCTGGACTGCGTAGAGGAGTGGGTCACCATAATATAATTTAAAAACCCTGAACTTGTATGATTCGCACCAATAAATGTATCTGGACTGCGTAGAGGAGTGGGTCACCACAATATAATAAGAAAACCATCAACTGGTCTTAATCGCACCAATAAATGTATTTGGACTGCGTAGAGGAGTGGGTCACCACAATATAATTTAAAAACCCTGAACTTGTATGATTCGCACCAATAAATGTATCTGGACTGCGTAGAGGAGTGGTCACCACAATATAATTAATAAAAAACCCTCCACGGGTCTGAATTTCCAAAAAAAAAAATCTGGACTGTGTAGTGGGGTGGTCCTGGTACTAAATTTGATACCTGGCCCACAATACCTCCTCCAAGTTCCAAGTGTAGTGTTTATAACATATTAACACTACACTAATTCTAGCACGTCAAAACCTCTTGTTTTAAATAATGACAGGGCATTTAACTTTTAAATTAAATATTTGGAATTTGTAGACATTTTCTTTTACTTTTTGAACATGGCAAACAACTGTTGAATGGTCACATAATGCCAAAAAAATAGTTGCAAGATGGAAATGTCCTTGGGACCTCCCACGCACCCTTATGTTGTTGAAATAGGACATGCACACTTTAACAAACCAATCATTTCAGCGACAGGGCCTACCAAACAACTGTGGCTGAAATGATTGGTTTGTTTGGGCCCCCACACCAAAATAACAATTCATCTCTCCCTGTACAAACTAAACAGGCTCTACTGAGGAAAGATGTCGTCCTCATCCTCAATCTCTGATTCCTCTCCCCCTACAGTGTGTACTTCCTCCTCCTCACACATTATCAATTCGTCCCCGCTGGACTCGACAACCACAGGTCCCTCTGTACTATCTGGAGGGCAGTGCTGTACTTCATTGAGGAATTGATTATTCATTTTTATAAACATAATTTTTTCAACGTTGTGAGGAAGCAACCTCCTTCGCCGCTCACTGACCAGGTTCCCCGCTGCACTAAAAACTCTTTCCGAGTACACACTGGAGGGGGGACAACTCAGGTAAAATAGAGCCAGTTTGTACAGGGGCTTCCAAACTACCTTTTTTTCCTGCCAGTAACAATATGGACTGTCTGACATGTCTATTTGGATGGTGTCAGCAAAATAATCCACATCCCCGCCAGCGGCTCTTTTAGGAAAACTGAGCTTTTTCCTCGCAGCCATAGATGTGGAAGAAAATGAGGGTGGAGCTGTTGGCATGTCACGGTCCTCTTCAGAGGACAATCTCCTGACCAGAAGGTCTTTGCACCGCTGTAGACTTGTGTCTGCCGGAAACAGAGACACAACATACGCTTTAAACCGAGGATCCAGCATGGTGGCTAGAATGTATTCCTCTGACTTTAAAAGAGTGACCACCCTCGGATCCTGGCAAAGCGTACGAAGGGCTTCATCCACAAGAGCTACATGCTTTTTTGGATCGCAATGCTTTACCAGCTCCTCCCTCACTTTCTCCAGCTGCTTCTGCAACAGCCTGATCAGGGGAATGACCTGACTCAAGCTGGCAGTGTCGGAACTGACTTCTCGTGTGGCAAGTTCAAACGGCTGGAGAACCTTGCATAACACGGAAATCAGTCTCCACTGCGCTTGACTCAGGCGCATCCCCACTCCTTTGCCTATGTCATAGGTGGCTGTGTAGGCCTGAATGGCCTTTTGCTGCTCCTCCATCCTCTGCAGCATATAGAGGGTAGAGTTCCAGCGCATCACAACCTCTTGTTTGAGGTGATGGCAGGGCAGGTTCATGCTTTTTTGATGTGCCTCTAGTCTGCGTTAGGCACTGGCTGAATGCCGAAAGTGTCCAGCAATTTTGCGCGCCAACGCAAGCATCTCCTGCACACCCCTGTCACTCTTGAGGTAATGCTGCACCACCAAATTAATGGTGTGGGCAAAACATGGGACGTGCTGGAAATTGCCCATATTTAATGCCCGCACAATGTTACTGGCATTGTCTGACACCACAAATCCCCATGAGAGTCTAAGTGGGGTAAGCCACTGGGAGATAATTTCCCTCAGTTTCTCTAATATGTTGTCAGCGTTGTGCCTCTTATTAAAGCCTGTAATACACAATGTTGCCTGCCTTTGCACGAGCAGCCATTTTGTAGATGCTGCTACTGATGCAGCTGTTGCTGTTGCTGCGGAAGGCGATGCATCTACCCAGTGGGCTGTCACAGTCATATAGTCCTTTGTTTGCTCAGAACCACTTGTCCACATGTCCGTGGTTAAGTGGACAGTGGGTACAACCGCATTTTTCAGAGCACTGAGGACACTTGATCGTACTTCTCTGTACATTTTTGGTATCGCCTGCCTAGTGAAGTGGAATCTCAATGGGATTTGGTACCGGGGACACAATACCTCCATCAACCCTCTAAATCCCACTCCACTGATGGCGGACACCGGGCGCACGTCTAACACCAACATTGCAGTTATAGCCGCAGTTATAAGCTTTGCAATAGGGTGACTACTATCGTATTTTGTGGTCATGGCAAACGACTGTTGGATGGTCAATTGTTTTGTGAAAGACTTAGCGGTCTTACGACTTCCCCTCTGGGAAGATGACCGACTTACAGCAGCAACAGCAGCAGTGACAGTAGTAGGCGTACCGCTGCAGGATTCCTCGGATGAATCCCGTATTAGAGAGGACTCAGTCTGGCTGCTGACTTGGGCTGCAGGACTCAATCTGATGGAGATCGTGGAGGAAGTTGACGAGGAGGGTGTTGCTGGTGTGTATCCAACTGGACCACAGGATTTAGGTGTCCCTGTACCGATGACGGTCCTAGCCCCAGTTCCTGAACTAACCACTGAACTATGAAGTTTATTCAGATGACGTATAAGGGAGGATGTCCCTAGGTGGGCAAGATCCTTACCCTTGCTTATTTGAGCTTTACATAAGCTACATATGGCCATACATTGGTTGTCCGGATTTGGATAAAAATAACTCCAGACCGAAGAGGTGCATTTTTTGGTCTTCTGACCAGGCATGACGATGGGCTTTTTCATCCCATGGACATCAGCTGTTTCCCCCCCTGGTGCCTCATTTACAATAACCACATCACCATCCTCATCATCAAGTTCCTCCACAGCGCCAGCTACATCATCAATAGCCTCCTCCCGAGCCACCTCTTCCCGTACAGTGATGGGAAGGTCAGGCTTGACAACCACCAACACCCTTGGACTCGCCTTGGGGATTTGTGATAATTTCTCTTTAGAAGGCAGAGTTGTTTGCTGTTTTGTTGCTGACAGCATAACTCTCTTCAATTTTTTGTAGGGGGGGAGGAGGAGGAGGGCTAAGATCCTTGGGTGAAGATGGACTACTAGTCATGAACACAGGCCAGGTCCTAAGCCGTTCCTTGCCACTACGTGTCGTAAATGTCATATTGCCAACTTTACGTTTCTCCTCAGATGATTTTAAGTTTCTCTTTTTGCTTTTTTTTGAGAACTTGGGCTTTTTGGATTTTACATGCCCTGTACTAGGAGATTGGGCATCGGGCTTGTAAGACGACGTTGATGGCATTTCATCGTCTATGTCATGACTAGTGGCAGCAGCTTCAGCATTAGGAGGAAGTGGGTCTGGATCTTTCCCTACTTTATCCTCCAAATTTTTGGTCTCCATTATATGTAGCACAAGATACTGCAGAATGTGTGAACCTGTTAATATTGCAGACAGTACCAATGGACTTATACTGCAGGATTGGTTTTGCAAATTTTGTTGTAATTAAAAAAAATTTAAATTTTTTTTGTGGTTTTTTTTATAACTTTTTTAAAAAATTTTTAAAGACTTGGGAATAATGGGGAAATAACTATGCCCTTAGAAGCACAGAGCACAGGACACATGACCACTGGACCACTGGACTGAACAGGACACAGCACAGGACCCAGCAGCACCACTGAACTCAAAATTGACAGAGCACAGCACACAGCACCACTGGACTTTTACTGTTGAATGTGTGAACTTGGTAATATTGCAGTACCAATGGGCTTATACTGCAGGATTGGTTTTGCAAATTTTGTTGTAATAAAAAAAAATTTTAATTATTTTTTTGTATTTTTTTTTTATAACTTTTTTTTATTTTTTAAAACACTTGGGAATAATGGGGAAATAACTATGCCCTTAGAAGCACAGAGCACAGCACACAGCACCACTGGACTGATACTGCAGAACACAGCACAGCACAGCACAGAACTAAACTGCACAGCACAGAACTAAACAGCACAGCACGAGATCTACCTGGACAGAGGACCACCTAACACACCCTCCCTCTACCCTGATCAATGCTCGAGTGAAGATGGCGGCGACTAGCGGGGAATTTATAGGATCCGAGTATCGCGAGATCCGACAGCGGGATTATGACTCAGAGCCTCGGTTTCAAGTTTGCATTTGGCGCCAATACCCGGATCTGTCTCGGATCCGACTCGGATCGGAAAGGTTCGGGTGGGCTCGGATTCACAAAATCCGAGTGCGCTCATCTCTAGTTTGGATGATAGCCAAGTGCACTTTACACTTAAATTAAGAGTAAAGTGCACTACAGCATGGGACCCAGGAAACAAAGGGATCACAAGTACTCATTGATAGATTTCCCTCTGACTATTACATTTAATCAACCAACAATCAACATCTTTCATTTGGCACTACAAAATTCTGCAATGCCAGACAGTTGGAATAAAAAAATCATACATTAAAAAAGAGCAAGAACATACAAGGTTGACAAAGGAGGTGCAGACGTGGTAAAGAGGGACCTATAATTCAGAATTTACAATATAGAGAATTCATTCTTTAAACTTATAATTAATATTATTTATTTGTAAAGCACCAACATATTACACAGTGCTGTACATTGAGAAACTAATAATACAACCAAATTATGTACAATGACATGAAACCAAGTATAAAGATGACCCTGCCTAAAAGTGTCCACCCTCTGCTTTATTCCTCACATCCAGACTATCTTTCAGTCCTATCAACTCCACCTTAAAAACATTGCCAGAATAAACCCTTTTCTCAACATGCTACCAAAATTCTTATCTATTCTCTCATCATCTCCCATCTTGACTATTGCAACCACCAGCTATCTGGCATTCCCGATACCTATGTATCCACACTTCAATCTATTCTAAAAGCTGCTGCAAGACTGATCTTCCTCTTTCACTGTTCCACATCTGCATCACCACTTTGCAAATCACTACACTGGTATCCTGCTGTGTCCCTTTATACATCTCAAATCTCATATCAAAATTTCTTCCCTCTCGCTTAGATCTACTTCTAACATAAGCCTTGGCTTGTCTCTGGTAATCTCGCTCTCGTTACAAGCCTTTTCTGGTGCTGATTCCCACTTATAGAAATCTCTACCACACCCAATCAGGCTTTCTCACAGCCTTCAAATCTTTAGACATGCTCTGAAAACCCAGCACTTAGAGGTTACCTTATCTCTGCTGAAAATACTTAGAATAATATCCCCTCACAAGTGTCCCAATCTCTACTTTGATCCACACTCACTCCTCTTGTTTCAGCTATGCCCTCTTCCACTTAGGACAGGGTTGTCCAACCCACGGCCCAGCACGCCTGTAAATGTGGCCCAGAAGGAGTTTTGGTTGTGGCAAGGGGGCAGCACTGTTAATGTAAAAAAAAAATCCTGCAAAAAAAAGAAAGGAAAATACTTACCTTGCGGTCACGTCAGCTGGTACTCCGGCTCCCTCCCTTGTCTCCTCCTCTGTGCGGTGCTCACAGTGAGTGTCGGGCGTGATGTCATCACGCCCAACATCCATTGCGGAGCGCAGCACAGAGGAGTCACCCGCGCGAGAAGAACAATCAGCAGCACAGAATTGGAGAAATGAAAAGAAGAGGACAGGAGAACAAGCCGATTAAAAGGTAAGTTAAGGGGGATTTTTGTTATTATTTCAAGGGACGCTGACCAGTGAATAAAAGTCACCTGGTCCTGGAGCATCATGGACCTTATCGCCTTGCTACATACTTCTACTTGTAATACTAATGGGGCATTATATATTATTCTCTTTGGCCCATTATAAGTTGTTATCCCTTAACTAACATAGTGGTGTAATTAGCAAAACAGGTCACAATTTGGGGTTACAGTGATGTATATGTCAGGTACCGCAGGCCTGGTCAGGGCACCCTGATATACAATGCCTGGCTTAAATGCACTTTATTGATATAGCATTGAAACAATACAAAAAGTGATTATAGTATAATAACTAGAGAGGATTTTTTGAACAGGGCGATTGAAAGGTAAGTATAGGGGGATTTGAAAAAAAAGTGATAGATATATATATATAATATATATATATATATATATATATGTATATATATATATATATATATATATATATATATATCACTTTTTTTCTCATATTTATATATGTTAACTATGTTTTCTATGGTTTTTTGGATGATCAGCTATCGTTATTGTTAGTGTATCTTATGTGCGGCCCAAAACAACTCGTCGTCTTCCAATGTGGCCCAGGGAAGCTAAAAGGTTGGACACCCCTGACTTAGGATGTAAGCTCTTGAATGAACAGTGTCCTTCGTACCCTTGTTTGTATATCTGCATTTATTTTGTCTTTCTCATATGTCCCTATTTTATGTATCTCCTGTTTTCCTTACTGTATGGCGCTGCAGAGCACTGTGGAGCCTTTTAAGTTTCAATTATAATAATAGTTACAGTAAAAAGTATGTCACTCACCGGACCGTGAGTGCCTCTTCCCGGACATTTAGGAACCGTGGCCGTCCTCCATCCTGAGGGACTGCGCATGCGCAGCCCTTTCCATACCTCCAGTGTATGTTCCTTCAACTAAATTGGCAGATCAGGCAACCTCCCTATATTAAGCACCTGTGGTCAACACCACGTGGCCTGATCTTGGAGTCTCATTCCCCATGAGTCTCTGAAGGTGTTCCTGTGTTTCCTCGTTGATTCAGCCCAGCTGATTCCTGTGGTTTCCAAACCACTTCTACCTCTGTGGTTTCCAAACCACTTCTACCATCTACTGTTTCATCGTGACTGTGAGCTGATTCCTATCCGCTGCCTCCGTGCACTACAGTCTTCTAATCACTTCAACTCTACCATGCATCATTGGGACTGTTAGCTGATTCCTATCCGCTGCCTCCGTGCACTACAGTCTTTCATTCACATCCACTCACCTGTTCATGATTGTGACTGCCAGCTGATTCCTATCCGCTGCCTCCGTGCACTACAGTCTTCAACCTGCAACTCGTCTGTTTTTCATCATCGTGACTGCTAGCTGATTCCTATCCGCTGCCTCCGTGCACTACAGTCTTCAACCTGCAACCCGTCTGTGTTTCATCGTGACTGTTTGGCTGATTCCTATCCGCTGCCCCTGTGCGCTTCAGTCTTCAGCTCTTGTCTACGCTCCCGTGTTTCCTTGAGTCTGCTGCCACTATTGCTACCCGCTACTCTCCGTGACCAACTGTTCCAGTTCAACTCTGCTCCGGTGTCCCATCGTTACTGCACCTGCTGGTTGCTATTGGCTACCTCCGTGTTCCCGCAGAGACCCGCTACTGTTACATCTCAGCGCTACTCATCCATCTACTGCTGATCCGCTCTCCACGCCTTCCTGTGTTCCCTGCTGGTCTACCTACCTGTGCTCTGCACCTGCTAGACCACCGCTTCACCCATCCAGGGACTTTGGATCCTGCCGGCCTCCTGCCCTTCAGGTATCTCTGCACTCCTGTCTGACTGCTTCTCCTGAACCACGGTATGCATACTTCCCATTGACTGTGCTGTGTATTGCATACCTTGCTGGACTGTGTTGGTTCTCCTCTGGAGTGTACTATCTGCTGACTGTATTGCCATCATTGACTGTGTTATCTCATGCTGGATTACTTCAAGAGACTTTTTATATTGGCAGTGTTGTTCAGTCATTTATACATTTATATTGTGCATATTACTGTGGATCAAAGTCAAGGTGCCCGTGTATATATTGTGTTGCAGTCTCTCCCCGTGCACCTCCTCACATATATATTCAGTGGTACAACTTGCTAGTGGCAGACCACTGACTCCTGTTTACAGTTTTACCCGTTCCAGTATCCTCTCACATAGCAGTGGTACAACTTGCTAACGCAGACCACTGACTCCCCGGATACCTCCACTTGGATTCCATTCCTTCACTCAGACAGCGGTACAACTTGCTATCCGCAGACCGCTGACTCTCATCACCTCCTCGTTTCTGTTGGACATTCCTCCTCACTATAGCAGTGGTACAACTTGCTACCGCAGACCACTGACTACCTTCACGTGTCCTTTGTCCATACAGTTCCTCGTGTATTATTACCTCCATATTGCCAGTGCTGCTAGTCATAGACTTTCCTGAGCATCTCATCATCTGCTATTTCCTGTTCCGTGATCACCCTGCTACCAGAGTACCATATTACCACCTATACTGCTCTGGTAAGCCTATCACCTGGTGATCCCTGGGTAAAGACTCCTAGTGCCCGTGACAAAGTATGAAATACATTAAACATGACCAGTCTCCTTTCCTCCTTTAATAAAAAACATATCCAGGCTAGATAAGAAGCGGAGGAGTGGGCTTAGAATCAAGTGTCAAAAACTTATATATATATATATATATATATATATATATAGTATATATAAGTATGCCCACATTTCTGAAGCCTACATGGATTATGAAGATGGTGGTACTATTATTAAGCCTATTTGCAGCAAAATGCAGTTCATCAGTATAAGCCATTGGGTTGTAAGAACATGATTTTATGACTTTTTTTCAATGTTGCGTATGTAGTCTGCAAGGCGCGTGCTGGCGAATCTCAGCCCGGGGCGCGCACAGGCGGCCACATCACATGACAGGCGATGCGCCCGCCTGTGCGCTGACACGCACGCATCGCGTGTTTTGCGATGCGACAACAGGTAAATATTAAAAAAAATGTGCAGTCACGGGGGGGGGTGGGGTTGGGGGCGGCCCAAACAGGGGTCGGACGGAGCGGCCCGGGGTACCGATGTCCCCCTACCCCCCGCCCCAGCCCACCCCTGCAGTATGCCCACTGTCATATCATAGGTGAGGCCACTTAGTGCCACTTTAACACAAATACTGCAAAGGTAGCCACTCAGCCAACAGTGTCTTAAGATGATCACTGGGAAGGAAAAATACCTGATTTACTAAGGTTAAGGTACCAATGCCAGTGAAGGTGTTGCAAACTGCTAGGCTAGTCCCAACGGCTCATTATGTCATAATATCATACTTGCCTATTCTCCTGAAATGTCTTGGATTTTCCTGAGTTAGGGTGAGTCATTCCCCACATCTGAGAGAGGAGGCAATTTTGCCACCAGGCAAGGTGGGCACGGATGTGTTATAAACACAGTAATCGTGTCATCAAGTCCTGCACACTTTGGTAAATATTGGGTGGACAAAGGTGAAATGATGCAATTAGCATCATCATACACTCACCCGTTTAATTGAACCCTTCATTCACGCCCATCTCTTTTCTTAATACTGCTCTGCATTTCCAAGAGGTTAGGTATGAAAAGTAGGATAGTATGGTTAAGAACCTGCGTGCTTTTTGCTTGAAGTTCAGTCAGAGGTGTGTTTTGTACACAATGTCCTAATCAGTTCCTATGGTTACCCACCTGTGATCAATTGAATATTAATAAAACTCTAAATATGTGTTAGCATCCATTTACATTACATTTTTAAAATAATTTGTATACATATACTGTTACTATGTTAAGAATACACACAAAATTTACCTTCAATTGCTTTTATGTTTAATTAGTATCCTGCATTTGTTAAATTACTGCTAATGCATTTTTAAATGTATTTTAGCTGCATATTTCTATGCTTCCTTTACAAAAGTTTTTACTGGTGTTTCATACAGAAATTCTAAATTTGCTAATAGAGGTGACATGCAAATAGACATTTTAATTCAATTTTGCAATTTTTCATGGGGGTTTTTTTAAAGAGAAAATTCTAAATGCAACAAAAGTTTTATGTCAAAAGTTTAAAAATACCATGTCCAGCATATTCAAATTGTTTGTATAACAAGTCATTAGAAATTAATAAATTTAAAGCCATGGCACATTTTACCAGGCTTGATTTCATTTTGTGTAAAGTGCTTAGACATTAAGTAAAATTGCTGGACCCATATCTTCTATAAATGAGCCATTATAAAATCAGAATAGAGCTTGGTCTTGCTGAGAGCTAACACCCAAATATTATAACTGCTTTGTGAATTTGTTTGACAGATCTCCATTTGTACATTTAAATTTATTTTAGCAAGTATTTGGTGTAGACTACTAGAATAAATCCTTATTTTTAAAGTAGTACTGCTTAAATAGTTTTTATTTGTTTTAAAAAAAAAAGGAAAGGTATATGCTAATTATATGGACACCACTGTAGCTAAAAGCGCTGTTTAATTCTGGTTGCTTCGAGCCTTGAGTCAGTGAATAAGTCATCCTGTCAACCAGGCAGTGGAAGATTTGAAAACAGCAGATCAAGTGGAAGTAGCGATATCGAGCTACAGTAACAGCCATAGGATTAACAAATGAAAAAAATAAAAAATAAACTTTATTAAGTTAAGAAAATTTAATTTGAGTTGACAAATAAAAATGTATATGCAAATTTAATCTGCACAAGTCCAGAACCAGACCATCTGAAACTAAACGGTCAATTAATCTTGGTACGGAAAGAAAATTTACTGCAGCCTATGGTTTCTTGAAGGGAGTTGCGGCAGGGAAGGGGCGTTCGCCAGTAGAGTACAGTAAAGGCATGCCAAAAGTGAATAGACACAACCACATTTGATTAAAGCTTTGGGACGATCAAGGTTACTTGTTTTTCTGCCATATCACTTGCTCCAGCTACAGAACTAGTCTAAGTTCTGATTACTAGTGATGACAGTCTCGTTTGCATGCTATAACATGTGTTTGCAAGGAGAAACAACGGTAAAAAATTATTTTATGTTCGGTAGACATTAAGATTTTCCTAATAACTGTTTTTCATCGAAACAAATATATATATAAATAACTTTTTTTAAAACTATTTTGTCATTAATATTTATATCATTAACAGGTGACATTAATTGAAATGTTTTGTTTTTTTTAAATTGCTTTGTAAATGTATATTCCACATAGGCATTGGATATATCCTGCAGTGTCTTGTGTAGTAGAGCAAAGCAGACCTACAACCGAATTCGTCAGCCATATATCTTCAGATCTGTTCCTTGTTGAATTCGGAGTACGTAGAGCCAATTCACGTGAGTTTTAATACAAACGTAACCTGCGTTCATTGTGGATGCCTCAATGAATCAGGCCCTAGATCTCCAAGCCCCACAGTAAAATCTTTTGGGGGAATCCAGAGTTGCAGTGTTTCATCCTGCACCCCTCACTCTGATTCTCTGAGCATGCACAGCAAAGCACTGTTTCCTTTTGCTCCCCTGGCTCAGCACTGCTATGTCTGACAGGTATAAAGCGATCAATAGTAGTAACATAGGTAGACTTTTTTTTAGGTGCAGTTCATATAAATGTGGATTAAAACTGGATGGCAGTCAATGGTGACTGTACTGCTTCTGTCTTCTGAGACAACAACTGCAACACAGAGAGTGATACCCTGGACCAGGATGAGACCCCAACTATTTAGACAATTTTACTGGCATCCTCTTTATTAGCAGGATCAGGGAAAGGAATCTGGAATGGATGAATGTAGAAAAATCACATGAAATTAATTAGTTACAACCAAATTATTTAATAGAAAAGAAAGATAAATCTGCTTTATTGAAAGCTGATTAGGACAGGTGTGGTGTTTCACCTGTCTGTAAGGCTTTAGCACAACCATACCCCAGAACCTGCCAGCTGGGATTGGAGCCACTCTGCTACACACATGCTTTAAGTTACACATTTTGCCACACATCCCTCTATCTACTGGAACCAAGTAGAGTGATGCATACTCTACAAAGAGAGCAATTTTTCTTGACAGTGCATCGGCGTTTGTATGTAGTAAATCTAGTCTATGTTTGACTGTGAAGTGGAATGGCTCTAGAGCCAGAAAACAGCGAGTCACCTACAGTGCAGCCCATATTATCACCGACCATTCGTTTTCTACAAAATCATAGTAGGTCTGTTACCAGATGAAATATTTAAAACCAACTAAATAAAAAAACATTAGAAGAATAGAAAGTGACAAGAAAATTAGTGTGATAAAATATTTAACTGTGCGTGGTATTGTCTTATCATTTCATCATCAACCATCACCATTTATTTATACAGCGCCACTAATTCCGCAGCGCTGTACAGAGAACTCACTCACATCAGTCCCTGCCCCATTGAGGCTTACAGTCTAAATTCCTTAACATACACATACAGACTAGGGTCAATTTGTTAGCAGCCAATTAACCTACCAGTATGTTTTTGGAGTGTTGGAGGAAACCGGAGCACCAGGAGGAAACCCACGCAAACACGGGGAGAACATACAAACTCCTAACAGATAAAGCCATGGTGGGGAATTAAACTCATGACCCCAGTGCTGTAAGGCACCGTTTTTAATAAATACAATTCTGCGCAACCATCTGATTTGTATATTTTATAGGTAAGTAATAAGATCGATTCTTGTTTATTCAAAATATTTTAGCAACCATTACCATGTCCTCTCCCATTATAAATATTAGCATAGTTGCTATCTTAATTCTTGTTGCTACATGAGTAAGTGTGGATGAACTACCACTCACAACAAGATGAAATGTCTGTGGATGAAATAGTTAAAGTGGGAAATTCAATACATGAATGAATAAGATATACTTGTAATTACTTTAATCCCCTTAGCATATTGATAACAACTACAACAGATAGAGAGCAAGTATGTAGGTGGAAATTAAGTTAGCTTCAATGTTGCAATTCTCCTACATTACAATTAGGAGGCATGCAAGTAAATAGCGTAGAACTGATTTGGCTACAGCTTAGATATTACAATTCTTCCATGACACTAATTGAGAATAAGTGAAATCCCTCTCTTCCTCTGTAACTGAATAGCAGAAAGCATCAAGATGGCTACTATGCTATACTATGCTTGTTGTAATTCTCTTTGTTTCCATAGGGGGAGATGGTAATGGTTACTAATATATTTTGAATAAATAACACTCAATCCTATTAATTACTTGTAAGAAATATACAAATCAGATACTCAGAATTTGAGTTATTAAAATATAAATTTATTGTAAGGAGAAGGCGCTACATACAGCAGTACATTTTACCAAAACAAACAATAAATCAGCCACATAACAAATCACAATATAATAAAAATATGAATCTTAGATTCCCACATACAGTCAGTTTTCAGTACTTATTCTCTGAGTCCTTAGGAGAGAAATAGTGTTGAAAACTGACCGTATGTAGGGATCTATGATTCATATTTTCTCTATATTGTGATATGTTATGCGCTTGATTTATACACTTATGAGATATTGGTTATTTTAGAAATTTCAGTGTATTGGCAGTCAGTTGTGGATTTTGGCAGCATTATATAGGAAGCGCTCATAAGGAGTAACACATAATTGTTTAGTACATTTTACTACACTAATTTACTTGGAGTTATTTGAAGAATATAAATACAAGTGAGGATTGACAGCAAAAAGTAATTCATCATTTGAGTCACTATTGTGGTAAATACATATATATATATATTTTTTGTTTGTTTAAAATTGTAGACCTGATAAAAGTTTCAGCTGTGCTTGTAACAGCCGATTGGTCTTTTTCTGAGCTGTAGCTTCTTGCAACACTTGTGCTTGCTATGTAGCAGTAATAAGTGTGTTTGACTGGGTGGTAAGTAGAATCTGGCTTCCTTAAGCATCTGACACCACTTGTGACACTGGCACTCCTAGATGGCGCTCCCAGATAATATCTGGTATAATAGCCACCTGTTTTCTTGACGGGGAGACACACTAAATTTCAAATAAACATCCAACTTCCTCTTGGCGATCCCTAGCACTAATCTAGCACAATCCATCCGTCCATTAGATTGCCAGTTTTAACAGCATCAATTGCCCCGTCCACAACAAGCATAAGTCTTTACACCCCAACTCCTCCCCAGTTCTTTCCTGACTGACACATGTCAAACCCTTGTCTTTCACCCCTCTTGAATTTGATTCCACTGACCTCCCCTAGATATTGTGGATTATGCTGTTTTGCCTGGCTGTAATGCCTTATCACAGCTGCACCCTGGGGTCTTGTAGCTGTGCAGGGAGCAACAAAATGTGCATTAAAAAGAATTGTGTATACAAATGAAATGTGCATTTTTTTATTTGAACCAGTAATAAAGAATTTGTAAGTCAATATGTTAAAGACAGAACTTTTGGCTCAACAGCATTAATCATACAACTGAAGGAACAGTGAGAGATATGGTCATCTTTATACATAGACAATATGCTACAGACTATGAAAACAAAATAAAAACCTTGCAAAAACGTACAACTTACCAGTCTAATTGCCTCAGGATAACCAGCAGTTGGGGATATTATTTTTTATCACTCTACACCAGGAAGTTGTGCAACACAAGGATACATGGAGAAGAAAGCCTAGTAGTAAGGTTGGGGTTATTAATTTCGCCTATACTGTGTGGAGTCAGTTTATCATCATCATCATCATCATCATCATTTATATAGCGCCACTAATTCCGCAGCGCTGTACAGAGAACTCATTGACATCAGTCCCTGCCCCATTGGAGCTTACAGTCTAAATTCCCTAATATAGACACACACTCACACAGAGAGGGAGACAGACAGACAGAGAGGGAGAGACTAGAGTCAATTTTTGATAGCAGCCAATTAACCTACCAGTATGTGTTTTGGAGTGTGGGAGGAAACCGGAGCACCCGGAGGAAACCCACGCAAACACAGGGAGAACATACAAACTCCACACAGATAAGGCCATGGTTGAGAATCGAACTCATGACCCCAGTGCTGTGCGCAGAAGTGCTAACCACTAGGCCACTGTGCTGCCCAGTTTATGTTTCTGCGCACAAAGCTGAAAGCTAATAAATAGTTCTAATCCCTATTGCTCCAGCACTCCAATAGTAAATAAATAAACATGCAATCTAAAAGAGGAATGCTCTCTATAACTAAATAGCACAAAGTCAAGGGTTTGACAATGGCAAATAATGACAGCTATTTTTCTAAAAGAAAAAAATCTAAATAAAACAATAGCGAGCATTGTTTAGCAAGAAAGTGATTTTGATTTTTCTTTTTGGTTTTTTTGGTGTGATACAGTAGAAGTCCACAGTATTGTAGTTTGATAAGCGTTTTTGGGACTATAGTTTATACGTTGCCATTAGAAGTAAAAATGTGTAAATGTTGGATTTCCCAATAATTTGGTAAAGCTGTTTTCTCACATTTAGGATCTGATTCATCCTTGGACATAAGTCCTGTTGCGTTCCAAATCTTGTGTGAAATTGCTCTGAGCATGCTCAGAAACGGATTTTACGCCAATGAACGCAAGTGCAATTCAAGTCCAAACGAAAATAACACTTCCGACTGCCTATGATTTGAAGGGCTGAAGGGGGTGGGACATATAGACATAGGCAATGTACAGTAAGAGCGTGCCGAGGTCGAGCACATGCACATTCATTCATTCATTTCAAGCTCTGGGCATCTTAGGTAGGTGTTTTTTTAGTCTTATCACTTGCTACAGGACAGGTGTAAGTGCCAATAGTGATGTCTACAAGTATGCACGCCAGAACATGTGTTTGCAAATAAAACAAACTGTACAAGTACAGTTTCTAAAACATTTCTTGAGATCCTCTTGTACTTGAAAACGGGTGTACGTACGTGTAAATTGTGTATACTTTGCTTTCCTTGGTGAATCAGGCACTCAATGTCCAAATATACCCCTGGCAGCATATAATACTAGAGCAGGCCTGGCCAACCTATGGCTCTCCAGGTGTTGTGAAATTACAAGTCTCAGCATGCCTTGCCAGGTATCGTCTGGCTATCCAAAGCATGCTGGGGTTTTTAGTTTCACTACATCTGGAGAGCCACAGGTAGGCCAGGTCTGTACGAGAGCAGAGAAACCCATTCTAGCTGTAACATGTTGACATTATAGATGCTTGTAATTGAATAACACTGAATTTATTTGCGTTGCAGAGCAGTGTTGTCAGTTTTAAATTTTAAATAATGCCAAAAAGCTATGCTATGAGGCATATACCACAAATATGTTGACAGGTGTCATTTAAGTATTTATTTTTACTGTAACTGTAACAGAGATAACTTAATGGGAGCTATGCACTGATGCATGTGAGGTAAAGAATATTAATTTGTTTAGCTGGACTATATTCTTATTTTAGCAACTGCTGACATTTAACTATGGGTTGAAGTGAGATTTTTGTGCTGGTGTTAATTAACGAGCAGTGTAAAATTACCACTCTGGAATTAAAGTGTGAACGCTGACAAATGAATAGAATAAATTCCTTGTTACTGTTGTGAGATAACAGTAATCTAGAGAAGCTTACATTTTTTGTGTTTGGTATTTACTTAAAAGGGAACAGTAAAGCCCATCTATACATCTATTTAAATCATTAAAGCTGTGAAGTTGAAGAAAAAAATAAAACTTATTTCACAGCTGATGGCAATATTGAAAATTGTAAACAAGTGTAAATTAGTTAACTGTTCCCAACTGTCCACTGTTTTTATGCTGTGACAGCACATGGTGAAGATACGTGGCAGTTGGAAATGGTGGCACATGTGGAAGCCCAAGGTTTCAGAGTAGGCAGGAAGTAATCAAGGTGAGCATTGTCTTCAAATGGGAAATGTCTGTGTACTAAAGCATACAGCACCCTTAGGTGTGGGGATTCCTTTAAAAGTGTAGGGGATTTAAACAACACTATATAAAATATTATTTGTGTGCAGGAGTAATCTATCAGAACCTATCTTCACTATATAAGCTCTTTAACATAAATATGTAAACATTACAACAATAAAAATGTAACTGTAGAAGTAACAAAAATAAGTTTAATTTAAAAAGAAAGGGAAACTGTTTAATAAGAAGTGTATCTAATATGTCCCATTAACAGTGTAGACAAGATCTCTGTCGGCTTACACCTGGTACAAAATTCATGGATTGAAAATGGCTGTGCACTTTAACTACTCCTTTTCTCCACAAAATGAAATCTCATTTGTGCACTGCTGGGTGTACCATATGGCTACTTGGTTCTTAACAAGGAATGCCCTGACTTCTCCCATAAATGGGTGCAAACATTTGCTCCTCTGCAATGACACTGCTATCTTGCACCATCAACTTATGAGTTTTGGCAAAAAAAATTAAATGCATTTTGGCCTTTTTAGCACCTCAGCCATTTCATACTTCATAAGTGAGGTCCATTGTGTCTGTCACAAACATTATACATAAGCAGGGCTGCCAAGAGGAATTCAGGGCCCGGGTACAACAAATTCATGAGGCCCCCCTCATAGTCGACTAAGCGCAAAAAATTTCGGGGGTGTGGTCATACATTTAGGGGCGTGTCAATGTGCCGTTGGGGCGTGGCTAGCCTACCGACGGCGCAAAATTTTTCGGAGGTGTGTTCATGCATTTGGGGGCGTGGTAAATGCGCCATTGGGGCGTGGCTAGCATCAAAATCACTAGGCTCTCAATTCGCTGGAGCGTCACATATGTCCAAGCACTCCTGACTTTCAGGACATCTAGCACCACAGTGTAGTATACAAAGAATGCAGTGTGTACACAAACAGTTCAGTCTTGGCCTGCACCTTACATTGGGCACAACACTCACCAAAAATTGGTATTGTCCCTACTAGAATCACAACATTTCACACACTGTGCTGCTCTCTCCTACCTGTTCTTCTCACTTTCTCCACCTGTGGCTGCTGCTTTCTTTTGTTGCGGCTTGTCCGGATCCTGCAATGTTGAAGGGCCTATTTGGAAAAAATGGCTACATTTAGAAAATTACAGCCAGCCCCGGCGTTAAATCAATAGCACCCACAATTGATAATTAGGTCTTCCTCCAGCCCCAACATTAAAATAATAGTATTCACATTTAATAAATAAACCTATTTCCCTTCCTGCAAACAGCCCCAGCAATACCTATTTCCTGCAACCATCACTGCCATTAAATAATTCATAGTCACATTTAATAAATAGACCTCATTCTCCCTAAACTCACCCCAACATTCAATAGCCCCCAAACCTCCCCATCTTAAATTAATAGTCCCCACTATTAAATTGCCTCACCATCACCCTACAAACAAAATAGCACCTATTAATTAGCCACCACCTACCTCACACACTACATTGCAACAAGCCCCCTGTGCCATCACACACATTACTGTGCCCCTTCATTACAACTACACTGTGCCCCCTTATGCTCACACTGTGCCCTCCATGCTGCTCTCCCCCCTTCTTTTTCCCTCTGTGCCTTTCTCCCCCTTTTTTTCACTCTGCGCCTCTCTCCCCCTATTTTTTTTCTTTGTGCCTCTCTTCCCATTTTATTTTCCTCTGTGCCTCTCTTTCCCTTTTATTTTCCTTTGTGCCTTTCTTTCCATTTTATTTTCCTCTGTGCCTCACTTCCCCTTTTATTTTCCTCTGTGCCTCTCTTCCCATTTTATTTTCCTTTGTGCTTCTCTTCCCCTTTTATTTTCCTTTGTGCCTCTCTTCCCATTTTATTTTCCTCTGTGCCTCTCTTCCCATTTAATTTTCCTCTGTGCCTCTCTTCCCATTTTATTTTCCTTTGTGCCTCTCTTCCCATTTTATTTTCCTTTGTGCCTCTCTTCCCCTTTTATTTTCCTTTGTGCCTCTCTTCCCCTTTTATTTTCCTTTGTGCCTCTCTTCCCCTTTTATTTTCCTTTGTGGCTCTCTTCCCCTTTTATTTTCCTTTGTGCCTCTCTTCCCATTTTATTTTCCTCTGTGCCTCTCTTCCCCTTTTATTTTCCTTTGTGCCTCTCTTCCCCTTTTATTTTCCTTTGTGGCTCTCTTCCCATTTTATTTTCCTTTGTGCCTCTCTTCCCATTTTATTTTCCTCTGTGCCTCTCTTCCCCTTCTTTATAGTACTGTCCCTTTCTGTTCTTTCCTCCTCTTGCCTCTCCATTTCTTTGCTTACCTTTGTCAGCTTCTTTCTTTTCTTCTCTTCTCTTCTGTCTTCATGCTGCTTTCTTCATGCTGGCTGCGGCGCTCCTCACTGACTGACGGGCGTGACTTGATGACATCACGCCCGACAGTCAGTGTGAATGGTGCAGAGAAGAACGAGGAGGGACGCGGCGCCGATCACGTGAGTATTAATTTTTTTTGGTTTGTTTTTTTGTCCCAGCTCCCCCCACCAACGATCTTGCCGGACCGACCCCCGCCCCCCCCCCCTCCCCCACCCGCGTAAAAAAAAAAATTAAAATGAAAAGACGGAAGATGAAAAAAAAAAACAACAAAAAAAACCAAACAAATTTGCAGCGAAGGCCCGGTCCGGGCCCCCTGGCAAGCCCGGGCCCGGGTAAAATGTACCCGCTCCCCCCCCCTCTCGGCGGCCCTGTACATAAGTACAACAACATGTATAAGCACAAATATGTGTTAATGCCACACAGAATGAAGGGCACTTAATAATTTCCCAAATTGTACCAGTATCCAGACATTTGTCCTGTCACTATATTAATTTTCACTCATCTTATGAATGAAGGCACATGCATACATTTTATCAATGTGTCTCATTATTTAGCAATATTTTATCACCATTGCAGTTGAAAGATACTCAGGTGCATTCATCATAAGATAGGAGGTTAGTGACCGCACCAAGCACAGAGACATTTCAAATAATAAAATATATAATATGATAAATACCTTCCAAAAGCCGTTTTGTAATTATCATTTTTTATACCGGAAGGTGCACCCTCACACCTACAACATTGTTTCTGAAGAGAGAGAAAGAAAGGGGGTTTAATTTGATTTGTGAATGCAGGGAAAATACAGCCACACTTGCATGTTGCACACAAATACTTGCTGTCACGTCTGAGGATCTGTCTGTACCCAGACTCGGTTGTGTCTCTGGAGCTGGACTGGTGACTATGTGGACAAAGCTGGGTAGCCTGATAATGTTCCTCTACATGTAGTGATTGGACTGGTGCAGATGGTGATTACACTAGCAGGAGAGAGCAAACAGGAACTGAATTGCTGGACCTGACTGTAACCGGAATGCTAGACCGGACTGTAACCGGGGTGCTGTAATCGGAATGCTGTAACCTGAATGCTGGAAGAGGATTGCTGTAATCGGAATGCTGAAAGAGGATTGCTGCAACCGGAATGCTGGAAGAGGATAGCTGTAACCGCACTGGAACCGGAATGCTGTGACCAGAATGCTGGAATGGAACCAGAGTGCTGGAATCAGACTGGAGTCAGAATGCAGACTGCACTGTCAAAGTTGGATAAATAGCAAGGCTGAGGCAAGGTAGACAGCAAGACTGTAAGTTGCTGGAAACCAGGTTGGCGTCTGAAATACAACGTTGCACTGGCAACAGGTAAGGGCTCCAGGAAGTCCTTTTATAGTTGTTGTTGATTCCTGATTGAAGACTGCAATCAGCTGGGCAGAAGCAGCACTCTGATTTGCTGAGATGGATCAGGTGACTATATCCAAGATGGCAGCTCCCATGCACTGGTTTTGAAGGGAATCTGAAATGGAGGCTGTTATCACCTGATTGGCTGAGAGGAATCATGTGACGGAATCCAAGATGGCTGCGCCCATACTTTGATTCTGGAGGGATCTCTGGAGTGGAGATAGACTGGACAGCATCTTACAGAGAGGTCTGAAACCAGCAGAGCCTGAGGTACACAGGGACAACTTAGAAAGGCAGTGAAGAGGTAAGTGACAGAACTTGAGAGACTGGTGTGTGACACTTGCCAGCTTAATTTTAACATTGCAAATTAGAGGTAAACTAGCACACAACCCTCTCCTACCTCCAAATATGTTCTCGCATTTCTAAACTTAACCCTCTGGCTGCACAAAACTGCTCTGACAAGGCGCAAAATTCCACACCCCAGGTGGACCTACCGAGGTAGGTCTTTAAAGTTAATGGCACAGGATCATTGAGCCATATACAAGATCATATAATAGATCTGCTTTAATAATTGATGTGAAATAGATAAGGTAATCTGCAATACCTAGCCATAGAAAGGGAAATGTTGAACTGTAATAACACATTCACATAGTCATAGAGGGAACTGGCAACTCTTGTTATTGTCTTTAATGATTGTTTAGTTAAAAACCCACCAGTAGATTCCTGTAAAAGGAATGTTCCAAAATGTAAAATGTCAAAATGTTCCAAAACTAGTGCAGTTCTATCTGTAAATGCACTAAAGCAAAATATTTTTATTTCCAGTTATGAAATCCCTTGGCCCTACAGCTATCCAGAGAAAACAAAGCCATACAGGCCTATTCTTCAATGTCAGTGGAGCTGCATCTCTCAAGCATGCACTAGGGCACTAGGCAGTGTTGTCCCAAAGTGACAACACAAGAGGAGATAGTAGCTGCCATCTTAATAGAAACAGGATGGGGAGCTGAGTGATTATCCGACCCAAGGATGGGTAAATAGACAACGGGGGTAGAATTGCTAACCTCAAAGATGCTGAATTGCTAACCTCAATAGTGATACAATGCATCATGCTCTGTACACCTGACCTCAGTCAAAGGTCTCATTCTTGGTTCGCACTGACTATAAAATTACGACACTAAGCAATCGCAAGCCAGTTAACTTACCCACTGTAAACTTGAATTACAAAATATGTAATACAAGAAAATTATTTTTGAAGATGATCTGTGTCAGAAAAAAAATTATATAAGTATCATATTTCAGTCATGAGTCTATATGATAGGTCATGTAATGAAGAGGACTTCTCTACACATAGTTACAACACCAGAAAAGGAGGCAGCTTCCACTTTAATTGAAAAGTTGGGGGGCATAGCCATCAACAGACTAAAAGCTGGCCAAATACTCAACAGGGCAGATAATGATTCAGTGTCATTAGTAACACAATGGATCTTGTGCCCGCACACTTCAAAAGTGGTTGCACATGGACAGCCCCAAAGTTAAATAATTACACTAGTCGATCTTAACCCAGTGAAGAAAAAAATAAAATTAAGCAAACATGCATGGGCTGTAGCATTAAATGTTCCTTAAATAATACATCATTTATACTCAGCAGATGTAGGAAAATAGAAACACCCAGTGTCACAATTCTAGCACATAAAGTGGATTCACTTTCACCCATCTGTATTAGTGCTAGCAGTAACAGAGGTGAGAAGTCTAACAAACCACTGTTTTTCACCAGGGACCCCTGCAAGGAGGTTTGGGCTTTGCTGCGGGTAAGTTCTCAGGTTGCAGCACTTTGCGCTGCCTCCAAGTGAGACAGGCTGGTATTAAAGTGCAAGATTGGTATACTTAGCCGGGACTGGTACACAACGGACTGCAGAATCTCAAATCAGGAAACCGAAGAATTGTCAGAACAAGCCAGGTCAGCAACAATCAGGAAAACACAGTACCAAATGACAGGCAGAAGAAAAGTCAGTAAAAATCCAGGTTAGGATACACAAGAATCAGCTACAATATGCACAAGAATGCTGGAGTAAAGGTATGGAGCCTAATACTCTGGCACAGGCCTGTGCACTTAGCAGGTGTAAATACCTGAGCTGAAGAGCAGCTGGGTTGCGGACAGAACACAGGCTCGGAGTTCTTAAAGGACCATGCGTCTTCTGTTGTACAATGTATTACTATTGTGGCACAAGGTTCTGCACCTGGACCGGAGGGACGAATAAAGGGAGCCTGCCAGACAGCGGGTTTGAAAAGTAACTGCCAGACTTCAATGTGTGACACCTAGTCATCATTGTATAAAATAAATCTGGTTAATAATTTATAGTGATTAATTCTTTAGTCTAACATTTAAAGAGCACATCTTGCAATAGTTGTGCTGAAATAGTTTGTTGCTCTTTTCATCCATTATATAATCTACCATTGACATTAGTATATGAGTTATGCACTCTTTAAAAGACACATATGATAATAATAATAAGCATTATAAGGTCTACCAACAAGGTAAATCCCACTAATTAAAAATTTTCATAATGGTAAATGCCATTTTCTAAACTCTGGCTAATCATGGTATTGCCTAAGACAGCCATGTCAGGTCACCATTGTATAGACACAAACTACCTGTCACCAAGCAAAAATAAAATGAACTTGAATGGGGAGCAAGTGGCCAAGGGGTGGTCTCGGCTAGTGTGTGTGGGGAATACAACCAGGTGCACGGGGAGTAGGAGGCGGGTGAAGGTAAGCCATGGGCAGTGGAGGACTTCGGCCAGTGGTAGGTGACACCATAGGGGACAGGAGGGCACCTGTGTGAAGAGGTGGGGGTACAAGTTCTGACTGGGCAACTTTGCAAAGAAAGTGGGGCAGGATGGAAACCTGGGGGGATTGGTAGAGAGGGAATACCACTAAGGAGGGGTGGAGGATTCAGCAGTAACCAATGGGAGGCGGTAATTGGATATTACCTGCAAATGTCAGTGGCCCCCCTGAATGGAGAGAACAAGTAATGAATGCTTATCTAGGGATTTCCTGAAGTAAAAGTGGGAGAACTTCCTGTTCTTGGATGCTATAAAGGCTTGTTTCTTCACACCCCTTGTATGTTATTGGATAATTCAAAACAAGCAAGAGCTGCATTATCAATATAAAATGTAATTTTAAAAAGAACTCTGTTTAACACTTTATAAATCAAATGGGAATCTTCTTTCCTTCAGTAACCCAAATGGAAATACAGCATAGTTAAATGTAATATAAAGAAGGCAAGTGGAAGGGCCTTAGAAATTTTGCTGAGTCCCAGCAATTTATAGTTATGTCCTTGACAATATGAATGATGTCCTAGATTTAACATCTTTAGTTTTAATCCCACCATTGCCCATTAAGAAGAGGCATAATAGATGTGTATTTTTTATGTGAGTTTATCAGTTTTGCATAGACTTTTAACTCCAATGCATTTATTTACGATAGATCAACAAGGTGATATTTTATGTACAAACATGAAAGTGACAACCAGCACCTTATTTTTCCTTCACTGTGTTATATCTTTTAAGTTCATACCCTCAAGGTTTTTAAAATGTTAGATTTAGGTTATGTTTTCATTTTGTGGAAAAGTTTCTTACAAATATTTAGTATAATTATAGACCCAAACCTTTTTATTTGATGCAAGTTAATTGAAAGAAAATGGAACATACTCCAATTTGATTAATGTGTTATGAAATTTACCTCCACATATGTGGAGGTAAATTTAGTAGCACATTTAATACTTTGGTTGTGCATTGTGTGACATGCCTTTTTAGATAACAATTCACCCATTTCTAAAGAGATTTCTAAGACCACTGAAACATGCTCTATCTTGACAACTTGTTCAATTGATTTTTTTGTCACAGTGAACAATATTGTATAGGTCTGGCATTTTCAAGATCCCATTGAATACAGATTTCCTGTGAACTCTGAATAATGGTTATTTGGCATCAGGGTTGACAATAAAATTCATATAATCACTAAGGGTGATCATGAGCGTCCTATTGATGTAAGCCACCTGCTTACTCTATCCATGCTGAAAACATTTTAAATGTCTTTTCTTAATTGCACAGTTGCATCCTTTATTTAACATAACAATATTTTTGATATGCTGATAATAGTAATTGTTAAACTGTACATGGGGCTGTACAGGCATGTGAATTCAAATGGAAACAAACAATAACGTTCTTTTAAAAACACATGCTGGTGTGCTGGTCCTGGGAAAAATAAAATGCTTATTTAAATGTTGTTAAAATATGAAACTCTGATTGACATGCATGTCTAGTGTGATAAACAAGCTCTAATTACGTTTACTTTTGGCAAATATAACATTATGCGATATTAATGAGCTATCCACATTTCAATTTTCTGTGCATTTGCTTTGAAAAACAGACAAAGCAAAACAGAATAATCTTAAATGAAAACAGTGTCGCCTCACCTCAAAACAATATACAATGAAAAAATATATATGTGATTTTCAAACACAATATTTAGTAAATAGATATATATATATATATATATATATATATATATAGGAGGGAAGGGGGAAGTATATATGTGCCTCTTTAGTATACATTGGGTAATGGAAATGTAAGAGTTTTAAAAAGATTGAAGGAAACGGGAGTGAATCCAAAAAGGGAAAATTGGCAATGGAAGGGCTCAATTAAATTGAGAGGTTTAAGCAAAAGAACTCTTTTCAGATGTAATGAAAAGCCACAGATAGATCTGAAAGGAGATTTTAGGTTCTTATTTTGTAGAAAGGAGAATATACTAGCAACCAAATTTGAGTAACATGTACATGCCAAAATTGTGTGTTAAGTCTGAAAAATCAGATCTTTCTCAGGTCCTGCTTGAATGACACCAATAATCTCAAAATAGTACTAACAAGATCCAAAAAGAAGGCATTAGATGCCCTCACCTGTCCACAATGAAAAAGAGGTTGACCAAGTAACAGTGTTCATTATTGGTTATGGTGCTTCTACATTCTACATTCTTTCTTGTATGAAATTATTGATAGTAAACATAGTACAAAATGTAGTGCAAATGACAAAATATTTTCATTAACAGATACATTTTTTTCTGGTTAAAGGAGTACCCAAAGCATAGAGATCACACACTCAAATATTCTATATAGTACTATACATATATAGATATTTAAGTCTGAGGTGCCTACCAAGAGTGAGCGAAAAACTCCATTGACATATAGGAAATCTAAGCACCTTGGTGCACACTGGTTGATGGAGAGCAGAACGATTATCTATATAATATATATAAATATATATATATATATATATATATATATATATATATATATATATATATATATATACACACAGTATAGTATTACATGCATGTACTCGTGACTGGTTTTAGCTAAACAGGGCCTCATGTAGAATCGATAGTGTACCCCCTTCATGGTGACTGCTTGATCAGTACAATTATATATGCATCATTAAATATTGATTGACAGTCCATTTACCCCACTATTCATTTTCTGTGGTTGAAGAGGAGGTGTGGGAGTGCCTTAGAAAATAATCAGCAGCTACTGCCACAAATACTCTGAATTAATCCCCATATAAGCAATATCTGGCGAGAAGCATGCAAAGTTGAGTCATATTTTCCAGGTATTTGAACTTAATGACACTCTGTTTCTCTCTCCCCTCTGTTCTCTGTGAAGCATTCTTCCTGCAGCCTGTTCTGTGCCATTCAGAGCAACTATGAACCTGTTAGCTGATAGGGTTGTTTCCTGTCTTGCAAATGAACTCTGACATTGTGCATCTATCCATCAGTGCTCAAACAGGCTGACAGCTGTTAGGTTTGGAGCCTAGCTGGAGGGGAAGATCATCAGCAGGAAAGCAGTCTGTAACTATGATATACACTAATGAGGAATGTGGTATGTTGTGCACAGAGTACAATAGACATTGTATTGCTGTTAATATGCTCTTCTATTGGCAGTAAATATTTTGTTGTTTTAGTGTCCTCCATTGCACTATAAATATCAAGGTTATAATAAAAAATGGTTCCTCCTTGTAAGCTTTTATGCATTGTAGTGCACAGCTATGTAAAACTGACTCTTTAAACTGAGTTGTTCTTAAATAGAGCAGCTTACGAAATTAATTAACAGTGCCAACATTCCCTAATGCAGTTTATTTATTTTTATTAATGTGTATGTATCCTTTGCTATCATTGTGGTGCTAATCATTTTTCTCAGGCCTGCCAGGAACAACCTAGAATAAATAAGATCCATCTCAGTCAGTATAATTTGACACTACCTGCAGCAAAGGCGCAAAGTGTAACATGGTGCAGGTGTTCACCAGTGACACCCGCCATGAGCTTTGGACTTTACTCGGAAAGCTGTGCAGGCCATTGCCCTCTGTGCTGCTACCAGGCATGACCGGTGGGTAACGACAGTAGTAGACAACCACAGGGGTGGGCAATGTGGAAAGCCACAACAGGAAGTAACCACAGAGCCTGAAGGGAAAAGTGGTAAAGCTAATCGTTCCAGGCAAAAGAAATAGATACAGGATACACTAGCAGAAACACAGGTAGAAGTGAGCCAAATATGATTTAGGAAACAGGCAGCATCTCAAAATAATGATCTGGCATCTTTCATTGGCTCAGATCACGTTTAAGTACCCTGCTTGCTGAGTGGGCAGAGCTGCCAAGTGAGCATTCATGAGGGCAATGAGAGGGGAAACAAACATCACCACCAGAGAAGAGTCTACTCGACAGCGCCTTAGGAGAACAGTGCAGAGAGCTCTGGACTCTTGTAAGAGCACTGAAAAATTTGGCACATGACAAACCTTCTAAATTTTTTATATGTTTCATTGTTGGTACCACAAGGTCTACAGTCCTTTACAGATACAAGTGGTGTAAAAATAAAGGGAGACTGGTTAAAAGCCTTTAAAAATATGAAATCCTAAAAACTGCAGACAAAAGTTACTTGTAAATAGCTAAAAAAACATTCAAGTGGTGTTGGGGTACATTGTCAATTTTTTCTCTCTTTTTATAAATATGTAGTCATATATATGGACCATACTTTCCTGCTCTTCAGGGATGTTTCGGAGACTCACATTTTGGTAGTTCTCTCAGACTCCTGGGAGACAGTGCCAACTTTCCAGATCCTGCCGTCTTGTAAAGTGAGCAGGGTGGGTCTTGATGATGCAATTTGTATAATCAGGTCTTGTTGAACAGGTGCTGATCCCACGAGTCATCATAGCCCCCCCACTGTGCGATTCTTCAATCCTGTCATTGCGCAGAGTGTGGTGGGTAGGTGATGATGTGAATCATGTCATCATAACCCCTGCACTTGCGCTCTGGAATCTCCCATAAAGGCAATGCTATCATCCTGGATTTCCCATAGGGGAGGTAGAAAAAGTTGGGGCGAATGATGTGAACTTGATAATCATTTTTAGATGTGAGAAGATATTGACATGTCACCAGTGCCCATAGATGGGTTTAATGGCTATATAGATTATAATGCAGCAGTGCCCATATTAATATGCAAGTTGTGTCCATGATTTTATAAAAGCACATTGCATCTGAATATACCACTTTGTCTATAGATAAGTGTATGTAGAGGCCATAGATTTATTCCAGCTGTGCCATATATGCTTGCAGTGCCCATATTTATCTAATGCCCATAGATGATTGTGTACTAGCAGTGGCATATATTTATTCCGACTGTGCCATTAGATGAATATATATCAGCAGTGTTTGCTAAATATTTTGTCTTAACACTTAGGGGCATATTCAATTAGGTTTTCGGTCCGCTGTAACGAGCATTACCGCAGAACCTGCGCAGTATTGCCGGTAATACGGTGCCGCAATAATGAGGATTTTCCTACGAAACCCTATGGGGTGCGCACGAAAATCGACATTATTGCGGTAACGTGGATTAACTTTGCGGCCCATTCCAGCGCATTCCGGTGAACTGGAAACCTAATTGAATATGCCCCTTAGAGTTGATATTGCTGTTGAGTTTAAGACGTAAAGCAAGAGGTACTAAATAAAAAAAATAATTAGTCTGTGAAGATGCATTTCTATTGTTTCATCATGTGCTTTTCTATCAATCTCACATAATCCAACAAAAATGTTGTGCATTCACCAGTTCCCAAAGACTAAATGTGGTTGTACACTATGTAGGTGTACAAACGGGTGCATTTTTGAGGCTTCCTGAATGATGTTTACCTTAAATGGAGAAACAGCTATACAAGCCACCTTTATTTGTAGTAACAGAGGAAACTCTTCTTATTTATTTTATTTGAGATTTGGCTATACAAAGTCTGTCCTGTGCATCACCCTTGCTTCATCGTCATTGGTAATATTGTCACTCTGGAAACTCAGTATTGTAGATAAGATTATACCTTTAAAGCTCATACTTAACCTGACTTTCGGCTCAGCCACATGACCATTGTCAAGTTGCTTTTCAAATTATGCAAGCTTGAGACTTCCACCTGGGAAGTGTAGTATAGAGATCCATTAATCTCTATGATATTCAGCTTCTGCTGACCACATGGACAACAGTAAAATATGCGGCTCAGATGTTGCTACAAAAAAATTATGCAAACACAATTTTTCATGGCAACCGCCAAGCTATGTATATCACTACTGTCCATGTGGACAGCTGAGACAGGGCATCATAAAGATTAATGCACTTCTTCTCCACACTCTTTACCTTTTACTTAGAATACACTTGCTTGTGTGCACAAGCCCTGAACAGCAAGAAATCTCTAAGGAATAAACACTATATATGTTTTGGCTCATATGTATGCGCTAGGCTTAGACGGAACATAGTATCACACTGAAAATAAATGAATAAATAAAAAAAAAAATACTTAAAAGAAAAAGTAGAATGTCACATCAAGTCAGTGTAGGATAATACTTAGTAGTAGTGATGTTTCACCATTAACTGATTCCTTCTTTTGGCATGGTTAAATACAGTTTACTGTTAAACTGTTAAGTACAGTTTAAGCAGGTAATCTGCCCACAAGTTGCCAAATTTTCTTCTAAACTGATTTGATGGGATATCCTAAAAGACAGCAAACAATAGTGCACACAAATTGTCCATGATATTGAACAAAATAAAAGCAGGGCCACAATTTCCCCGAAGCTGATGTCACAGAAGTGGAGGTAAACTGAAAACTTAAAGCAATAAATTAAAGGCTTAAAGAATAAAAAATAACAGGCTTGCCTGAATATGAAACATCTCTGAGAATCAGAACTGGATATTGAACTGGATATATTAATCCTGAAAAATTATAGACACAAAATAAAGCTGGAAGCAGCCAGCAGTGGTGTAACTAGAGATTTTAGTGCCCTGGCGAGACAGGGAACCGGCGCTCCCCAACTAAGTGGGAGTGTCAATAGTCGTGTGGGCGTGGTCAACCTACTGTGGGGGCGTGGCTAGCGCTTTACAAGTTCTAAACCGCACTGAAACCCCTCCCTCCCCATTCTTCACGGTCTGGCTTTGTAAGGATCTTTATGTAATAAGCCTCCATAGAATCAAAGTACTTTAAATGCAGCTGTCACATGCTAGCTGTATAAAAAATGAATTGTTTTTTTAAATAAAACTCACTGAAACAAATTAAAACATAATTGTAACGGTACCATCTGTATCACACTGCTACTTCATCTCACTGTGCCCTCCATCACAGTTTCTCCTTTATCACACCGTGCCATGGAGCCATCTTTATCACATTGTGCCCCCTTATCACCATCACACGAAATTATTATATATGTATATATATATATATATATATATATATATATATACACACACACACACATACAATATAAAGAGCCTCCTAGTGTCTGCCATACAATACAGAGAGCATTCCTGTGACCACCATACTATACAGAGAGCATTCCTGTGACCACCATACTATATGGAGAGCATTCCTATGACCGCCATACTATACAGAGAGCATTCCTGTGACCTCCATACCATACTGAGAGCATTCCTGTGACCTCCATACTATACAGAGAGCATTCCTGTGACCTCCATACTATACAGAGAGCATTCCTGTGACCGCCATACCGAGAGCATTCCTGTGACCTCCATACTATACAGAGAGCATTCCTGTGACCTCCATACTATACAGAGAGCATTCCTGTGACCGCCTTACCATACAGAGAGCATTCCTGTGACCACCATACTATACAGAGAGCATTCCTGTGACCTCCATACACTGCAGAGAGCATTCCTGTGACCTCCATACTATGCAGAGAGCATTTCTGTGACCTCCATACTATACAGAGAGCATTCCTGTGACCGCCATACCATACAGAGAGCATTCCTGTGACCACCATACCATACAGAGAGCATTCCTATGACCACCATACCATACAGAGAGCATTCCTATGACCACCATACTATACAGAGAGCATTCCTATGACCACCATACTATACAGAGAGCATTCCTATGACCACCATACTATACAGAGAGCATTCCTGTGACCTCCATACTATACAGAGAGCATTCCTGTGACCTCCATACTATACAGAGAGCATTCCTGTGATCGCCATACCATACAGAGAGCATTCCTGTGACCTCCATACTACGCAGAGAGCATTCCTGTGACCTCAATACTATGCAGAGAGCATTCCTGTGACCTCCATACTATACAGAGAGCATTCCTGTGACCACCATACCATACAGAGAGCATTCCTAAGACCACCATACTATACAGAGAGCATTCCTATGACCACCATATTATACAGAGAGCATTCCTATGACCACCATACTATACAGAGAGCATTCCTATGACCACCATACTATAAAGAGAGCATTCCTATGACCACCATACTATACAGAGAGCATTCCTGTGACCTCCATACCATACAGAGAGCATTCCTGTGACCTCCATACCATACAGAGAGCATTCCTGTGACCGCCATACTATACAGAGAGCATTCCTGTGATGGAGTGGGTGCAGAGGTTACAGCTGTATTTCGGGGGTCCAGGAGTCAGAATTGACAGGTGTCAGGGATCAGAAGGAAGGGAAACATATCTGGATAGAAACAGAGGGAACTGATATGCAGGGCAAGGAAAGGTCAATGATGGGGGCTCTGTACTGTACCGAGAGCTGGGAGGGGCACTGGAGTCCTAGTTATCAGGAGCAGAGGTGAGAGTGTTGGTGGAACAAGGGCTGTCAGGAGGAGCTGGGGATGCTGGGAGGGGCAGTCCTGGAAGCAGAGAGCTGCTAACACACAGCATGTGATATAACAGACCAGTGCTTAGGGAGAGAACAACTAATGGAGCTGACAGATCCCCCTCCCCCTCACTAACTTAAGGTCTGTTCTCAGCTCCCCGCAGTGTTGGCTCTTCTGCACTGACAGCATGGTGACATCATCAGTGATGCTGCAGTGACAGGAGCCGGCGTTTTTTTTCATAGTCCTTTCATAGACCATCCACCACACTAGCCCCTCCCCCCTCTCGCGGCACCCCCCCTCCCCCGACTCTCGGGGGGGGGCGGGTGCTGCGAGTCGGGGGAGGGGGCCACAAATTTTTTTTTTGATTTTTTTTTTTTACTAACACAACACAGAGGGGAAGGTAGCGGGCGGCTGCTGCGCCCCCTCGGGCTTGTGCCCGGGGCGACGTCACCGCCCGCACCACCCTAGTTACGGCTCTGGCAGCCAGTATGAGGAACCTATAGGGATGCAGGATAACTGCATACCAACTGGTGGAACATCAGAACATAGGCTTGACAAGATTGGAGTTCAATGCAGCAGTCTGTGCACAGGAAAAAACAATTACCAGCAATGAGCAGTGCAAGGGGCAGGAATATATAAAGCCAGAGTAGCAGGTATAGGTAATCATGTAGAGCAGGCCTGGCCAACCCGTGTCTCTCCAGGTGTTGTGAAACTACAAGTCCCAGCATACCTTGCCAGTTATCATTTGGATATTCACTGGCAAAGCATACAGAGGCTTGTAGTTTTACTACATCTGGAGAGCTATGTCCCTATGTAGAGAGAGGAAGAGAGTTAACCCCTCACAGATAAAGTCCAATACAGCAGATCATCTGGTGAAATGAGGAACTGCATGCCACAAAAAGTTCAGCACACAGTCCTAGCAATAAGAAGGCTGAGGGGTATATTTATCAAGCTGCGGTTATGAAAAACTGCAGATTCTCTGCAGTTTGCCGTCATTTTTAAATTGACAATTTTATTAAAGACTAAGCTCATTGTTTTTTTCATAACCATCAACTGATACATATACCCCTGAGTGATAATCTCACGTATCTGACACTGGTAGGAATGCAGTGAGGGCAATCACAGAAGTGGAGCTAGAAGATAAGCAGACTGCCTCAACAGTTGTATAGGGTTTGATCAAAGTTACAGACTGTTATAGTTCATTAGAAAGGGGACACAACAATTAAAATAAATGTACTTGAGTTGATGATGCTCTCTGGACTTAGAGCACAAGCAGGGGGAACTGTAAAAAGCATTCTGGTTATCATTGTCAATTTAAATGATGTATATGAGTTAAGTGTACAATGTTCTATGAAAAGTTAATTGTTGTAAAGAACTACACAAAATGGTCTAAAATAGTTTTAGGCTCCAACTCACAAACTGCAGCTACAATTTAATGGGCAACAATTCAAGAATGTTTCTAACTGTTGGAGTGTATGCACTGTGAGTATATTTATTTGTATTATTCATTTTGCACCTATTTTTTTATTTTGTCACCTGCTTACTCTGGCTAGCTGCATTTCTTAATGGAGAGACTGAGTGCCCAGCACCTGAACAGCTGAATTAAGGTCACAAGTAATGATCAGCCCCAATTCTGTCACAGGGGTGCAGAAAATGTTATTTGCTTACATATAAGATGTGATAAGTGCAAATATGTGTAAAAAGAATACATCTGGTTACCTTACCATAGTCAGCATAACATTGTGCCTGCATAAATGTAGCTTTTCTTTCTTTTATAGAACTCTGTATACAGTACACAGTTTGTTGGTGTCTGTCTTGAATGCATTTATCCCATTATGTCCTTCTTTTAATTATTGTAACATTGTGCCACTACAAAGTGCATTGTAAAATCAAATTGTCAGCATAAGTTAGGAGAACATGGCTAACAGCCATTCTCCAAGTCTGGAGAATGGCTGTAGAGTGCATGGTAGGGGTCCATGCTTTGATTAACACCCAATGCCCAAATTAATTTTAACCCATTGATTCCTATATGTATGCAACATTTTACTTCAGCAATTATTTATTTTTAAACACTCTCTGAACTTTATGAATAATGGGCCAAATATGGGATCCCGTGCCTGTTTTATAGAGTTTTAAAAAAAAAAAATTGTTTTAACATATACCTGTATCTCCATTTTACAAACATAATTTAGAGTGAAAATACTTTATTCTTCAAAACTGACAATTAAGTGCCATAAATGACGTATAATAGTGAAGACTGAGTGGTTTAGCAAGCTAGTAAGAGTCTTGAGATACTGGTCTTATACAAGTGACATGTGTGGGAGATCTGAAAAGACTTGTCCTGTCATTTATATGATGAAAGTCATGCATGCAAGGAGATGTAGAGAGACAATGCAAGATCTAATTTAAGCTACATCTTATAGAAAATGACATTTCAGAGAAGTAGATGTTCCTATTGCAGCAAGCAAATAAAATAAATGTGTGATATTAGCAAGCAAGCAGAACAGCAAGTGATCACCGCCTACTATACTTCCAGGCACCAATTTGCAGCAAAGAGCTTTTTAAAGCAGCACACTTTAAATAATCTCTTTAGTTCCTTTGCACAATCTCTTTTCCAAGCATGGCTTAATGTCCCGCAGAGTCTTTAGTTCATTAGGAATAACGTATTTCCTGGCTTGTCAGATGTGATTCTCTGAAAATTTCTTTCATTAAAGCAAATAGATGTTTATTACAAAAATATGGTCCTATAAAATCCTTAAAATATTCTCGCTATTGTGTACTTTCCTATGCTGTGACAGCTCCCTAGACTCCTCTCTACATATTGAGATATTGATGCAAGGTACTGTAATTTTTTTTTTTTTTTAGAAGATATGTTTCTCTCCTCCCTCCCTGTAGCATTGAAACAAATATGTACATAAAAATCCCCACTTAACAGAATGTAAACTTTATTTAAAATATGTATGAATATGAGCTTTATTATTTTTGTAAATATAGAAAGAGAACTTAAACATTTATATATGCACACTCTTCATCTAAAGGAGACTGCTGTGTTTGCCAATATACATATGTACACACAGCTGCAATATACTACCTTTGTGTGGCTGTACAAAGTCTTTTTCAATCAGACCTGGATTTGTGGAAAGGCCACATTATACAATTGGGATTCAGTTGGGGTTGGTGCCATGTAGAGCTGAAGTGGTGTGGATGGTGGTGCATGGGTGGCATAATATACTGGTTTAGTGTGGATAAATGTAAATCTGTGATGTAATGTCAAAGAGTGGTCGCTGGAATAATTTTTCAAATTAGAGGTGCTAGAATATAGAAACATAAAGTATTAAGCACAGAAACTTATTATAGCAGATTTTTAAACTGAGGACCATTATAGATATCCAGAAATGAAAGTACCCATGCCACATTTCCCTGCCGATCAGCACTTCAGCTTGATATTCTGAATACACATGTGATCAGTGAAAAAGATAATGAAATTACATTCTTTACTGCTATATATTGGTTATAACATCATTTAATTGTATTGAGGTGCTAAAATTTCATAATCTGTATTACATACTTGTCAACACTTGAAAACTATTTCCAGGAACACTTTGGGCTAGATTTACTAAGCTGCGGGTTTGAAAAAGTGGGGCTGTTGCCTATAGCAACCAATCAGATTCTAGCTTTCATTTATTTAGTACCTCCTACAAAATGACAGCTAGAATCTGATTGGTTGCTATAGGCAACGTCCCCACTTTTTCAAACCCGCAGCTTAGTAAATCTAGCCCTTTGTGTTTGAGAAGGTTCACCTGCAGATGTTGTCTGTCAAACTCTCTGGGCCTGATGCTGAACTGCCCTGCATATCTATAGGAAGGGGGAGGGGGAACTACCCTGCATATCTATAGGGAGGGGGGGAACTACCCTGCATATCTATAGGGAGGGGGGGAACTACCCTGCATATCTATAGGGAGGGAGAGGGGGGACTGTCATGCATATGTATAGGGAGGGAGAGGGGGACTGTCATACAAATCTATAGGGTGGGAGGGGGGGCTGCCATGAAAATCTATAGGGAGGTAGAGAGGTTGATATGTATGAAGGAGGGCAGAGGAGGGGGGCTGATATATGTGACTGGGGGAGTTTTGATGTGACGGGGGGGGGGATAGCTAGCTAGCAGAGTGGAGGTAAGGAAAATAGCTGCAAGGGGGATGGATGCAGGGTGGGAGGTAAAGAAAATGGCTGCAGCAGGGGTTAAGGAAAATGGCTGTGCGGGGGGGGGGGGGTTGTGGTTAAGTAAAATGGCTGCAGGGGGTATTTAAAAAATAGAGCAACTTTGGGGGTCAGAATCTCATGATTGTGTGGTGGTCACATGGGTGGTCTCAGCAATCACTAAAATACTAAATATTAGTGAGATGGGGCTGGTAGAGGTTTGTATTTGATTGACAACAAATATTCAGATATTGCTTATATATGCCTGTCCAATGGGGTACTTTTAGCTGGCCATAATGGAGTGTTTTGTGTTAACTAAAGGGCCTAATCATTCAGGGTTTGCATTATAATACATTTTTGCATTTTCAAAAAAGGATGCCAACTTTCCAGAAGCCAGCGAGAGGATAACAAAGTTGCAAGAGAGAAGAGCAAGGACAGGTAAGAGACAATGGCACAATCTGTCTAAATTTGAATGCTGGAGAATACACCTGAACATTCATATTCAGGAGTGTTCCTATACACCTATATATTCGGAGGAGGGGGGGGCGCTGCGGCCGTATTAGCCTAGGGCGGCCAGAACCCTTAATCAGGCCCTGCGTAGAGTGCAAGCCATATTTCTATATACACAAACAGATATTATTACTGCACATTAGCACTGCTTACAGTTAATCCATTACCTCATATGCTACATATGTAGAGTAATGCAACATTAAAATTGCATAATTCTTGTGTACTTCCACATCCCTATTAGGGACATTGGGTTTATTTGGAACATTATTGTTACTACCTTATTAAATAGCTATTGGCAATTGACAATGTTACGTGACTGTTAAACGCTTTTGCACTTTCACTATTACCTCCTTATAAGGTATATAAGTGTTAACTTAGTATAGAACTATTAGTGTTGTCCCTGCAATACTAATAGTTCACATAACCCACACTTGAAGAAGACATGTAATTCATTGTAATTAAACCATTCAAATAGTTCAATTTAACAGCGAGGTTTGAGCAAAAATAAAACCTTTATTTAAAAAAGCTGAAAATATCTTATATTTCTATATCTGTAATAAACTATTACAAGTTTTTATTTCCAACAAATCAACATAATTAAGCATATGTCCAGGCAATCATGCATGATTCATATTTGCTGATGGAGGCCATCCAGGTGTGTCGAAGTCCTCTCTATCGTCTGGAAGGAGGAATTTCCTCATCGTCAGCAACTGTGGATATGAAAAAGGAAACAATATTGGTGCTTCAATAATTAAACATTCCCTAAATACACTGTACATACATCATTTTTGTGAATTGGGTTTGGCTTTTTATATTTTTGATAGTTCTGTAAAATGTTTTATTTCTTATATGCTTTTGCATTATGGCATTGTCAATTATAGGCTTATGCACCAAAGCAACAATTATACATAGCTTTTTTTATAGAGTAGAAGGTATCATGTCTGTTCCCATACCCAGAATATGCAGACAATCAGGGGCGTAACTACTATAGGTGCAGGGGGTATAGTAGGTAGCTGTTACGCTGAGTGGAGCCTGCCTTGTCTGTCAAAGCTCCAGGGGTATGTGAGTTTCTCACAATTGGGCGGTACATAGGCCCTTTTAAAATTTTATATCTATATACATTAGAGATAAACGGGCTCGGATTAGCGCAATCCGAGCCCACCCGAACAGTGCGGATCCGAGGGGATCCGAGCACTGTTCGGGTATTTGCGGCGGTGAAAAATAATGAAACCGAGGCTATGACGCCAAATCCCAGAGTCGGATCTCGCGAGATTCGGTTTGTATAAATTCCCCGCTTGCGGCCGCCATCTTCAGTCGGGCTCAGATCAGGGAAGAGGGAGGTTGTATTGTAGTGGTGCTGCTGTGTCCTGTCACTCTGTCCTGCTTAATCCAGTGGTTACTTTGTCCTGTGCTCTGTCCTGCTGATCAGTCCAGTGGTGCTTTTGTCCTGTGCTCTGTCCTGCTGAGTCCAGTGGTGCTTTGTCCAGTGCTCTGTCCTGCTGAGTCCAGTGGTGCTGTGTCCTGTGCTTTGTTCTGCTAAGTCCATTGTTATTTTAAAATTATTAAAAAAATCATAAAAAAATGAAAAAAAATTATACAAAAATAATTTTAAAAAATTATAAAAAAATTATACAAAAATAATTGAAAAAAGTATAAAAAAATTCTTAAAAAAGTATAAAAAAAATTCTACTGCAATATATAAATACGTTCACTGTTCCTGCAGTCCAGAAATATTAGTACTGCAATATATAAACATGTTCACTGTTCCTGCAGTCCAGAAATATTAGTACTGCAATATATAAATACGTTCACTGTTCCTGCAGTCCAGAAATATTAGTACTGCAATATTTTACTACGTTCACTGTTCCTGTAGTCCAGAAATATTAGTACTGCAATATATAAATACGTTCACTGTTCCTGCAGTCCAGAAATATTAGTACTGCAATATTTTACTACGTTCACTGTTCCTGCATCCAGAAATATCAGTACTGCAATATATAAATACGTTCACTGTTCCTGCAGTCCAAAAATATTAGTACTGCAATATTTTACTACGTTCACTGTTCCTGCAGTCCAGAAATATTAGTACCAGAGATTAAACTAAATTCACTGTTCCTGCAGTCCAGATATATTAGTACCAGAGATTAAACTACGTTCACTGTTCCTGCAGTCCAGAAATATTAGTAACAGATAATAAACTACGTTCACTGTTCCTGCAGTCCATAAATATTAGTACCAGAGATTAAACTACGTTCACTGTTCCTGATTGGTTTGTTAAAGTGCGAATGTCCTATTTCAACAACATCAGGGTGGGTGGGAGGGCCCAAGGACAATTCCGTCTTGCACCTCTAGCAAACTCTTGCAAACTGCCATCCTGTCTGCCACTGCAGTGCCACTCCTAGATGGGCCACGTGTTTGTGCCGCCCACTTGTGTCGCTTAGCTTAGACATCCAGCTACCTCGGTGCAACCTTTTGGACTAAAAACAATATTGTGAGGTGTGAGGTGTTCAGAATAGACTGGAAATTAGTGGAAATGAATGTTATTGAGGTTAATAATAGTGTAGGAGTGAAAAAAATAAATAAATATGGATTTTAGCACTTTTTATGCTTTTTTAAAAAAAAATCAGAACCCAAAACCCAAAATCAGAACCAAACCCTTTAGTGGGGTGTTTTGGCAAAACCAATCAGAACCCAAAACCTCAAGCTAATCAGAACCCAAAACACCAAAAGTGGCCGGTGCACACCCCTAATATACATATACACAAACAGATATTATTACTGCACATGTGTTAGGGCTTAATCTCCTGATTGTTCTAGAAGTACACTCATGCATGTGTTAAATATACTGCATACATTATGCAACTGTTGAGTAAAAATGTTTTTACACAATAGAGCATTCTTTTTAATGTATGGTCAGATTGCTTTAAGCCTGTAAGGATGTTTTTGGTAATGCTCTTGTCTCTATGCCTTCAGTTTCAGCAAATACCAGCAGGCAGCACCTTAATTGGGTGTGACACAAAAAAAAGTTATCCGACATCAAGAGCTACCCTGAAGATAAAATGAGTGAGGATAGTAGGGCTGCTAGATACACGGGTGGTGGTCCAGGGTTGGCATCCAATACACCAGCTATGAGAAGGAGCTAGGACAAATCCTGAGAGCATTAATGTGAATGACACAGATGGGCCTCCAGCACAGCAGCAAACCATAGAGCTATACAAATAATTTTTATTTTTTTGTTTGTTAAGTAAAATAAAAGAATAAAGCATAGTAAATACATGATGTGTCAAACATGTTTTTACTTAACATAGACAGGTTCTTCACAAAGACAAGTGTCACCACCCTGAACACAGCAAAGACAAGGGCCCCCACCCTCAACATAGCAACCCAGAGATGAGGCGGCAGCAGGTGAGTGCACCTTTAAAAAAAATTAAGGGTGTGCACCGGGCACTTTTAGTGTTTTGTGTTTTGGGTTTTGGGTTCTGATTAGCTTGAGGTTTTGGGTTCTGATTTGTTTTGCCAAAACACCTGACGAAAGGTTTTGGTTCTGATTTATGGTTTTGGGTTCTGATTTATTGTTAAAAAAGCATAAAAAGTGCTAAAATCTAGTTTTTTGTTGGTTTTTCACTCATACGCTATTATTAACCTCAATAACATTCAATAACAATCATTTTCACTAATTTCCAGTGTATTTGGAAAACCTCACACTTCCCAATATTGTTTTTATCGTTGGACCGAGGTAGCTTTTTGGACTGCGTAGTGGAGTGTCCCCGGTACCCAATTTGGTACCGGGGCCACAATAAATAAACATAAACTGGTCTCAATTCCACTGCACAGCTATCTGGACTGTGTAGTGTAGTGGCCCCGGTACACAATTTGGTACCGGGGCCACAATAAAAAATAAAAAACTGGTCTCAATTCCACTGCACAGCTATCTGGACTGCGTAGTGTAGTGGCCCCGGTACACAATTTGGTACCGGGGCCACAATAAAAAAACATAAACTGGTCTCAATTCCACTGCACAGCTATCTGGACTGCGTAGTGTAGTGGCCCCGGTACCCAATTTGGTACCGGGGCCACAATATAAAACCCTCAACTGGTCTGAATACCACTGCACAGATAGCGGACGCCGGATGCACGTCTAACACCAACATAGCAGTTAAGGCCGCAGTTGTTTTTTTTTTGGAACTACAAAAAAAACAAAACGTAGCAATAGAAATGGCAGTTCGTCTTTTTTGGAAATACAGAAAGAAAGTAGTAATAGAAATGGCAGTTCCTCTTTTTTTGAAATACAGAAAGAAAGTAGTAATAGAAATGGCAGTTCCTCTTTTTTTGAAATACAGAAAGAAAGAAAGAAAGTAGTAATAGAAATGGCAGTTCCTCCTTTTTTGAAATACAGAAAGAAAGAAAGAAAGAAAGTAGTAATAGAAATGTCAGTTCCTCTTTTTGGGAACTACATATGCAATTAAAGTATTAAATAGAAGTGGCAGTTCCTCTTTTTTGGGAACTACATATACAATTAAAGTATTAAATAGAAGTGGCAGTTCCTCTTTTTGGAAACTACATATACAATTAAAGTATAAAATAGAAGTGGCAGTTCCTCTTTTTGGGAACTACATATACAATTAAAGTATTCAATAGAAGTGGCAGTTCCTCTTTTTGGGAACTACATATACAATTAAAGTATTCAATAGAAGTGGCAGTTCCTCTTTTTGGGAACTACATATACAATTAAAGTATTCAATAGAAGTGGCAGTTCCTGTTTTTGAGAACTACATATACAATTAAAGTATTCAATAGAAGTGGCAGTTCCTCTTTTTGGGAACTACATATACAATTAAAGTATTCAATAGAAGTGGCAGTTCCTCTTTTTGGGAACTACATATACAATTAAAGTATTCAATAGAAGTGGCAGTTCCTCTTTTTGGGAACTACATATACAATTAAAGTATTCAATAGAAGTGGCAGTTCCTCTTTTTGGGAACTACATATACAATTAAAGTATTCAATAGAAGTGGCAGTTCCTCTTTTTGGGAACTACATATACAATTAAAGTATTAAATGGAAGTGGCAGTTCCTCTTTTTGGGAACTACATATACAATTAAAGTATTCAATAGAAGTGGCAGTTCCTCTTTTTGGGAACTACATATACAATTAAAGTATTAAATGGAAGTGGCAGTTCCTCTTTTTGGGAACTACATATACAATTAAAGTATTCAATAGAAGTGGCAGTTCCTCTTTTTGGGAACTACATATACAATTAAAGTATTCAATAGAAGTGGCAGTTCCTCTTTTTGGGAACTGCATATACAATTAAAGTATTCAATAGAAGTGGCAGTTCCTCTTTTTGGGAACTGCATATACAATTAAAGTATTCAATAGAAGTGGCAGTTCCTCTTTTTGGGAACTACATATACAATTAAAGTATTCAATAGAAGTGGCAGTTCCTCTTTTTGGGAACTACATATACAATTAAAGTATTCAATAGAAGTGGCAGTTCCTCTTTTTGGGAACTACATATACAATTAAAGTATTCAATAGAAGTGGCAGTTCCTCTTTTTGGGAACTACATATACAATTAAAGTATTAAATGGAAGTGGCAGTTCCTCTTTTTGGGAACTACATATACAATTAAAGTATTCAATAGAAGTGGCAGTTCATCTTTTTGGGAACTGCATATACAATTAAAGTATTCAATAGAAGTGGCAGTTCCTCTTTTTGGGAACTACATATACAATTAAAGTATTCAATAGAAGTGGCAGTTCCTCTTTTTGGGAACTACATATACAATTAAAGTATTCAATAGAAGTGGCAGTTCCTCTTTTTGGGAACTGCATATACAATTAAAGTATACAATAGAAGTGGCAGTTCCTCTTTTTGGGAACTACATATAAAATTAAAGTATTCAATAGAAGTGGCAGTTCCTCTTTTTGGGAAGTACATATACAATTAAAGTATTCAATAGAAGTGGCAGTTCCTCTTTTTGGGAACTGCATATACAATTAAAGTATACAATAGAAGTGGCAGTTCCTCTTTTTGGGAACTACATATACAATTAAAGTATTCAATAGAAGTGGCAGTTCATCTTTTTGGGAACTACATATACAATTAAAGTATTCAATAGAAGTGGCAGTTCCTCTTTTTGGGAACTACATATACAATTAAAGTATTCAATAGAAGTGGCAGTTCCTCTTTTTGGGAACTGCATATACAATTAAAGTATTCAATAGAAGTGGCAGTTCCTCTTTTTGGGAACTACATATACAATTAAAGTATTCAATAGAAGTGGCAGTTCCTCTTTTTGGGAACTACATATACAATTAAAGTATTCAATAGAAGTGGCAGTTCCTCTTTTTGGGAACTACATATACAATTAAAGTATTCAATAGAAGTGGCAGTTCCTCTTTTTGGGAACTACATATACAATTAAAGTATTAAATGGAAGTGGCAGTTCCTCTTTTTGGGAACTACATATACAATTAAAGTATTCAATAGAAGTGGCAGTTCATCTTTTTGGGAACTGCATATACAATTAAAGTATTCAATAGAAGTGGCAGTTCCTCTTTTTGGGAACTACATATACAATTAAAGTATTCAATAGAAGTGGCAGTTCCTCTTTTTGGGAACTACATATACAATTAAAGTATTCAATAGAAGTGGCAGTTCCTCTTTTTGGGAACTGCATATACAATTAAAGTATACAATAGAAGTGGCAGTTCCTCTTTTTGGGAACTACATATAAAATTAAAGTATTCAATAGAAGTGGCAGTTCCTCTTTTTGGGAAGTACATATACAATTAAAGTATTCAATAGAAGTGGCAGTTCCTCTTTTTGGGAACTGCATATACAATTAAAGTATACAATAGAAGTGGCAGTTCCTCTTTTTGGGAACTACATATACAATTAAAGTATTCAATAGAAGTGGCAGTTCATCTTTTTGGGAACTGCATATAGAATGAAAATATTAAAAACTGTGGCTGAAGTGATTGGTTTGTTTGGGCCCCCACACAAACAAAGCTATTCATCTCTCCCTGTACAAACTAAACTGGCTCTACTGAGGCAAGATGTCGTCCTCATCCTCATCCTCTGATTCCTGGCCCCCTTCAGTGTGTACTTCCTCATCCTCACACATTATCAATTCGTCCCCGCTGGACCCCACAACCACAGGACCCTCTGTATTATCTTGAGGGCATTGCTGTGCTTGATTGAGGACTTGATAATTCATTTTTATGAACATCATTTTTTCAACGTTCTGAGGAAGCAACCTCCTTCGCCGCTCACTGACTATGTTCCCCGCTGCACTAACAACTCTTTCGGAGTAAACACTGGAGGGGGGACAACTAAGGTAAAATAGAGCCAGTTTGTACAGGGGCTTCCAAACTGGCTTTTTTTCCTGCCAGTAACAATATGGACTGTCTGACATGTCTATTTTGATGGTGTCAGCAAAGTATTCCTCCACCATTTTTTCAATTGTGACAGCATCAAATGCAGCGAGAGTAGACATGTCTGCAATGGTTGGCAGGTCCTTCAGTCCGGACCAGATGTTCTCAGCATCCCCGCCAGCGGTCTTTGAGGAAAACTGATCTTTTTCCTCGCAGCCACAGGTGTGGAAGAAACTGATGGAGGAGCTGGTGGCATGTCACGGTCCTCTTCAGAGGCAAATTTCCTGACCAGCAGGTCTTTGCACCGCTGTAGACTTGTGTCCTCCGGAAACAGAGACACAACATACGCTTTAAACCGAGGATCCAGCATGGTGGCCATAATGTATTCCTCTGACTTTAAAAGAGTGACCACCCTCGGATCCTGGCAAAGCGTACAAAGGGCTTCATCAACAAGAGCTACATGCTTTGTTGAATCGCAATGGTTTACCAGCTCCTCCCTCACTTTCTCCAGCTGCTTCTGCAACAGCCTGATCAGGGGAATCACCTGACTCAAGCTGGCAGTGTCGGAACTGACTTCTCGTGTGGCAAGTTCAAACGGCTGCAGAACCTTGCACAACACGGAAATCAGTCTCCAGTGCGCTTGACTCAGGCGCATCCCCACTCCTTTTCCTATGTCATAGGTGGCTGTATAGGCTTGAATGGCCTTTTGCTGCTCCTCCATCCTCTGCAGCATATAGAGGGTGGATTCCAGCGCGTCACAACCTCTTGTTTGAGGTGATGGCAGGGCAGGTTCAGACTTTTTTGATGTATCTCGAGTCTGCGGTAGGCACTGGCAGAATGCATAAAGTGTCCAGCAATTTTGCGGGCCACCGCAAGCATCTCCTGCACACCCCTGTCACTCTTGAGGTAATGCTGCACCACCAAATTAACGGTGTGGGCAAAACATGGGACGTGCTGGAAATTGCCCATATGTAATGCCCGCACAATGTTACTGCCGTTGTCTGACACCACAAATCCCCAGGAGAGTCTAAGTGGGGTAAGCCACTGTGAGATGATTTCCCTCAGTTTCTCTAAGAGGTTGTCAGCGTTGTGCCTCTTATTAAAACCTGTGATACACAATGTTGCCTGCCTTGGCACGAGCAGCCGTTGTGGAGATGCTGCTACTGATGCAGCTGCTGCTGTTGCTGCGGAAGGCGATGCATCTACCCAGTGGGCTGTCACAGTCATATAGTCCTTCGTTTGCCCTGAACCACTTGTCCACATGTCCGTGGTTAAGTGGACAGTGGGTACAACCGCATTTTTAAGAGCACTGAGGACACTTGTTCGTACTTCTCTGTACATCTTTGGTATCGCCTGCCTAGTGAAGTGGAATCTCAACGGGATTTGGTACTGGGGACACAATACCTCCATCAACCGTCTAAATCCCACTCCACTGATGGTGGACACCGTACGCACGTCTAACACCAACATTGCTGTTATTGACGCGGTTATCTGATTTGCCATAGGATGACAAAGTGTTGTACTTGATGCTCATGGCAAACGATTGTTGGACGGTCAACTGTTTGGTGAAAGACGTAGCGTTCTTGTGACTTCCACTCTCTAAGATGACCGACTACCAGCAGCAACAGCAGCAGTGGCAGTAGTAGGCGTACCGCTGCAGGATTCCTCAGATGAATCCCGTATTGGAGAGGACTCAGTCTGGCTGGTGACATGGCCTGCAGGACTAAATCTGATGAAGATCGTGGACAAAGTTGACGAGGAGGGTGTTGGTGGTGTGTATCCAACAGGACCAAGGGATTTAGGTGTCCCTGGACTGATGACGGTCCTAACCCCAGTTCCTGAACTAACCATTGAACTATGAAGGTTATTCAGGTGACGTATAAGGGAGGATGTCCCTAGGTGGCCAAGATATTTACCCCTGCTTATTTGAGCTTTACATAAGCTACATATGGCCATACATATGTTATCCGGATTGGGGTAAAAATAACTCCAGACAGAAGAGGTGCATTTCTTGGTCTTCTGACCAGGCATGACGATGGGCTTTTTCATCCCATGGACATCCACTTTTTTCCCCCCTGGTGCCTCATTTAAAATAACCACATCAGCATCCTCCTCATCAAGTTCCTCCACAACGCCAGCTACTTTAATAGCCTCCTTGACACCTTGATTATCCAAATTTGGATCGACACTGTGGGTCATCCTTCCAGCATATGCAGAGGGTGTGCTGCAAATGGTGGATGGAGTCACCTCTTCTCCACTAGGAGTAAAATAGAAAACTATTCAGCCGTTATATAATCTAGAATATAGATAGAAATTGAGACAGGCAATTTGGTATCTGTCTGCATCATAATCATCCTCATCCTCCTCAGTGCCAGCTACATCAATATCCTCCTCCCGGTGTACAACATTCACACCTTCATTAGCCAAATCTGTAACTGGACTGTGGGTGATCCTTCCAGCATATGCAGAGGGCGTGCTGCAAATGGTGGAAGGAGCCACCTCTTCCCGTACAGTGATGGGAAGGTCAGGCTTCGCAACCACCAACACCCTTGGACTCGCCTTGGGTATTTGTGATGTCATCTGTTTAGAAGGCAGAGTTGTTTGCTGTGTTGTTGCTGACAGCATATCTCTTTTAAATTTTTTGGAGGGGGGAGGAGGAGGGCTTAGATCCTTGGGTAAAGCTGAACCACTAGTGCTGAACACGGGCCAGAGCCTAAGCCGTTCCTTGCCACTCCGTGTCGTAAATGGTATATTGGCAAGTTTACGTTTCTCCTCAGATGTTTTCAATTTTCTTTTTTTACTAATTGTAGTGAACTTTTGCTTTTTGGATTTTACATGCCCTCTACTAGGAGATTGGGCATCGGCCTTGGCAGACGATGTTGATGGCATTTCATTGTCTATGTCATGACTAGTGGCAGCAGCTTCAGCATTAGGAGGAAGTGGGTCTTGGTCTTTCCCTACTTTATCCCCCAGATTTTGGTACTCCATTATATGCAGCACACGTTGTATTACAGTACTATTTTTTAAATACTGCAAGAACAGTGAACAATTTTTAATAGATTGCAGTATTAATGTTAATGGACTGCAATCATTTTTTTTAGACTTTTTAGAATTTTTTTTATATTTTTTTAAAAGGATTTTTGTCGAATTATAATTTTTTTGCAAGACTTTTTAATACTTTTAAAATAAAGATGCACTTAGCAAAACAAAGCACAGGACAAAAGCACCGCTGGATTCAGCAAAGACAGAGCACTGGACTGATGCACCACTGGACTCAGCAAGGACAGAGCACTGGACTGATGCACCACTGGACTCAGCAAGGACACAGCACTGGACTGATGCACCACTGGACTCAGCAAGGACTTTTTTTTAAAAAAAAATTATATTAATTTAAAAGGATTTTTGTAGAATTTTTCTGTGTTTTTCTTTTTATGGAAGAATTTTTAATACTTTTGAAATAAATATAAACTTAGCAGAACAAAGCACAGGACAAAACGCACCGCTGGACTCAGCAAGGACAGAGCACTGGACTGATGCACCGCTGGACTCAGCAAGGACAGAGCACTGGACTGATGCACCACTGGACTCAGCAAGGACACAGCACTGGACTGATGCACCACTGGACTCAGCAAGGATTTTTGTAGAATTTTTCTGTGTTTTTCTTTTTATGGAAGAATTTTTGATACTTTTGAAAGAAATATGCACTTTGCAGAACAAAGCACAGGACAAAACGCACGCTGGACTCAGCAAGGACAGAGCACTGCCAAAAGCACCACTGGACTCAGCAGGACAGAGCACAGCACAGCACAGCACGAGAAATAGCAGGACAGAGGACCACCTAACACACCCTCCCTCTTCCCTGATCAATGCCCGAGTGAAGATGGCGGCGGCAAGCGGGGAATTTAAAGGTTCCGAGTATCGCGAGATCCGACAGCGGGATTATGACTCAGAGCCTCATTTTAAGTTTCGGAATCGGCGGGAATATCCGGACAGTGCTCGGATCTGACTCGGATCCGCAATGTTCGGGGGGGCTCGGATTCCAGGAATCCGAGTGCGCTCATCCTTAAAAAAAATGTATGTTTTTTTTATAGTATGGTGACTTGCTGTAAATATAAAAGAAAAAAAGGAAAGGTGGTCATATGCTCCTCATTATATTTGAGCTGAGCAGAAGTGTGTGATTGCAATGTATGATTGAAGGTTGCTGTCAATAACAGCAGCAGCATCACAAATATTTGCATCACCGGAAATTACACTGAAATGACATCTTGCATTTAGTTTACGTATATTGCAGTTAGCATGTTAAGCAGACTTGCCAACTCTCCCGAAATATCCGGGAGACTCCCGCATTTTGCGAGAGTCTCCCGGGCTCCCGGGCGAGTGTGGCAATCCCCCGCATCTGGATAATTCTGCCCACTTCCTATTGAAGTGGGCAGAATTAAGTCCCAAACGCCGCGATTCCCGGTGAATCGCGGCGTTTGGCCCCGCCCCCCGCTGTCAAATGACGCATTTTGCGTCATCATGTCATGGGGGCAGGTCCAAAATGACGCCACTTGGAGCCCCCCCCCCCCGTTACGCCCACCTCCTCTGCAGGCTCCCGGATTTCACCAACAGAAAGTTGGTAAGTATGATGTTAAGCATAGTAAACAATATACATGTACAAAGTAATGATTGCTTACATAGCTAGTATTCATCCCTCCGGCATCCTTTCCTCAAATTTGGCATAGAGGATTGACTGGTTCATGATATATGAGTTATATCATGAACCAGGATAGCCAGACACAACACTCATGATATACATGTTAGCATCACAGACCACATTCAAAAATTAATAGTGGTGAGGGTTAATAAAAGTCTCTGCTCTGTTGTAAGGTGGTCTCCGACCAATGGACATTAGGGAGCCGATAGAAAACACCTTTAGCTCATGTTACTATGCCTCATTGTGGGGGAAGCTGATATGTGTTTGACAAATTTTTAGAGCACTTACTCTCGAGAAAAGTGTCTGGAGAATGTTGCCTATGTAATGCCTACTTGTGAGCAAACAGATTGGAAGGAACCTGTTGCTATAATGTATTAAGCAAGTAATAATTTGTGCAGCCCAGACACATTTGAGCGTGATATTAAGGGTTCCAAATCATCACTTATATGCTCATAACGACACATTTAATGGATTGAGCATATATATTTTACCAACCTCCAGATCTGAGAGGCTGGGATCAAACATGATATATGTACACATATACTGTGGGGCCTCCATGGACCCTGGAAGTTGTCCTCCTTCTCCTCCATTCCTTCTCTCCTTCAAAACATTAATAAGAAATTGTTGAAATAGCCCTAGATAGATAGATAGATAGATAGATAGATAGATAGATTTGTCTGTCTAAATACAGAGAGATAGAGAGAGAGAGAAACAGACATAGAGAAATATTAACAATGTTTTAAATTAAATTTGATTTGGGGCCTTTTAAGCCTGTTGTTTTTTATATTACTTGTTACTATATTTTACATTGAACTAAAATGATTTAGTGGTGGTTATTCATTCTATTATTTGATCCATCTTGTTCCTTTGAATTAAAAAGGAGCTGACAAGACATGAATCAAGTTTGGTAGGTTAGGGCCATGGTAAAAATATATTTAAAAATCAAACAACATTTTGATAGAGTCAAAAAGGTTTGTTTTTTTTATTTTATTTCAACGCTACTTAATTACCCTTGTTTTTCTTTACATTTGCATCTGGCCCCTGTAAGCCTGAGCTTAAAGTACACTATAATCTACCTTTTCTCTCTGCCATCTCCACCTGGAAGGCTGGATGCTACCTTAAACTCAACATATACAAAACTGAGCTTACCATCTTTCCACCACCTTGCATCACATCCCCTCCTCTGATCTCCCTTTGGGTTGATGTGGTTGCCCTCACCCCTGTATCCCACTCACACTGCCTGGGGGTCATCATTGACTCTGCCCCCAATTTCCCTTCCCACATCCAGTCCCTTCCCCATTCATTTCGCCCCCTTAACATTGCCAAGACACATTTAGGTTCCTCCACAACAGGCTCCACCTTCTTCTCAAAAGTCACCCCATTCATAATGGAGATGTTTTGAAAAATGTCACACAGACCAAAAGTGTTATGCACATCATTATCATTATAAACAATTATTTATAAGGCGCTACATGTTCCTTTATGCCTGAGATAATTTACATAAATGACTTACATGAGAGCATTGCATATTATAACAGGTACAAATGAGTAGAGTAATAAATACATGAAAGCAATTAACAAAACAAATCTCAAGGTATACAGAAAAATTCTGCATCAGACATGACAAAGGACAGCAACTCACTTATAAGAAATGTGAGTTAGACGGCCAACATATAGACAAGAGATGGAAGGTAGTGAGGACCTTGTTTGTGACAGCTTACATTCTAGAGAGGGGGTGAAGGGAAATGGTAGCATGAAATGAACTGTTTAGTTTGGGGTATGGACCAGGTGATGAGGCCATGTGGAATAGAGGTACATAGTGTTGGAGCAGCTTGTTACAGTAATAAGCATAAGGTCCATTATGGTGTGGTGGCAAGTGGTTATGAGGGAATTCAGGCAGAGAGAAAGTGGGATAAAAAATGGCATATAGGGATCCAGGGATCCAGATGAGTGGAGGGGATGAACGCTGCTGGGCAAGAGATACCCTTTTTGCATATGCAGAACATCAGGCTTGGCAGTGGCCTTGTGTGGTTGGGGCAGCCAAGTTTTAGGGGGTCAAACCAAAATTGAACACCCAGGGCAGCTTTAGAGGAACATTTTGTGCATACATGAGGGCTCCTGCAGACCAGTCAAGGCAACAAGAATGGGCTTTAAGAGGGCCAAACATTTGATCAATAACCGACCTTGTGGAAGCATTTGCAGACTTATATGGGATTTGTTGGTCTGTGGCTAGATTTAAATTATGAGTGAGTAGGGAAGGGCAGGTGCTGTCTCCTAAAAGTTAAATGAACACAAAAAACACCATGGGCCTGAGTCATTAAGGAGAGCAAGGCAACAAAGGAGTACATTTGATCCTGGATAAACCATTGTACAATGCAAGAGGTGCAAATTAGTTTGTTATTTTGCACGTAAAGAAAATACTGGCTTTTTTTGTCATGTAGCACACGAATACTTGGTAGCTTTATTTTTACTCTGAAATTTAAAGTTAATTTAGGCCATGCCCTGCCCCAACTATAAATCTGTCCCCACATTTTAAATTTACCTCCTCCTCTAATTCAATATGGTTTTGCCAAGGTGCAAAGTTACTCCTTTCTTTGCTTTGGTCTCCTTAATGGCTCAGGCCCTATATGTGTGAGTCAATGGTATGTTACTACATACACTTTAAAGTCTCAGAAATGTATAGTGTAAGAGAGAGGACACAATTATGTACAATATATGTTAAAAGGAATTTGATTCTAAAACAGTTAGCTGCATTGTGAATATTAGATTAAATACATGGAGCAATGTTGCAACACTAGTGCTCTATGTCCATATATACTTAAATTACCAAAGTCATGGTTACTAATTTCTAATAAAAAAATAAATATTACCTAATAATCATGCATGTTCAAGTCTCTGTGACAATATCTCCCATCTAAATGATTGTCTCACAATGAGGGATTCATATAAATAGCTGATGATAATGATGATAATGATAGGCCCTCCCTGGAAATGAGTATAAACTGCTTGGTGTGCAACATGAATACCTGTAGTATTTGTTTCAGTACATGACTAAAAGCAGTTTGGTAGGTTTTGTGGTGTATGCCATGCGCCATTTTAGTTGCTCTTCTCTCTGCAGTCTCTCATTTATTTAAATTCTTGGTCTCCAGAATTGAACACAGTATTCTAGATGAGACCATATATGTGACCTATATAGTGGCATTATTACTTTTTTCTTTCTTTCTGATACTGATTCCTCTCCCTAGACAACCAAGCATCTGACTTGCCTTTCCTTTCTCATTACTTTGTTACATTGCTTACCTGCCTTTAAGTCACATGAAATAGCAACTCCTAGATCTCAATCTACTAAGTAGTTTCCAATAAAGTATCATTAATACTATATTTAGCCTTTGGGTTTTTGCTACCCAAGTGCATGATTTTACATTTTTTGGCACAATCTCCCCCCCAGTAAATTCATGCTCTTTGAGATCCTGTAAAATGCTGGATTTGAGATATTCTACAACTCATTCTTTTAAGAGTGTTTAAATCAATTTCCCTACTACAGATGTAAGGCTAACTGGTCGGTAGGTGCTTGCCTCTTCCTTGCTTCCCCTTTTGTGCAGTGGGACTACATTCATTCTTTTCCAGTCCACTGAAATAACTCCTGTAACTAATGACTGGTTGAATAATTCTGTTACTGGTGTTACCAGGTCTTTTGATATTTGAAGTAGATTCTGTCACTTTTTATGGAGCCTTGGGTGTAAATTTATCAATCTGTGATTTTCCACTGGGTTTAAAATGTGGAGATGTTGCCTATAGCAATCAATCAGATTCTCGTTATCATTTATTTATTACATTCTACAAAATGATTGCTAGAATCTGACTTGTTGCTATAGGCAACATATCCACTTTCAAACACCCCTGCAAAAACGCAGCTGCATAAATTTACCCCTTGGTGTTTTCAATAATAAAATCAAGAATTTTTCTTGCAGATCTGAGGTGAACTGAATGTTCGCATCTTGTGTCTCTACACTGAACACCTTTTATTCTAACAGCATTACACCAGGTTGTCTTTATTAGACTTCTATAATACAACAACTACTGGCAAATAAAATGGCTCTATATATTAATTATATTAAACTAAGCTAGTTCTAGAGGCTCAAATACAAACTAGAGCTTAAAGACTATAAAAACTGATGAGGGACAACGTTGGCAACAAAACAATGATTGTAAAATACATTGAAACATATTACACATGGGAATGTCTACTGTCTCCTTTCTTAAGCCCAACTAACTCTTTTGAATTTCTGGAGGAAGTGAAATGAAATCCAACCAATAACTTTTTTCCCTCTCATAGCATAGCAGTGAATTTCTGGTCACAAGAACAACAGTTTTGCTGGGAGAGTAGGAAGCAGTTGCAAAAGGATGCTGGATTTGTGTTCTTTCTTCTACATAAGATTGCATTGACACTTAAGGGGTGCTAGGAGTCTTTTTTTTCTGTGAAAGAGCAGAAATGGTTTCATTTTCCTCTCCCGTATGTCCTTCTTCCTACAATATCTACAAACACAGCTGCCTCCACAGCTGCTACTGTGCCTTCATTTGGATTAGACTTAGCTTTAACAGTAACATCAGGGTTGAGTGTGCTATGTGCAGATAAACCGCTGCTACTATCAGTATTATCGTAAGGTCTAAATAATGAATTGCTCCTCCCATATTTGCACCTTTTACTGGTTGTAAATTGAGTCTTGTGTATTGATTGCCTTTTATTCATCCTGTAATTGTATTAATATTATTTAAATATGTGTGTTTACAAGTTCTTTATTATAAAAAATCCAAAATATTGAAATGCTCACTCATTTGCAAGGGTCTATGTACTATGGCAAATATGTAGGAAAGAGCAGTGCATTTCCATTCAGGGCAAAGTTACTTCACTTCTGAGGTGGTGAAGGTGAGCTCTGCTCCATGTTTTAGTAAGAATGCTTTGTATGTAATAACTAGATATTCTCTGGTTATACATAGTACATAGAAACTAGTCCTAAGAAACCAAACAGATTTTACTACCTTGATTTTTTTTAAAGTTGTCTTAAAAAGTGGCTTCATAGCCACAATATTTGTTCGTGATACTATGATCATTTTTAAAGGAAAAATTGTAGCAAAACAAAAGAGATGACCATCACCAAGGGCATGATTCATTAAGGATCTTAACTTGAGAAACTTCTTATTTCAGTCTCCTGGACAAAACCATGTTACAATGTAAGGGGTGCAAATTAGTATTCTGTTTTGCCCATAAGTTAAATACTGACTGTTTTTTTATGTAACACACAGGTATTTGATAGCTTATTTGTACACTGAAATTTAAAGTTGATATTTGTGTGCTACATGAAAAAACAGTCAGTATTTAACTTATGGGCAAAACAGAATACTAATTTGCACCCCTTGCATTTGGTTTTGTCCAGGAGACTGAAATAAGAAGTTAAGATACTTAATGAATCAGGCCCCATATTCCTACAATAAAGATTACACAACATAGAAAGTACATTTCATCATTTTATAAACACAAATTTAGAAAGATTTTTGTTTGTGGTTTTGACACATTTAGATTATCATCTTGTTGTTATTCCTCCCATATTGTTCTCGAAATAGGAAATTTGTATTTACCCCTTTGCTATCATGTCTCTTACAATAGAATCTACCTTCAATCTCATTGTATTACTTAGATTTGTATTTGTAGTCATTTTAAATCAATACATTGTGTAGGTTTTATACTATATTGAAGGAGAAGAAGTTATAATACACACTTTGGTGCTGTTAATTTAATCATGAATTTTAATCACTTTATTGGCATTTATGATTTTTTAGTTAGTCTCAATTGAATTAGAGGACGCACTTGAACCAGGGAGCAACAGTTATCACAGTTGACCCCTGGTAAACCACTTTACAAGGATTGAAAACCTTGGTAGCATAGCAACATTATTTTGCAATGCAGCAAAGAAGGTGGACAGCATCAGAAAGTACCTGGCCAAAGGGGTCATCTGAAGCTAGGATGTTAAATGGTCACTTGAAGCTCACATCCAATCCTAATATAACCTCTTTGACCAGGTATATCCTAGTCATGTGCAGACACCATCCGCATTGTGATAAATATTGAGATGCATATAGTGTATAGAGATGAAAAAAACCATCCGCGCTAAATAGGATAGCTGCCACTAATTATACTAATGATAGAATCCACCCAATTTCTATAATATAACGTATAACAAAATAAAGTATAACATACGGCGCTAAACTTTTGCTCATACAAATGTATACAATATAATCGAGTCCAGAGTTATCCAGAGTCCATACCATAAATTAATCCAGGAATTGATCAAATAATCCACCTAGATGTATGTTCACTGAATTCTCAAGTTCTTCTCCCATATACTGAGAATAGCTACCAAAACTTGTGGGGAAAAATTCCTGTTGGTATTGTTATCCTCAAAACAAAGAAAAACATGTATCAGAATAAATCAAGTGGTATTCCCCTTATTCAGGCACACCTCATGTGTTCAATTCTAACTTAAAAGATTTTCACATAAAGTCAGAAAGGCCCCTCCACGTTATGTTTTATAGTGGGTCATGCAAGAAATTGTGACGAAAAACATGTATTCACACCATAATATTCACTTACACGATTAATGGTGTAATTCGTCACATATCATCATAACTGGTTTGTTTGAATCACATAGATATTTCTCCTGTGGATTTTCTCTCATACAATTTTCAAGATGGAGAGATTTCAACAAAACAGGGAAAATAGAAAGGATATATAGTGTTTTATCCTTTAATACAAACAGCTACCAATATTACAATGCAGAGTACAAATAATTAAAAAGGACAAAGTCCAATCCACAAACAGCGTATATAGATAGATGCAAGTCCGCCTACCAGAGCTCCAGAATACAATCAGCATGTGTTATATCCACGGGCATATCTCCTCTCCATGGAATGAAGGTATTAGCTCTGTAAAGGTGGCACTTGTCCCCGTGTAGCCAACGCGTTTCGACCTCACCCAGATGGTCTTTATCAAGGCTTCTCTATACGCTGGAAAAGTTCTCCGCTGACAGGCACAGATGCAACCGTTCAGTCCTTTGTAGGAAAAGTAATCACCATTGCTACTGGTGTCTGAATGTCTCCATGATCTTCACTCATCGCAGCCCATCTCACTAAGCTTTGCACAGGACATCCGACCCACTAAGCTTTGCACAGGACATCCGACGCATGTCGGATGTCCTGTGCAAAGCTTAGTGAGATGGGCTGCGATGAGTGAAGATCATGGAGACATTCAGACACCAGTAGCAATGGTGATTACTTTTCCTACAAAATATTGAGATGCAACTGGGGGCTTCCTACTCCTTTAAAGCAAACATTTGACAAGTGGCTCATCCAAATGATCCACTGAAAACTGATTAAACCAAGTGACATAAAAGTGCTTTGAAATTATTCTTATATACATTGCTTTAGAATCTGAAAGGGTTAACTTCATATTTGCAGTTCATTATGCTTTCTCTGCTGTCAGTTAATAAAATCTTCTCTTCTGCACACAAATTGTTATCACAAAGATGCCTCCTACACTCACAATTTATCCTATTTAAATTGATGTAAAGATGTGTAGGTGTGCAACACATTAGCAATCTTACTAAAGACTGCAGCGAGGAAAGTGACAAAATTGGAAATACACCTGATTTTCATTTCCCATTTAATTTGCTATCATTAAATCAATTATAGGTTACAGTTTCTACTATTATTCAGGGTCATTTTCTTAAAACAAAAAGCACAACTTTTAAGACTTTATACTGAAAAACAATATTTAAAAAATGCTCAGAGAGGCTAAAATATTGCAATTTATTTCAAAAACAAACCACACCATTGCAAAATACCCAATGGAGCTTTCTTACTTAATAACAAAAGTACTTTTCAAATGAAATAAGGCTCATAAAGCATACATGAGTCCAAAAAGACATCAAATGAGAATAAACAATCTATTGTGTATTTGCTATTTGTCTTTAATTGAAAATGTGTTTAAATATAAGTAAATACATAATTGTTTGTAGCTCAATAGATAATTGATTTCCTTCCCTGGTGTGGTTGGGGAGTAGAACAATAAATAGCCAAATTTGTGAATACCTGGGGAATTTTGCTTCCAGACCTGCCAAACCAAGTTACAGGCAGAGCTGCCACAGTAAATTAGCCCCAAAATGTTCCATATACTATTGTACATTCCTACCTTTGCAACATCACTGAACTGCTGTAGACAACAAAAATAAAAACACTGCATCAAAGCAAAAGGCATTGACCCTTTCTTGACCTGGCCTTCACTGTTGAACTCCTAGCAAATCTCTCTCCTACTCTTTGCCTCTTTAAAATTATTAAAGCAGATCATCTACTCCTGCTTTACTATCTTCTCGTCTGACAACTCCATCAGTTATTCCCTTCAATTTGGATCTTGCCATACCAGATCACAGAAACTGTCATGACCAAAATCATCAATGATCTTTGGTCTGCCAAATACAGAGGTCAATTCTCCCTGCTCATTCTCCTCTACGTTTCTGCGGCCTTGGACACTGTCGACACCCTTCTACTTCTGTACTTCTTCACTTCATTGGGCTTTGCAACTCTGTACTCTTGTGATACAGCTCATCCATCTCCAACTGATTTTTCTCCATGTTATCTGCCAACTCCTCCTATTTTCCATTGGGGTCCCTCAAGGTTCCATTCTAAATTCCTTGCTCTTCTCTCTACACATCTAGCCTGGGTCAAAAAAATCAGCTTCTTTCTTTATCTATTACCACCACTACACTGACGATACCCACATTTGCATATATTCCCCCAAGCACAACCTCTTTTTCTTCTTCTCTTGGGGTTTCCAGCTGTCTTTTTGCCATCTCCCCTGGATGTCCCAATACTTTCTCAAAATGGATATGAATCCATTGTCTTACCTCCCTATCAAGGATCCACCACTCTCCCTCTTTGCGAACAATGCCATAATCTAGTCAGTTATTCAAATCTAGTGCTTCTACATTATTCTCAACTCCTTCTTCTCTTTCTCTGCCCCCATCCAGTCCCTTTCCCAGTCCTTCTAATTCAATTTTTGGAACATTGCCAGGATTAGAGCAATCCTCTCCTTAGATGATGCCAAAACACTAAACCTCTCTCTTGCCATCTCTTGCCTAGTCTACTGCAACTTTCTGCTGTCTGGCATTCCTCTTAAATGCCTCTCTCCTCTTAAAACTCTCATGAATGCTGGAGCAATATTTATCTACCTCTCTTGTCACTCTGTATTTTCTTCCTCCTTTGACAATCCCGTCACTGGCTTTCCATTCCATAGAAAATCCAATTAAAACTCCTCAATGCTACCGACAGTGCTACCCAAAAACCATTGCCCACTCCTCTACTCCCTACAACTCCAACCTCCTCTCCTTCCATACTCCCACCTGCCCTCTCCGCTCAGCCAATGTCCTCAACTCCCCTGTTATAAGCACAAGTCTACAAGACCTCAGCCTATCCTACCACTAACCCCCTCCATTCTCCACCTTCATATCTTTCTTATAGAGTGTAAGCTCTCACAAGCAGGGCCCTACTTTCTCTTGACTCAACCCTTCTGACTTCCTATCCTGCCATTTACTACTCCCACTGTTATCCTTGTTTTTCACAATACGTAATGCCACTTGCATTATGTCATTCCATTCTTGTGACACTACTATTCTGCTACCCTCATCTCTTCTATGTCAATAGTGCCTTGGAATGGTACTTGAATTGTCTCAACCCATTTGGTACCATTAACATCATATGTGTTAATAATAATAATAATAATAATAATAATAATATTTAGTATAATAATCTGTATATTAGCGGAGCCACCAAAGTGGAGGAGCAGCTGTGGAATTATTGTATGTACCCTGACCCCACACTCACCAGTTGGTTCAGGAACAACAGTGGAGCTGACTGACCCATTCCCCCTATCCAGCAATGCCCCGAACTACATAGGGATTATCCCCCTATACAAGAGTTTATAACTGCTTTTTGTCCTTTGTTCCACGCAGAAATTCACTGATCATATTTCAGATGTATCTAATGATGTTCTACCTGGCTTACATCACTCATCAGGAACAGTATATAGCATTGTCTTGATATTGCAGCAGGATCAGCATTGGCTTTTTTATAGGATCCTGTGTGTTCCGCCATAGTAATGATACAATGCATTTGATTTCATTAATAACTGATCTTAATTATTGGGACTTTTTCGCTATTTTAGTCATGTCGAATAACAAGCACTCGTGACATCTATGATGTACTTTAGAGGCATTATTTTACACCACCTTATTAAACAAGAAATCCCAGTTGTTATGCTTATGTATCCCAGCTAGAAATCTGTCAGATCGACCTACGCAATTCCTTTGTTTGACCTGGCTTTATACCGACTAAGTATTACACATCTATTGACCTCCATGTCAGATAGCCCACCATTATGTGTTAATTGTTAAATAAATACCAATCTAGAAGGAAACTAGAGTCCATTGTAGAGTAGATAGTAAGCATTCCTGAGATGGGGGAAAGAGCTAGCCTTTGTAAAGCATGTGTGTTTAAGAAGGTTAGAAAAGTTAATAGAAACAGATGGAATCCATGCAAGCAGCGTTATATATAATAGAAATATATATTATAAATAACAGAAAAGTTAATAGAAATAGATATAATACATGCAAGCAAAGTATATAAGATGCAGGCAGATCCAGACAGATAGCATTAATAAGAAGATAAAAGTTAACAGAAATGATGGATAAGATGCAGGCAGATACATACTGATAGGGTATAAGATTAAGAAAGTTATGTAATATAGAGAAGTTATTGCATGATAAATTTACAGTGTAATGTTGCATTGTGTGTCCAATGATTTGTCCAAGCTTCCAGTTATGTATGTGGTCAAAAAAGACAGAATTTTCCTGGGTCAGGAGTTTATAAATCCTGACACAGCATGCACTGCTTCACCACACCCACCGCAACTGGACATTGTTTGGAATGAATCACTACTCTGTGTGCTTAGCTGTACTTCCTGCCAACACATGCTTCTTTGTCTGATCTAACTTCCTGTGGAGCACATGTTAGTGACAACTTCTTTGTTTGAAATGCTCTCTGTCAAATGCCACATGTATTCTGTGTTTAAAATGCTCTGTCTTTCAGCCAGTTCTTAATCTGCGCATGTGTTTGGCACGTGTAAACCGCAGTGAAACGTTAGTGGTCATTATGAGTGGCTCAAGCTCCGTCCATTGTGATTGCGTCATCAAAGGTGCATATAGGAGCTCCTTCACAGGCTTATCCTAGCCTAGGACTATGTGGATCGATAGGGAGTTATCGGTCCATGCAGTTACTTTCATCAACCCATAATCCAGCTCAGATGGAACTCACCCTCTCCCACCATAATGGACCACTGAAACAAACACAGTACTGGGTACCTGGTCATGTTCTAACTAGGACATGAATTGAATGGTTTTTTTATTGCTAATTACCTTACCTACTGAGTTCTGAGCTAATGTTGTGCAAACGCATTGATAGAGAATTTGTAATAAAAAAATGTTTATTTGATTGACTGCATGACAGCCTTGCAAAATGCTTGGAATGTGTGACAATGTCTTGTTTTTGCTCAGGAGAGGTGGGGACCATTTTTGCTTAATTTAAATATTTTTTTTCCTTTATGTCTTTGTTTACCGATGGATGCAAAATGGACTTCACCCATGTCTCCCCTATACTTCAGCACCACTACTAGCTAATGTTAAATGCCAGATAGCAGAGTGCCATTAAGACAAGAGACCTACTACTGCTGAGGAAATATATGTATTCTCACATAACTGGGACAGTACCATAAGAATGTCAGTAAGATGATGTGCTATTAATCTTTAAAAAGATAACAAAATCAGAACCAGGAATTATAAACCTTTTTTGGCTTTTTTGGTATCTTTTTTTGAAAAGATTCTGAGGGATGCGATCCTGATGTATAATATCAATAAATCTAGAATTATGCACTTAGGCTGTGGTAATAACTATACTTACACATTAAATGGAATACAATTAGAGAAAACTTATATGTCAAAGGAATTAGGAATACTAGCTTACAAAAAGCTGAATAACAGCACACAGCTCCAGGCAGCTGCAGCAAAGGTGAATAAAATCCTGTTATGCATAAAAAGAAGGATAAATGGATGTGATGAAAACATTGTATTAACATTGTAGAAATTACTTGCTAAACCACCTCATCAATATGAGATACAGTTTTAGGCACCTCACTAGGAAGAAAATTTGAGAACCCAAGAGGGTTCAGATTTAGATATCCTCTTAGAAGTGTAGGAATGGAAGCAGCATTGGACTGGCCTGCCGGGGAGCCAGAGGAACCACCGATAGGCCCCAAGCTGGCTAGCTACGACCCCGCCCGGTCCGTTGTTTGGAGTGCCAGGCCAGCTGATTGAATTTTTTTCCAAGTGCAAAGAGCCCAGACGCGACTACCACTCTCTGCACATGCGCCGTAATGTGTTTGGTAGATGAGTCATGTGGGAAGAAGAAATGCCCACGTAGGAGGTGCTGGGGACGTCCTGCCACCCAGAGGAGTTGCACGAAGAAAGCAGGAACAGCAGGAGTCATTGTTGAGAAGGTTAAAGCACACAGCACCGCAGCAGCCTGTCATTTTGAGGGTGAGGGGAGAGAAACAAAGTGGCATGTGAGATGAGGCATAAGGGCATGTGAGATGAGGCATAAGGGCATGTGAAATGAGGCAATAAGGGCATGTGAGATGAGGAATGTGAGAAGACACCATGGCAGAGTGTGATGGGGGTCTAAGGCAGCATTATTATTATTATTATAATTTATTTGTTGGGCGTCACAAGGTTTCCACAGCGCCGTACACAGTACAAACAGTATTACAAAACAGGGTGACAAAGTACAGAACAATAAACACAAAGTACCAATGCTTCAGGAACTCCAGGAAGACATATGGAGTAAAGACAGAGCAGAAGAACCGGTATGGAGACAGGAGGGGAGGGGGGGCTCTGCTCATAAGAGCTTACATCCTAAGGGAGGGTGAAACAAAAACAGGCATGAAAGGGAGCCAGTGAAGCAGGGGGAGAGAAGAGAGGGGCCAGGGGAGAGAGGGAGAATGAAAAGAGTGGATGAGGGGTTAGGTGGATAGTTGGTAGGCTTTAAGGAACAGGTGGGTTTTAAGTGCCTGTTTGAAGGAGCACAGGTTGGGAGAGAGACGGATGGAGCAAGGGAGGTTGTTCCAGTGCAGGGGGTCAGCTCAGGAGAAGTCCTGGATCCTAGAGTGGGAAAAGGTGATCAGAGTGGAGGAGAGGCGACGGTCATTGGCCGAGCGCAGGGAGCGGATCGGAGTGTGAATGGTGAGGAGGTTAGAGATATAGGGGGCAGTAGACTGGGAGAGAGCTTTGACAGTGGTGGTGAGGAGTTTGAAAAGGATCCTGTAGGGGAAGGGGAGCCAGTGTAGGGCGTGGTAGAGAGGGGAGGTTGAGGAGGAGCCTAGAAGGTTGCAGTAGTCGAGGCCGGAGATGATGAGTGAGTGGATGATTGTTTTGGTGGCATCTTGAGAGAGAAAGGGCCGGATGCGGGCAATATTGCACAGTTGGAAGCGACAGGCTTGGACAAGGGATTGGACATGGGGGGCAAAGGAGAGAGAGGAGTCAAGGGTGACACCCAGGCATCGGAGTTGGGTGACAAGAAGTAGATTTGGATGTCGTCAGCATAAAGGTGATACTGAAGACCAAAGGAGGTGATAAAAGCACAGAGGGAGGAAGTGTAGAGCGAAAAGAGAAGGGGGACGAGAACAGAGCCCTGGGGGACACCAACCGGGAGAGGGGAGGTGGAAGAGGAGCCAGACATAGAGACAGAGAAGGTGCGGTTAGCGAGGTAAGAGCAGAACCAGGCATGGACTGAGCCAGAGAGGCCAAGAGAGAGAAGAGATTGCAGAAGGAGGGGGTGATCCACCGTATCAAAGGCCGCGCAGAGGTCAAGGAGGATGAGTATGGAGAAGTGACCCTTGGATTTGACTAATAGAAGATCATTGGTAACTTTGTCCAGGGCAGTTTTAGCGGAGTGGAGGGGGCGGTAACCAGATTGGAGAGGGTCGAAAAGGGAATAGTCTGAGAGGAATCTGGTGAGGCATCAGCAGACTATCCGCTCAAGTAATTTGGAGGCGTAGGGGAGAAGTTAGATGGGGCGATAAATGGCAAGGGAGGTGGGGTCAAGATTGGGATTTTTGAGGATAGGAGAGATAAGAGTGTGTTTAAAAGAGGAGGGTACTACACCAGAGGAGAGTGATAGGTTGAAAAGGTGAGCAAGGTAGGAGCAGGCTGTGGGAGAGAGAGAGCAAAGGAGGTTAGAGGGGATGGGATCGAGAGGACAGGTAGAGGTTGGAGAGGAAAGAATGAGACAGCGAACTTCTTCGCCAGATGTAGGACAGAAGGAGCACCAGAGTTGTTTGTTGGAGGGGGGAAGAGGGATGGGGGCAGTGGGAGAGGGGGTGGAGGAGGAGATGTTGAGTCTGGTGGCCCCAATTTTGGAAGAGAAAAAAGTGACGAAGTCCGCAGCGGAGAGGGAAAGTGGGACAGGAAGGGGGGGGCAAAGGAGGGATTTGAAGGTGGCAAAAAGGCGGCGGGGATTAGAAGACTGAGAAGAAATAAGGGACTTGAAGAAGGTTTGTTTAGCAAGGGAGAGGGCAGAGCAGAATGAGGAGAGGATATATTTAAAGTGATGGAAGTCAGCCAGGGAGCGAGATTTCCTCCAGAGGCGTTCCCCCGTGCGAGTGCACTTTTGGAGGAAGCGGGTAAGTTTGGAGTGCCAAGGTTGGGGGATGAGGCGGCGTCGGTGGATAGGAGAGGCAGGGGCGACAGCATCCAAGGCAGTAGTGAGGGAAAAAAATGTGCCATGCTGCACACTGGCAAAGTGTGAAGGGGGGCCAAAGGCAGCATGGCATAGTGTGAAGGGGGGCCAAGGCAGCATGGCATAATGTGAAGGGGAGCCGAGGCAGCATGGCAGAGTGTGAAGGGGGCCAAAGCAGCATGGCAGAGTGTGAAGGGGGAACAAAGGCAGAATGGCATAGTATGAAGTGGGGCCAAAGGCAGCATTGCAGAGTGTGAAGGGGGGCCAAAGGCAGCATGACAGAGTATGAAGGGAGGTCTAAGGCAGCATGGTAGAGTGTGAAGGGGGGGCAAAGGCAGCATGGCAGAGTGTAGAGGGAGGGCCAAATGCAGCATGGCAGAGTGTGAAGGGGGCCAAAAGCAGCATGGCAGAGTGTGAAGAGGGGCCAAAGCAGCATGGCACAGGTTGATGAAGGGTGGAGCAAAAGCAGCATGGCATCCTGTTATAAAGGTGGGTCAGGTGAAGAGGGGTGCAAAATAGAAGAACAGCACCCGGCGAGACTGACGAGGGTTCATACACTGTGTAGTCTTCAGGTACAACAAGTTCTTGTGATCTGTATAGACTGGATAACGAGCCCCTTCCAGCAAATATCGCCATTCCTGTAGAGCCAAATGGTTAACAGCAATCCATAATCACAATTCCGTTCTTATAATAGGGTGATTATTTCTGTGACATAGATGTAGTCTCTTTCAAAGTGATTGAGCCCTTCCCGTCACCTTCCGTGGGAAATAATACAAATGGATTCCTACCAGAGATCCTGATGTTATCAGCATATAGGATATCCAACGGAATCCTCTGGATGTCAAACAGATCTTTGGAATATCACCACTTTTCCACCTTATTATAGTCCTCCAACCGATGCTCACATCCGATAATATTTGATAGTGAAACAAAGGAATATCTATATTTTTATGTCTCCATGTAGATTGAATAGAATCTATACCCAAAAAATACATGATATCTGTTTCTTTGCAATGATGAGTTTTAAAGTGAGCAGACACTGAGTGCGTTTCTAAACCTTTTTTAATATTATAGAGATGTTCGTTCATTCTCTTTTTCAAAGTCCTAGAGGTCTTCCCCATGTCGAAGTCAGCAAATTGGATAAAGTCAGCAAATTGGATAAAGTCATTTCAATTAAAGTCTAGCAAACCTGGTTGTCTTTGTCTGAAAAGATGCGTACGGTACGCTATGACGTACAAGGGCACGCTACGGCGTGAAAGGGCGTACGCATCCACTGCACGTGGCAGCAACAGTAATTGGTCTTTTACCATACATTCGCACAAACACGCATACTTATAAAATAGTACACATTAATGGTAGTTGCAACACATAGTCAGTTATGTCGAAATATAGTAGTATTTATATGTTATATCAGAGTTACATGCATATTAGTGAAATACACGGAACGGGTTAAAGGAATAACCTCATGAGTGGTATCATAATGAACCTTGTTACATATCCTACTGTTTGGTTCACTCTGCAAGGGAATCGCAGAGTGCATACGCAAGTTATGAATGATAGGGAATTATGAACTACTTAAGACTAAGGAATCCTGGCGGGAAGAGCAGAGCATACCCCCTGCCGAGATGACCCCCTCCTTTGGATTCCTTAGAATGAACCAGCCAATGATTGACGACCCCTTGGACATTCCTGAGACCCGGACCAATAGATGCAAGCTATACCATCTTCATTGTATTACTGTATTTGATTGTGTATATAAGCAGCAGCTTGTGATCCAGAGTGCAGACATCTTGTCCCCAGACTTCAGGATTGAATGACTGCACTGGATCCAGAGCGCCTGCGATAAGTAACGGCTGTATTTACTATTACTTATCTTGAGCATATTATTCCACTTATTGTGAATAAATCTTTGTGCTTTGGAAACACAAATCGAGGTTCGACAATCGTTATTGGTTAGCGACAATACGCACATAACAATTTGGGGGCTCGTGAGCTTTGGAGGTTTCGTTGCCGATGATGCGCAAGACCAACGGATTTCGGTTCCTCAACAAAGGGTGGAGACGCGTCATAAACGGGTAAGAACGCATTGTGTTCAAAACCTGAATTTTACTCTGTGTTGTGAAACCGAATGTCCGTTTTGCATTATCTAGGGCACGCTAACTAGAACCTAGGGACAAAAGAGAAAACTGTTTCTTTTTTCTGTCATTGTGCGTTTTAACTGTATTGCATTGCTTAGCGTATGTGTATTTCCTGCTGTGCGTACGCAAACTTCCGGTAGACTTGCCACGTGGTTAAACAATCGTTTTGATAGTTATTGTACATGTATAGTATAATTACTTGTGAAAGCCTCTGAGATATTATTACTGTTGTTGGGAACTTTTGATTTTCTGCGCAGAAAAGGTGTATAGTGTGTGATGTTGTAACGTAGATACACTGTTTTATTGTGGATTGTGCTCAGTTGCTGTCTGATGAGGCGGATTGCCCAACTGAAGGACGGTATACAGGGCAGGTATACCGAATACGAAAACCGGGTTTTCGCAAAGCGCTACCAATAGATCGCAAGGTTTGCTAATAATTAGTATTGGTAGGCAGTGCGATCCGATCGCACCGTTAGTGCGAATTGGTGAAGCAGCTAGGAGGAATTATACTGGAAAGGCAGGTTGATTGTATTAACTTGCGCTCCCAGCGATAATAAACTCAGCAGATTTTTGTGGTTGAGCCAGGGTATCGAGGAGCTGATAGCCCTTGGGGCCCACAGTGATATTTCTGTATTAGGGATCCTCGCCAGGGGCGAGAAAAGCGAGTGAACGCGGCTAAAGGAAGTACGTTCACCGAGTATTATAGATCTCTAGCGGTGAGTATAGCAACAGAGTTGAAATTATTAGGTGGAAAGAACAGAGCATTGTGGTGTGCCTGTGTTTCACATTTGGCCGGAAGGAACAGAGCATTGCGGTGTGTCTGTGTTCCGGGTAGAAGGTATATTGTTCAACATGGGTGCTAAGCATACGCTAGAGAAGGTCAGTGTACTGCCTAAGGAAGGCCCTATTGGTTCAGCGAAGTTTCTCATGTGTAAGGAATATGGTGCATACGCAACTGTGTATTGTGACACGTGGGTCAAGATGACCAAAACTTGTGATAGGCCTTTCCCAACAATAGGAAGTTTTAATGCAGAGGTACTAAATACCGTAAAAGATAAAGTATGGTTGATTACCTCAACGAAAGTGAGGAATAAACATAATGATTGTTTAAAATTGTGGCAAATGGAAAGTAACACGTGGCAGAGCAGCGAATGCAAACTGTAAGTAGGCGTGACGAAAAGCGCGCGCAAGGCGGATGTAACCCTTGCGAAGCGTGGCGAACTCAGCGCAAGCGTGCCCCCGCCACCTTATGTGGCGGGAGGGGTAAGTACAGCCGTTGTTAAAACTGAAAATAGAACAATTGCTAAGTTGTATCCTGTTTTAAACCAGTTTAAATCAAGTGTATCTGAAAGTGAAGATGAACCCACTGTGATTTCGGCCATTGCCCATGCCGTTAGTGTACTAGAGGCTCAGCGCAAATATGAGAAAATGGCTGAGATAGGTGAGAGTAGCGTGATCACTAGGAGTGAAAGCGTTCTAAATCTAGGACCAGTAAATCCTGTAGTGTCTCCTGAAGTCAGTGTACCAGAGGGTGCGTTCCCGGTCCGCACAATATCAGTTCCCAATGGGAAACTGGATAAGGATGGTGTAGTTCCTTTAAGAAATGTTACAATGCATTGTCCCTGGACTAGATCAGAATTACGTTCCATTATGACTGAATTCCCAGATCCTAGAAAAGAGTTAGCTAAATGTCAGAAATTTGTTAAAGATTTAGGAAATACTCACGAACCAACCAGTAAGGATTGGCGGGTAGTGTTGAGGGCGTGTCTTCTTCCCAATACTAACATAGAAAAATTTATTGAAGATTGTTTGTTGGAGGAAGATGAAACCTTGACTGATGAGATTAACCAACGGAATATAGAACAAATTGTCAAACACTTAGCCATCTGTTTTCCAGTAGTAGTAAATTGGAGTAAGATTTTCACCATTAAACAAAAGGATAGTGAAACTGCCTCAGATTACTTTGCTAGAGCTATAACAGTGATCGCACGATTTACTGGGATATCCAACATAAGTAAGGACCCACATCACAGAGAGGTAGCTGTAGGAGTACTGATGGATGGCCTTAGAGAAAATTTAAAGACGAGAGTATAAACCACATTACCTAATTGGAGAGGCGTCACGGTAGACTCTCTTAGGGAGTCTGCTGTGGAGCATGACAAAAACCTTTTTAGAAAAAGGGAGGAGAAAAGTGATAGGTTAATGATGGTAAGTATACAGGCTCTAGAAAAGGTGCATAAACGACCACCAGCATACAACCCATATAACAGGAAACCTAAAGTGATCAGGTGTTTTAACTGTAACGAGGAAGGACATTACGCTAGAGAGTGTAAAAAGGAAAGACTCAATACACAGAGAGGTGGGTCACATAGATATCCTCCAAGGAGGGATTCACATAGACTAGAAGACTCACATCTACCCGCGCATATTACGGCAGCAAATGCTGCGCGGGAAATCAATAGTCAGCGGTAGGGGTCAGGTCATACCTGTAGTCTACAGCCAGTGAGGTTAACTGAGAGTCAGAGTGAAGAACCAACAATGATAGTTGACATAGCTGGTAGGAAACAAACTTTTCTTGTAGATACAGGGGCGGCCCGATCTGTGATAACCTCTCCTTTCAACCTACAGGTGACCAGTAAAACTATTCCAGCTATGGGGTAACGGGAAAAGTGTTACATTATCCTCTAACTAAACCCGCCGAAGTTACTATCGGGCCTCTGCATACTAAGCATTCCTTTCTCTTGGCTGCAGCGGCTCCTACTAACTTGCTAGGGAGAGACTTGTTATGTAAAATGGGATGTGTCATATACTGTACTTCTGATGGTGTGTTCTTAGATATGCCGGAGAAGGTCGCACATGAGGTACAGGATATATTGGACACCCCTCAAAGGTTAATGTTACACTCTACTGTTATAGAACAAAGTCCATCTCAAGTAAAGGGGATGTTGCTGGGAATACCAGGTTCCCTATGGACCAGAGATGGACAGGACACTGGACTGATGGCAAACGTAGCCCCTGTCATGGTCAATCTAAAAAGTGGTAGGATAGCTCCAAAAATCCCACAGTATCCATTAAAACCGGAGGTGGAACTAGGGGTATATCCTGTTATTGAGAGGCTGTTACAACAAGGGATTTTAATTCGTACAGCCAGTACAGCAAATAGTCCCATTTTCCCTGTGAAGAAGAGTGGGGGGAGGGGCTATAGATTAGTCCAGGACTTAAGGGGAATTAACAAAGTTGTTGAGAGCCAATTCCCCGTAGTGCCGAATCCAGCTGTCATCCTCATGCAGATTCCACCGTCTGCCAGTCATTTTACTGTCATTGATCTATGTTCTGCTTTCTTCTCAGTCCCTCTTCACCCTGACTGCCAATACCTTTTTGCATTCTCCTACAGAGGAGTGCAATATACATGGACCAGACTACCCCAGGGGTTCATTGACAGCCCCAGTATTTTCTCCCAAGCCTTACATGACTGTTTGCAATCCTTTCAACCCAACAATGGGTCTGTTCTAATTCAATATGTGGACGATTTGTTGTTGTGCTCTGATTCTTTTATGTCATGTTTGCATGATACTAAATTGTTGTTGCTTCATCTTTCACAAACAGGGCACAAGGTGGCAAAGGATAAATTACAGCCATGTCAGACTAAGGTCAAATACTTAGGACACTGCCTCACTAAGGGGCTAAGACACCTGACAACCGACAGAATTGAGGCCATACAACACATGACCCTGCCGCAGAGCCAGAAGCAGATTCGTACTTTCTTGGGGATGTGTGGATACTGTAGGTCCTGGATCCCAGGTTTTTCTATTCTGGCATTACCATTGCAGGAGCTAGTCTCTTCCTCAAAACCAGAGCGTGTTGTACACACAGAAGAGTCAGAGCAAGCGTTCTTTAACCTTAAAGATAGTTTGACAAGAGCACCTGCATTGGGAATACCTGATTATGAAAATCCTTTTGAGCTATTTTGTACAGAAGCTGATGGCTGTGCAGCAGGTGTCCTCGCACAGAAACATGGTGACGCTAGCAGACCGGTAGCATACTACAGTGCACAATTAGACAATGTGGCAAGGTCACTCCCAACATGTCTCAGAAGTGTAGCAGCAACGGCCCTTTTAGTAAGTAAGAGCGAAGATGTAGTATTAGGTCATAATTCAACCATCTATACACCCCATGCTGTATCAGCTCTGTTAAATTCAGCCCAAACCAGACATGTTTCTTCAGCTAGATTCAAAAAATGGGAACTAGCCCGATGGCACCCTCAAACATCACCATCAAACGATGTAACACCTTAAATCCAGCTACATACCTTCCGTATGTGTCTCAAGAGACACAAAGGGTGGGAGGTGAGGAGACCCTGGTTGATGATGAGTTAGGCAAGAATACTGACACGCATGACTGTATGGAACACCTGAATCAGACCTTTACTGCAAGGCCCGACATACGTGACACCCCCTTAGAAAATGTAGATTTTACGTTTTATACAGACGGAAGTTGCCATAGACAGACAGAGACAGGAGAGCTATGTACTGGTTACGCTGTTGTAGACGATCAGGATGTGGTAGAAGCTGAACCCCTTGGTCCACCTCACTCAGCCTAGGTGGCGGAACTAGTAGCACTAAGGAGAGTGTGTGAATTGGCAGAGGGTAAATCAGCCAATATATATACTGACTCTAGGTACGCCTTCGGGGTAGTGCACGATTTTGGGGCCCTTTGGCGTCTTAGAAACTTTACGACAGCAGCAGGTACACCAGTAGCACACTCTCAACACATAAAAGGACTTCTGACAGCGATACAGTTACCCAAAACAGTAGCCGTCATAAAGTGCAAAGCCCATACCTTTGAAGAAGACCCAGTGTCATTGGGCAACAACAGGGCAGACGAAGCTGCTAAATGGGCAGCAGGGCAACCTATGACTGTATCGACCGAGACTATGATGGTTTTTCAGACATTAGACACGCAGAAATTAATTGAAATGCAAGATTTGTGTTCCCTGCAGGAGAAGGCGGTCTGGAAGGCGAGGGGATGTGGTCAAGAGTCCTCAGGACTCTGGAGGGATGGACAAGGTAAGCCTGTAGCTCCCCGAACATACTATCCAAGCCTGGCTGAAGCAGCACACGGCCTGACTCACCTGGGTAAAGAAGGTATGTGCTAACTAGTGAGAGCATACTGGTGTGCTCCCGGATTTTCCTCTCAAGCTGGTAAGAAAGCAATGTCATGTCTTACTTGTTTGAGGAAAAATGTTGGGAAAACTATTCCAACTGAGCCATCCCACATCCCTCCTACAGACGGACCTTTTCAGGTAATACAAATTGACTATATCCAATTACCACCGTGCAGGAATCTAAAGTATGTGTTAGTGTGTATTGATGTGTTTTCCGGTTGGGTAGAAGCATATCCGGCAGCCACTAATACTGCTGTGTTCACTGCAAAGAAAATTGTACAAGACTTTGTGTGTAGGTTCGGTATCCCTAGAATCATTGAAAGTGATAGGGGTACCCATTTTACTGGTGATATCTTCCAAAATATGTGTAAACTCATGGGAATCAGTAGCAGACTTCACACCCCTTACCGACCACAAGCCAGTGGTAAGGTGGAGAGAGTAAACGGTACTATCAAGAACAAACTAGGTAAGATAATGGCTGAAACTGCGTTGGCATGGCCTGAGGCTTTGCCGTTGGTCCTCCACAGCATTCGAACCACTCCTAGACCTCCTCTTAATCTGTCCCCCTTTGAGATACTGTTCGGACGACAACCTCATTTAATCGTGAGTCCACAAGACGACTTAAAGTGTAATAATGAAGTGACTGTACAATATCTTATAAGAATGAGTAGACAGCTGAAACAACAACAACAAAAACTAAAAATGCTGTCACCTGGTATGCCAGAGACGAACTGTCATGATGTTGAACCTGGAGACTATGTTATGATCCGCAATTTCTAACGTTCAGGTTGTTTAACAGACCGTTGGGAAGGCCCGTACCAAGTGCTGCTGACCAGTACTACATCACTGAAGGTTGCAGAGAGAGACACTTGGGTCCATTCCACCCACTGCAGGAGAGTCCATAATCCGGAGAAAGTGCAAGACAAGACTCAGACCGACGACATAGAGCTGTCACTCGTAAGCCTGTTCCGGGAGACCTAAAGCCTGCAGTTGAGACACCTGAACCAGAGACGTTGCCTCAGAACTACCTTTCCAGCGATGGAGTGGCGGTTTTTGTTTTTCTTTTGTTCCAGGATTTTCCTTGTTTTTACTTTTTCTAGGACATTCTATTTTTGTGAAGGAGGATGGAGGACGGAGGAGAGTTCTGGGAGTGATACGGATGAAATGGAGGCCGAAGAAAAGTTAATAGGATATCCTGAGCAGCCCATTATCAAACTTGGTCCAGGGGTTATGAAAAGGTCTGCTAGCTCAGGAACTCGGAGGCAGTGTGAGGGGCTATTGTCTGATGAGTATTGTATCTGCAAGTTCTGCAACTCCCTAGTTGAAGAGAGATGCATCCAGCGATGCCAGTCCCCCAGTACTCTGAATATAGGCGGGCATCCTTTGGAGGATTATCACTCCCTGGTGGGTAAGGTTCTAAACCAAACCGAGTGTTGGGTGTGCTCTCACGTGCCTCAAGGGCAGCATAACATAGGACTAGTGCCATTCCCTCTAAACATATCCGAAGTACTCGAATTAAGGGGTGGGAGGCCCATAGAAGGGAGGTACAATAACACTAGGTCCCCTAGTCTGACGCTTCGACAATACTCCATAGGTAGATCTTTGCTGTGCCTAAACATATCTCACGCAAAGCGCCTGGAGAATTGGGAGGTTGACCTATCAGATCAGACAATGGCTCGCCACACTCATTTTAGAGAGAGACTCACAAGGTCACTACTAGGCAGGAATATTGATGGAAGTCACAAGTTAGGGCGTATAACCAAACATAAGAAGGTATCCATTGGAAAAGTCTCTACAGATAAATGTGAAAATGTGATTATTGCCGACACATGTCTAGAGCAGATGGAGACACTAGGCATGGGTAGTTTTATCAAAACTCTGTGTGACATAATTCATGGGCATACCGTCCCTTATGTTCTCCCTGAGGAAGTGTACTTTGTTTGTGGAAGAAAAGCTTATTCCTGGGTGACTCCGAGTTCCAAAGGCTTGTGTTTCTTAGCTAAACTGGTTCCTGAAATCATGACTATTACTCATGAAGAAATGGTTGATATTCACAAGACTACATCACCACCATACATACACACACAGTATGAACACCGTGGCAAAAGAAATATGATTCCTGGTGAGAAACCCATAGCTACAAAATTGATTAGCGAAACTACTGGTTTCCAAGTTATGGTTGCTCTAGATCTCACCAGGACCGCTCGGGGAACATTAAACTTTAAATATATCCAAGACCTAGCTAAATTAATAGATAATATCACCGAGATGTATGATGACACTTTCAGGTATACTGGAAGGGAGCTACAAGCGTACAAAAAGGAGTTGGTGCAACATAGACTGGTACTAAATTATCTCACCTCTATTACTGGTGGGTACTGTGTGACACTGGCCACCCAGTTCGGTGTCAAATGTTGCACGTACATTACTAATAATACTGATTACCCTAAAGAGGTTATAGACCGGAAGATCGATGAAATTTTGCAGCTGAAATGGGAATTTCGAAAGAGCCATAATTCTTCGTTATATGAGGTCGGGGAAAAGATGGCGGGTTGGTTCTCATGGTTGAACCCAGCAAAATGGTTCTCCGGTCTGGGGGAGTGGGTACAGGAAATGATTGCGAGTGTAGGTAAGCTCCTTCTCCTTATACTGGGTGTCATCTTAGCAATTGGTTTAGTTGTCAAATGTGTTCCTACTGTGTTGAAGTGTGGAAAACGGTCTCATGGGAGTAACACTGAGAAAGAGACTGAAAGGGTGGTACCAGATACTGAGATCATGGTCTGTGAAGAAGTATTGTATAATCCTGAACTTGAAACGGTGATTGGGTGATAGTTTATTACACTATCAAAGGGTGGAACTGTCGAAGTCAGCAAATTGGATAAAGTCATTTCAATTAAAGTCTAGCAAACCTGGTTGTCTTTGTCTGAAAAGATGCGTACGGTACGCTATGACGTACAAGGGCACGCTACGGCGTGAAAGGGCGTACGCATCCACTGCACGTGGCAGCAACAGTAATTGGTCTTTTACCATACATTCGCACAAACACGCATACTTATAAAATAGTACACATTAATGGTAGTTGCAACACATAGTCAGTTATGTCGAAATATAGTAGTATTTATATGTTATATCAGAGTTATATGCATATTAGTGAAATACACGGAACGGGTTAAAGGAATAACCTCATGAGTGGTATCATAATGAACCTTGTTACATATCCTACTGTTTGGTTCACTCTGCAAGGGAATCGCAGAGTGCATACGCAAGTTATGAATGATAGGGAATTATGAACTACTTAAGACTAAGGAATCCTGGCGGGAAGAGCAGAGCATACCCCCTGCAGAGATGACCCCCTCCTTTGGATTCCTTAGGATGAACCAGCCAATGATTGACGACCCCTTGGACATTCCTGAGACCCGGACCAATAGATGCAAGCTATACCATCTTCATTGTATTACTGTATTTAATTGTGTATATAAGCAGCAGCTTGTGATCCAGAGTGCAGACATCTTGTCCCCAGACTTCAGGATTGAATGACTGCACTGGATCCAGAGCGCCTGCGATAAGTAACGGCTGTATTTACTATTACTTCGCTTGAGCATATTATTCCACTTATTGTGAATAAATCTTTGTGCTTTGGAAACACAAATCGAGGTTCGACAATCGTTATTGGTTAGCGACAATACGCACATAACACCCACATACAATAATCCACATTTACACGCCATCAAATAGATGACATTAACAGAATTGCAGGTAATGAATTTATTTATTCGAAAGGTTTGGCCATTCGCTGTAAATTCAGTAATTCTATTGGTGGAGTTGTTCTTAAAGGTGGATTTACAAGCTTGACAATTCCCACATCTATAGAATCCCTTATTTCTATTAACACCTATTTGTGGTGTATCATGAGGGAGTATACCTCTTACTAAATGATCCTTTAAATTAGAGGATCTTTTATAAACAAATTTGGGTTTGGAAGGAAGGATATTAGAAAGAATATTGTCTTTTAATAGAATACCCCAGTGTTTGCAAATGATACGTTCTATTTTTCTATGATCTTTGTTGAATTTGGTAATAAACAAAATATCTTTGTTATTTTTAGGCTGTTTCATTTTATTTGGATGTATCAAGTTATTCCTAGTGGTTTGCATTACTCTAGATTGTGCGGTTTCTAATAATTCCACTTCATAGCCTTTTGATAGGAATTTAGATTTCATTTTTTCCATTTCTTGTAAGAAAATATCCTGTTTAGTACAGTTTCTTTTCAACGGCAAAAACTGACTATACGGTATACACCATCCAACCAATGTTTATGATGTTGACTGTCCTTATAGATATAGGAGTCTATATTGGTGGGTTTTCTATAGCATTTAGTGTTAATGCCATCCTCACCGACATAGATCTCCAAGTCCAAAAAATATACAGAACATGTACTGATGTTAAAGGTTAGAATGATGTTCCAATCGTTGTCCTTAAGACTGGAGCAAAAAGATGTAAGACTTCCGGTATAACGAATCGTATCAATATCTATATTGTTTGTTTTACTTTCATTTTTCATGCTGCAGATTGTCTTTGTTTTTGTTTTATGATACACTTTTGATGTTTTTATATTCATATCTACTTTCACTCCATATCAGGATAGATTGATTGTGTCCGGACGTGGCCACCATTTTGGATTGGCCACATCCGGTATAAATAGCTGGAAGTTTTAAGCCAGTCTTATCTCCTTGACAAAGACCCATCGTTGGTCGAAACGCATCGGAATGATAAGACTGGCATTTTGGAAGTGTGATTGGCGATACAGTTATCATTGGTTTGAAGACTTATGAACAGAAGCTTTTGAATGTTTGATTTCCGGTACGAGCAATCACACTTCATTTATATTTATATTTATATTTATTTTTATATATAAAAGGAAAGCTTTGTTTTAAATGTTCTATTTTAATAAAACTTAGAAACCTTTACAAACGTTATTACACTATAGTTTGTCTGCTTTCCTTTGTTTCACTATCAAATATTATCGGATGTGAGCATCGGTTGGAGGACTATAATAAGGTGGAAAAGTGGTGATATTCCAAAGATCTGTTTGACATCCAGAGGATTCTGTTGGATATCCTATATGCTGATAACATCAGGATCTCTGGTAGGAATCCATTTGTATTATTTCCCACGGAAGGTGACGGGAAGGGCTCAATCACTTTGAAAGAGACTACATCTATGTCACAGAAATAATCACTCTATTATAAGAACGGAATTGTGATTATGGATTGCTGTTAACCATTTGTTTTCTATGGGAACTTTTATGCGCTGAATGTCCTAATGTTTTGTTACTATTGACCATTTCAGATTGTTTTACCTGAGTTTAGGATTTTGGCTGCATTTAGGATCATATAGCGCCTTAGTAGTGGTTGTTTAATACTAATTCCTGTAGAGCCAACTTAATACCGAGCAATTCTTTGTCTCCGATGGCATAATTCCACGCGGGTGGGAAAAATTTCTTAGAGAAGAATCCACATGGATGCCATTGTTCATCAGGAGACTTCTGGGAAAGTAAGGCCCCCACACCAACCAAGGAAGCATCAACCTCCAGATAGAATGGACTGTTTATGTCAGGTTGCGAGAGGATAGGAGCCGAAACAAATGCTTGTTTCAATTGCTGAAAAGCTGTCTGTGCTTCAAGAGACTACTTAGTAGGGTTGGAACCTTTTTTGGGTTAAAGCAGTAATAGGCGCTACTACCGTAAAGTAGCCTTGAATAAATTTCCGGTAATAGTGAACCCAAGAAAACGTTGTACTGCTCTCAAGGTGGTAGGTTGAGGTGAATTTATAATGGCTGGTACCTTGTCTGGATCCATGCGAAGACTGATTTCTGAGACGATATAACCCAAGAAAGGAATGGAGTTAACCTCAAAGGTGCATTTTTCCAGCTTACAGAACAACTTTATCTTACGGAGACATTGAAGGACCTCTTTGACATGGGCTCTATGAGACTTGATATCTGGAGACAAAATAAGAATATCATCCAGGTAAACTACTAGGGTGTTGTACAACAGATCTCGGAAAATTTAATTCATGAAGCTTTAAAAGAACACAGAGGCATTACTGAGGCCGAAGGGCATTACAAGAAAGATACTCATAATGTCCATCCCTGGTGTTAAATGCTGTTTTCCACTCATCTCCTCGTCTAATCTGGATCAAATTATAGGCGCCACAGAGATCAAGTTTGGTAAAGATGGTAGCTCCATTGACCCAATCAAAGTGTTCTGTGATGAGAAGCAGCGGATAGTTCTTTTTAACAGTGATGTTGTTAAGTCCCCGATAGTCTATACAGTGGTGAAGGCAACCAACCTTTTTTTTAACAAAAAAAAATCTGACTCCAGCAGGTGAAGAAGATGGGCGATTGAAGCCCTATTCTAAAATCTCCTTGATATATTCAGACATAGCATGTGTCTCAGGAACAGATAGACGGTAAACCACGGGGAGGAATCTTCCCTGGTATCAAGCCTATGGAGCAGTCCCAGACCCGGTGAGATAGCAAAGTCTCTGCAGCCCGTTTACTAAAGACATCTATGAAGACTCGGTAGGGAACAGAAATAACAGAAGTCTCTTTCTTGGAGGTATTGCGATGAGGCACTTGGGGAGAAGACCAATCGATACGGGGGTTGTTGCGCTGGAGCCACGAGAAACCAAGAACAATGGAATTGGTGGCCTCTGGAATCACTAGGAATTGAATGATCTCAGACTGCAGGATCCCTACCTGCAAGTTTACTGGAGATGTTAAGCAGGAGATGGTGCCACCATGGTAATGACTCCCATGTATAGCTGTTAGAAAAATGGGTGGAGACATCTGGACTAAAGGAATGGCTAACTGCTTGGCTAACTGAGCTGACATAAAGTTGCCTGCAGCTACTGAGTCCAAGAGAGCAGAGATGTACACTTAATTTTGAGACAGTCTCAACATCACAGGGAGAACACAGTTTCTAGCTTGAAGAGGACGAACAGTAACTCCTAACCCAACCTCCTCGCTGTTGGTTAGGAGGTTTTGTTTCCCAACTTCTGGGAACAAGATTTCGGATAGTGGTCGGAAGCACCACAGTAGATGCAGAGTTTCTGCTTGACCCTCCGCTCACGCTCAGTGGGCAAGAGCTGGGCCCTGCCCAATTGTATGTTCTCCTTGAGGAGAGAAGGAGACCGGCTTTGAGGTCTCTGCCGTGGCTTGATATGCTCTGAACCCCTTCTCTCTAAAGTTCTTTCTCAGAACCTCAGATCTAATCAATTACACAACGTGATCAGTTCGTCCAGGTTGGTGGGCAAGTCTTGCGTTACTAATTCATCCTTAATGCGGTCGGAGAGACCTTGCTAAAAGGCTGCCACTAGTGTGTCATTGTTCCATGTGAGTTCTGATGAAAGGGTTCTGAATTGGACCACGTATTGTCCTATAGATGACTGGCCCTGTCGCAACCGCAGGATGTCGGCAGCGGCAGATGATGATCTCCCAGGCTCGTCAAATATTCTGGAAGTCAGTACACCGAGACACAGAAATGGCTCCAGAAGGTGGATGACTCAGAACAACAACCTACTACCCCAAAGAGCCAGTAGGTGAGACAGGAATAGATTGATGAGAGGAGGAGCCACACAGAAGATAACAGCTGGAATCTGTGCACAAGCTGATAGAATGATGGTGAATCCACACAAGGAATAAATAACCAAACTATTTATTTCAGCAGGCAGAAAAAAGCTGAATTCACACGAAGGGTTAATGGTTTGCAGTTCAAATAACAGCAACAGGATGAAGCTGAATTCACACAAAGAGTTAATGGTTTGCAGTTCATATAACAGCAACAAGATGAAGCTGAATTCACACAAAGGGTTTATGGTAGCAGTTCATATTAGCCACAGAATGAAGATGAATTCACACAGAGGGTTAAATGGTTTGCAGTTCATATAACAGCATACACGATGAAGCTGAACTCACTCAAAGAGTTAATGGCAGAAATCAATAGAACAGCAAACAGAATGAAGCTGAATTCACACAAAGGATGATGGTTGAGATCTGTATACAACAGGCAGGATTGAAGCAGCAACCAACAGCAACTATGGAGTCTGGAACCAGGAGCTAGGAATGTGTTGCACTGGCAATTTGCTGAGTGTAGGAGGACACTTATAGTCTGCAGAGGAAGCCAATTAGTGGATGAGATCAGGTGTTCAGACTCGGCAGGATTTTAAGCAAATATCTCACCCATGATGGCAGCCTCCATTACTGCAGACAGAAGTCACGCTTGTCCCAGGATAGAATGCTGCATTTCATCAGAAGGGAGATATGGTACTGCCGAGTGGTATAAACAGGACTAAGACCCCGATTGGTGACAAGTATTAGCGGTAATTATGCGCACTATTACCATAATGTCGGTAATACTGTGCAGGCTGCGTTACTTTTTACAGTAATGCGGCCAATTGAATATGCCCCTATGTGCTTTTTATTGGATGCCTATGAATAATCAAACATGTCCTAAGCATTGTGTTAGAATTGTTAAATAAACATAACAGAATGTTGTTCGGCAATCTAAAACAAACAGTATATAAATCCCTATGTGTCAGCATATACATACATTTTGTGCACAATATAGCTATATTGGGATAAGCTCTACTGCACAATTCAAAACCTTCCCTGAGTCTACATTGCATGCAGCACATGAAGAGAGTGGTCCAACTCCCAAAAACAAACTAGAAACTAGTGAAAAAGTTGTGCTTCTTTAAATTAAAGAAATGTATACAAGTGTATAAAATCATTTGGGAAAGTGCAGTCAGGACAATTATGTTAAATAAACATAATTGAAATAATACTGCATTAACTAAAAACAATGTAATGGTTCAATATGAGGATGGGATTACCAGAACAAGGATTTTGCCTTGATGTGTGATAAATAGTTTCCCCAACAGGGGTTGTCATCAATGGAAACCTCATTACTATGTCAGGCAAATAAAAGACAAGCCGTTATACTGGTGAAAATGCCAGCAATAGTACTTGTTGCCCTGAAATAAATCAGCCCCTATATTCAATACCTAAGACCACAGTCACATGTCAGATATGATGTCTGGCATGCTACCTATATTCTCTTCATTCCCCGTGCCACTGTCTGCTCCCTCTCACAACTGCCAAAACACTCGGGTATAACAGCAGACATGTGGCTGTTTAGGAAATTTGAATTTGCAGTCATGTGACCACTAAGCCTGCTTAGTTTGAATCTGACATTACCATACCTATCCATCAGCATTTCTCTGCATACTCCTGTGGCTGTTTCAAGTATTACTGACCCAGATGATTCATTGACCTTTCTCCTGCCTCTCATTTTGTTACTTCTACTGATTCAACCGTGTTGCTGCCCTGTCTTGTCCTTACGTTTCTTTTTGTCCTCAGGTTTTGCCACTACACAGACTGACCATGTAACAATTCCAGCTATTTGACCTCTTTTTCTTCTCTGCTTGGTACCAGATTGTCACACCAGGAGGCAGGACAGAGGGCCACTTCCTGTGAACCTACCAGCAGCAGAGCCCAAACTTGTTACAACTCACCTGTCCTCGCTCCAGCGCCGCGATCCTCTCTTCCTTCCGGGTTGTGGCGGCGCTGTCACATGACAGTCGGGGCTGGGAATTCAAATCTGTAGATTACTAAAGTCCTGCTCTGACGCCTGGACAGCGTCAGAGCAACTTCCTATGTACCCTGACTAGGTGCTTCTCGTGTGTCTCCCATGTACCAGCTCCTTACAGGCTTTTCAGTCATTTACTCCTCATGTACCAGACCCAGGCTTGCTGACTACATATTATCTTCATTCCAAGTTTACCAAACCCAGGCTTGCTGACTACGTATTATCTTCACTCCAAGTGTACCAGACCTCGGCTTGCTGACTACGTATTATCTTCACTCCAAGTGTACCAGACCCAGGCTTGCTGACTACATATTATCTTCACTCCAAGTGTACTTGACCCGGCTTGCTGACTACATATTATCTCCACTCCAAGTGTACCAGACCTCGGCTATCCTGATCCTACCTTCCAGTTCCAGTCTTATCGTGGGCTACCTCCTAAACCCTTACCTCTAGAGGCAAACCAGTGGACCGCGACCTGCGATCCTCCGCAGCAAAGCCCATCTTGCCTTGCGGCGGTTCTTGGCGAACACCAGTGCCGTAACTAGACATTTTAGTGCCCTGGGCGAGACAGGGCACCGGCGCCCCCCATCTAAGTGGGAGTGGCATTTGACACATGGGTGTGGCCAACCTAATGTGTGGGTGTGGCTAGCACTTTACTGAAAGAATAATATATATATATATATATATATATATATATACACACATACACATATACACATATATACACACACACACACAGTGGTGGGATTCCATTAACCTAGCTTTTTTTTATATAGAAAGGAGAAGCCCTATGACATCCATTGCTATTTTAATATAGTACACTAAAAAGAGGCAAGATGGGAATATTAGGTCAAGTAACAGAACAGATCTTATAGGTCAGGGGGTAGTAAAGAAAATAAATGTGTGCCTCCTTTAGCACTCACAAGTGCCCACAAGCAAAAAGGATAATTATTTTTGCAGAACACAAATTTTTTTTTTAATTTAGTTTTTTTTCTAAAATACATTTGACCTACTAACTTGCTGGATAAGTTAATAAATAAGCACTTTGGGTACATTCCAGATCGCTTACAGATCAATTGTTTAGTAAAACAATTACTGGATTGTTGTAAAAGGCATTTTGCAAAAAAATACTGGGTTTTGAATATTGAGTGACCTCCTAAGCTGAGTAAAAATACATAGCCTGCCCACACACACATAATATAAATACAATTTTACTTACCTTTCCTGTGTCCTGTGTCCTGTGTCCTGTGTCCTGTGTCCTGTTGCCTCTGCCCCAGCAGTGCTCCTCGCTGAATGTGACGTCGGGCGTGATGACGTCACATTCAGTGGGAGCGAGGAGACTGCTGGGAACCGCCGGGAGATCAGGTGACTTTTTTTTTTTTTTTTTCCCCCTTCCCCTTTTGTATTAACTTTATTGACTTTTTTTTTTTTTTTTTACTATGCCGGCGGGTAGGGGAAGGTAGCGGGCGGCTGCTGCGCCCTCTTGGGCTTGCGCTCGGGGCGACGGCACCGCCCGCACCACCCTAGTTACGGCTCTGGCGAACACTAGGGGGTTCGTTAGACTCCGCACCACCGGCCGGCCAACGCTACTCTAGAGTAAGGCAAGTACTCCATATTCATTACTTACATTGCATATAATTGTTACAGTTTGCTCTGACCAAAAATATGGATACTTCAGGAGACCCCTCCCCTAGGGATTTGCTCCAACACCTATTAGGAAGAGTAGAGAAACAGGAATCCAATCAGGATCAATTACTAAAATTTTTACAGGGACTAACAGCCCGAATGGATACCTTACGGACAACTTTAGCGGCATCTGGGATGGCATCAGCTCCCGTTCAGGGTCCTCCAGCCGCTCCTTCACCTGCGGGTGCAGCATCATCTTTGCATATTCCTAACCCGCCTAAGTTAGATGGGGAACCTAAATTATGTAGGGGATTTTTAAACCAATGTGCTATACAATTTGAACTTCTTCCTAAAAAAACTTCCCTTCTGAAAAAGAAAAAGTAGCATATATAATATCCCTTTTGTCTAGTCAGGCCCTAGCCTGGGTATCGCCACTTTGGGAGAGAGATGATCCCTTATTACATAATTACTCCAATTTTTTTCTACCTTCAAGGAGGTTTTTGATGAGCCTGGACGAGTCGCTAACGCAGCTACCAGCATTCTTCAGCTCCGGCAAGGAAGCCTTTCTGTATTTCAATACGCTGTGCAGTTTAGAACAATGGCCTCAGAGCTCCAATGGAATAACGAAGCTTTAATAGCTGCTTTTTTGCAAGGTCTTACAGACCGAATTAAGGACGAATTGATTTCCCAAGAACTCCCTACTTCTTTGGATGACTTAATCTCCTTATGCATTAAAATTGATCTTCGCTTCAAGGAGCGATCCTTGGAAAAAGAACAATCCCGGCGTGGTCCCTTTCGTCTCGCTCCTAGTTTCCAGACCCCTGTTCAGCCTCTGGAAGAACCCATGCAGCTTGGAAGAACCCGCCTCTCAGCTGAGGAGAGAGAGAGAAGGTTCAGGAACCGGTTGTGTTTGTACTGTGGCGAGGGGAGTCATCTTTTAAGTACCTGTCCTAAGCGTCCGGGAAACGACAGAACCTAACGTTAAATAGGGAGGTTTCGTTAGGCACTTCTGTTCAAGTCCTCTCTTCTTTCCACAACAAAGATTGTCTTATTATTCCCTGTGAAGTAGTGGTAGGTTCCAAGGTCCACCCTGTTTCTGCATTATTGGATTTTGGAGCAGCAAGCAATTTTATTTCTTCTACGGCCATCTCTCAATTAGGCATTCCTACCCAGCCCTTAGAGAGGCCCATCTTCCTGACCGCCATTGACTGAGGTACTATTTCTGGAGGACATATCCTATTCAGGACCTACCTTTAACTTTCAGAGTTGGAGCACTTCATGTCGAGACCATTTCTTTTTTAGTAATTCCTAAGGCTATTAACTCCTTGATCCTTGGCCTGCCATGGCTTCGTCATCACTCTCCTGGAATAGACTGGCATACCGGTGAGATTTTTTCCTGGAGTCCGGTCTGTCACAGCAATTGTTTGACTAAGATAACCCCTGTTTTATCCAAGATCAGTGCTCAACTGGGCAACCCCCAACTATTGCCAAGTCATTACCAAAGTTTTTCAGATGTCTTCTGTGAACAGGAAGCTACTAAACTTCCACCTCATAGGAGTTGCGACTGTGCTATTAATCTTCAACCCGGTAAACCTATTCCCCGCGGAAGCATTTTTCCCTTGTCTGTTCCCGAAACCAATGCAGTATCTGAATACATTCAAGAAAATCTGAAGAGAGGATTCATACGTAAATCATCATCTCCAGCAGGGGCAGGTCTTTTCTTTGTAAAGAAGAAGCATTCGCCCTTTTATTGATTACCGTGCCATCAATTCCATCACAGTGAAAAACTGATATCCACTGCCCTTGATCTCTGAGCTCTTTGATCAAATAAAGGGGGCCTGTATTTTTTCTAAATTGGACCTAAGAGGTGCATACACCCTAATTAGAATAAAGGAAGGGGATGAATGGAAAACAGCTTTTAATACTCGGGATGGACACTTTGAATACTTGGTAATGCCCTTTGGGCTGTGTAATGCTCCTGCTGTTTTCCAAAACTATATGAATGAGATCTACTCTACCAATTTGTAGTTATCTACCTAGATGACATCCTTATATTTTCCCCAGACCTCACATCTCATCGCAGACATGTAAGAGAAGTATGGAGCAGGCTTCGGAGATATCAATTATTTTGCAAACTCGAAAAATGTGTGTTTGAACAAAAGAATCTTCCCTTCCTAGGGTATATTATATCCAAGACTGGCCTTCAAATGGACCCATCTAAGCTCAAAGCCATCCTGGATTGGCCACAACCATCAGGCCTTAAAGCTACTCAGCGATTTCTAGGGTTCTCTAATTATTATCGACAGTTTATTAAGGGTTATTCTTCATTAGTAGCTCCTATTACAGCCCTCACTTGTAAATCCGCCAATCCTAAGATCTGGACTTCTGAAGCAGTGCAAGCCTTTAAGGACCTCAAGACCTTATTTTCCACAGCTCCCATTCTCTTTCAACCAGACTGTCAACGGCTCTTTTTTGTAGAGGTGGACGCATCCTCCGTAGGGGTCGGAGCGGTATTATCCCAGAAATATTCAGGTGGCAAATATCATCCTTGTGGATTCTTTTCTCGCCGGTTTCTGCCTGCAGAGAAGAATTATGGAATCGGTGATAAGGAGCTCTTGGCAATCAAATTGGCCCTCTCTGAGTGGAGACATTTACTGGAGGGTGCTCAGTTTCCGGTAACAGTATACACCGATCATAAGAATTTACTTTATCTACGGTCTGCACATTGTCTAAACCCTTGTCAAGCCAGATGGGCTCTCTTCTTTTCACGCTTCAATATCAATATTACCTTCCGCCCAGGCTCAAAAAATGTTAAAGCGGATGCCCTTTCTCGCTCATTCGATGCTACCGATACCAAAGCTTCAGAGAGAGACAAACCAATCTTGGATACAAACTGTATATTGGCCTTGTCCCCATTGACCGAGAGGAGTTGTCCTCCAGGGAGAACCTTTGTAACCCCACCCCTCCATGTTAAATTGCTATATTGGGCTCACTCTTCTCTTTTTTCTAGACATGCGGGGATGCGGAAGACCTGGGAATTAGTCTCCTGAAAATATTGGTGGCCTACCATACGCAGGGATGTTAAGTCTTTTGTCTCTGCCTGTTCGAGATGTGCCCAGCATAAGATTCCCAGACAGAGACCAACCGGTCCTCTCATGCCTTTACCTGTTCCTGATATTCCATGGTCTCATATTTCAATGGATTTTATTACGGACCTGCCAAGTTCTAAGGGACATACCGTCATCTGGGTCGCCACTGACCGGTTTTCTAAGGTAGCACATTTTGTTCCCTTGAAGAAACTCCCTTCGTCTCCTGTGTTAGCGGATCTTTTTATTAAAGAGATATTTCGACTTCATGGCTGTCCTGCACGCATAGTATCTGATCGTGGGTCACAATTTGTATCTAGATTCTGGAGAGCCTTCTGCCAAAAATTAGGAACCAAACTGGATCTTTCATCTGCATATCATCCCTAATGGGTTGACTGAGAGGACTAATCAAGAATTGGAGAAGTTTCTAAGGTTTTACATCTCTGCCAATCAAGATAATTGGGTTGACCTCCTCCCTTGGGCAGAGTTCGCTCACAACTACCATTTCCATGAAGCAGCCTCCAATTCCCTCTTCTTTATCTTGTATGGTTGTCATCCCAGGCTGCCAGCCTTCTCTTCTCTTCCTCACCCAGAGGTACTAGCGGTGAACTCTCTCTTTCGCAGGTTTTCTGACATCTGGGATCTAGTGAAAACCAGCCTGAGGAGATCCGCGATCCGCGCTAAGAAGGCGTATGACAAGAAGAAGAGGGTAGCTCTTCAATTCATCCCAGGGGACAAAGTGTGGTTATCCACCCGTAACATCCATTTGAAGGTTCCTAGCAAAAAATTGGCTCCTAGATTCATCGGTCCTTTTGAAATATCCGAGGTTATCAATCCGGTGGCTTTTATGTTAAAGCTTCCTTCATCATTATGTATTCCTAGTGTCTTCCATGTGTCTCTCCTTAAACCTGTAATTAACAATCAATTCTCTACTGAAGAGAGGCCTCCACCTCCTGTGGTCATTCAAGAACAGTCTGAGTTTGAGGTCAAACAAATTTTGGATTCCCGTCGGTCAAGAGGAGTTCTGCAATTTCTAGTGGACTGGAAATGATATGGCCCCAATGAACGTTCATGGGTTCCTGCTGCTGATGTGCATGCTCCACAACTTCTACGAGCCTTTCATAAGAAATTCCCCACCAAGCCGGTATAGGTGTCTGGAGTCCACCTTTTTTGGAGGGGGGTACTGTTACAACTCACCTGTCCTCGTTCCAGCGCCACGATCCTCTCTTCCTTCCGGGTCGCAGCGGCGCTGTCACATGACAGTCGGGGCGGGGAATTCAAATCTGTAGACTACTAAAGTCCTGCTCTGACACCTGGACAGCGTCAGAGCAACTTCCTATGTACCCTGACTAGGTGCTTCTCGTGTGTCTCCCGTGTACCAGCTCCTTACAGGCTTTTCAGTCATTTACTCCTCGTGTACCAACCCAGGCTTGCTGACTACGTATTATCTTCACTCCAAGTGTACCAGACCCAGGCTTGCTGACTACGTATTATCTTCACTCCAAATGTACCAGACCCGGCTTGCTGACTACGTATTATCTCCACTCCAAGTGTACCAAACCTCGGCTATCCTGATCCTACCTTCCAGTTCCAGTGTTATCGTGGGCTACCTCCTAAACCCTTACCTCTAGAGGCAGACCAGTGGACCGCAAACTGTGATCCTCTGCAGCAAAGCCCATCCCGCCTTGCGGCGGTTCTTGGCGAACATCAGGGGGTTCGTTAGACTCCGCACCACCGGCCGGCCAGCGCTAATCTAGAGTAAGGCAAGTACTCCATATTCATTACTTACATTGCATATAATTGTTACAAAACTGTCTTGTGGGGGTTCCTTGTGAAAACTGGGGGTTCATTAGTCTCTGCTCTTCTGTTCCTGCCAGTGCCATCCTGGCTGACAGTAGAGAATCCACTAATTTCCATATCGACAATGACAACCACTAGGCCGTTGCTTGTGGGTCAGTCACGTGTGCTTTCCCCAGGCTAAAAATTGCCAACCAAACCCTGGTTACATGCTGCAGAAGTCATAGCTTGATATACTGATACCCATTACAAGCCACAAAATTATTAGTTTTGAAATACAGGAAGCCTACTGTATTTTTATTATCAATAGGTTTTTTAGAACTGAATCATGACTGAAGAAGCAGTACTGATAAATGAGAAACAGTTCAATTAAATATGGAGTGAAGTTCAAATGTGGAAGTAGGAAATGCTTTCACCAAATATTTTTACCCTTGCTCACAGACAAGTCACAGACTACATTGCTCGGTGCATCTGAGAAAAAAACAAATGTATCACTGATTGTGTTGTTGCCAAAGAAATTCGATTTTCAAGCTTGCACTGTCTTGCACATTCATAAATAACCCCTCCCGTTTCCCATTTCAAGCATTAAATAGTGTAGAGTCTACACTGTAGGCTGATAAATTTGTAGCTTTGAAGAGAGTTACAATAAGACCTATACTTTTTGTAATAAATTACTTAAACACATAAACTAAAGAAACTTTTCAATCTTGTAAAATAAGTATAGAATTGCACTTTTTATTACTATTTTAATATTCAAGTTATGCTCATAGATATTCATTAAATAGTACCTGTTCATTTAGAATTTTCTATTTACTCTTGAAAGATATTATTTTTCCACAATTAAAGCAACCCAATGGCCAGATGGCTCTTATTTTTCTGTTCCCTGTGTTTTCTAACCTTATTATGCAGTTTTACAAGTCTAATTTTATCTTAACTCACAGGGACATGCAGTTTTATTTCAGTTGATATATAATCTTATTCAGTAAATTGAAGTTTATTTTATTTTCCTCAATTCTAAACTGAGAACTTCTACAAGATCTAGATGTACCAAGCCAAATCAGGACTACCACTTTTAGAAAATCTTTGACAGAAAATTGCATAGTACTTAAAGTTAGATACTTAACTTTTGTGAAATCTCACCCATAAAAGCATATACATAGAGAGATAAGTGACAATTTTCTTATTGTCCCATTAAATAATTGCCTCTGTTCCAATTTGGGAAGGGAATTCCACACATTTGAATGCAGAATTTGGCCTGAAGTGTTCCGCGACAAATTTCTCCTATGATTTTTCTTCTGTCTAGACTGATTAGGCCTATTAGTTTATTCTGTGTTAATGATGCAAAAAGTTACCATTAAATATTTAGTTTTAACTATATTGGTAACCCAAATCTTGAACCAACCTATCATTTTGTATTTTTATTGATACAGGCATATATTAATAGTATTCTTATGAATGCATTATGCTCATTCATTCTCATACAGATTTGTATTATCTTATTGTACTTCCTCTGTACCTGTGAAGTCAATTATTGCAAGTATCAACAAGGCTTGGATGGTGAAATGTTGAACACAATATTAAAGGCTTGATCACACTCACCGATGGTAGGGGATGGCAGGTAATTTACAGACAGAGGACCTGGTTCTTTAAGGAAAGTAAATGTTGATACGTGAATCGCTGTGCCCATCCCCAGAATAAAACTATATGCAAGTGACCGCAGCCAAATTCAATTCATCTTCGAGTACAAAGGACCCTACGACAGCCTACGATTTCAGCGGCGGAATTGGGAAAGGAACTGGGCATGTGCATGTGGTCAATATACAGTAAGGTGTGCGAAACTCGGGAGCATGCAGCAATATCCGATTCAAGCTTTGGGCATCTCAAAGGTATGTGTTTATCTGCTGTATCAATTCCACCAGCTACAGGTTGGGTGTAAGTGCAGATTACTAGTGATGACGACTGTGTATACATGCTAGAACATGTGTGTGTAATAAAGCGCAACTGTAAAAAAGAGAAAACAAAACTGTCATTCCAAGTATTCATAGCACCGCAGATCCAAATAATATTATATAAATCACTTTATTAAAAACATGATTAATATAACAAATTATGCCACTAAATTAAAAAAACTCAAACTAAAAATATTATATATATATATATATATATATATATATATATATATATATATATATACACACACATAAACACCGTATTCCCAGGTGGTCTCCCATACAAGTACAAACCAGGCCCAACCCCGCATAGCTTCCAAGATCAAATTCAATTGAGTTTGTTAAAGGTGCTATGGCTGTAGGTGATGAATAATATTAAAAACTATAAGATTGACAGTAAAAGGTCCAACAGAATTGCAATAAATAAGGACCAAATGTGGATTTACTAATAGTCTATTAACTCATCTTACTGTGCACTTGTAGGGAGAAGCTTTCATCTATGTAATTTACATTTTCTGCCTCCAAATGATAGTGAACACACAGTCAAATAAAGAGGATTATATAGTCACTCTTATGTCTCCACTTTGTATGGCAACTAGTCCACTGCTGGAACCCAGAAACTAGTATTTTGCTTCCAGGGGAAGAAATTTACAGTGGGACCTGGTAGACTGTGATGCGCTTAGGTTCTTCGCCGGCTGCAGAACTCCTCCGATCCCTCACCACCACTTTAATGCCGGTTAGCTTGCGGTTTCTTGTACTCACACACAGTAGTCTTTGTTCCCAATTTCAAAATGGATTAGTCAAGTCCACAGTTTAAATATTTGCAGACTTCTTCCAGTTGTTATTGCTCCAGAGTGTTATGATGGTCCTTATATTTGCATTTATCCACATGCAGTGAAATTTCCTCAGAGATATTTTGGACTTCCTTTTAAACAGACTCTGTCCAATCAGCAAATAGTAGCATAATTAACTCTTTCCAGAATCATACAGTTAAACGTAATCATTGAATTGAATTTAGTGGCATAATTTGTTATATTAACAATGTTTTTAATAAAGTGATTTATATGATATTACTTGGATCTGTGGTGGTATGAACACTTGGGGATAAATCTATCAAGCTGAGAGTTTTCCGGCGGGCTTTAAAAGGGCTTGAAATGTTGTCTATAGCAACCAATCAGATTCTAGCTATCATTTTGTAGAATGTACTAAATAAATCATAGCTAGAATCTGATAGGTTTTTCAAACCTGCTGAAAAACTCTCCGCTTGATACATTTACCCCTTGGTATGAAATTTTGGAGATTTTCATAGTTGTTGATTTTCTATTTTGTAAGTATTTAGGAATTGATACATAACAATCCCATAGAAGAGCAGCAATTATCATTTCTAAGTTTATTAATTTATTGCTATTTTAAAACTGTTTTATATTTATTTTGATTTGTTGAAAATAATTATAAATTAATTCCCTTATTGGGATTCCACAGAAGTGCCAAATATTATTTATTCTTTTGGATAGAATAAAAATGCATTTAAGTGCGTTTTTAAAAAAAAATGCAATTTACATTCATTTTGAGTGCCTTATTGAATCATGGCCAGAGAGAGAAAGTGAAAAAAAGATATCCAAGAGTAAAAAGCAGAGAGGAAAAAGAGAAGAGAGAGTGAAATTTGGGTAAAAATAAAAGAGAAGATATGAGAGAGAAGAGAGAGAGAGAGAGAGAGAGAGAGAGAGAGAGAAAGAGAGATAGAGAGAGAGAGAGAGGGAGAGAGAGAGAGAAAGAGAGATAGAGAGAGAGAGAGAGATAGAGAGATAGAGAGAGAGAGAGAGAAAGAGAGATAAAGAAAGAGAGATAGAGAGAGAGATAGAGAGAGAGAGAGGGAGAGGGAGATAAAGAGGAAAAAGAAAAGAGAAAAAAGAGATAAGACTGAAAACAAGAGTGAGAGAGAAAAGGAGATTGAGGAGAGAGAGAATGAGGCAAATTGAGAGAGAGGAGTAGAGAGAAAACGAGAGATACAAGAGTAGAGAATTGTAGTGAGCAAACAAGAGAAACAGAGGGAAAGAAAAGGAGTGAAAAGGAGATGAATGAAATGTTTATACTGATAGGTTGTGTGAAATGTGCTGTTGTCAATTGTGCTGATGCAATCATGCCATTTGATATATTACTCTGTTGGGGCAGATATGGGTGGTATGGATGGGAAGATGAATCCTTTCTAGTATGTGAAGCTTCAGCTCCCAGATGGGAGATTGTCACAAGCACTATTGCTTCTATGCCAATTACATAGCAGTAAATATTGTTAGAGAAACCCATGCAGCTGCTATGGGACCCAGCAGTGAGGGTGCCCTTGCAATGCATGTTCATCTTCTGCAGAGGCTCCAACTCTGCTCCTCTAAGCAATGGAGTGCCTTTTGGGCTTTCAGTTGAGAGCACAAAAAAGGTGAGGGGAGAGTGAAAAGAATAGAGAAAACATTGAGAAAAAAAAAGGGAGAATGAGAGATAAGTATAAATAAAAAAGATAAATAGAAAGATATAAAAAAAGAGTGAAAATGAGATAGAAAAGGGGAGAGAAGAGGAGAGAAAACTTGAGTATTAAAAGTAGTGGAGTGCAGATCTGATGCAGCAAGAAGAAACATATTGCATGGGCCCCAAGTTTTGCTTTGGGCAATAGATGCTGATTCTGTTCTCATTGAACCTAGTACTGTAACTGGTTATGCACAAGTGGATGAAGCAGTGGTTTATTGTTATTGACTCTTCAGCAGAGATGGATGCATGTAGTTTCCAAGTTGGCCTTACTGATCCTGTTTCTGAACATCAGAAAGGCATAGGTTGCAATCTCCCTTCACCACCTATTTAGTGTATGAGTTCTTTGAACTACCACAGGGTGGGATTGGTGCATGACACATGAGATTGTCATTTGCCACTTCTGTATCGTCAAAGTGTGATGGAACAGATTATGAAGACACAAGGGTATTAATGACCTCCTGATACATGTTTACAGTAGAGTGAGCTACTTACCTTTTATGTGCTGCAGTAGAAGCAGGCTTCATGTTGTGAACCTGGACATCCATCCAGATACACCACTATTCCTATGCTAGAGTCATTACCATCACAATCAAGGAGATTATTTGGTTACAGAGGGATAGAAAGCAGCATTAGGAGTCAGAGGGAAATATTTTTGATTGCCATTGATGGACCACTACATGATGTTGTGTACAATATGCGAACATGCTCCACTCAGTCTCTTAATGGCATGGTCCACTCTTGCTTCACTCCTCCAGTTGGAGTTGCCTAAAAGCCTATATAGGCAATTCAGATGGTTGTGTCTGCGCCTCTTGGTCTTCAGTCTCAAAGTTCAGTAAATAAGATTGAGATCCACCCTGAATGAAATTAGGCTCTGCCTCCATATAAATATATTGTCCTACAGTCTATCTTTTCCCTTCTGTACCTGTGTCTAACTGGAGGACTGTCAGAAGCTTTGATCATACTAATATGATAACTGGTGTTAAGAATGCAATTTGGCACAATGCAGTTTTTTTGCCTGTTTTAGGGTTGCTGTATGATGTACACTATTATATTATAATGTTGTATTGAAGGTTACACAATCCCTTACTTCCTTTAAATTGTGATATCACTATTTCTTATTATTACAGCTTCTGTCATAATAAGAAAATCTTTAGTGAACTTCTTTTTCAATATTAAATCCCATATTTTGCCATGTTGTTGTCATTTTAATTTATTTAGACTGCATAAAAGGCAAATTTATGCTGCAGAACATTTCCACTAAAGATGTCTGATCATTTTAACTGGAACTTCAGAACCAATGAAGGAATGTCAAAGGTAGCAAAGCATTCATTTAAAAATGTAAAAGCTTCAATGATTATGACATTGCCATGGCATAGCTTTGATGACAACTAGCACCAAATTTAAGATCTGTGTTTTTTTACCATGAGCAGATTTTTTGATGATGGGGACACCTGTCTATTTGATCATGGGTTTGTCTTGGTGGCTGCATCCAATGCACATTAGACAAAGATCAACATCTCCTTGGATGTGTTTTCGCCCCACCCTACATATTAATGTGGTTACCATGACAATAACCAGTGCTAAGTTATTATATGAAAAATTACATAATTAATTATGTCAAGTGTCACATAGAACATTTATTACAGCAACACATGATATCTCCTGTTGCAATGATTAAATCAGGAAATACAAAAGTTATAAGAGCACAAATAAGATCATAAATACTAACTGTACAAAATCCTTATATTTTATTTTACTTGATGAGTGAATAAATATATAGGAATTTATTTTATCACTTGAATATTTCCTCTATTATTTAAAACTAAATAGGTCATTCTGCTACCAGTGAGAATTATTAGAGATTCGCTTTCAAACAAACTGGACTGCAGAGAAACTTCTCGTAAACTATATTGGGTTTTATAAATAGCCAGGATGGCAAAAAAAAATTACTTGCTAAAGTGCATCTACCAGCATATGGTACAAATCTATATTTCGCAAGGCCATCTATTACTCCTGTTTATATGAATTAAATTTTTGTTAAGACAACTAGGATTCTGTGTGCTAAAATACATAGATCCTTATATGTAATATGTAGATATAGTGGTAATGTGCAGTTGTGTATTGTGTACCAGCTACAGATGATAGATGGAAGTGTACCATCAACACTGACAACTGCACATTTTGTTCACTTACTGCAATCTTCACTTTACTAAAGGGCAAGTCCAGGCACAGGCTGGCAGGTTTCAGCCCGGGGGGGCGCACAGGCGGCCGCATCACGTGACAAGTGATGTGGCCAACCGGTTAAATTAAGATATTACTCCATCCACGGGGGAAGTCGGGGGGACGGGGGGACGGCCCGAACAGCCATTAGACTGAGCGGCTCGGGGGCCCACTGCCCCCCTGCCCCCCGGTCCAGCCCGCCCCTGGGAAAGTCAATTAGGATTAAGAGAACACACCTATATGCAGCCTTGATAAGGCCCTCACTCATACCAAAGTTTGCACTAGTAAAATTGCCATTTCGTTTGTCTGCTGGTGCTTTCCACCAAAAAATGGTGGGGAAAATGCAGAACTGTTATACAGCACTTCGCATATACGAGGGGTTTAGAGCTATTGAAGGATCAACACTCATGGGAAAGTCTATATTAGAAACTCTTCAGTGTGATCTTTTAAGTCTGTGCTACCTTGGTGGGAGGTGCTTTTATTTTGCTTTTGTTTTAAAGTTTACACTTGTAGGAAAATTAATGACCCCTAGCATATGAGCCACAAAGTCTGGCCCAACGATTACTAGGGAAATCTCTGTAGCCTCCACTTCCTGTACGCTTCTCTAGACCCACTCTCTACACTGGTGCACAACATGCGGCTCATTGAAAACAAAATAGATATAGGTGGAACTGGGACAGAAATATTACTGTAATATTTCAGTCCTGGCATCTCAGGTCCTCTTGTCACCCTCATTGTACTGGGTCTCACTGTGGCTGTGGGTTCCCACTCATGCAGCCACAATGAAAGCCAGCTATTTGTCAATGAGATCAGTCTGATAGAAAATCAGAATTAATGGGCGAAACTCTAATTCCTATACAGTCGACTGATAATGATAACAGTCATCATTATCAGTCGACACTTACACCAGTCCTGTAGCTGGTGCAAATGATAAGGATAAAAAAAATATACTTTAGAGAAACCCAGGACTTGAATTGGCTGCATCTGCATCAAAATGCTGTACATTGTCTATGTTTGTCCACACCTCCCCACCTTTATTCCGCCTTTCAAGTCAAAGGCAGTCATAAGTGTCATTTGCATTTGGAAATCAATTGCTTGCAATTGCATTAATTGACTTAAGGTCTGTTTCTGAGCATGCACAGATTTATTTCATGCAAGATATGTCATGCAAGGGGACCTAGGTCCAAACATGAATGAGGCCATTACTATTCAAAATCCCAAAATACATAGACATAAGTCCCAATACCAATACAGAGCTTGAGAATTTAAATTTACATTTACTGTACATATCTGAATGCAAGTTATTGTTCTGGGGTACTAGTCACTGTTGGCTAAAAAGATCATTGTACTTTTCTTGGAATTGTTGCTAGTTGCATTGGCTGCTCACACTCCACTGAGCAGCGAAGCAAAATCGGTGGCATTACAGCACTGAAAGCCATAAGCAGCTGAGGACTGGAAGGGAAAAAATTGCTGGCCTGCAAGGAAGGGTCATGACCCTTAGTAATTAAGAAAAGTAAAATATAAATATAAATTAGGGTAATTAGGGTAATCTGTGATGCTCAGTGCCCAGTAGACCATTGGAAGAAGCATAGATTGCCTAGTGGGTTATCCAGCCCTGTCGTCTTCGTTCCTTCTTTTGCCTATGTTCCTGTATACTCTTCAGCTCTTACCATAATATTGATTCAATTCTTTATTTGTCCTCTCCTATTTTTTTCAACATTGTCTTCCATTGTCAGCGTTGCTTTGCTCTTCATCACACAATCAAACATAAACTGAAAATTCTCGGCCTCATCATATAGCTGTATGCTCCTTATGCCTCAGTGAAAACAAATATTGTCATTCATTGCAAAGACATGTGTCTTAGCTGATGACAAGCAGACAGCAGTGAAAGATTCACAGTTCGCCTCACATAGGTTTTCACCAAAAATGTGACAAGATATATCTAGATTTCCATGCATAAATATATATAAAGTACATGGTCTTTCACAATAGTATTTTTGAATAATATTTCCTAATGTATTCAATAAAACACTGCTATAAAAACATATTAGGTATTGAGGGATGTATTGCTTGTTCCCTTATAGTTCAGAAAATAGAGGAATAGCCCAAAGTATTGAATCTTAAAAGCTAAAGTAAAATAATGAATGTGGGACACAATAATTTGAATGCAGAATGAATGGTGATGTCAAGCAAAATGTACCAAACTGTGATTTGCCAAAATCCCTGGCTTATTTGCTGGTAATTTGGCAACCGCATATGTATGAAAGTGCGAACTGATAGAAAAATGCCGGTAAACCAAAGTTTTCAAAGTGCCACATTACAAATCGTTGTCACAACGTTTAGCCATTATAATAATACAAATGATCAGATTATGAAACAGTGGTTTTGCAAATCGCTATTATCTCGCTGTGAAATATGCCAAATTAAAAATGCTGCTACTGAAGAGATTATAAAAAAACACCAGCCATTGCTCTATGCAGGCTTATGATGTTTTTTAAAACAATGTAGATAAAAGATCAACACACTGTTTAAAAATACATTTATTTGAAATAAAAACTCCACTAAGCTTCCCTCTTTTACCTTGTTTTTTCATGTGTGCATCCCTGGCATCATCTTCCTCTGCTATAGATTCCATCGTTGGAAAAAAAAAAATCCATATAAGATGACACTAACTTGCTAAGAGCTCTTGCTGCAAATGTGCACCGTCATATTTATAATGAGGGGGTCTCCCACAATGACTCTACATGACGTCCCATATCTCCAAAAATATATTAATAAAATAAAGAATGTAACTACTAAAATGGCACATGGGCTGCATAACAAAACTGAACAAATACAGCTCAGGGGAAAGAATGGACAGAAGCATGCATCTTTATTATTTTTAAAAATGCATTTAAAAAAATGTCATATACAAAATAGGAACAGATTCTGAGAATTCTTACCACCATCTGATCCAAGCTACAGGAAACGGTAGTATTGGCATTTCAATTGACACTGTCACTTCTTCATAAATCTACACTAGCAACAGTAACATAGTATTGCAAAAAGAACATGTGGCACTATGCACCATACACAAAATGATAGCAGATGTAGTGGATTGGATGTCGGTTGAGGTTGAGAAGCTTCTTATACAGAAAATAAATATTTTTCCTTTCTAGCAAAAGAGAACTTGTAGGAGCTATAATGAAAACATAAAGACAGCAGACCCCCACTCACTGTCAGTAATATCGGTTCCATTTACATAGAAATTATCGTTATGAAATTTTTCTCCAGCTGTGCTTAGTGATACGAGAACATTTTTGCAGGTACCTGGTCAATTTGAACTGCCATGGTTGTGTTTGAAATGCTCAATGCTAAGAGTGGTTCCAGGGGTAGCTGAGTCAAGTGTAGAGTTGAGTGTGTGGTTGTAAAGAGAATTGGTCTGGGGCAAGTTAGGACAAATAAAAGAGAAAAGAGTGTTTTAAATTAGAAAGACAAAGTGGCAAGTTTGAGGATATAAAGATGACATGACTTGATTAGCAAGGATTTGGAAAGAGGGGGACAGAGCAGGAGGCGAGAAGAGGGTGAAGAAAAGGAGGTTGTGATCGGGAAGTGGGAAGAGTGAGTGGTAAAAGATAGAGAAATCACAGAGGTGGGAGAAAAAAAAAGTTGAGGGAGTTACCTTTACATTAGGTGGGAGAGGAGAATAATTGAGAGATGCCAAATGAAGAAGAGATAAGTTTGGACGCAACAACGTCAGTAGGATTATCAATAGCAATGTTGAAGATGCCTAGAATGAGGGAGGGAAGGTGTGCGGATAGGAAGTGGGGAAAGCAGGCAGCAATGTCAAGGAATTGACAGAAAGAACCAGAGAGACAGTACAAAAATGAGACCTGAAGATTGGAACTGAAGAAGATACAACCAGGCTTGATTCATTAAGGAGCGTAAAAGTGTATTCCATAAAATTGCTCCGCGCATGCCCAGAACATGTGCAAAAGAGTGCAGCAGTGTCCTATTCATCTTCATGCGCTAAGGACAGTTATGACAGCTTATGATTATAGGGGCAGAATGGAGTGTGGAAAGGATCGGATGAATATAGTCAATGTAAAGTAAAAGTGTTTCATGGCAGATATGTGAGTTTTAAGCTCAAGTTGTTTGTCAGACATATGGTTTTCTCCTACTCAGGGTCAAGTCTAACTCATGGATGATAGGGATGTTGGTCATCACTATCATCTGTGAATTATACTTGACCGTTTGAAGGTGCAAACCTTATGTCTTAAAAACAGCATACTTCTGCGTGCGCTGGAATTTGAACACAGTATTCCTCAACTAATGGGAGAATTGACAAATCACTTGCAGACCAGCATGCACTCATCTTGTTATACAACACTATGTAAGACCAACGGAGGGAGAAGACTATGGTGCCATTTCGTAAAAAGGATTGTTTATATCATATTATAACATAGCATATTATATTATATCATATAGTTTGCTGAGGAAACAAGGAGTGTAGGTGCATTCTTTAATATTTGCAAGCACTGCCTACTTGTGTGAATGCTTGAAAGTGTCTCTGCTTTTCAAACCATTTTCATAAACTTTAACATAGTAATGTCACACATTACCAATGTTTGTCTGTTTTAAAATGTTATGTGTATGTTGCTTAGTTCCTACATGCTTGCATACGTTTGCATTTCACTTGCATGCTTTACAAGCTTTTAAAAGTCTAGTATGTTATCTATTATGCATGCCTATGTAGCACCATGATTTTTTTTTTTGTTTATAGTTTAATGCAATTGTCATGTTTCATGCATTTCATGGTATGCTTCCCTTTATATATTTTTTTAAATTTTTTACAGAAAGCTGGTGATGAGCATTAATAGATCCATGCTAGTTGTATATCTAATAATTAAGGTACAAGGAGAATACAAAATCTGCAAGGCATTAGCTAATTTTACTTTGTTTGTTTGCCTCCATCTTTCTCCCATATAGCCGGGCATGGACATGGTGGAGCTCCAGAATCTGGAGGATGACAGACGTTGTCCGTTTCAAAATCAGCAACTGATGCATCATTGGCAGCCCATGGAGTGTGTCTTCAGGCCGCGTATCAGCCTCATTGGGTTGTTTGATACTGAGGTGGTCCATCACTATTGGCTACCACTTCATGTCAAAATGGACATCCTGCGCATTGTGCGAGCCTTTGCGCAACATCCAGACAGCAATGCCACTGCTGACCAAACACTTATCTGTATTGCATGTTAGCGCCTCTGGATCTTTCCAGACCATAGTGGTTGTCGCAGTAGTAATGTCCTAAACCACCTTCAGTCGTGTGCTGAAGGTTGTGCTCATCCATCTAGCACTTTATAACGGGTCCCTTGTGCCCATAAAGGGGCAGTTCGCCAACATTGCTGGCTTTCCGAACATTATAGGGGCAGTAGATGGTACACATTTAGACCTGGCCCGTCATGAGGAAATGCTTCTATTTATTTGAATATAAAACATTTCCACTAAACATATTGGTACATTAATTGGCTGCTATCAAAATTGACCCTAGTCTGTCTCTCTGTCTGTGTGTGTGTGTGTGTGTGTGTGTGTGTGTGTGTGTGTGTGTGTGTGTGTATGTTAAGGAATTTAGACTGTGGGGCATGGACTGATGTGAATGAGTTCTCTGTACAGCGCTATAGAATAAGTGACGCTATATAAATAACTGATGATGATGATGATGATAGATCGATGTCCAGGATATAAGTGATACCTCTCTCCAGATTTGATGCCTGGTTGCTAGATACTCCTTTGCTTTCACACAATCAGTCTTGTGACGCAGATTGCAATAGAGTAAAGAGGTGCAAGGCCACATGGTGATGCATGGCTATTAGGTATTATTTTATCTCACATCATTATTTTCAAGTAACTCTTTGTTGTTCCAAAGACATTGGTATACACCAGGGGTCTGCAACCCCTGGGACGCGTGTCAGTATAGCATGTGGACCACTTCTGTCTGGCATGCTGGAGCTTGCTAGAGCTCTGCAGCTGTCTCAATAAGAAAGCCAAAGATGACATAAACAGAGCTGCCAGTGAATTGGAGGGGTAAATAAAGACGCACTGCTACATGCACCAATTTTTATGTCACATAATTAGCTTACTACCGTATTACTCAAGGCACATATTGCCTATATACATTTAAATATGCATTCAACAAATGATGCTTCTTCAGATCAGCTTCTTGTTGAATACATACATGCGTGTGCCTGATTTTTAAAAAACACACATATGTTCATCTAGCATTCCTTGTATAGATAGAATATATTCTGTCACAATCTGCCTCAGGCTTCATTTCAGTATCTCCTCTTTAGATGCTGCACTGCCTTTGTCTGATCCTGCCTACAAGAGGTTAAACCTTCATCATTACTTCTGGATCCTAATCACCTGGCCTTTAATAGACTGCCTTTCCCAGCAATCTGAGCCAGTTCAGCAATTGTTACTGATGCTGGTCTCCCTGTGCAAACACCTGTGATCTGATCTTGACGTGCTTTATCATATTTGACTCTTGCTTGTTATTATGTTTTGCACCTTCTCTTGTGACCCAGACCCTAGTTTTGTTTGACCTTGCTTCTACTTACTCCTCGATATTATTGTGGATCTCTCAGCTTCTAGCCTCTTGTTTGCCTGATTCTCCCTGTACCTGCTTTTCCAAAGTGCATTTTTTCTACAAATACCCTGCATTATCAAGTGATCAGTTCTCTGCAAATTCCCTGCATTTCCAAACTGCTTTTCTTTCTGCAATAATTCTGCACTCATCAAGAGTGCTTATCTCAGCAAGTACTTTCCAGTATTTATTCTGTAGTGGCTGGAGTTTCGCCATTGTCGCCAGTTCCCACAAACAGCTCCAGAGTGTGGCTGCAGCAAATTCCAGTTCCGTACTCTGGCGCAGACTCCAGTCCTAGCAACCTCTACCTGCAGTCACCCCATTGTGCCTGGTCTCCAGCTTCCCAGCAGAACCTGGCTATCCTGATAATCTGTACTTGCAGTCATCTTGTTGAACCTGGTTTCCAGCTTTTCAGCTAATCCTGCTTATTCTGACAAACCTGTACCTGCAGTTAACCTGTTGTGCCAGGTATCCAGTACTCCTGTTCCTCAGCTAACCTGGTAATCTTGGGATCCTATTTCAACCATTTCTATGGACTTGTGTTAGTTGCCTTACAATTTACTGCATCTCATTTTTACCTGTGTGATCTGTGTTTCAAACAAAACTACTTTGCTTCATTCACTTTACTCTCCGTGGTCTTCATTTTGGGAATTCTGACAGGCCCGGGGAGAGAAAAGAGGGGTGGTGACAGGACAAGAGCGGGATTAGAAGGGGAGGGAGAGTAATGATGAGGCAGGACAGATGAGGGTCAAAAAATACAGGAAGATAGAAAAAATTTGTGGAACAGGAGGAGTGAGTGGGAGGTCCAATTAGCTGGGTCGAAGGGGTGGTAGAAGGTAAGGGCGCCCACAGAGCTCGAGCAGCTGGGTCGATTGGTTGGGAGAATGAAGGTACAATCTCAGTGGGTGGAACATACCATTGGCACAGAACAGAGAGAGAAGTGGAAATGGAATTGATGGTGGAGAGAGATGGAAAGAAGTCATAGGACATGGTGGGGAATAGGATGCAAGAGAGACTGGAGGTGAGAGTGGAAAACGGAGAAAGATGGAGTGAAAGCAATGGTAGATTGGTATGTAAAACAATGGTCTGAGACAGGTAACAGTGCAGAGGTAATACTATTTAGTTGCAATCAATTTACCTATCTCTATGGTACAAGTTCATACATGCACTGTTGACAGGGTAAAGAAGGTAGAGGACTAATCAACTGCATGTACGGAGAAGACTTGAGGGAATCTTCCACTGAGCGGCTGATAGATGATTGTCGGTAGGTCACACTGAAAATATCAGGAAAGGTTGACTGGTTAATTAAAAGTGGGGCAGTAGAATGCAGTAGAAGATGTTGAAGGGTGAATTTTTAGGAAAAATTAAGGAAGTGGCTGTAACTGCTGCAAGGATTGGTTACTGGAGGGTTGGTTAGGCAGTTTGCTGGAAGATTGATGTTGGAGAGTCGATTGGAGTTACTGTAGACGCTGGAGGGTTGAATGGCACTGATGAAATGTCCTTTTAAAAAGGCCCAAGTGTAGTCTAATTCTGGACAGCTGAATGAAGTTGCTGGAGGCAGATGGAGTTGATGGTGGGTTGACTGCAGGTGGACTGGATGAGTGGGAGGCACTGGAGAATTGTTCCTTTGAGTGCAGCCACAAATGGCACCGTAATGAGGCGTGTGTCCACCATCCACCATTATTATTCTTATGATCGTCCTGTGATGGAGGTCTGCAGTTGCAGGGGAGAGCCCTTTCCTCATTGCTGACAATCTGGGTAAGTTGGAGCACTGAGGAATCATTCCACTGCCAGGACAGTACTGTGCCACAAACCCAGATGAGTTGTGAGTAGCAACAAATGACATGTTATACATAGGAAAAATGAATATATGTGGCTAGCTAATGAACATATAGAGAAAGATACAGTGGGAAACTTGGTATAGGGAATGTGTTTGTTATTGTGAATGCAACAGCGGGGGAAAATAAAAATAAACCAAAGAATTAAATCCAATAGACTATCAGTGTAGGTACTGTGGAGTTGTTCTACATGTAGGGTCTGATTTATCATGGGATGCCTACTGAGCCTGATTCATTAATAGAACTGTTTTGTCATTAATGCCTATATTATTAACAGGTGACATTAATTGAATTTTTTTTTTCTGTGTGTTCTTTTGCTAATATATATTCCAAATAGGTATTGGACGTGTCCTGCAGTGTCTTGTGTAGTAGAGCAGAGCAGATCTACATTCAAATTCACCAGTGCATGTATCTTCAAGTCCTTTCCATGTTGAATTTGGACGTGCACAGACCTAAATTACGTGCGTTCTGAAACAAACACACATTTGCTCTCAGTCGGCCTGATTCATTAAGGAAGGTAAGGACAGATTTATAGTTGGGATAGGGCATGTCCTAGATCAACTTTAAATTTCAGTGTAAAAAAAGGCTATCAGCTATTTGTGTGCTACATGAAAAAAACAGCCAGTATTTATCTTATGTGCAAAATAATAAACTAATTTGCACCCCTCGCATTGTAACAATTCGTGGTCAGAATTCCGGAATAGGAAATACTGACACTTCCATTGTACCGACAGGTTCCCAATGTCACTAGTGTGATTTTCACCTTTAACAATGTCGCTAATCAGAATGCCGACATTAATAGATTAATGGAGACGGGTCTGGTGGCTATACCATGGTCTTCTGCTTTGTGGTGAGGGGCTGAGTAGCCTTTTGTTCCTAAATGCTTCCACTTTCTAAATATCACTTACAGTTGACCATGGAATATCCAGCAGGGATGAATTTTCACAGACATTCTTTTTGCAAAGGTAGCATCCTATTACAGTACCACGCTTGAAATCACTGACCTCTTCAGAACGACCCAAAAATGTTTGCAAATGGAGACTGCATGGCTAGGTGCTTGATCCTATACACCTCTTGGAATGGGTCTGATTGAAACACCTCAATTCAACAATTAATAGGCGTGGACAAATACTTTTGACCATAATATATATATATATATATATATATATATATATATATATATATATACAGTATATGTGTATAACAACAACAAATGTTTGGCTGATTACTAGCAACCTGTTTGATTCCTAGAAATCTGTTTGAAATTACATCGGGTTTCACTGGTTCAAGGGTGGTATCCCGATTTGTATTTGTGATTCTAAATTTGTGGCTCATGATCACTATTTGTAATGAAGTTTGAATTTAGCTGTTTGTGTTCAAGATTTGCTTGTTAAAATGTGTCAATTTTAGAGCCAATTCACCCATGAGCGTATTGGCTCAGTCATGTACTATCCAGCTCACCTATTGTGGAACCAGTTTAAACATGATCAAACCTGGGCACCTTGCTTGAATTTACAATGTTTATTTTTGTAAACCATCCAAAGTTTGAGAATTTCATCTGAATTTTCGGAGTTTAGATTAGATTCAATGAACTTGTTGGAGAAATAGTTTTGAATAATTGTAAAGAACTCCATTTAGTAACTATAGGAAGAGGCACTTGATTTTCATGTCTGAGTGAATTTCATGATGACCGAGTAGAAAAATAATTTGTCTTTATTTAAAAAAAAAGAAAAAATATTTTTATGAACTTTCTGGTTAATGGAATTACGGGAGAAAAGGTCCCACATTGTTGCCTAAGTAGTTCATCATTTAAAAACATATATTGTTTTGGTATGTGTAGTTGTGCCTATTCCATTTTAATGGAACAATGATTGTATCTTTATAGTTAACACCAGCATATAAAAAATGAAAATGTAATAATACGCAGCAAGCCACAAACCACAAACTTTGACATAAAGCAAAGTAGCAATACATCAGTCTCATATTTTCACTCTCTTTTCTTGGTCATCCCAAATAAATAACCGTGGCAGGTAATTTCATGAAGTTTGGATCTAAAAAAATATTTTTAAAAATGAATAAGAAACTTTTGGAGTCCATCAGTGTAGTGAAATAATATTTATTATTGAAAATGTATAATGCTGCATATGCTTATATTACCCTAATTGTTCTCATTATTTATCTTTCATGCATAATACCGCTATTTAATATGTCCTTTAATGTTATTTTATGTTATTATATTATACAAAAATTATATTTCATCTGGTCTATTTGAGAGGAAATGAATTAATACAAAAAATGTGTTTACAACTCCAGTGTAACTAGCTTAAATCTACAGAGATTGCATTTTTGCATTACCTCTTGAAGTCAGTAACACAGAGCATTTGTTCTTAATCATGATGGCTGTTGCAAATGAACTGGAAATATTCTGGGATTTTTGACAGTCCCAGAGGCTCTTTTTAAGTCCCAACACAATTATTTTGAAAAGTGATGTTTGTTGTGTCTTTCTAGGTTTTTGTGTCAGCTTGTAGCCTTTGTGGTCTTACAGGCTCTCAAATCTATGCTAGAGGAAGAAAAGATTCTGGCTCTCTAGAGAGCTCAGCTTCTGCACCCATAGCAACCATGTTTGAAAAGCAGCAGCCTCCAGTATATCCGTCAGCATATTTGACACCTTAACCAAACATAACTTAACTAATGATGGATGAATAGACAGGCAGGTGTCAACTTTATGTTACTTCGCTAGATCAGAGAGCCCAAGAAACTGTCGAAAGCCAAAGATAATACTAAAAATTATTAATTAATTTAAACAAAATATATGCAGCTCTGGTATTGCTACCAGCTATGAAAAAAGTGGCTCATGAGCAGAAATGATTATTTTCTATATGTACAACTATTTACAATTCCACACAATTTGAAAGCCTAAGCTACTTATTTTGTCTTCATATATAGTGATAAAACTGAAACAACTTTACTCCTTCATGTCTATCAACAGAAAGTATAATAATTTGCAATTATTAGCTTGTATATATAACTTTTATTTGTAAAAATATGCAGACATGTATTTTCACCAAACTACCTTATATTTACATTAATTTATGTTCGTTGTGTTGTCTTTTTTTTTTTTTTATAGCAAATGTACATAAGAAATAATTTCTGATACTGTTTTTGATTATCTTTATATCTATATCACTAATTTAATCACTGAAATTGAGACACTTGCTCAAAATTACAAAAGACCCCGCAAACTGTATCTATTAATAGTACAAACCAAAAGAAAGGTAAAAAGTTCTGCCTTTAAATTACCGTTAACGTTATACACCTCTGCCATCATAACACACAGATATTTGGTTTCATATTATCAAAAAATATATGCTGCTAATTGGTTATTATAGGTTTTTGAACATCTTCATTTTCTTAGCAAATAACTCTGACTGCAACCATATATTATTAATTTAAAAAAAAAAAACAATTTCCCCAATATTCATTCACTCTCACAATACCATTCAATATTCTGCTCAATTACAACAACTGCGGGTCCCGGTCCGCTAGCATGCTAGCCATATTCTTGGCATTACAAGTACTTTTTCATAATACCGGAAGAGTCGCACTCAGCGTCCAGGTGATTGTCGTGCATATGCGCCACCCTTTTATTTAGAGATGCTCACTGACCCCCCTGTTTTGGTTTTGGTTTTGGATCTGGATTACCGTTGTGTTTTGGTTTTGGTTTTGGTTTTGCCAAACCGCCCTTGCGTGTTTTGGTTTTGGTTTTGTTTGGTTTTGTTTTCCTATTTTTTAAAGATACCATTTTTTTGGTCTAATATAACCTAATTTAGTGCTCCACCAGTTTCTTGGATAAGTGAGGTAATTCTAAAGCTAATAAATTATGAAAAAACAGTTTAATCCCTGGTAGGCCGCCCTTAATTCTAACACTTGCCTGCAAACTATACAGACAAACCTGGTTGTCTTCCCCCTCCATCTTTGATTATTGGCAATGTAGCCATCGTCTTTGGGTGTATATTACACCCTCCACTTGTAGTTGAATAGAAAAAAAGCAGCCTGCATAGACTGTAGGATTAGAAAGTAAAAATAAATGGACCAAGGTAGTTTGGTGGCTATCTATGCCCCCACCCCCCCCCACCCTCCACTTGTAGTTGAATAGAAAAAAAGCGGCCTGCATAGACTGTAGAATTAGAAAGTAAAAATAAATGGACCAAGGTAGTTTGGTGGCTATCTATGCCCCCCCCTGCCCTCCACTTGTAGTTGAATAGAAAAAAAGCACATTGCATAGACTGTAGAATTAGAATGTAAAAATAAATGGACCAAGGTAGTTTGGTGGCTATCTATGCCGCCCCTGCCCTCCACTTGTAGTTGAATAGAAAAAAAGCAGCCTGCATAGACTGTAGAATTAGAATGTAAAAATAAATGGACCAAGGTATTTTGGTATCTGTCTGCATCAGACCCCCTCTCCACTAGGAGTAAAATAGAAAACTATTCAGCTGTTATAGAGTCTAGAATATAAATAGAAATTGAGAAAGGCAATTTGGTATCTGTCTGCATCATAATCATCAACATCATCATTAGTGCCCTCGTCGCCTACACAAATCTCCCCCTCATCCTCTTCTATTTCCAAAGTGGCATCCTCAATTTGTGTATCACTGGCTACACGCATACATCAGCAGAACTGCTGAAAGGGTCCCTCTTTATGGGTACACTAACAGAATGCTCACGATTAGACATCTCACTGTTGGATGGACTCTCCACAGGGATTGGTGTCATTTGTGATTCAGAGCAAACATTATCCTCTAATGCCTTACTGTTATCTTGCAGCTCGGCTTTGACACATAACAGTAGTTGTGCACCACTTGTAGGCTCGGTAACATTTTTTGATCTGCCACTAATAGACAAGGTGAAGGCCTCATTCTCTCTTTGCCACTGCGTTCGTAGAATGGCATGTTGGCAATTTTTTTTTTATCGGCACTTAACTTTTCCTCAGTTACACTTTTTTTTTGCTTCAACACGGTAAAAAATTTTTTGGTGTGTGTTTCTTTTTGACTGATTTCAAAAGACTGTGTAGTTTGACATCTCCTTTCCCAGATGACGTACTGGGAACACTACCATCAGGACTGGTGACAGAACCTGGTTGCTGATTCTGCTCATATGTGGACTGCTTTCAATCCATTATGAGCCCAAAGCACTTTTAGTGCTACAAATTGTTTTAGATAGTGCTGACAAATATGACTTTTGACAGCCAGAAAAATTAATGCAAAAGAATGGGGGACACCCCAAAAGCACTTGGAGTGCTAAATATTATTTTTTTAGACTGCTGACAAACAGGACTTTTGGCAGACAGAAATATTAATGCAAAAGAATGGGGGACATTCTGCTGACAAACAGGACTTTTGACAGCCAGAAATATTAATGCAAAAGAATGGGGGACACCCCAAAAGCAAATGGGAGTGCTAAATATATTATTTTGACACTGCTGCAAAATAGGACTTTTTTGACAGCCAGATAAATTTCTGCAAAAGAATGGGGTACACCCCAAATGAAAATGGGAGTGCTAAATATATTATTTTGACACTGCTGCAAAATAGGACTTTTTTGACAGCCAGATAAATTTCTGCAAAAGAATGGGGTACACCCCAAAAGAAAATGGGAGTGCTAAATATATTATTTTGACACTGCTGCAAAATAGGACTTTTTTGACAGCCAGATAAATTTCTGAAAAAGAATGGGGGACACCCCAAAAACAAATGGGAGTGCTAAATATATATTTTTTGGCACTGCTGCAAAATAGGAATTTTTGGACAGCCAGATAAATTTCTGCAGAAGAATGGGGGACACCCCAAAAGCACTTGGAGTGCCAGAAACTGAACAAAAACACTCCTCTCTTCTCCTCTTACTGCTGTAACAACTGATTACAATGGTATTGAATACAATCAATCACTGTCTCTGCGCTGATATAGCCAGTGTGACCTAACCCTGCTTTCTCCCTCTGTCAAATGGCGAAGGATTGCTGTGGATGCTGGTATTTATGCTTTTCAAATCTCGCGACAACCAAACTCAGAAAAATGAATACGTCACGATGACGTTTTGCCTCGATTTCAAATCCGAATGGGCGGGAGAGTAATGAGCGTGCTCGGCTCGGTACTAGGATACCCTATATTCGGTAGGATTCAGATCTCGGGGAACCAAGCCCGCCCATCTCTACTTCTATTACACCTCACAGCGGGACTGACGAAAGCATCTACCCGGATCAGGCCGAGTAATTGTATTCCCGATTTGCATGAGAAGGACACCCCTAGCTGACGGAACTACGAGTCTACACAATTGTGAGTTTTCTAATGAACTTTAATGGTTCTCCAAACACATAAACTGGACACGTTTGGAATTCAGATAGACTTGCCATTGCTTTTCTACCATCATTCACAGTATTGAAGCCATTAGAACCATAATTGCTCTTGGACATATCTGCAACTAATATAAGATATACTTGGTTGCAGCTGAATGTACATTTGCTCCTTGTTATATCTGCAACCAATACAGGACTTACCTTCTTGCAGCTGAATATTATACACCTTGCATGTTTCAATATTTTTCCTCATCATTGTTTTTATTGTTCTGGCCAGAACCTGTTAATGGCATATTATGTAATAAAATGTAAAAATTTGTTATTTAACCTTTCAAAGCTTTATGTACATATTGCCCTGTGCCCAGGTACCTAACCCAATACTGCAACCATATCCTTATTCTGCAATTACCAATAAATAGCCTATAGCTCTCTCTAGTAGAATCAGTGATTAAAAATCAGCTACAAACACTGAGTACAATATACAACATGAAATATGCAAAATGTGAGGAAGACAATTAGCAGGAATTTAGAACTATTACTATGATCATGTTACAGCTAGGAAAAGTTTCATTCATTTAAACCATTTATATTTTGCAACACCTGAGGCAACAGCGAACAACTTGCTCCTAACTGATGACCCACCTAAGTTTTACATGATATGATATGATATTAGATATGAGTGAAATGTGTAAAACTGTTTAGTGAGATGTTCGCCTCTTTACTAATTTGGGCATGGAAATTTAGGTGTTCTGCACAGAATTCCCTCATCATATTTATTCCACTAATTATTCCCATTCTTCACCCCACCACATCTCAGAACAAAATGAATTGATCTTTGTTGTCCCAGGTGCACTTTATACTACAAATTCAGCTAAATATGAGGTCTTAAATATAGTATAATGGTAAAACAAAATCTGAACTCAAAGGTTGTATCATGTAATTTTGCATCTCTGCAAAATGGCCAGCTCCACTCCAACATCCGAGTTGTGTAAAATTTTGCCACAACTTAGCTTTACTCTAGACACAATGCACATATTGCTACCATAGCAATATGCATCCAGTGCACAGTGGAATTTAAAGTGCAATACAGTGACATTCTGTAATAAACATATTATTCCAAGCAGTACATTGTTATTTTAAGGAAACCAATAAATACATTTTGATGCTAATTAAAAGGACTGCATTTTTTTAAAATACAGTATAATTAGATTCCAATTGAAATTATAATTGCCAATATCCTATAGCTCATACACAAATATGTCAAGGAAGATCATGTTACAGAAAATAATAAGTGATTTAAAAACAAGTTGTTTTGTAATCATCACTTTCCTTTGTTAATTTATATATTATTTCCTTTTGCTTGTTATATGTATTTTATAATCACACTTTAGTATTTCTTCATAATTTTAAATGATAGAATCTACAGTTTTCCAATGACTATTATTAGTTTTATTCATGGTATTATCAATTATAAGGTACAATTGCCTAAAACATAGTTGTTGTTTCAGCGAAGACACCTTAATCTTTTTATTATTACATAATTCCCAGGTTAGCAATGAATTTTACCAACTGAATAAAGAAAAACATGTAGTACATGAGAAATGCTGTATTTTTACTTTTTCCTCTCTACTAATATGGGTGAAGGGTTGGTTGTAGAATAGGCAGAGTGAGGGTAAACAGGGAGTGATAATGATAATCATTTTCTAATATATATTGGGATGTAGTCAAAATGGCAGCATTTACTGTCGATGCTGTCGAATGATGACCTTTTAACTGTGTTGACTTTCTGATCTACTATCAGAAAGTCAACACAGTTAAAAGGTCATTATTGTGACTGCTCGATAATGCCACCGCCACCACCGGCACTACCACTGGCAATACAGTACAGTATATTACTAGTACCAACACTCTTTGCCAGCCGGGCTGGTGGCACTATAGCAAGGGAACCCAAAATTTCAAACAAAAAAACCAAATACAAGCAGGGAATTCTTGCTTATCCAAGAAATACACCAAAATACATTCAAGCAGATGTATTTGAGTTTTTTGTTTTGAAAATCAGGAAGTCTCTGGATGTGTTTTGTTTCATTTCTTGGACAAGCAGAGATAACTAGATGTATTACAGAGGACGACCCTGGATGTAGGTGAGTACTACAGATGGTAATCTTAGTTATTTCAAATAAAGTCATGTTTACAAGGGGTGTGTGTTTTATTTACATTTTTTTCTTGGTGCACTACAGGTTCAAGTGGGTCCTGTGGTTCCCCAAGTATTTTTGGATTTTGTAATGGCTGTAATGTGAGACAACATGGAGGGTCTTTCTTGCTGGTACATGTGTGAGATTACATCATTTGATCTGAAGTAATGCAGTTTGGGCAGTTTGCTGAATGAATATATATATATATATATATATATATATAGAGAGTTTAGAATGTGTGTCTTCAGTTTAAAGAGGGCTAGAATGTGAAACTGTAATTTCTGGAGTTTATATGGTATTTTGAATGGATTGAATGGAAGGTAGTTTGTATTGTGAAACTTTGGAAGTAATACAGTTTAGTGCTGGAGAAATTGAGTTATATGGCAGTAATGTGATAGACAGTGGGTTTAATAGGGACTGTGTTTATGCAGACATAAAGAAGAATCACTCCATACCTTCAATATGGCTGCCATTGTAAGTGATTACCATGATTGGAAAAAAAAGCTTGTGTGTGAGATAAATAAAATCTTTGTTGTAATGGTCAAAGTTTTCATTTGAGATGAGGTGGATGTGGACAGCGTGTAATGGCTGCTGCAATGCATTATGGAGTTTACACTACTCATTTTGAAGTTTGACTAAGAGAAGTGATATATTTATAGTGTGAGAGTATATACTTTTTGGTTCAGGTATAATGAATGTGAGTAGTATGTGAGTAGTAAACAGTATTCAAGGCTACTATTGTACTGAAATGTATTTGGAAGACTAGAATGTTTGTTTTGTTAACTGCTTAAAATGAAGGACAACCTGAAGGTATCTCCCCCCACTCCCGCAGTGTCCCCCTCCCTTACAAATACAATACAAGAGCACATCAAACACCCCTCAAAATAGGCTCTGTTTCATACTACATCCTTCCAATACAAAATACAAACTTATAAACATACCCTTACTGCAACAGCTGACAAACAGACACATTAACCTATATGTTTAGAAAACAGCAAATAAAAGTAATGCATTGTAAGAACATCTATGTTAAGCACCTATGCTAATAAAGAAAAAGAAACCTGCTGCATTTCTATAATATACTCTATTTACTGAAATCATTTTATAATATATGAGTGTTACAATTTGAGTGTTAAAATTACAGTTAGGATTTTAATAAGAATACATATTATCTTAAATGAGACTTTGTGGAAAATCTTTCTTGATATGATTATCATTATTTCCTGTATTATATTGTGTGTATCTGAGTAAATTGAGTAGATATTAAACTAGACCTCGATTTTAACTGGAAACTACTTTTTGTGAGTGGCAATCAATAAGACTGGATATTAAATGGTCATTAGCATATTTAGCTCATCAATGGACCCTCAGTGCTAACAGAGAGCAACAGTAGACTCTCAGAAATAGTACCCTTTTACAGATAGAGTTAGTACAGTGTTTCTAGTAGACCAATCCACTTGTAAAGCTCTATCAATTCCAAATGCGAAGAAAACTAACAAAACAAGTTGGAGATGTTTTCAAAACACCTGGACAGTGACTGTAGAATAACCACTCCCTGATATTAAGGCCCTGTACTTGAAGTTTCTGTACAACATAGGAATGCTGTTAACAGACTGAGTGCCTTCTCCACAGAACTAGAGGATGGTGAATGTTAACATAGGCCCTTCCCCATAAATGCACTGTCCATATAGTAGGTTACACAAAGTTTGGCAGAACCAGAGGGAGATTTGCCAAATACAGAGTGGACTTCTGCAAGTTACGGAATTATCTACAAGGCAAGGTAACAGGAAATACAAATCAGGAAATACAAATCAGGACAGAAGGCATCTAATTCTTGATGTACAATTTTACTTTAGGAAGTTTAGTGCATACCACCATTTGACAATCACAGCTAGTGGGGATATGCATCTTTGTAGCTGCTCTCTTCAAAGAAAGCTTTTAATTCTAATGTTTGAGGTCCACCTCACTCTTATGTGTGTCCTGACAAATGATGGCAAAAAATGTGTTTTATGTATATTGTACATGTGTGTAGTATATTGTCTTGATTTTCTTTAACCTTGCTGTTAGGCTATTGGGATTGCCTCTTTAAATTTAATGGGCATTAGTCATCGACTGTGAATGCTGACATTGCTACCACTTCAGCTCTTAAGCATGAATCATTGCACACCTGTCTCATGACCTGATTGGACCTTTGGGGGAGAGTCAATTTGGCACGAAGTGTCTTCGTAATGTCTGTGGAGACACCCTGAACCAATGTTATGTCAGGACTGTCCGCTCATTTTTTCTCGCACCTCATAGATGTGCTTAGGAAAATGAACAAAGATTCTTACCGTAATTGCTGGCAATATGCACAGCCAGACACAACAATGATGTCTGGGCTCCACTTCGCCGACAATTGAATCTCATCCTCAGAGTATAAAACACTGTCCTGTTCTTTGTTTCTCTGTCAGTGGTATAGTTTACTCTGGACTCCTGCACATTCCCCTCTCTGGAATTCTTCAGTTTCTCAATTTCTGCTTCAGCTCTAAAACCTTGGCAACCAGCATACAAAGACTTCAGACTCTATACCTTGTCAAATAGCATTCAAAGACATTAGACTCTGCACCTGGCAGTCAGAATTAATACTCCAACTCAGCATTCTGGTATCCAGCTTACTGTGAATTCTCTTTGTGAGTACAGCAGCTTGAACATAGAACTCCTATATTGTATATTGAACATTTGTCTACTGTCTAGGAAGGAAATATTTCTATATTACTCTGTCAGCTGATACTGTACTGAGGGATCTTGGGCTCACCTCAGTTACGTTTGGAGTTTTGCTGCCTTCATATTATCAGAAATATTGAATATTCTCCAATACCAAGATTGCATTTTGTTAGTACTGCATCTGTAAGAGAACTGTTCTCTTTCAAATTGATCTTTATTTCACTTCAGGTGTCAGAGACGGCTATTACTAGAAACTTTGTTTTGTGCTTTTTAATCTGTAGCAAACAATGTTTTAAGTGCTGTGTTTATGATCATTGGTTACACTGGATGTTTTCAACATATTCAAATAAAGTCATAGTTGTATAAACTTTTTTACAACCTCTAGCATTGAATTGCTGAACATTACCACTGACCCAAACTAACAAATAGAGGCTCAAGATGGAGAATCCACCTACTACACCCAAGATTGCCCAAGTATTAGCAGGAATTGCGGCAGATGGTCCAGACTTTGGCAACCCGCTAGTCTAACCAGTAAGAGTGCACTAACACTGTGTTATCTCTGCAAACTGCTCATATTGAACCCAAGATGCACTCGCCAGACAGGTATTCAGGGGAGAGAAACATCTTTAGTAACCTTTTGAATAGTTGCAAACTATAATTTCATACATGACCTTTGTGTTCTGGCACTTAATCCCAACAAGTGGGACTCATAATATCCTTCTACAAGGTGATCCTGAATCTTGAGCTTTTTATTTAACTGCTGAAGATTGTATATAACAGTTGGTTAATTCTTTTTTATCTCTGGTGTTTCTTCATAACAATCCTGGCAAGAAAGGGTCTGCTGAAATCTCACTTCATTCTTTAAAAAAAAAGGGAATCAAAAAGCTGAGACTTCCGAAAATGGGCAGTAGAAACCATATGGAATGGTTCAGCCCTCTGTAGGCAGTTTAGGCTGGTACTGTATGATACCATTTAAGACAGCCTCTTACAATATCCTCCTGCAGAGACTCTGAATCTATTGATGAATTTGTCTACTAAAATAGATTTACCAATTCAAAGAAAGGCATCCAAAAAAGAAGCAGCATATTTCTCCTGGCTACCCATCCTTTTCTCCAGCTTTGATTTGTCCAAACCCATGCAGCTTGGTCTTTCTACTGAGGAGTAGAGCAGATGTAGAAAGGTGAACTTAAGTTTATTCTGTGGATTGTATAGACTCTATTTTACTTCTTGCCCTAAGAAGGCTAAGAGATCAGGAAACTACCAGACATAAGGAAGTAGAGAGTTGTTCCATTAGGTGCAAAATCCGAAGTTAGTCAAAAGTTCTTGAAACTCCCCGCTTGCTTAAGATATCATTTAATTTCAATAAAAACTTTTGCTTTCATTGATAGTGAAGCAGCAGGTCATTTTCTGGTTCTACTCCCCCTGATTCAGTATTTTACTCCTGTTACTGTCACCATTGGTTTGTTTCACCTAGAACACATTGCATTCTTGCTCACAACTTCTCCTGGCTTTCCATTAATTCTTGGATTTCCATGGCTGACTCAACATAAATCTGATTTCAATTAGATGACTAGGGAAACCACTCGTTGTCATCAGTCATGTCTATGTATTTCTCTCCCTTATTCAAAATTGGAGACATCAGATTCAGTTCAGCTTCCATTACCTAATTTTTTCAGATATTTTTGTTAAAAGATCTTCTGATCCCTTACCTATTTATAGTTCCTATGATTATGCCATTGTTCTAGTGGTTCCTCTTCCCAAGGGTCAGTTATTTTCCTTATCTGGCTCTAAGTCCAAATCAATGGATGACCATATGAAAGAAAGTCTTTGAAAAGGATTTATCTTTTTTTGTGTCCAAAGAGGACAGACCAATCAAGAGGAGTTATCATTTTCTCCAAAATATACCTGCGAGGAGCTTAAAATTGAATAAGGATCTGAAAATGTGGCAAGTAGAAAACAGCCATCAACACTCATACAGGACACTATGAGTACTTTGTTATACATTTTGTAATACTACTTCGGTCTTTCAAGATCTCACAAATGACACTCTCAGAGATTTCTTGGGATGTTTTTTTTGTGGTTTACTTGGACTATATTCTTCTTTACTCTTCTAACCTTTCAGAACATCGGTCTCATTTCTGTTGAGTTCTAGAATGTTTTAGATTCAGTCACCTTTTGCCAAAGTGAAAAGTGTGAGTTGGAAGCTTCTTTTGGATTATGTTACTTCATCAGCTGGCTTTTCCATGGATCTTAAGGAGATTCAAGCCATTTTAGAATTGGCCCTTCCAATGAACTTAAAAGCAATGCAACACTTCCTGGGATTTGCCAATTAATATAGAAGTTTCATTCCATCTTTCCCCTCAATTGTGGCTCCTATTACTCCATTAAACAGAAAGGGTGCAGGTCCAACCTCCTGGTCTTCTCATGCTCTGCTTGCCTATGCAGTTATACATGTATGAAACTCTTTTTTTTTTTTCTGCAGTGTTTTTGTTGGTGCGGCAATTACAAACTTATACAAGAAGAAAGCTGATAAACAAGGAAGTGGACATAGCAAGATGACGTTGTTATAGACTCACTTGGTTGTCATCAAAATGAAAGCACCAATGGATAAGTCAGATACCTGACCTGACCTACCAATGATTGAGTAAATTTTTATGACGTGTAAGTCATAAAACTAACACCTACATGGCATAACAGTTACTACAAGTTCTATATTTCTGGTAGTAAAAAGAGGAGATGAGATTGGAAAGAGAGCTCCAGCATGTGAACATGAAATTGATGAACCATGTGTTAGATGCTGGAAAAGAGAGAAAGATGACACAGAAAAGATGCAGAGATCTAAACGTGCTAGACAAAGTGGATTAGTGGCCTCACCACAATTAGAAATCAATCTTGAGAAATTGGTAAAGGACCGACAGGACAGAGGTCTGTCTTTGTACAGAGTAAATATACATTTGCAAGCAAAATCTATGGCTCAACAGAGGAAACTTTCAAAGGTGGTTTGAACTGGTACTACTGTTTTATGAGAAGGAAAAACTTTTCCTTTCATATGAGAAGAACTGTAGGTCAAAAATTACCCTTAAACTGGAAGGAAAAAAGGTAAAGTTTTTAAATTATGTTGTCAACATCATGAAGCAGAACACATTGTTGTAATTTCACATTGCTAACAGAACGAGGTTCCACTTTCTATTGACTGTCGACCGAACATGATTGTTAGCCAAAAATTTAAAAATTAGTCTCAATAAACACCATGGGAAATGAAAAGGCTTTCACATGTGTGCTTGCTTGTGCCTCGAATGATGGCACATTAAATCCAATGCTCATATTCAAACCTTAAGCTCTTCCAAAAGGTTATTCCCCAAAAGATATAGTAACATGGGCAATTGAAAAATAGGGTATGTGTGTAACTATTATGCTTGATTGGCTACATGAAATCAGATTCAAAAGAAAAAGTGCTTTGTTTCACCCCCAATGACTTTTAATCCTTGACTCAATATGCTCTTATTTACTGCCATCTGTGAAAAATTAGTTTGAGAATGTTTGTGTAGTGGATTAACAAAATAATTCAACTGTTAGAGCTTGCTGTCTACAAAGCACTCAAAAGTCAAGTACGGAAACAATGGATGGGAAGAGAGGATGAGAAATGGATCTCATACATTTGCAAATGCAGGTTAAATGCGGATAAAGTGACTGGTTGGGTTTCTGAATCATGGAAGTCTGTTATACTTTTTGCAAATATTGCTGGAAACAGAATGGCAGAAAATATTAAGTCCCAAACACAATCATTGTTAGAAAATGACAAATCGGACAGTGAAGAAAATTTAGATGAGGATCTGTTAAATTTATTTAACTTGGACAGTAATGATTCTGACTTTGATGGTTTTTGGTTACAGGTAGTAGTACTTAATGCAATATGTTTTTCAAATGCAAAGTGTGGAAATTTGGTAATTTGAGAATCATTCCAACAAATAGCAGTGAATATGTTAATTATTTCTTTCTGAGTTCTTTGTGTAATGGAGGGAACATTGTTATGAACAGCAGTGTATTTATGTATTTTTCAGAATATACGGCACACAGATGTTTAGTGTTCTGTTTCATGTTTATATTCACTATACCGTAAATGAATATTGCTGAGTTGTACAAATTTAGTTCAATAACTGCACTCATTCCAGCAAATTGCAGGGAATTATTCAACTGTACTCTTTTCAACAAATAGCAGTGAATACGTTAAAATATGTTTTGTGTCTATTTTCATGTTTATCGTCAATAAAAAGTTTAATTTGTGGTGAAACAGCAAAGGGGTGCAACATTTCTATTGGCGTTTTTTTGGGGGGTCCTTGACTACAGAGTTTACGTTCAGGGCCGCCGAGAGGGGGGGGGGAGCGGGTACAGTTTACCCGGGCCCGGCCATGCCAGGGGGCCCGGGCCGGGCCCCCGCTGCTAATTATTTTTATTTTTTTTAATTTTTCTGTCTTGCGCTTTTTTTTTAAACTTTTTTTTTTTTTTTTTTTCCCGCGGGGGGGGGGGAAGGGGGGAGGGGGGGAGGGGGGGGTCTTGGGTTTCTTGGGAGCTGGGAGGAAGAATAAATTTTAAAAAAATAAATAAATAAATACTCACGTGATCGCGCGGCGCCGTGTCCCTCCTCTCCTCCATTCACACTGACTGCCGGGCGTGACGTCATCAAGTCACGCCTGTCAGTCAGTGAGGAGCGCCGCAGCCAGCAGGAAGAAAGAAGACAGAAGAGGAGACAGAAGAGCAGAAAAGAAAAGAAAGAAGTTGACAAAAGGTAAGTAAAGAAACGGAGAGGCAAGGGGAGGAAAACAGAGAGGGACAGTACTATAAAGAAAGGGGACAGAGAAACAGAGGAGGAAAAAAAGGAGAGAGCCACAGAGGAATAAAAAAAAATTGGGGAAAGAGGAACAGAGGAGGGGAAAAAAAGTGGGAGAGAGGAACAGAGGAGGGAAAAAAAGGAGAGAGCCACAGGGGAATAAAAAAAAAAGTGGGAGAGAGGAACAGAGGAGGAAAAAAAGGAGAGAGTCATAGAGGAATAAAAAAAAATTGGGGAAAGAGGAACAGAGGAGGGGAAAAAAAGTGGGAGAGAGGAACAGAGGAGGGAAAAAAAGGAGAGAGCCACAGGGGAATAAAAAAAAAAGTGGGAGAGAGGAACAGAGGAGGAAAAAAAGGAGAGAGCCACAGAGGAATAAAAAAAAATTGGGGAAAGAGGAACAGAGGAGGGGAAAAAAAGTGGGAGAGAGGAACAGAGGAGGGAAAAAAAGGAGAGAGCCACAGGGGAATAAAAAAAAAAGTGGGAGAGAGGAACAGAGGAGGAAAAAAAGTGGGAGAGAGGCACAAAGTAAAAAAGAAGGGGGAAAAGCAGCATGGAGGTCGCAGTGTGAGCATAAGGGGGTACAGTGTAGTTGTGATGAAGGGGCACAGTATTGTGTGTGTAATGGCACAGGGGGCTTGTTGCAATGTAGTGTGTGTGAGGTAGGTGGCAGCTAATTAATGGGCGCTATTTTGTTTGTAGGGTGATGGTGAGGCAATTTAATAGTAGGGACTATTAATTTAAGATGGGGTGGTTTGGGGGCTATTGAATCTTGGGGTGAGTTTAGGGAGAATGAGGTCTATTTATTAAATGTGACTATGAATTATTTAATGGCAGTGATGGTTGCGGGAAATAGGTATTGCTGGGGCTGTTTGCAGGAAGGGATATAGGTTTATTTATTAAATGTGAATAGTATTATTTTAATGTTGGGGCTGGAGGAAGGCCTAATTATTAATCGTGGGTGCTATTGATTTAACGCTGGGGCTGGCTGTAATTTTCTAAATGTAGCCATTTTTTTTTCAAAATAGGTCCTTCAACATTTCTGGATCCGGACAAGCCACAACTAAAGAAAGCAGCAGCCACAGGTGGAGAAAGTGAGAAGAACAGGTAGGAGAGAGCAGCACAGTGTGTGAAATGTTGTGATTCTAGTAGGGACAATACCAATTTTTGGTGAATGTTGTGTCCAATGTAAGGTGTAGGCCAAGACTGAACTGTTTGTGTACACACTGCATTGTTTGTATACTACCCTGTGGTGGTAGATGTCCTGAAAGTCAGGAGTGCTTGAACATATGTGACGCTCCGGCGAATTGAGAGCCTAGTGGTTTTTATGTTAGCCACGCCCCAATGGCACATTTGCCACGCCCCCAAATGCATGACCACACCTCCCAAAAATTTTGCACTGCCGTTTGGCTAGCCACGCCCCTGAATATATGACCACATATATAATTTTATTTGCGCCGCCATAAGGCGGCGCAAAAAAAATTTGGGGCTTACTTCACTATGAGGGGGGCCCCATGAATTTGTTGTACCCGGGCCCTGAATTCTTCTTGGCAGCCCTGGTTACGTTAATGCTGCGCTTCCACACAAAAATATGGTACCTACAGCAAAGATGTTGGCCTCTCTGATTCGCATATTCTAAATCTACACAGAATTCCTGAGAGCATTATTGCAGACAAAGGGTTGCAATTTACTGCTCAGTTTTGAAGAGATCTTTGCAATCCCTTCAGTACTAATCTCAGTTACTCTTCTGCATATCATACACAAACTAATAGACAGACAGAGAGAGTGAATCAGACCTTGGAACATTTTCTGAGATGTTATAGTACACAACTCTAGGATAGTTGGTCAGAACATCTACCATAGTAGGATTTGTCCTACAATAATAGTCCTTATTCTGCCACTTAACTGTTTTCTTAATATATCTTGATCCAATGTAATATAAGCATTGACTGTGCATTAGACTATCAAACTTCGAGCATCATTTTCTTCAAACTTAATTGCTTGAATCATTTAAAAAAATCCAATCCAATAATTTTTTTAAATGGTTGTCTTATTAAGATAACCTTGGATTATAAATACTTTACATACAAACAAGGTGTGACATGAAATTTGGGGGCTCTAAAGCAAAACATTTAAGTGCCCCCCAAGGTTTTTATCTTCTCATCCTTTCTTTCACTTGCTTTATTGATCAGCCTCCTGTCTACCTTTGCGCTTTACAATTTCAAAGTGTATTACACTGATTTCTCCTCTTAGATAGGAAGGAAACATAATGGTTCCTTTCCACCTATAGGCAGAATTACATTTTTCTATCCCTAGAATTATGGCTTATGCACAACATCCTGGGGCTTCAAATCTTTGGCATCATCAAAATCCCTGTGACTGCAGAAATGGTCCTGCCAGGAATTAGTTTATCTGCATGCTCCTGCATACTGACCAGCCATGTAAACCCTCAGGAGACACACTCTGGTGCTGTCAGATTTGTTCAAGCTGGCTGTTTTATCCACCTTTGTCTGACCAATGTAGCTCCTGATTCCAAGCAAAGTTAAACAGCACTGTTAGGCTGTTAGCTAGTGAGAATTCTTCTAAGTGAAATTCTTACAAGTGTATTAACTAGTACAGTTAGAGATATACAAGAGATATTCTACATCTGACAAGAGTGTATTATTTGAGTATTCTAATCTCTCCTCTCTCTCATCCACAGATAAATATCTCATTCTACCACTGCTCAAGCTATCTATAAAAGATCAATTGTGCAGATATCGTAGTCCTACGGTAAATATCTCATTCTACCACTGCTCAAGCTATCTGTAAAAGCTCAATTGTGCAGATATTGTAGTCCTATGGTAAATATCTCATTCTACCAGTGCTCAAGCTATCTGTAAAAGATCATTTGTACAGATATTGTAGTCCTATGGTATGGTTACCCTCTATTTGTTTGTTTAAGAATTTTATTACTTTGTTTGTAGTGTGTGTGTGATTAGTGGGGGTTAACTCATGAACGTGGTCACATGGCTATTTGACCTAATTAAACAGCAGCGTTGGGCTGTTTAAGCCTGTGAGGCTGTTAGCTAGTGAGAATTCTTCTAAGTGAAATTCTTAAAAGTGTATTAACTAGTACAGTTAGAGATATACAAGAGATGAACAGGAGGGAACTTTTTACCTGCAAACACTGCTACATGCGGACAACATTCAACAATCAGCCCTGAGCTCTGATATCCTTCACCACCTGGGTTGCTAACTGCCTGGACACTCCCTGCTGAACTGTTTCTCACACGTATTCAGGCCTGCTGCAGTATTATGACTTGGTGATTCCTCTTATGCTGCTTGGATTCCCACTTTTAAACCACACTGTTGCTCCACTTAGCTTGAACTTTGAACTGCCTCCCTCTTGTCCTGTGGACTTGGATAACCAGCTCAGTGCACCTTGTATTATGCCTTATGTTATACTATTGCCTTCCAATCATGCCTGATGTCACTGTCTCATCTAACTGTTTTTTCTAAACTCACCCATCTGGTATCTCTGCTGTCCTTTCTGCTTTGTATTCCCTGACTCATACTTTACATCTCTTCTTCCTCTCTTCTACCTTTGCACTCTTTCATTTTACTCACCTCTTGTGTTCTCACCATTTCCTCACTCCACTTGTAAGCCCTTACCATTCTTGATTTCTGAATTCTTTCAACTGTCTATTCCACAACTTCTCTAGCTTTATCATGATTTACTCCTCTTTCACTTCTGTCCTCTCCCTCTATCTCCATGCTTCCCATGTCCAACCTTTCCATATTCTTCCTCCTCACTCCTCCCTTTCACTTCCCATCCCCCCTTCCTATTTCACTCCTCTCTTCTGTGCCTCTGGGCCCCTAATCTAACACGCTGTCCCCTCTTCCATCTTTTCCTCTCTCCTCCCTTTCCCAATTCACACCCTTTCCCTCTTGTCACCTTCGCTGCTCTTCTCTCAGCGTCGGTCTGTTCCTACCTTCCACCTCCCTCTCTTTCCCCCCAGCTAATCTTCTCCCTCACATCACTCCTACCTTCTGCCTCTCCCATTCTTAAACCCCTTTATCTGCCCCATCTTCAGTCCTCCCCTACCTCTTGCTTCCCTGTCCCTCGTCTTCTGTCTGCTGACAAATCCCCTCTTATTTCTGCTTCTCGTCCAATTCCAACCCTCCCTTCTTATCATTCCCCTCGCTCCATATCATGCTCACCCTTGCAGACAAGCAACCCCAACAATCTCATCCACATCTCTCCTCTTCCCTCTCTTTCACTATCCTGTGGTGTCTGGAATGCCAGATCGGTCTGTAACAAAATGACCTCTATCCATGATCTCTTTATCTCTAGATCCTTCAACCTGCTTGCCATCACTGAAACCTGGCTATCCCCTGTGGACACTACCTCTCCAGCTGCTCTCTCTTTCGGGGGCTTGTCCTTCTCCCACACACCCAGACCTGGGGAACAGCAAGGTGGTGCCGTCGGCATTCTTCTATCCTCCTGCTGTTCTTTTCGGGTTCTCCCCCCTGAACTCTCCCTTTCTTTTCCCTCCTTTGAGGTACACTCTATCTGCCTATTCCACCCAGTCCACCTCCGTGTTGCGGTTATATACCGTCCTCCCAGTCCTGTCTCCCAATTTCTTGATCACTTTGCCACCTGTCTCCCTCACTTTCTCTCCTCTAACCTTCCCTCCCTCATCTTGGGGGACTTTAATAGACAATCCCTCAGACCCTGCTGCCTCCAAACTTCTCTCCCTCTCCTCCTCCCTTGGTCTCTCTCAATGGACCTCCTCTCACTCGCACCGCAGTGGCCACTCCCTAGATCTGTTTTGTTCACACCTCGGTACTGTCTCTGACCTCATTAATTCACCTTTTCCTCTCTCGGACCACCATCTTCTCTCTTTTAGCATCTCTCCACCCCTCTCATCGTCCCTGTCCCCCAAGGCTACTCTCACCAGGCGTAATCTTGACACAGTTGATCCTACCAGTTTCTCCTCCTCCCTGGGCTCGCTTCTCTCCCCCATCACCACTCTTTCTTTCTCTGATAAGGCTGTCTCCTTTTACAATCGCAATCGCACTCTTACCGCTGCACTTGTCTCTGTCGCCCCTGCTGTCACCGTTAATCTTCGTCGGTCCCCACCGCAACCGTGGCACACTAAACTTACCCACTATCTTCAAAAATGCTCCCGCTGTGCAGAACGGCTTTGGAGAAAGTCACAAACTCATGCTGACTTACTCCACTTCAAGTTCATGCTTGCCTCTTATAGTTCGGCTCTATCCCTCTCTAAACAATCTTTCTTTAAAGCTCTCATTTCTTCCCAATCCTCCAACCCCCATCGGCTTTTTGCCACCTTCAAATCCATCCTCATCCTCTCCCCCTCTCCAAATCCCCCCGACGCTCTCTGCTGTCGACTTTGCCACCCACTTCACCTCCAAGATTGAGTCTATACGTCATGACATCTCCCAGCAGTCCCTTTTTACCCCACCCTCTCCCCCCTCCATGCCCATTCTGTCCCCCTTCTCACCCTCCTCTGCTGCTGATATCTCCTTTCTCCCCTCCCCTCCTGCTTGCTCACCCTCCTTCTCTTCCTTCACTCAGGTATCTGCAGATGAAGTCCATTCCCTTCTCTCTTCCTCTTCCCCCTCCACTTGCACTCAGGACCCAATTCCCTCCCACCTCCTCCGCTCCCTCTCTCTTGAAGCCTGCTCCTACCTTGCACACCTCCTCAACCTCTCCCTCTCCTCTGGAATCTTCCCCATCTCTTTTAAACATGCTCTTGTCTCCCCCATGCTCAAGAAACCGTCCCTTGATCCCGCCTCTCTCTCTAATTACTGCCCTATTTCGCTTCTTTCTTTTGCCGCCAAACTCCTTGAGCGGGTTGTCTACAACCGTCTCACCTCCTTTCTCTCCTCTCACTCACTCCTTGACCGGCTCCAATCTGGTTTTCGCCCCCTCCACTCCACTGAAACTGCCCTCACTAAGGTTACTAATGACCTTCTCGCTAAATCCAATAGACACTACTCCCTTCTTATCCTTCTTACCTCTCTGCTGCCTTCAATACCATTGACCACGCACTCCTTTTGCAAACTCTCAAATCTATAGGCCTATGTAACACTGTCCTCTTCTGGTTTTCCTCTTACCTCACCAACTGCTCCTTCTCAGTTTCTACTCATGATTCTACATCACCCCTTCTTCCCCTACCTGTTGGCGTGCCTCAAGGCTCCGTTCTTGACCCCCTGCTTTTCTCCCTCTACACCTCCTCCCTTGGTGTCCTCATCCGCTCCTTTTTCCTCCAGTACCACCTCTATGCTTATGATACCCTAATTTATCTTTCATCCCCTGACCTCTCCCCTTCCCTTCTGTCTTGTGTCTCCTCCTGTCTCTCGCCATCTCATCTTGGATGTCCCAACGCTTCCTTAAACTCAATATTTCCAAGACAGAGCTTATAGTCTTTCCCCCTGCCAGGTTTCTCCCACCTCCCGCCTCTCTATTTCTGTTAATAACACTACCCTCGTTTCTGTCCCCCCATGTCTGATGCCTTGGGGTCATCCTTGATTCATCCCTCTCATTCAAGCATCACATTCTGTCCCTTTAAAAATCCTGCTACTTCCACCTTCGGAATATATCTAAGATACGTCCCTTTCTCACCACAGAAGCCACGGAAACCCTTGTTCACTCGCTTGTTATCTCTCGCCTTGACTACTGTAACCTCCTTCTCTCTGGCCTACCTGATTCTCGCCTTGACCCTCTTAAGTCTATCCTTAATGCTGCTGCCCGCCTCATTTTTCTCTCCCGCCGCTCTGTATCTGCTGTCTCCCTCCAACAGTCACTACATTGACTCCCCATAACCTACAGAATTAAATTTAAACTCCTCACCCTCACCTTTAAAGCTGTTAGTCAATCTTCCCCTTCCTACATCTCCAATCTCATCTCTACCTACACTCCTAACTGCCCCCTCCGCTCTGCCTGTGACCACCACCTCACTACTTCACTGATCACCTCCTTTCACTCTCGTCTTCAGGACCTTGCCCGGGCTGCTCCCCTGCTGTGGAATGATCTTCCACGTTACATCAGGATAGCATCTACTCTCAAAGGCTTCAAGCATGCCCTTAAGACTCATTTCTTTATTCAAGTCTATCAGTCCTCCTCCTAACTTCCTTGTCCTGGCTCTCTCCCACAATTACTACCACCCTTTTGGTGTCTCCCCCTTCCCTTTAGGATGTAAGCTCTCATGAGCAGGGCCCTCTTTCCTTGTGTGCTCCTTCTACTGTTCCTTCACCCTCTGTACCTCTTGGCCTGCTTCGCTAGCCCTGTTTTCCCTGTTTTCTTAAGCCTTGGCCTTCTTCTCGTTTATTTCTACCATTCCTTTCACTATCTGTCCCAGAGTTAATCGTAGGAGTTTGGCTGTGGAAAGCAGACCTAAGTAATGCATCCACCAGAACAGCACTCTAAACTCAAACCCTAATGGCGCTAATTAGTAATAATATATATTATTAATAACAGTAAGCTGCAGTCACAAGAGTAGTGGATATACCCAGTAAACAAAAGAGACAGTATAAAGCTGTGTCTGCACTGAAAACTTAGAAATAATTTAAAAAGAAGTCACATTCTTATACATAAAACATATAACTACATTGTTCAAAGAATTGTAAAAGAATATAACCACTCAATAAAATGAAATAACAATATATAAAAAACATGACAATACACCATACATTAATAGATGAAAATACAATGATGTCAGATAGGATAATTGACATCTATAATAAGGAATTCATATGTGCACATAAATACACGAGTCCCAATGTCATGGTTACAAATGAGAAAAAAGACAAAAAGGAATCAGATGCTTCTGAGTAATTGTGATTTATTAATTATGAAAAAAGAATTATTTCTGTGCTAGCATGTAGCCTGCTACTCACAGTTAATAATGAGGTACGGAATGGAGGTAAACCAAAAAAAACAAACTGCAGTGTGTAGATACTGGATAATAGTAGCGTGGAAAATTTGAAGATATTACCGATGGATCGGCTCAGTAAATAGTCCTCTTATGAGGCAGGTTCTGCCAGAGTCTGGAGCGGCCGTGGTGTGTGACAGCTTGAAAGGCAGGGAAGCATACACATAAAAGACAAGATGTTGAAGACAGAAGAAGCTTTGTCTGGCATTCAGCTACGAAGAATCCCTCTATTAGGATTACTCAGACTGGTGTCTCCACCAGCAGAACACTGAGGGAAGGTGAATTACTGAATCCTCGCTGACAGATAAACTTCCACCTATATGAAAGGTCCTGTGATCGCTGTAGATGGTTAAACCAGTCGTAATTGGTGCGAATAAAATGGATCCTCTTCAATATAGATAAATACAGCATACTGATTTATGTGCACAGGAAGATAAATTATGGGGATCCTTGACGCGTTTCTGTGCTTCAAAACACTTTCATCAGAAGGAGTGTCTGGAATGGGGAACCAGAAGATTATTTATTCAGATTGAAGTCAATCATTAGCTAATTCAGTAATTGGAATAAAATGTGTTTATTAAAGAAACATCCACATCAAACCTAAAAACCAAGAGAATGCGACTATAAATAGTTATAATAATAAATAACAAAATAAATTAAAATAATAAGGTCAATGGATCTCTCATGTAAATAAACACATAAATACATTCAAAAATAAACAATATGTATAATATATAAATAGAGTCTTTTTTTTTTAACTTATATCTTCTATAACTATTTTGTTAAACTCATATAGAAATATAGTGTAGGAATAGCTGAGCAGGTAAAGCATCTGCCCAGCCTACCAGCATACCTCTAGAATACCAGTGAATAAAAAAACCTTTCCAAATTCTTAATAAGATTCAATTTTTTTTTTACAAACATCCAATATAATATATTTAATGATCTCATCTATAGATATAGAGCCACTATAATTCATATTTAATCAAAATTTAGATATGTATATTCGTTTAAACCATCCAGTTTTAATGTATTCCAACAATGAAGCCAATAGGTTTCATGAAGGCATAGGTGTTGAAGTCAGTCACCCTCTCTAGCTGTAGGTGGGACAGACTCTAAGCCAATAATTCTCAAACTAAAAGGATTATTGTTATGACATAAGTCAAAAAGACAAGGAACACTATGATCTTGTTTGTTAGTCTTAATGTTATGTCTGTTTTCCATAAACCGAACCTTTTAGTTTTTTGGTTGTTCTACCGACATATTGATACCCACATAGACAATAGAGCATAGAAACAGTGTATTCAGTATTACAATTAAAATATAATTTTATATGAAACTTTTCTTTTGTAGAGAAGGATTCTAAATTATTTGTACAATCTATGAAATTGCAAGTTGTATATTTTCTAGCACCACATTTAAACATCCTACAATTCTTTTGGAATTAGGAGCAGGCAACCAGGAAGAGACAATATTGTTTGGACCAACATTCTGTCATTTGACATAATGACTAAGGGCCAAATAATTGCCAAGATATTTAGCTTTCCTAAAAATTATTGTAGCTTTTGTTCCCAATGTAGATTTTAATAAAGGATCTAAACATAAAATATTGAAATTATGATTGATAATATCTCTAATTCTAGCTGAACATTTAGTATATCTAGAGATGAATAGTGGTTCACATTCAGAGGAGGAACAAAAAGGTGTCTTTGATTCATAAAACTTGTTGGTCACTAATAGATCTTCTCTATTTAAGGCTAAAGAAGACTGCAACAAATGTTATAACAAAGGGGTTGGATATTCTTTTTCTCTAAATATATCAACTTATTCTTGAGCTTGTTCTCTGAATTTGAAATCATTGGAACAGTTCCTCCGTAGTCTTTGTAATTGTCCAGATGGAATATTATTGAGCCAAGTTTTGAATGTAGTTATTAGAGTCAACTTCCTTCTTAAAAGTAAAAGTTTCAATTTGGTTATCAACCAACTTAAGAGAAATAGGTAGAGAATCTATAGATGATGTATTATAGTGACCAACAAATGTTAAGTTATGAGGATTGGAGTTTAAATATGAGATAAAATTAATAACTGATAAAGAGTCACTCTTCCACACAAAAAAGAGATCATCAATATATCTCATATAGAGAACCAGGTTTGCAGCGAAATTGCCACCCCAAATGAACTCATGTTCAGAAAAGCCCATATAAAGATTGTCGAAACTCTGGGCGAACCTGGTCCCCATAGCTGTACCGTGTTGTTGTAAATAATAACATTTGTCAAACACAAAACAATTATGCATTACAGTATTTTATATCTACTCTGTGTAGTTCTTGACTCCAATGTATTGGATATTTTAGTCTCCTTAAACTTCTATTTTCTTTACTTTTACAGCTGTTTAGTCCAGCCTTCAGTCTGAAAGGATCCTGTTAATGTTTTAGCTCACACATTTGAAAGCATATAAAATGCTAGTAGAAACACTACTAGAAATGCACATCAAACATGTATTAAATGAATTTGCATTTGTTATGTATTTTACTAGCATTAAAAAATGCATCTTAAATGCTACTAGGAGTATAGCCTGGGGCTATTTTAAAATATGACTCCCTGTCTGCCTCACTGTCTGCCTTCAGTCCATTCAAAAATATAGCAGTGTTGTTGTATTTAAAAATATGTGCTAATAAAATATTTATCAGAGGTGAAGAATTGTTTAAACAATACAAATATAAAATAAACATCACATAAATAAATAACTAACAAAGGTATATGTAAAGGGAAATTATTAACAGACTATATGTGCCAGTTAAGTATCAGTGCCTACTATATTTGGGGTTCACATTTTTACTCACATTTAAATACTTTGGGTTATTTATAATTGGTTAAAATGTTTCAATTCTGATTCACTTATGCATCAATGTGCAATTCTTCAATTCAAGCAGGGCTATTCTAACCCGTTTAGAGATTGAAATTAATAATACAATACAAATATGTTCAGTGAGGCACCAAAGGATTTTACTAGATACAATTTATTCATTGTGTGACACAATATTTTTATGTTGCAGAACACATTTTAGTTACAGGTGATGGGTACAGCCATGGGTATCTGGTTCATCCCAAGCTATTCCCATCTCTATGTGGGTGATTTTGAGTATTCTTACATTTGAGGAGGTGGCTTCTGGGCAGAACCGATCCTCTATGACTGTTACATTGATAATTTGTTTATCATTTTAGGTGGAGGTGAAGATAGATTGTGTGAATTTATTATATTTTTGAACGCTAATGATTATAATTTAATCTTTGTAAACAATTATCACAGAACCTCAATTGACTACTTGTACTTGTCCCTGTAAGTCAGCAACTCTAGGATCATTCCATCAACATATCATAAACAAATTGACACAAATAAAAATTTACATTAGTATAGTGCCCAACACAAAGCTTGGAAGAATAACATCCCGAAATGAAAAGCTCATTCGCATCAAAAGAAAATGTTCACCAATTAATTTATTCAAAATTCAGACATATAAAATGAGCTTTTCTGAAACTGGTTATCCAGAGAAGTTGTTAAAAAAGGCCTTTGGAAAAATAAATGAAATATAAAGAGACTCTCTTTTATCCATGACACCAAAAACAAGTAAAAAATATTTTCATGTGGCATTCATTTAAAGAGTTAACAGATCATCTAATTTTATTATATATTTTTTATACATATTTAGCCTGTGAATGGCGTTATGTTTATGTATTTATTTATCTATTTATATTTATTATATATAGGTCCCCCCTTTTTATAGAGTTACATTCTGGTTCAATATGGCCTTATTCTACATTGACATTTGTATTGATATATAAATCTGGATGCATGCGCAGCAATATACAGAAGAAAAGATGTACCCATGTTTGTCTACGTCCAAGTGTATTATGGCTTTTGACACATGCATGTCTGATGTGGCATCCAGGATTCGAATGCGCATGTGCCAAATGACACGCAGGGTACGAGTTCTCAGGCACAAAATTGGGTTGCGCACTATATTAGATTTACCGGACAGTGTACACACTAATTATTATCCTCTTGATGAAGCCTTGCTTTTATAAGACGAAATGCATTGAGGTATTATTAAGGCTGTGCTTTTCATTTTTTTGACGTTGTAATCTGTACCCTGTATTCTGTGAAGTCCAGTGGCATTTTCAACTTTTAGTGTGGAAGTTGCAGATCATCAAAGGACTATGCAGTTACCACCAGACCATACTGGGAAATTCAGATAAGTGCAATATTATATTTGTCTTTGTAAGTGCAAAATCTATATGTTAATGTGTAATAAAATGTTTGTCTGAACATATTACACTATTATGGAAGTTCTGTTCATATGGTTCCTGTTTCATAAATGGAGTGGGGAAACTATACAGTAAAGCCTGATCTGTTCCTGTTTTGAATCATCATGAGATACAACAACTATCCAGAGATAATACAGATAAGCGTGAATATATCTATTTTTGGTACGCCAAATCACTATAGGTTGGGAGCTGTATTTATACAATTTTCTATAAACGTTACTGTACAATCTTCTGGTTTCTATCTATGTATGGTCTTCCACATCACGAGACTAAGCTGCTGGATGATTTAAAAACTGCGGAATGATTCTGATGAGCTCAGACACTTAATAAATCTAGTACGCTGAATATATCACCTTGATGGTTTTGGGGTGATATCCTACAATACTACACCATTAGGTAGTATACTATTTCCCTTCTATATTATTCTAGATCATCATATGATATTAATACAATTACTAAAAATAGCTATTCCATTTTAAGACAAAATCCCACATTAAGAGGACTCCTTTCTAATAATCCAGTCATCATTTTTTTTTTAAAACAGGCACATTTGAACAATGGATTAGCCCCCAGTTTTTAAAAAAATCTTTGAATGAAACTTGCCACAACAATAGACGTAACATAAAAATTGGACCCTGTAGGTGCTATAAATGTGGAAACGTGCAAATACATCAATATTACGGCAACTGAAATTGCATTCAGTTCAGATTTAAGATCTGTAACTTTATAAATTGCAATGGAAGTTTTGTTATGTATTAATTACTATGTAGATCTCTATGGGCAAGATTTAATAAACTTAGGCAAATGTATTTAAAAAAAAAAGTAATGATGTATAGTGTCTTAAAAAACTATGCACTTTGTCATAATGGAGAGTCGAGTTCTCCCTGACTGACTGACGTGGACAATATAAAGACAACAGGGAGAGGGGGAGACCATTATAAACCATTTAGTAGACAGGAGGTCTTCTGGATAAACTAGTTTCATTCTATGTATCCAGATGGCCTTAACAAAACGCTACAATTTAATGAGATACTAATAAAACATATAAAATGATATCTAGTTTGTTATTGCTTATACTTGGTATTATTATTTGTACTTTCAGATTCACTTATAGCATATAAAGACATCACTGAATTTAGTCATATCACTTATCTGACACAACGTTTTTTAGGATAGCACATACAAGGTGTTCTTGATGAAAGACTTAGACATTCCATAGATAGATAGAGTTACACTTTTTATTTTGAGATCAAGATGAGGTTTATAATTATTTTTATTTGATAAAGTAACTATATAAACTATTGCAACTAGTTTCTGAAATTAAAAAATTGTGTCATTTTATCTTATTTAATTTTCTTCCAAAAAGTGTTTATCATTAATACATTTCTGTCAAGTCTCAAGTTACTGTTAAGTGATATCTATTACCTTTAAAAGAAAGTAATTTTTTAGTTCTTAGTTTGAAAGGTAATTTATATGGTTCACTTGTAGATTTGTGGAACTAGAATGCAATACTACTACTTAATAAATAATGCAAAGTGACCCTAGTCTACAGTCATATTTTCTAAAACATCTAACCTGGACAAGCTGGATAAATCCTTGTTGCATCTCTACTGGTTTTGTGCAATAAGTGTTGTATAATTGCACTAAATGTCTGTTGTGAATGATTTGTCTTGATAATCTGCTGCAGCATTATCTAATTAACCCATGATGGTGTCTGTCTTTCTTGTCTTAACTCCAACTGACTTAAGACAAGAAAGAAACAATCCTCTTAAGACACCAACACCCATTAGCAACTGTATTTATCCAGTGAAACACATTTCACTGAAGCACAGTGCCTACCTTCAAAGTGACATATATTGATTCAGTGACCTATGTGTTGTAGTTATTTTCGTTTGCATATTACCGACATTGTTGAAGCAAGAATCCTATATTGTTATTTATTTAGTGACATGTTGAACAGCCTTGCATATTGAAGGTCTCTGTAGTATTACTTTCCTACACTACTACTATTTATCTGCCACAGTGATAATACCTTACATCACAACATTTGACATGAGAATTGGGCTGGTGTGATCATATAACTACAGTAACAGATCGTATCAGGTTTAAACTATAAAAACAGATTGCTAATTTCAAATTGTTATTACTATAGGGATTGTTATTATATAAGTTAGTCATTGAATAGACTCACCCATGCAGAGTATAAAGCTGCGATCACAATGCCCCTGTAGTTAATTATTGTATTTCATTTTTTATTAAATTTTAATTTTTCATGACTGTCTTCTTATGTGTATACTAAATTGAATATATTTATCTATCTATTTATTTTTAAACATTAGCAATCACTAGTAGCCAGGTGCAGACTGGGATGAAGGGCATGGGGCGTCTGCCCCCTGAGCCGGTCCCATAGCCTCATAGTGGGCTACCTTAGGCTGGGTCACTGGGCCACCTGCATTTGTTTCCCTTTAAATTGTTCCTAATAGGCTGCTAAGTTGGGTTTTACCCCCTTGGCTATAATTTGCCAGTCACCCCTGCTGCTAGCATATCAAATGTGTAAAGATTCTGATATAGGATCTCTCTCTCTCTTCAACACAAGAGAACAATATTAAAAGAACACAATTAACATCATTGGCTCCAATGCAGGATATGAACACTGTGGGGAGAAATTGAGGCGACGGGATAGTTTTTTCAAAGTATTTTTGCTAAACCTGCACACTTTACTTCCTTATTCTCAGATCTGTTATGATCTATTATGATATATGTGCAATCATGCTAGAATGGGTTTGCTCTTAATATGATCCTGATTAATCATGGACAGTATTCACGATTTATTGTGATGTAGAGAGATTTAATCTATTTACTTTTTGAGAGTCCTTTATTCGATTTACAGTTCGGTGAGTTACATTTTTTTTTATGGAGACAGATATACCAACATATATATTGATAGCCAGCATGATAATTACATGTACTGAGATATGTTGTTTTATTGTTGATTGTTTGTAGAATTTTTCTCATGGTCAAATATTAGCAATGACTATATGTTTGTATATGTATTTTATTGTATCCATGAACACAGTTGCATTTTTTAGATGACTATTTTGAGTAAATAATAAGTGCTGCTGTATTACCCAGGTATAGTACTGCATGCATTAAATCAGAAAACTACATCTCTCAGAGTGCCTTTGGGATGTTCAAATTTAAATTGTGTTGGCAATTCTGGTATGGACAAACTACCAAATATAACCCCAGGCTACTCACTAGTACCCCAGACTGCACTAGAAGAGATAGACACTGCAACAAGTCGCAAAACGGGCATTTTGGTTTCAGAATGTTCTAGAAAGCTCCAGTAGATTCTTAGGAGGAAAGGAAACATGCATTAAACGGACTGCTAGAGGCTAAGGGAAGGTTTCTGGTAGCTGTGCGGTGTGCTGTGTCAATGCTGCTCACTAATGGAGGATCTACCCACAAGGAGCCATTGAATGATAGTGCTGAATTATTGCCATGATGGATGTTGTGCGGCTAAAGTTCCAGATTTAAAAGCCAGCCCAAAAGGAAGCATATTTGGAGAAAAATTAAAAGACTCAGCTTCTCACTGCCTATCAGATGTCAGCAGGACTCATATAAAGGCAGATATATTTATGGTTTCTTTTACACTGCTATGTTCAAATTATTAAACTGAAACAAGTGAGAAATCAAGCTGCATTATTAAAACCTCTGACCAGAATTGTAATAATGCTATTGAGAGGTTATGGTGCTGTTTGAAGGAAGAGTTCATTTCACCCAAAGCTACTGTATTTATAGTTTATCTGCAAGCTGATGCAGTGTGAAATGGACATAGAGAAATAATTTGTCACAAGAGTTTGTCTATATTGCACCAGAAGTTTGACTCTAATGTGAAACCGCCTAAAATGGTTGTGGAAGAGAGAATTGAAAGTTGTTCAACTCTACAGTTGCTGGGAGACGTCTGCTTATTATATTCAATAGATTACTAAGTAAAGATTGTGTTCCTTAAACTAGAAATCGTCTATTGTGCAGAATTTCTGTTGCTTGCAATGGACTCAGGAGTCATGCATGCATCAAGATGATTACTGATTTCATCTTGTACAAGTAAATAAGGTTCATGTGTCCAGAGGCAACTTCGCTTTAACCTGTGAATGAGAATATTATCCCCATTGGTTGTGTCTATTGTAAAGTGACCCTAGTCTACAGTCATTTCTCCTAAAACATCTATCCTTGACAAGCTAGATTAATCCTTTTGCATCTCTACTGATTTTGTGTAATAAGTGTTGTATAATTGCACTAAATGTCTATTGTGAATGATTTGTCTTGATGTCTCTGCTGCAGCATTGTCTAATTAACCCATTAGCAACCGGTTGTCTCTCAAAAGTATTTATCCAGTGAAACACATTTCACTGAACCACAGTGCCTAACTTCAAAGTGAGATGTACTTATTCAGTGACCTATGTGTTGTAGTTATTTATGTTTGCATATTACTGACATTGTTATAGCAAGAATTCTATATTGTTATTTTTTTAGTGACATGTTGAATAGCCTTGCATATTGAAGGTCTCTGTGGTATTTCTTTCCTACACTACTGCTATTTATCTGCCATGGTGGTAATACTTTACATCACAATTTAAGAAAATAAACCCCAGAGTTTATGTAGTCCTGGGTCCCTTGTTTCACTAGTGGGTTACATTTGCCTCTCTACCACACCATCGGGTCTGTGGAATCCTATCTTACTGTCACACGTCGGTCCCATAGACAGATACCGGTGTTGTTACCTTCTTCTTGTAAGCGGTGATCAAAGCTACTAACTTCATTATCGAGACATAATTTGTATTTGGTTCTGCGCATGTGCTACCTGTTATCCTCGCTTATGACCTCTTACCTGTTCCCATTGGTTCTAAGCATTTTGGAGCACTATTTAAACCTCCCATGGTTTCCTGTCCTTTGCCTGTTATTCGAGTTACTCACTCTCAGTAGGATTTGGCTTCCTTTGTTCTGACTCACCTGTTGTCTGCTTGCACGTCTGGAATCAGCTATACTCCTCGCTGCTACTGCTGTTTGTGAACTACCTGTTGCACCTGCACTCATCACTGCTGCTAGGAATCACCATCTCCCGTTCAGCTAGCTCAATACCTCCATTGGGACTGCCGCTGTACAAACAACTCACTCATTGCTTTGAATCACAATGCACAGATCAGCTAAGTTCTATTCCTCCGTTACTTCGTTCTCCTGATACTCCGTTAATGAACTGCTTGTTATACCTGTACTCATCTCTGCTCCTCGGAATCAGCATCTACGGATCAGCTAGTTCAACATCTCTGCTGTTTCTACATTGGAACTACCGCTATGCCAGTAACTCACCTGTTATTCTAAATCACCATTCACGGATCAGCTTAGTTCTATTTCTTCGTTACCTATATATATTGAACTGCCGCTGTACCAGTAACTCACCTGTTGCTTTGAATCATCATCTACGGATCAGCTAAGTTCTATACAATTACTGCCTCTGTTTGAACTGCCGCTGTGTCAACGATTCTATTGCTATGCTCTGAGTTATTATCTATGGATCAGCTAAGTTCTACTTTACCACTACCTTTGTCTGAACTACCGCTGTATCAGTGATTCACCTACTATGCTTTGAGTTACCATTTTCAGACTAGCTAAGTTCTATCTCCGTTATTAACATTGTTGAACTGTTGCTCTATTAGTATTCCTTGCAGTCTCCATGAGTTACCAATTGTGGATTAGCATGTTGTATCTCATCACTCCCATCTGACCTGTTGCCGTAATAGTGATTGTCTGCTGTTGCCCTGAGTTACTTACTAGGGATCAGTCAGTCCTATACCGTTATTTCTTTCATTCAACTGTACTGCATCAGTATCTATCTGCAATTATCCTGATGTGTCATCTATATCTCTGCTACCATATTTCAGCATTTCTACTACTTGTGTTACCACTGAGTCAAGGACTATTAGCTTGTGTATCCAGATTCTCTCTGACCACCTGTACCAACCCATTGTGTTTAAAGCTCCACTATTTGCTCTGCCAGCATTCATTCAGGAGACCGTGACCTGTGGGATAGTAGCAGCGAAATCCATACTCTCTTGTGGGGGTTACTGGCGAAAACCTCCTGCCTGTTAGACTCCGCACTCCTGAGTGAGTTCTATCTTGGCAGAGACAAGGGATCCCCTAAATATTATTCAGAGTCGTGACACACTCCTCTGAGGTGCCAACCATCCACCCCATTACACTGCTATAACTTTTTGTGTGTCTGATTAAAGCAACTTACTGAGGTACCTGAAAAAGGTTGTAACACATTTTTTCAAGAACTGAAATTATTTCTTTCTGAACCACATGATATACATGGGTTTAAAAACAATTTTAAAAGGCTTTAAAGACTAGGGGCTAGATTTACTATCAGGCGTGTTTGTAAAGCCGCCGACTTTCGGCGGGTTTGCCGGCGGTTTAGCCATCGCCGGATTTACTAACGCTAAACCCGCCATCCAAACGGCCAGAAATGATGTTTTCAAACCCGCCTCTGTATAAAGCGCCGTGACGGTTTCAACAATGCTCCACATACAAACAGCCGGATTTACTATTAGGGGGTTTATAAAGGCGCCGGAAAGCCGCCATTCAAAAGACCAAAATGAAAGCGCTGCTTGTGAGCGGCGAGATTGTTCAAACAGTGTGCTGTTTGAGGTATTTGGTCAATCTGAACAGAAGGGAAAGGGCCATTTCATGTGCAAAGTTTGTCCCTTTGGGATTGTATATGTTAAAAGGCCAGTGTCTTGTAATGGCAGTGTAATTTGGGTTTCTTTTTCTCTTCTGTTTTCCCACGATGCAATTTTTTTACTAAGTTCAACATTTGTTTAATATTGCAACAAATCCCTTAACAGAGTGTAAAAGCAATTTTAACTGTACTCAATAAAGAATGGGTTTCTGGCTGATGACTCCTCTGCTGCATCCTCACACATCTGCACAGCACAAATTCAGGCACAAACCCACTAGTAGAGGTGTGTTATAGCGTACATTTGTACTTTGGTAAACCAGGTTCAGCTTACTAGAATAATCTGGTGGGGTGGTTATGTATGCACCTGAAAAGGGGTCTGATATTATCCTGGCTGGCTGTTTTATACATAATCTAGCATTACATCAATTTACCCCACCGATTAGTGCAGTACACACTGAAGCAGAAGGGGTCTGTGTCACATCTGGTGATGTGCAGAGCACAGAGGGCGGAAGGCAGATTACAGTCCGTCTCATTACAAACTACTACACAATAGGAAAAACATTTATTTCTCTAAAATGTGTTTGATGTGAGTGCAATGTTTGTGACAGTCAGAGGGCAATGTGTAAATGATTTGAGTGCCTAGTTTTTTAAAACATCACTATACTCTTGTTTAATTAGCAGAAAATAAACACTGACACCATAGAAATTTAACTGCATTTATTGCAGTACAACACAATAAATAATAAAGGATAATGCTTATACAAAGTAAAAAAAGCATGAGGCAATAGTCATGTGTTAGCGCTAGCGACGCCTTTTTGCTTGCATATCGCTATGTTTTGCCCCACTCTGTCCTCTCCCTGGCCCACCCCTGGTGCGAGCACCTCTCCTTGGAGGAGTACTCTGTGCCGATGTGCTTGGCGTACTAGCGGTACTTGTGGTGGCCGAGGAAAAGGGTGCAGGCAAGCGGGCAATGAGTTCTTGCTGCAGTTGGCCTGCCAGCCGGGTCAGGTTCGCATTCCCCTCGCGAACGGAGGAATTTAATGCCTCCACAGCCCCAGTCATTTGGGCCATCTGCAGATTGGATTGCTCCCAGGCATTAGCCAGACGATTGATTGCAGCAGGAATTTGGCTATTTGTGCGGTGTATCCGCCTCAACTGGGCCGCAATTTGGGAAATGTTGTGAGTTTGGCTCTCCATGAAGACTGATTGCTGCTGCTGGAAAGCACCAATAGACTGCGCCATTTCACGGGCTGGGTCCATACTCTGAGGTGCCGGCTGCTGGTGTGCTGGGGCTTCAGCAGGGCCAGGTGCAACATCCTGGAAACCAGACACAGGGGCATCCACTGTTTCCAGGGTGATTATGGTTTGCTCATCTGGCTCAGGGGACATTTGGAGGGACTCCACCTGAGGTGCCTGGTATGAAGAGGGCCCTGTGTATGAAAATGACGGTAAGTATATAGGATATAATATGTTTGTATATTGCATTCTGAACACTTGATAGGAAAGAATAATCTTTACAAACTACAGATTGTTTCACAATTTTTGCATTAATGATTTATTGTCCTATGCTACCTGCTTAAGGATGCACATATTATCCTTTTAATACCCAGTATCATATGAACTATGTATGGTTGAGGGGGCTAAAAAAGCATAGTATTTGTAACCTACAAATATTGTGATTTATTACGCAATATCTGGCTAGACCGTGCCTTGGGGTACACAAATCCTATTTCAGTCCTCCCTCTGTGTAGTACATGCTGGGTATTTTGACTTAACTGCGTGTGTAAAAAAGTGAAGACGTTGCCTATAGCAACCAATCAGATTTGAGCTCTCTTTTTGTAGAATGCAATAAATAAAGTAAAGGTATATTCAGATTGGTTGCTCTAGCCAACATCTCAGTTTAGTAAATGTAGCCCTAAGGTCGCATAGCACACCATATTTTAATAAAAAAAATTTTGCCAGCAACATTTCCACAGAAAAACAATTAACTCCATTATTTAGCACAAAAACATAAATCACACACCTGCTTGCTCTTCTGTGGCCGAATCACTGACTGAAGGTGGAGGTGTAGCTGTAGGAATGGGACTCAACTGTGGTCCAGGTGAATCTGGATGTATTAGAAAAAGCATACAATGTATTTGCAGCAAAAAGCCTTTTACAAATAATAAATCTTTGGAAGACATGTGTTTGCACATTAAAAAACAGTTATAAACAAAATTATTGCCCTTTACATACTGATTGAGTAAAAAAGACACTTTTACAATAAAAAAACATTTTCAATATTGTTAGCTTAAAAAGGACAAATCACTCACCAACTCCTTGGGCAAACGAGGGCAAATCTGTGTCTTGCACATTAATTCCCTCCACTATTTCACGGGGCATTATCTGCCGCAGCTCCTCCTCATAGCTGGTATATTCAACGCGAAGAGGGGGGCCACCACCCGTGCGTCTTGTGGACCTCCTTTCCTGGGCCATTTTTTCCTTCAACCTCCTCTTAATGTCCGAAAATCTCTTGCGGCAGTGCGCCACTGTCCTCTTTAGTGGGCCCACCGCGTTAACAGCGTCGCACACTCTCCCCCACAATTGGTGGCGCCGCCTTAGCGGAGTCCGGGCTGCCAGGTTCCCCAAGATCACCTCGTAGCAGGGAATGATATTGTGCACCAACACACAATTCTCATCATGTGAGAAGCGCACATTCCTCCCTGTCTTGGTCTTCCTGCTCTGTCCTGTCTCCTCAACCTCTCCCTCTCCCTCCTCTGACCCCTCAACCTCCATCTCCCTCTCCTCAGCCTCTGCTCCCCTCCTATCTCTGGACATTTTTACCCAGAAGACAGAAAAACACAAAACACTGAAGGACTTACAAACACAAAGAACAAACTACACTACCTACAGACACACTCTCCACACAGTCACACACAAGTAACACAGACAGAGGACAAGTCAAATACAAAAAATACAAGACAGAAAATAAATGAGAAAATAAATGTACAAAACAGGAAAAAACCACAGGACTACTCACACTTCAATCAGATATCGCTCCACCAATCCACCAAACACCAACTCTCAGCAAACCACTATCCTCCAAACTCCTCTCACAAAACTCCTCTAAACCCTATCAGAGAAAAAAGTGTCAGGCCAGTGGTTTATATAGGGCTTGTGATGTCAAATCTCCTGAGTTTGAAAATAGCCAATAGTAACAGGCCAGGAGACAGGTGTAATTTTCAAAAAAACCGCCTTTACACAAAAGCGCCGTCATTTAAAGCAAAAGCGCCATGTTCTATTCAAAGCCGCCGGCGGCTTTGAGCATTACATCCCGCCGTTACATCGCCGGCGGCTTCAAATTGAAGCTGAAATGCGCCCATTAGTAAATCCGGCTGTTTGCAATGCAAACACGCCGGAAAACCGCCGCGATGCATGGCGGTTTGAAGCCGCCATGCATCACGCCTGATAGTAAATCTAGCCCTAGGGGCCTGATTCATTAAGGATCTTAACTTAAAGAAACTTCTTATTTCAGTCTCCTGGACAAAACCATGTTACAATGCAAGGGGTTAAAATTAGTATTTTGTTTTGCACATAAGTTAAATACTGACTGTTTTTTCACACACACACATATCAACTTTACATTTCAGTGTACAAATAAGCTATCAAGTGTTTGTGTGCTACATGAAAAAACATTCAGTATTTAACTTATGTGCAAACAGAATACTAATTTTCACCCCTTGCATTGTACATTGTTTTGTCCAGGAGACTAAAATAAGAAGTTTCTTAAATTAAGATCCTTAATGAATCAGGCCCTAGATTTTTATCCATAAATTTTAAATTATAAACAATGTTCAACACTATCACTTATTAAATGAAAGTCCCAGAGTAATGTGCTCCATTAATAAGTTGCAGAAGGGGTTGAATTTGCTAGAAGCAGCCCTATCTGTGCTCTATTTTATTCACAGATAATTATAATCAGATGTATGGATAAATTCATTTAACTTATCAACTTCACAAAACAAATGTGTCATTGTAATATTTTATATAACCATTACAGGATAACTACACCTAGGACTAGAAATTTAGCTAGGGGTGGAATGCATTGAGCTAAAATTAACATATGACAGCTGTGCTTCATTCTCTGTCTGGGTCCTTAAAGGTCTAAATTGTCCATAACGCACTCCACTCTCCATTTCACATTTGGCCAAGAAGAGTAATTGTCAATGCCTCTTCCCCACAAATTTCCCATTTCTTTTTTAAGCTAACTAACAATTATTGTAATGTATTAAATCATTTATATATACCTCTAGAATGTCTGACCATGTCATAGAAGTGTAGCGTAACTAAAACATGTACTGCATGTAAAACTTAGTTATATTAAATTCTCTACTTTGAAATCATCTAAAGTATTCTATGTGATACAGTAAACTTTAAAGAAAAAAGTAGTTTTGAAATAAAAAGATTCACAAGTTATAAATGTACAAACTACTTACAGTTATATCAGATATGGCAACCAAGAGATCCATGCTGATCGTTCCATAGCACAGGTGTTTTGCTAATCTAATTTAATGATGTAGCTAACAGCAACTTGGTGTATAGCATTTCATTTGGAATGAAAAGAACCTAGCATAAAAAAAAAGTAATGAACTGGCACGAAAACACATTCATAAACAAGCTGAGAAACCTGGGAGCAAGTGCTAAAGTAGCAAAATGGATACAAAATTGGTTGAGAGATTGGTGACAGCGGGTGGAAGTCATTTGAGTTCATTGAAAGGGGGAAAACGGATGGTGGGTGGTCAGTAATGGTGTTGGAAATTGAAATCTATTTACAGGTGACAAACATCTGCAGAATTACTAATGCTCGGCTTGATCAAAGTCCAGCAAAGCTAGAGATATGTAATCTCTACATTTAAATTTTGGAAACAGAGTTCAGTAGCATCATTTTTTGACTGATATGTTATTTTTCTAAAATGTCTTAAAAAGTTAAAAAAGTAGCATCTAACTGAAGAGGTAGCCCAGGGACTAAATATAGGGGCTCTTAAACCTATTCAGTCCCAAAAGTTTTTTTCACATAACATATACCATGTTATGCGAAATTTAGTTATATTAGAGGTTTTCATTTTTTTTCTTACTGCCACGTAAAAATGTTACTAATTTTTTTAATATTGTGTTTATTTTATTAATGGCCCGGAAACCATGTTAAGTAGGCATAACTTTTACTAATAACTAATTTAATAGAATTATAAGGTGATGGTTATGTGACAAGCATGCCAAACAAATGATGCTTACACAGGTTTGCTGAAACACTTTGCTGCAGTTTATTCAGGAATGTTTGTAAGGTACAGACAGAAAGTCTTGTAGTTCCATCAATAAAACAAACAAAAGTATTTACAATTTCCCACAACCCTGCTTCTATCTAAACACTCAGTCACCTCACTAGTGACCGGACAACTAATTCAGAGCCGATCACTCCACCCACAACACAAACCCAGCTATTTATGGTTCCTTCTCAGCACTAACTACCTAAACTAGAAATCAATCACACCCATGTTCTCCACCTGTGATCCTGTGTTCTGTGTGTAGAAAAGCATGAAGAGGTAACCGTGTATGCATGAGCCTGCCAACTCCCAGACACATTGTTAGTCTCTCCCTTAACAGTCTGTGGCAAATTGCCCTTTTTGCCACATTTAGTACACAATTTATTTCCTCTTTTCACTATGCTGAGAGCATATACTATCCCAAATGGAAGAGGCAAAGTATTTTAATTTTTAAAAATTACTAAATCCAGTAATTAACATTTTAATTTATGTGAAACATTAAGGTGAAAAGCACTGCTATGTCCTGAAAAAATAACCTGTGTTAGAGTGTATACCTCATATGCAACAAACAGCAAAAGCAGTACTTTTTACAATTTTCAGTCAGAACAGCTTCTGGTATCGGTAGCTAATAGAGCAAATACCATGGCATATTTTGACGGCTTGATTCGGCATATGGCAGCACATTGCTGCACGTTCTAGTGGCTAACACTAGACTGTAAATGTTTAGAGGGAAAAACTCACTTCTTAATGTAAGTCTCTATTTTACCTGTAAGCACTATTTTCCTGGGGGTGGTGGTAGTGTCTTACCCTTAACGCTGATCTTGTAGGATCAACAAGGCAGCTGTAGCTCAATGTCCCAGGGGCGCACACAGGGGGGGTTCTGGTTCTCCAGAAACCCCTCCCCTCCACAGACGAACTGGAGCTAAACACTGCAGCAGTGTATTGTACAGCAGCCCCGGCGGTGTGTAAGAAGCGTCCGCGGCGGTGTTGTCAGGCGCCGTCCACGCTGATCCTCCTTCAGCCGGGGAACGGATGCCCTCCTTCCTTCCGGCCGCAAACGCTCTGTTGCTAGGCAACAGACGAGCTGCGGCTTCTGCCTCAGAGGCTTGCCGGGCGCATGCGCCCGGACTCGTCCCGTTGCCTAGCAATGGGACGCTACCTGTTCCATGGGATCCCCGCCTCCTGTCTCACCCAATCATTCCTTTAGTCTGCCCTATTTAAACCTGGCTCTGGCGTCATTAGGGTGCCAGAGTAACAGGTTCAACCCTAGTGTTTCTGGTTCTCCTGCTCCTGATTGTGCACTCAGCATTCCTGCTATATTGTTGTGACCTCGGCTTGGCGACTACTCCCTCTTCTGTGTGACCCGTTTGTACCGTGACCTCGGCTTGGCGACTACTCTCTCGGATTCTCCCTGGTACTGTTGTTCCTGATTGGCTCGACCCGGACCATCTGACCCTTCTACACTACACCGGCAACTGGCTAATAGGACCCCGACCTGCGTATCCTGTGCAGCGAAGTCCAAACCTCCTTGCGGGGGTCCCTGGCGAATACCAGGGGTACGTTAGACTCCGCACCTATTAGTTTAGTAGCGCTAATACCGGTTAGTGTCCTGCTATTGTTATCCTCTAAAGGCTAACGGCCTGACAGGTGTTGTATTGTACTACAATACAGCACTGCCGCGGACGCTTCTTTGACAGCGCTGCGGCTGCTGTACAGTACAGCATCGCCAAAATGGAGCTGCTGCGCATCTGACCAGTTCGATCTCACTCTTTATTTTTTTGGGGGGGAGGAAACCCCCCCTTAAAAATCCTGCGTTTTCCCCTGTGTCCCTACCCACCTCAGGGTCCTGTAAGTCAAAGCTTAGCAAACAGATGTCCCAGCACATGCACATGCAGGGTTATTAGCAATAGACTAGATGTATCATCATCATCATCCTCATCATCATCATCATTTATTTATATAGCGCCACTAATTCTGTAGCGCTGTACAGAGAACTCATTCACATCAGTCCCTGCCCCATTGGAGCTTACAGTCTAAATTCCCTAATATAGACACACACTCACACACGGTGCAAATGCAGCAGATGTAGACTCTGTGCAGTGATATAATGGATGGGTGCCAGACTATCTTGTGCTTGAAAAAATTAGTAAAGTGACTTTATTTATACACAATTTTATTGATGCACAGTTTTTCACCTTTTTACTCTTCAGCACAAACTGCTTACTTGTAGCAAGTTATTACAAAGTTGCTTCATATCTTATTATTATTACCATAGATTTGTAAGGCCCCACAGTGCTCCGCAGCATTGTACAGTACGGAAGACAAGGACATACATCATATGTAAAACAAGAACAGACAAGGCAGACAAAATGAATGCAGACATGAAAACAAAGGGTATGACGGACCCTGCTCATTAGAGAGCTTAGAGTCTAAGTTGAAAAGGGCACAGCTGAAACAAGAGGAGCGAGTGTGGCTCAGAGTGGAGATTGGGATACTTGTGAGCGTGCATTAGTGTGAATAGTATTATCAAGGATAAGATCACTTCTAAAAAAGAGATGGGTTTTCAAAGAGGATCTAAAGATTTGAAGGCTGTGGAAAAGTCTGACTGAGCGTGGTGGGGAATTCCATAAGTGGAGAGCAGCACGGGAGAAGTCTTGTAGGCGAGAGTGAGAGGTGGTTAACAGAGACGAGACAAGGCACAAGTCAGAGGTAGGACTAAGAGGGCGGGAGGGAGAGTATTTTGATATGAGATTTGAGATGTATGCAGGGGTGTTGTTGTTGAGGGCTTTGCAGGTAAGGGTGAGTAATTTGAATTTGATTCTGGAGGACACAGGGAGTCAGTGTAGGGAATTGCAAAGTGGTGCAGCAGATGTGGAGTGGTGAGAGAGGAAGATCAGTCTTGCAGCAGCATTAAGGATGGTTTGAAGTTTGGATATATGAGTGTCAGGAATGCCAGATAGCAGGAGATTGCAATAGTCAAGATGGGAGATGATGAGAGAATGGAAGAGTTTTGATACCATGTTGAGTAAGTAAAGGGTGTATTCTGGCAATGTTTTTAAGGTGGAGTCAACTGAACTGGGAGTGAGTCTGGAGGGGAGGAGTAAAGCAGAGGGCAGAGTCAAGTGTGTGACAACAAGGCAGCGGGCTTGGGAGACTGAGGAAATTGTAGTGTTATTGACAGTAAGGGAGATTTGAGATCAGGTGGTGACTCTGGCAGGATGGACAATAATAAGCTCAGTTTTGGACATGTTGAGCTTTAGGTAGCATTGGGACATCCATGTAGAGATAGCAGACAGACAGTTGGTTACATTAGATAGTACCAAAGAAGAGAGGTCAGGGGAAGAGATATAGATTTGGGTGTCATCATCCTAGGGGAGGAGAGGAGGATGTGCCAGAGGTAGAAACACTAAAGAAGCGATTTGATAGAAAGGAAATGAACCAGGAAAGCACTGTGCCATGAAGGCCAATGGAGTGAAGGGTGTGTAGGAGAAGAGGGTGATCAAAAGTATCAAAAGCAGCAGAGAGGTCTACGAGAATGAGTATGGAGAAATTACCATTAGATTTTGCATTAAGTAGATCATTGGTCACTTTTGGGAGAGCAGTTTCATCGGAATGTTCCGAGCGGAAGCTTGATTGCAGAGAGTCGCGAATGGAATGAGAGGAGAGAAAGTGAGACAGGCGTTTATAAACTAATCACTCAAGTAGTTTGGAGGCATTGGGAAGGAGAGAAATAGGGCGGTAGTTGGAGAGAGAGTGGCAGGATCAAGAGATGGTTTCTTTAGAATAGGTAAGATGAGCGCATATTTAAAGGAGGATGGAAATGTGTCAGTGGAGAGAGACAGATTGAAGAGGTAATTTAGAGGTGGCCATGCAGCGGAGAAGAGGGAGCAGAGAAGTTGGGAGGGAATAGGGTCGAGCGGACATGTTATAGTTTGAGATGATAAAATGAGTGCAGAGACTTTGCCTTCAGTAACTGGAGAGAATGAATTAAAGGTGGTTTGGGGGGTGTAGGTAAAGGTGGGTAGAGTGAGTGGAATGAGAGGAATTTGACATGAGGAAATATCTTTTTGAATGGTGTCAATTTTGTCTTTGAAATAGGTGGCAAAATTATGGGCAGTGAGGGAGGAAGGAGGAGGAGGTGCAGGTGGGCAGAGAAGAGAGTTGAAGGTGGCAAAGAGGCAATGTGGGTTAGAAGAATGTTTGTTTGGCAATTGAAAGGGCAGTGCTGTAAGATGAAAGGATGAATTTGTAATGGAGGAAATCGTTATAGGTGCTCTGCAGTACGGGAGCACTTTTGCAAGTAGCTGGTCTGTTTGTTGTACCATGGCTGGGGTTTGGATCGTCAGAGACTATATGTAGTACCTGGAGCTGCATTGTCTAGGGCTGAAGTGAGTGTTTTGTTATAGAAAGAGGCAGCCTGATTAGGACAGGACAATGCAGTCATTGGAGAAATTAGTTGTTTTAGTGAAAATGAAAAGTGGATTGGGTTAAGAGTATTTAGGTTTTGTTGTGTTTGTGTGTATTTGGGAGCAGGGGGGAAGGGCATGAGATAATGTGAGGCTGAAGGAAATCTCAGTACAGGTTTTCTCATTACAAAACATGGCAGCAGTTAACACTTGTGAATTGCATAGATTGCAATGCAATGCATTTCTTGACTCAGGAACTATCTATCTCTTTCAGTGTGTTTGGTTTCTCTAGAATAATATTTGGAGCAACCAAACTGTAAAGAAAAGTTTGGATTATCATTAGAGATGGTCACTGACCCCCGTGTTTTGGTTTTGGATTCGGTTTTGGATCTGGATTACCGTCGTGTTTTGGTTTTGGTTTTGGTTTTGCAAAACTGCCATTGCGTGTTTTGGTTTTGGTTTTGGTTTTGTTTGGTTTTGTTTTGCTATTTTTTTGGAAAATCCATGTTTTTGGGCCTAAATTAACCCAATTTAGTGCTCCAACTGTTTTAGAGACAAGTAATCTAATTGTTGAGGTAATAAATCATCCAAAAAAACAGTTTAATTCTTCGTTGGTAGGCCTATTCTACACACAAAACAGATTGTCTTCCTCTCCATCTATGCATATTGGCAATGCAGCCATCGTCTTTGAATGTATATTACACCCTACACTTATAGTTAAATATGTAAAGAAATGGAAAAAGCCAGTTTGGTTTCTGTCTCTCAAGGCCCCCCTCCACTTGTATAAAATACCAAAAAATTCAGCCATTATAGACTGTACAATATTAATTGACATGGAGAAAGCCAGTTTGGTTTCTGTCTCTCTAGGCCCCCCTCCACTTGTATAAAATACTAAAAAATTCAGCCATTATAGACTGTACAATATTAATTGACATGGAGAAAGACAGTTTGGTTTCTGTCTCTCTAGGCCCCCCTCCACTTGTATAAAATACAAAAAAATCCAGCCGTTATAGACTGTACAATATTAATTGACATGGAGAAAGCCAGTTTGGTTTCTGTCTCTCTAGGCCCCCCCTCCACTTGTATAAAATACTAATAAATTCAGCCGTTATATACTGTACAATATAAATTGAAATGGACAAAGGCAGTTTGGTATCTGTCTGCATCAGATCCTCTCTCCACTAGGAGTAAAATAGAAAACTATTCAGCCGTTATATAATCTAGAATATAAATAGAAATTGAGAAAGGCAATTTGGTATCTGTCTGCATCATAATCATCAACATCATCATTAGCGCCCTCGTCGCCTACACAAATCTCCCCCTCATCCTCTTCTAATTCCAAAGTGGCATCCTCAATTTGGGTATCACCGGCTACACTCGGGCTATTAAGGCACACATCAGCAGAATGCTCACGATTAGACATCCCACTGTTGGATGGACTCTCCACAGGGATTGTTGTCATTTGTGAATCAGAGCAAATATTCTCCTGTAATGCCTCACTGTTATCTTGCAGCTCGGCTTTGACGCGTAACAGTAGTTGTGCACCAATTGTAGGCTGAGTAACTTTTTGGGATCTGCCACTAATAGCCAAAGGTGAAGGCCTCATTCTCTCTTTGCCACTGCGTGTGTAGAATGGCATGCTTGCAATTTTTTTTTTATCGTCACTTAACTTTTGCTCAGTTACACTTCTTTTTCGCTTCTATACAGTAAATTTTTTTTTGGTTTTTGTTTTTTGCACTAATTTGAAAACACTCTGTTGTTTGACATCGCCTTGGCCAGATGACGTACTGGGAACACTAACATCAGGACTGGTGACAGAACCTGGTTGCTCATTCAGATCATATGTGGACTGCTTTGAATCCATTCTGAGCGCAAACCACTGGGGAGTGCTAAAAATTATTTAGTAGATACTGCTGACAGATATGACTTTTGACAGCCAGAAATATTAATGCTCAATTAGGGAGGACACCCCAAAAGCACTGAGGAGTGCTAAAAATTATTTAGTAGATACTGCTGACAGATATGACTTTTGACAGCCAGAAATATTAATGCACAATTAGGGAGGACACCCCAAAAGCACTGAGGAGTGCTAAAAATTATTTAGTAGATACTGCTGACAGATATGACTTTTGACAGCCAGAAATATTAATGCACAATTAGGGAGGACACCCCAAAAGCACTGAGGTGTGCTAAAAATTATTTAGTAGATACTGCTGACAGTTATGACTTTTGACAGCCAGAAATATTAATGCACAATTAGGGAGGACACCCCAAAAGCACTGAGGAGTGCTAAAAATTATTTAGTAGATACTGCTGACAGATATGACTTTTGACAGCCAGAAATATTAATGCACAATTAGGGAGGACACCCCAAAAGCACTGAGGAGTGCTAAAAATTATTTAGTAGATACTGCTGACAGATATGACTTTTGACAGCCAGAAATATTAATGCACAATTAGGGAGGACACCCCAAAAGCACTGAGGAGTGCTAAAAATTATTTAATAGATACTGCTGACAGATATGACTTTTGACAGCCAGAAATATTAATGCACAATTAGGGAGGACACCCCAAAAGCACTGAGGAGTGCTAAAAATTATTTAGTAGATACTGCTGACAGTTATGACTTTTGACAGCCAGAAATATTAATGCACAATTAGGGAGGACACCCCAAAAGCACTGAGGAGTGCTAAAAATTACTTAGTAGATACTGCTGACAGATATGACTTTTGACAGCCAGAAATATTAATGCACAATTAGGGAGGACACCCCAAAAGCACTGAGGAGTGCTAAAAATTATTTAGTAGATACTGCTGACAGATATGACTTTTGACAGCCAGAAATATTTATGCACAATTATGGGGGACACCCCAAAAGCGCTGGGGAGTGCCAAATATGAAGAAAAAATAATAAATCTCTATCCTCCTCTCTGCACTAGCGATTTTGGTTAGAGCAATTGCAAGAACAATATTGTATTCTCTGTCCCTGCTCTAATTAGCCTATGACTACACCCTGCTCTCTCCCTCTGTCAAATGGCGATGGATTGCTGTGGAGGCGTGTATTTATAAAGTTGAAGTATCGCGAGAACCGAGCCCCGAGATCCGACGACGTCACAATGACGTTCGGCCTCGATTTGGATTCGGAATGGGCGGGAGAGTACCGAGCTGCTCAGCTCGGTACTCGGATACCCAAAGTTCGGGTGGGTTCGGTTCTCGGAGAACCGGACCCGCCCATCTCTAATTATCATGGACATATTTTGGCAAAGTATACATCTGTATAGAGGAACTTTCAAGTTCCAGATTTTATTAACTGTTTAGGGGTTGTTCCTCAGGGCTGTAAGCTTTTCATTTCCTGATCTATTGCACATCTTACCTTGCCAGAGCATAACATTTATCGGCAGCTATAATCATATATGTCATTGCATATCTGTGATTCCCCTATCTGTGATGAAGTGTTTAATGTTTTCTATGTGTATTTTATGATGGGCTTTATATGTATTATTTTAACTGTGATATGAAATAAAATCAAATAATTTTTTTAATTGTTATATCTTGCTGGTATTGAGATTTGAATAATGTAAAGCACTGGATGGGACTATATGCACTTCTTAGCTGTAGTTTATATTTTTATTTCTTTGAATACTATTTATCAGCAGCTGAAGTTAACTGACCAGGAATTTCTAATTTTACTTTTTATTTCTTTTACTGCATTTCACTCCTATTAACAGGGTTGCTCTCTTCAGACAATCTCTCCATAATACACTTTTAATTGAAGATACAAACTCATTCAAAGCCTTTCACTGCAGTGACAGTGCAACTCAAAGCCATGTACTACTATCCATCTGGTCCTCTTAAATTTACATCTATGGAGCTTTTGAAAATGCTCAATAAATTGAGTCAACCAATGCAATGAGCTGAGGGGTAAGCTAGCTCCTGACTTTAAGTGACCTTTTTATAAGAAGCAATGTTTATGTTATTAAGGGGTGTACTGATGCAAATGCGGCTGATTTAAGTCCTTGATTTCTATTAAGTATGCTTGATTTCAGATGTATCATTTGCACCAGCTACAAGGCAGGTGTAAGTGCCGACTGATAGTGATGACTGGTACAGTATAGTCTTTTTTTTAAAAACTACACGTATGCATGCCACTATCTAGCACAGAACATGTGTACACAGTAAGAACATATTAATGTATCTATTTATTGCAAACAAAAAATAAACAAACCATATTTGTATTAATCAGAGAAGAAGTAAGCCAGCGCCCTGTTGATCCCATATTATATATTGTGCCAACTGTATGGCAATTTAAATGCTTTATATGTATACAAAAAAAGACAGTTGTCAATGCTTATACTTTATATTGCATATTTGTGTGTATCTATTAAAATGAACACATGAGCTATTGGTTCATATTTTGATCAAAACTTTAAGCCTGCATCCCAGCATCCCTTTGTAACAGATTTACCTTCTATGCATTCCAGCACTCTCCTCTGTGCCGCGATCGATGCTTCTGGGTAGTGGGTCACATGACTCACTTATCAGGGCTGGCTTTTCAAACTTGCCTATATATAAGCTTGGCACTGACACTTGTTCAGTGTTAGTACAACATGTTTGCTGTGCTTCGAACTGCTGCTTGATCTACCTGTGTACCATTTACTGCCTGTTTAACCAAGTGCTAATGGATCTCTCTGTGTACAGAACTCAGCATCTCTGACTATGTTATGCTGGATCTCTCTGTTTGCCGAACTCGGCTTGTCTGACTATGTGCAGCTGGATCTCCCATGTACTGAACTTAACCTGTCTGACCATTCTCTGCCTGTTCAACCGTGTACCACATCATAGCCTCTACGACTATTCTCTGCCGTGTACCAGTTCCCAGCCTGTTTGACCATTCTGTGCTGACTACAGTGTTAATGCTTGCTGATACACCTCCTAGGTACCTTTCCCAATCCCCTTTGGGCCTGTGTTACATCCTGAGAAGGTCCAGGGAGTTGCAACCTGAGAGTTCCCAGCAGCAAAGTCCAGTCTGTCTTGCCGCGATTCTTGGGGAATGCCGAGTAACTCGTTAGACTCCGCACCTCTGGTCTGCTAGTGCTAATTGGGATTGACAAGGGTTCCTTCTGGAATTGTAACAACTGTTTAGATTTTCTCATTTATTTAAAAATATAATTATTTTTTGATGTGTTCTAATGTTACCTTAAATTTTAAATCTCCTTGTGGTGTCTACTCTACTTTGTTCTGTCTACTTTAGGAAAAGCATACTTACACCCAGATTCAAATGTAATTGCATCTTGAGATCCATTTGTATTTGATTATGGTTGGAGGTACGTTCAAGTTCTGTACCAATTTTTTCAACTGCAACTTCCGTGCAAGGCCCATAATGTCTAGACTGTAATCAAACTTAATTTGTAATTTACTGTTGTAGCTTAAAATTAAAGTTAATTAATTAGTTAAAATTAGTTAAAATTAAGTAGTCAGAGGATCTGATATTTTAAGTCAGCTCTATTAAGTTACGTGAACATGGGCCGTCTGACTAAGCAGATCAGTATGGTAACAATAATACATTTGTCCATATGTTTCAAGCAATAATCTTGCACCCTTCTGCAGAGGGGTGTTTAGCTGGGCATTTACACTGATTGGATAGCTATTAATTATGTGCACCTCTACTCAAAGAATGTGCCTTCTTAACCACAGTTTGCTTGAAATATTAAGGAAAGTAAAGCAAAAAAAGAAGTATCCCCCTCCAATGCAACATGGTTGCATTTTATGTAAATTTAAAATTTAAAATGTGATAACAGATTTATAGTTGGGGTAAGGCATGTCCTAGATCAACTTAAAATGTCAGTATACAAATAAAGCTATCAAGTATATGTCTTCTACATAAAAAAAAACAGCCAGTATTTAACTTATGTGCAAAATAATAAACTAATCCTTTGCATTGTAACATGGTTTGTCCCGGAAAAAATGTACTTCTTTTTTTGCCCTATTTTCGTTAATGAATCAGGCCCAATGTGTTAAAATACGAGACCTTGGCTCACAGGTTGGAGACACTAATTCTGTCATCACTGATTTTCTAAATAAACACAAAGACAAAACAGTATGGCCTTGCTGTACATTTCCATGATTCATGAAAGTTAGAAACATTTTCATTTCTTGCAAAATGTATTTTCATTATAGCTGTAGCATATGAATATAATCATGGCTGCTAGACTCCATTTTGTAATCCAAAGCGAATATTCAAACAATTCTACTTACTTCTCTGATATCTGCGAAAACATCTATTTTGCCTGCCTTACTATGTCATCTGTTCCAAAATTTTCATAAAATGCTGGATATTCAGGCCTACTTTTTCTTACTTGGATTTTAATCTTTATCCTTCCTTGCTTGCGTAAGGCACTGAGGAGTATAGGAATGTATCTCATAATAATATAAATAATCACTAGGAATACAAGACCTATTACTATATATTGTATATTCCTATACCTGACATCTATTAGGATAAACCTGCACCTAGCAACGAGAGAGGATCTCATGTCTGTCTGCTAATTTCCCTTGCCTCTTCCTGTAATTTACTTCTCTGTTTTGTAAGGATACTTTCCATATTTGAGCCAATTCCTCATTTATGATGGAAAGTAATTCTTTAGTTTCATTTATCACCTTATCTAAAATTTCTAAATATTGTTGCAATCTATCTGACAATATCCCAACCCCTACTTGAGAAGAAAGTGAATACAGGAACTGTTCATTTTTGTTTTTGTATTCTACCCCTCTTTTCTGTATCTTAGGTACTTTTGGCAAACTGCAGTATATCTTATCACTATTGCAGGGATAACTCAGCTGAATAAACAAGTTCCATTAGCCCCAGCTGGTAACCATGAGTAAGCCCTTTTTCAAAACAAAAAATACAGCCCCATGGGCAATACATAGGGGACCCCATAACTTACGGCCTGGGCCGTTTTGTACAATTTGAAATATTCAATTTTGTAAGAGGAGTTACACTGGGGTTTGGGGCATGTCATATTTACTTAAGTATGATGCCTTTCTTTGCGTCACTTTGTTTTCATAAAATGACTGATACATTAGCATAGCTACAATCAGAAACTCCTACATCCTTATTTTTTAATCTGAAATTGAATTACCTTTTTTCTGAGTCCATGCAATAAATTGTAACTGGGCTCTGACTTTACATACAGATATTAGAGTTACCAAACACAACTGCCAAACTCAAATACTGACTCTGAGAGAGATATGTCTAAAGTGTGTATCCACGTTAGCTTCTCTCCCCCCTTGACTAAAGTTTAACATGTCAGGTGAATTTGGTAAGAACCTTTCCACCAATCAGACAGTCCTTCTTTTCTTACAAACACCTTCATCATCATATAGACACCTGGATTTAGATCATGACATTTATGAATATCAGGCGGATGAGTAGAAAGCAGTGCATCATGGATCTTGCTTCTTTGTATGCTCACTTGAGCTAAGTATTTAACAGTCAAGTCATTTCCTGTAGGTCCGTCTGATAAAGGGCCCATTGCAACATTAGAATGTTTCCCAGAAAGAGTTTCGTAAGGCAAAATATGCAATGATCCTCCAGGTTTGATCCTCATGCTATGTAACTGTTGCTTTTTACCCAACAAATCATACATTACTTTCAACACTGAACCTTTGAAATGTGTACCGTGGTTTAAGGGAATCACTTGTGGTGATCTTTACCTGCTGTGGCAATGGGCCATGTCTCTACCCACCCAGAAAAAAAATCCACACAAAACAATGCATATTACCACTTTTTTATCATTTGCAGTTAGAAGTTGAATAAAATCAGTCTGGATTACCTGGAAGGATCCATCTGTAGCTGGGAGGTTGCTGGAAAGTCATTACAATGGGGTGTATCTCAGTTTTCCATACACCCACAGTGGAGACATGCTGTGGGTGTAAAAGACTGCTGACTCTGACCATATGGTACTTCCCCACAGTAATGACTTACCTATATTCTAAATTTTGCATGATGAATTTGTAATTCATTTGCTAAAGCCTAGATACACAGTTACAATGCTAGCTATCCTTTGTGCTTTTTTTTCATTTGACATGGACTGCAAAGTTTCATTGTGATTATAATTAACTGGTTACATCTGCTCAGAAGAGCTAATACATGTGAGGATTTGTTTTGGTACATCGTAAATATATAAAAAACCATTTGCCTTTTGCTGAAAACAGCGATTAGAGATATTGGACAAATCATTTTATTGAAAGTTCAGGCATACCAACATTATATAATCATTGATGAGGATTTAAATACGGGGACTGAATGATATATAAAAAGGAGACTATGATAGGAAACTTACCGATCTAAGTAAAAATATTTAATTATCTGATGGGTTTTTAGATCAGTGCACTGATCAGTATTTATATTTATGTATGAATTATGATGTGTTTTTAAGTATTTTTAGGTAGTTGGTAATAAATGATTGTTATTTTTACATATTTCCATGAACTCCTTATTATATAACTGCAGAAATAGTGGTATTTCTTTATCCAGTGCTGTGATTCTGGTTGATTTCCACATTGTAAGCCCAGCAGTAGAAATGTTTTGTATCTGTTTACAAGGTAGCAAAGCTTCTACTACATACAAAACACAATAGTTGTCCAAGGACAATATCTTCAGATTTTTCAATTAGCAATGCAGCTGCTGCTAATGCTCTTAGAAATACTGGTAGTGCCCCAGCAACAGGATCTAGGGGGACACTGTAGTTTGCTACAGACCTTTGTTTGTCAACGTGTTTCTCTGTGAGAACCCCTGATGCATGTCCTAACTGCTCATGTGTACAAAAAGTTTAAATAAGGGTAGGCTTTTCAAATATGGCGACACAATAAGCCATGTGTGAGGCTCATGTAGAGCTTAAACCATTTGTGCCCCGACAGTATACAAGAAAAAACACAATCACAGAAAAGAACATTTGCATGCATATTTCAAGATGCCTCTAGCTGTACAACACTAGCATTTCTCCTGGTGTATGTCAGAAGTAACAAGGGTATATATATTTGTCCCACAATAGCATAACCATAGGTTAAAGAAACCGTAGATAAAGAGTAGAGATGCGGCTTGATAGTGTTAGTAATAAATGTAACAGCAGCATTACCGTTTTTGTACACAATACAATCATTTAATAGTGTCCAGACAGTTATTAATAAATGTGAAAGTTGCGTTTTCCATATAAAATGTAATTAAATGCAAACACAAGTACCAAATTGAAATACTAATGCAAATGCAATTAAATACAGTCATCTATTGTTTTCCCCCTTTGCATATCAAATGGTAATCTTCTTTCCTGCTGTAGTCCAAATGAAAATATCAGTTAAGTTATGTGAATAAACAGCTGCAACTTGATATTATATAGCAGCCATACTATCAGCTTCAAGGGGTCAATCCACAATCAGAAGTGGTTAGCTAGTACTAATCAACATTGTATAGAATTTATTAAGCCCTCCATCACCTGCATGAGATTGCCTTACTGACAGGTGTATCTGAATTTGCATCTAGGTATACTTGAGTTGCAATTACTTGAACAAGCCCTTACTATACTCGCCGTATGCTTGCAGCCCCTTCCCTCTCCTCTTACTCCTTACAAAACATAAATAGTCATAAGTGTAATATGCCTATGTACAGCAATGTACATCAATGTATGTATTTTTGTATACAGTAAGAAAATGCATTATGAAGGTAAAACAGATGTACTTCCAACCAAATGATTCTCACATGAGCAGTTTTGTTTTGCAACATTTGTATAATATTTGTGAGTCAGTTTTGCACATATACGCAATGATTGATGATCACAGGAATCAGAGACAACAAGTGTGTGTGTGTGTGTGTGTGTGTGTGTGTGTGTGTGTGTGTGTGTGTGTGTGTGTGTGTGTGTGTGTGTGTGTGTGTGTGTGTGTGTAAAAGAAACACATTGGAAAATTTATATGTAGAGATGCCTGAAAATTTTGAGCTGGATCTAAATTTGATAGAATTTCAGAAATTTGAAGGCCATGTCTTTGGTACACTCATCAACAGACCCTGATTCAAATTTGTAGGGTGAAATTTGCAGCTTGCTTTCACCTTGAACAATTTCGATCCACATGCCTGAACCAGTTTAAACATGGTCGTACCTTCTCAAATTTTGCTTGAGATTTTTTAATTCATCAAAAATTAGAGAAATTCCTGTGAACTTTTGAATTTTTGTACAGAGTCAACAAAACCGGTTTGAGAAATGATTTACAGTCAGTTCTCTATCTATATGTATGAAGACAAAAATAAAACAAAACATGAATAATAACAACAGGTGCACAGAGGGAAAAAGAACATGTGGTAAGAAATCATACCTCAGCCAACTACTATACCATATATCCATATATAGAATGCCTCTTGTTTGACGTTCCCAACTTTAAAAATATAACATTAAATTAATATAATAAAAGCAAAAGCTGCATGAAAGACTGTCTTTTCTATTTTTTACTGGTAGACTTTGAATTGACTTCTTCTTTATACATCCACATTTAAATGCATAGCAAATGAGTCATTATACAGAGGGTTTATATAAGTGTCAGTTCTAGTCAAAGTTTGGCAGCTTCTGTCTTCCCAAAATATCCATAATGATGACAGTAGAGTGCTGTCAGTATTCCAGTTATCATATGTATTATGCATTGTAGTCCTCAATCCATACAATGATGTCAAAATATGTTATTCAAGTTATAGGAGCAGTGCATTCACTTAGTGTTTCAACAGCACTGCTGAATACTATCACAACCAGGGAATTATAGACCTGTAAGCTTGACATCAATAGTGGGGAAACTACTGGAAGGAATATTAAGGGATAATATTCAGGATTACTTGGTGCACAATAAGATTATTAGTGATAATCAGCATGGATTTCTGAGGGATAGGTCATGTCAAACTAATCTAATTTGTTTCTATAAGGAAGTTAAATGGAATTTATACCATGGTAGTACAGTAGATGTGGTCTACTTGGATTTTGCAAAGTCCTTTGATACAGTGCCACCCAAGAGGTTGGTTTACAAAATAAGGGAACTAGGTCTAGCAAACAACATTTGTACTTGGGTAGAAAACTGGTTGGAGAATAGGGAACAGAGAGTTGTGAAAAATGGAACATTTTTTTTAATTGGTCAAAAGTTTTAGGTGGTGTACTTCAAGGTTCTGTGCTGGGGCTACTACCTTTTAATATATTTATTAATGACCTTGATGAAGGTTTAGAGAGCAAAGTTTCCATTTTTGCAGATGACACCAAAATTTGTAAGATAATAAAATCAGAGCAAGATGTTGTGTCTCTGCAGAGGGACTTGAATAAACTGGAGGATTGGGCGGCCAAATGGAAGATGAAGTTTAACATAGATAAATGTTAGGTTATGCACTTAGGGATCAAAAACAAGCACACAATCTATAAATTAAATTGGATGTATTTAGGGGAAATTTAAAATGGAAAAGAATTTGGGAGTGTTCGTAGACAGTGTTCAATGTCAAGCAACGGCTGCAAAGGCCAATAAAGTATTGGCATGCATTAAAGGGGTTATAGATGCAAGGGAAGACAGTGTAATTTTTCCACTATATAAATAGGACCTCGTCTGGAATACGGAGTACAGTTCTGGGCACCACTCTATAAAAAACACATTTTGAAACTAGAAAGGGTTCAGAGAAAGGTGACAAAATTGATAAATGGTATGGAGTCATAAAGTTATGAGAAAAGGTTAGCCAGTTTAGGCATGTTTACTTTAGAAAAGAGGCATCTAAGAGTGGATATGATTACTATGTACAAATACATTAAGGGTGAATATAGAGAACTTTCATTGGAACTTTTTACCCCAAGGACTGAACACCGAACACGCAGTCATCCCCTAAGGTTAGAGGAGAGGAAGTTTCACAACGAGCAAAGGAAGGGGTTCTTTACAGTAAGGGCAGTCAAGATATATAATTCACTGCCAGGTAAGGTTCTGAAGGCAGATTTAATTGATTTATTTGTTTAAGAAAGAGTTAGACTTTTTTTTTAGTGGGGAAGGGTATCCAGGGTTACATAAATTAAAATAAAGGACAGTAGTGGATCCAAGGAGAAATTGGACTGAAATAGTGGGTCAAGAGGTTTTTTCCCGATTGAAACAGATTGGCGGTTGCTTTATCTGGATCAATTTTTAAATATAAGAGTGGGATCACAGTAGATCCAATATAGATTGAACTTGATAGACTGGTGTTTTTTTTCAACCTCAACAACTATCTTACTAATTGCTGTGGCATTTATGCTTGTGGGGGGAAGGGGATCTCAAAGCTCTGATACCACTGCAATCAGTAGTTTTAATGAAGCTAAAAGCAGATTGGTGGCTCCTATGGTAAGTGTGTGGAAGCTGTGGACACAGCTTCCTTAATGCAATTGTTAACTATCTATTCACCTTAACAATGATTCACAGTAAGGGATGGCAGGAACATTATAGAACACAGGCCAGCACCTGAACTAAATGGATGAAAGGCAAACAACTTTTTATACAATAAAATATTTTCACTTGATTTGTCTGAGCTAATACCAGGAAGCGTAAAAGGAGAATAAAATCTAAAAACACCCAAAACTTCACATAAAGAAAAAAGAAAACAAACTGGGCAATTTACAGTTGATCACAGTAGATGCTTTGTATTAAACAGTTTATACTAGATTGTAAAATGGTGGCACTTAAATGAAAAAACAATAAAAATGTTAACATGATGTTTGCTTTTTAATTACATAGGTCATTGATCCCCGGATATGTTGTTCATATTATCGTTAGTAAAAGTTATGACTATATACGTGCCTTTCCCTTTAGCCCCTCAATGGTGATATGTAAGATTTTTTTTATTGGCGCAATTTATTTAACAAATTTCACTGTGGCAGCTCATCGATACTAGGTTGCCTTTGCGACACTGGTATGCTAAGGGTTAACTAACCTAGTTTATGAAGATGTGCACATGCGTGAGCCAACTAGCCACCAGGACTCCATTGTAAATATCAGCAGAAGAGGAAAAAGAAAGTAAAGGTGGGAGAAGTGGAAGAAAAGGAGGGAGTTGAGAAAAGAAGGCGGTCAAGCGGAGAAGTGCATTGTGAGATACACAGGAGAAAAGTTGGTGGTGTTGTACAAATGGTAGGAATATACTGTATATGAGTAATAAAGGTATACAGACACACAAGGAGAGTTAGAAAGGACAAACACCTATAATGTCGATACAGAGATACACAGGGGGGATCGAGAGGGAGACAGGTGGCATGACGAAAGTGCACATACAAAATTAGAAAGGGATACACAAAGAGGGGGAAAGAAAACAGAAAATGCATACAAAGAGGAGAAACGGGTGTGCACATGCAAAGAGGGATATAGAGGCACACAATGGGAGAGTGGGAGGGAGCAGGAAGAGATAGAAGGAGAGAAAGAGTGTGTGAGAGAGAGAAAAGGTTGACTGACACAGAAATGCACTGGCACAGATGGGAGGAGAGATTAGCAGCAATAAGGGTAGGGGAGAAAGACTGCCACAGGCATGGAAGGGGAGCGTGACGGGGACTTCCAGAGACAGGGAAATGAGAGGGGATGGTACAGACAGAGGAAGGGAAGAGAGGCTTGCACAGAAAGGTAAGGGGTAGAGTGACTGTCCTGGGGTAAATGTATCAAGCTGCAAATTTCCCTGCCGGTTTGAAAAGTAAAGATGTTGCCTACGGCAACCAATCAGATTCTAGCTATCATTTTGTAGAATATACTAAATAAATGATAACTACAATCTGATTGCTTGCTATAGGCAACATCTCCACTTTTCAAACCCTCTGGAAACTCACAGCTTGATACATTTACTACCTGGTCTTTATGGACTGAAAACTTCGGTGCTGTGCCATACTCCCAACTGAATTGTTCCAGTATTTCAGTATTAATTCACTCAGCAGTACTAGACCTATTGGGTTCTATCGTTGTGGTAGAAATAAATGTTTAACTTTTGTTTTAACTGTTACCTTTTAACATTGTCAGCATTGACAACTCCAAAAGAAAATTCATGAAAACATGCAAAAAAATGTTTAGATCCCCTCATCTAAGGATGCCCGGGCTAATTCTTTTTGCCCCCTTGAAAAATAAGTAAAAGATATAATGTCCCATGAAAAATATATAAATATGCAGTGCCCCTGTGATAAATAAATAAATATGTAGTGCCGCTATTCTGTAATTATTATTTTATAGTGCTCCCTTTCTGGTTAATAAGTTGTTAATAGTGCCTCCAATGTTTAACAATAAATTAAAAATGACCCTTTTTTCACTTCTTACTAGTAGCTACCAGTCGCAAACCAGTTGCTAATTAGCTAAAGTTTGGATAGCTTGCCTACTAAATAGTTGTAAAGCCAATCAGAAGCGGTCTCTCATTTGGCAGAATATCTATTGTGATGTGCAGGAGTTTAAAACCGATGATTATCTTGCAGATTGACACATTTACCCCATGAATTCTATTTTGTATAACATAACATGGATGGTTAAGGCTTTTTTTGCTTCTACCATTCACACAGGAATGAGATTTGTGATTTCCTAAAATAATTTTTTTACCACTATGTGGAAAGTAGAATTTAAAGAAAGAAAACAAAAAACATTAGATATGGCCAAATACCTCACACTACTAAAGAGGGTGAGTGAGATCAAATGTCATATAATGTTTAATGCTAGGTCCAGCAATATGGATATTATGTTTTTGTTTTGGTATAATAAACATACATTTGTCTATTTTATTTACTTGCATGTTTTATTTTTACATTTGTACATAGAACACATATACATTTTGACATGATTGTCTAAATCAGAGATGTCCAAGTTCAGTCCTCATGGCTACCAATGGTTGGCATGCAGGCGGCAGTTGGAGAAGGCTGCACGTTAGATCAGCTCTGTGTCTTTCCTCCCACACAATTATCTGTCCACAATTATAAAACATCTAAAAACTTGTGAAGACAGTGGGAAATTATTGTGGGGGTACAAAGGAGTGTCATCATCACTCCAAAGTCAAGGCCATACCATCTATCCCTGGCTTATCTGCATCAACTGATCTACTGTGTACCGAACCCCGGTTTGTCAGTTGGCCCTTCTCCTGCTGAATCCCTGGTTTATCTGCATCAACTGATCTACTGTGTACCGACCCGGCTTGTCAATTAACCCTTCTCCTGCTGAATCCCTGGCTTATCTGCATCAACTGATCTACTGTGTACCGACCTGGCTTGTCAGTTAACCCTTCTCCTGCTGAATCACTGGCTTATCTGCATCGGCTGATCTACTGTGTACCGACCCGGCTTGTCAGTTAACCCTTCTCCTGCTGAATCCCTGGCTTATCTACATCAACTGATCTACTGTGTACCGACCCGGCTTTTCAGTTAACCCTTCTCCTGCTGAATCCCTGGCTTATCTACATCAACTGATCTACTGTGTACCGACCCGGCTTGTCAATTAACCCTTTTCCTGCTGAGTCCCTGGCTTATCTGTATCAACTGATCTACTGTGTACCGACCCGGCTTGTCAATTAACCCTTCTCCTGCTGAATCCCTGGCTTATCTGCACCAACTGATCTACTGTATACCGACCCGGCTTGTCAGTTAACCCTTCTCCTGCTGAATCCCTGGCTTATCTGCATCAACTGATCTACTGTGTACCGACCTGGCTTGTCAGTTAACCCTTCTCCTGCTGAATCCCTGGTTTATCTGCATCAACTGATCTACTGTGTACCGACCCGGCTTGTCAATTAACCCTTCTCCTGCTGAATCCCTGGCTTATCTGCATCAACTGATCTACTGTGTACCGACCTGGCTTGTCAGTTAACCCTTCTCCTGCTGAATCACTGGCTTATCTGCATCGGCTGATCTACTGTGTACCGACCCGGCTTGTCAGTTAACCCTTCTCCTGCTGAATCCCTGGCTTATCTACATCAACTGATCTACTGTGTACCGACCCGGCTTTTCAGTTAACCCTTCTCCTGCTGAATCCCTGGCTTATCTACATCAACTGATCTACTGTGTACCGACCCGGCTTGTCAATTAACCCTTTTCCTGCTGAGTCCCTGGCTTATCTGTATCAACTGATCTACTGTGTACCGACCCGGCTTGTCAATTAACCCTTCTCCTGCTGAATCCCTGGCTTATCTGCACCAACTGATCTACTGTATACCGACCCGGCTTGTCAATTAACCCTTTTCCTGCTGAGTCCCTGGCTTACCTGCATCGACTGATCTACTGTGTATCGACCCGACTTGTCAGTTAACCCTTCTCCTGCTGAATCCCTGGCTTAACTGCATCAACTGCATTTAAAACATTATTTTATATGCCATTATTTTGTTTTTCCTGATTGTACATTTACAAGTTTCTACTTTTTACCTGTTATTATTCTACTATTTATATGCCTTTATCTTGTTTTTCCTGATTTTATATTTACCAGCAACTAGTTTTACCTGTTATTATTCTTGCCTATTTCCATTGCCCTTATTACCTCTCCTTCTATTATTCTTTGCCTTCCATGCCCTAATTGGTTATTGTCCTCCATCTTGCTATTGTCTCCCTGCTTATTCTTACCTGTTATCCGCTGTCCTTACTATCTTACTGTTCTGCTATCATTCTTACCTGTCTTCATTGACCTTATTATCTCACTGTACTGTTGTTCCATGCCCTCCACGCCCTAATTCGTTATTATCTTCCACCTTTTCATTGTCTTCCTGCCTTTGTTCTTACCTGTTTTTCACTGTCCCGACTATCTCACTGTTCTGTTACTCTCTTTCCCTACTATGCCTCCCTGCTCTCACTCCAAACCCATACTCTCCCCCCGCCCTACCTCTCCCGTTCCTCCCCGCCATCCCCCGCGCGCTGCTCATCTTGCTAACCTTATCCCCATTTCCCCCCTCTCCTCTCCCCCTTTCTTCTGTGCCCTCTGGAATGCCAGATCCGTCCGCAACAAGCTGACTGCTATCCACGACCTCTTTCTATCCAACTCCTTTAACCTTCTTGCCGTTACTGAAACCTGGCTCTCCGATTCTGATACTACTTCCCCCGCTGCCCTCTCCTATGGTGGCCTCTCCTTCACCCACTCCGCCAGGCCTGGTGCCCGCCCTGGCGGTGGATTTGGCCTCCTCCTCTCCTCCACCTGTACTTTTCGTGTCATTCCCCCTGAACCCTCCCTCTCCTTCTCCTCTTTTGAAGCTCACTCCATCCGCCTCTTCTACCCCATCCATCTCCGCGTCACTGTCATCTACCGCCCCCCTGGCCCCACCTCCCTCTTCCTTGACAACTTTGCTAGCTGGCTTCCTCACTACCTCTCCTCCGATCTCCCCTCGATCATTCTCGGTGACTTTAATATCCCCATCGACAACCCCACCTACCCTGCTTCCAGCAAACTGCTCACCCTCTCTTCCTCCCTTGGTCTCACCCAATGGACCTCCTCCTCTACCCACTGCCTTGGTCACTCCCTTGATCTTGTCTTCTCCTACCTATGTAATCTCTCCGACTTCTCCATCTCTCCCTTTCCTCTATCCGACCACCATCTTCTCTCCTTCTCTCTCTCCTCTTCTCCTGCTCCCCTCCCCCTGCCCAAACCTACTCTGTCCATACGCAACCTCAATGCTCTTGACCCTGTCTCTCTGTCCTCCTCTCTCGATACCCTCCTTTCTCCCCTTTCCTCCCAGGCCTGCCCCAACCAGGCGGTCTCCCTCTACAATCACACCCTCACCTCCGCTCTGGACGCGGTCGCCCCTGCCCACTCCGTCCACCCCCGCTGCTCCAAACCCCAACCCTGGCACTCCAAATTTACCCGCTTCCTCCAAAAATGCTCCCGTTCCGCTGAACGTCACTGGAGAAAATCCCGCTCCCTGGCCGACTTCCTCCACTTTAAATTCATCCTTTCATCCTACAGCTCTGCCCTCTCACTCGCTAAACAATCTTTCTTTAAATCCCTCATCTCTTCCCAGTCCTCTAACCCCCGCCGCCTCTTTGCCACCTTCAGCACTCTCTTGGCCCCCTCCCCTCCCCCCACCCCCTCCTCCCTGACTGCCTCTGATTTTGCCTCCTTCTTCTCCTCTAAAATCGAGGCCATCCGACTTGAAATCTCCTCCTCCACTCTCTCTTCCACCCCTCCCACTCTTCTGTCCTCCCCCCCAACCACCTTCCCCTCCACTCCTTCCGTCCCACCACCGGCGAGGAAGTCCACTCTCTCATTTTATCCTCCCCCCACTACCTGCTCCCTGGATCCCATCCCCTCCCACCTTCTTCGCTCCCTTTCCCCCACCACCTGCTCCCACCTTGCTCACCTCTTTAATCTCTCCCTCTCCACTGGCATCTTCCCCTCCTCCTTCAAACATGCTCTCGTATCCCCCATTCTTAAAAAACCTAATCTCGACCCCACTTCTCTCTCGAACTATCGCCCCATATCTCTTCTCCCTTTTGCCTCCAAAATTCTCGAGAGGCTCGTCTGCAGCCGTCTCACCTCCTACCTTTCTGAATACTCCCTCCTTGATCCTCTCCAGTCTGGTTTCCGCCCCCTCCACTCCACTGAAACTGCCCTGGCTAAAGTCACCAATGACCTCCTCTCTGCAAAAGCCAGGGGCCACTTCTCCCTTCTCATCCTCCTTGACCTCTCTGCAGCCTTTGACACCGTTGACCACCCCCTCCTCCTTCACACCCTCCAGTCTTTCGGCCTCTCCGGCCCAGTCCTGTCCTGGTTCACCTCTTACCTTACTCACCGTTCCTTCTCTGTCACCACCTCTGGGTCTCTCTCCCCCCCATCCACCCTTCCAGTCGGGGTCCCTCAGGGCTCTGTTCTGGGACCCTTACTCTTCTCTCTATACACCTCCTCCCTGGGTGAACTCATCAGCTCCTTCGGCTTCAGCTACCACCTTTACGCTGACGACACTCAACTATACCTCTCCTCTCCTGATCTCTCTCCCCCCCTCCTCTCTAGGGTGTCCGCCTGCCTCTCTGCCATCTCCTCCTGGATGTCCTCTCGATTCCTCAAACTTAACCTTGCCAAAACTGAGCTCATAGTTTTTCCTCCCTCTCATACCCCATCCCCTTCTGACCTCTCCATCACTGTCGACAACACCTCTATCTCCCCTGTCCCCCAACTTCGCTGCCTTGGTGTCATCCTCGACTCCTCTCTCTCCTTTGGCCCCCACATCCACTCTCTTGCTAAATCCTGCCGCTTCCAGCTGCGCAACATCGCTCGCATCCGGCCCTTCCTCTCCCAAGATGCCACCAAATGCCTTATCCACTCTCTGATCATCTCCCGCCTGGACTACTGCAACCTACTCCTCACTGGCCTCCCCCACTCTCATCTCGATCCCCTTCGATCCATCCTTAACGCTGCAGCTAGGCTTATATTCCTCTCTCGCCGCTCCTCTTTTGTCTCCCCCCTCTACCTAGCCCTTCACTGGCTCCCATTCCCCTTCAGAATCCTCTTTAAGCTCCTCACACTCACCTACAAGGCCCTCGCCAACTCCACTGCGCCCTACATCTCCACCCTCCTCTCTATTCATGCTCCATCCCGCCCTCTCCGTTCTGCCTCTGACCGTCGCCTCTCTTCCCCCCTTATAACCTCCTCCCACGCGCATATCCAAAACTTCGCCCGCGCTGCCCCCCTCCACTGGAACAAGCTCCCTCCCTCCATCAGAACTTCCCCTAATCTGTCCAGCTTCAAACGGGCCCTAAAAACCCACCTTTTTCTTAAAGCCTTTCTGTCTCCCACTTAACTTCCTACCTTATCTTCTGCCTCTGTCCCCCTACTCTCCCTCTCTCCCCTGCGTCTCTCTGTCTGTCCACCCCTCCCCTTAGATTGTACGCTCCTCTGAGCAGGGCCATCTCTCCTCCTGTTTCCACCACTTCTAACTCTGCTCTCCAGCTACTTAGCCCTCCTCCTCGAGGGTCCTCCACCCCACGTCCACTCTCGCTCCCTCCTCCCCCCTGGGGGTCTCCCTGTCTTCCGCGCCCTCCTTCTTGGGCCCCTTCATTTGCGGATCCTCCCTCCCCCTTCCCCGCCCTCTCTAGCTGTGCATTGAGCGTACTGAGTTGCTGTGTTTACTGTACTGTGCTGTCTCCCATTGTATTGTGATTTTGTTTGTCTCTGTACGGCGCTGCGGATGCCTTGTGGTGCCTTATAAATAAATATTAATAATAATAATAATAATAATAATAATACCAACAGTTCATGCTTTCAGGATTTCTTTAATCATGCAAAGGTGAGTTATTACCTCACCAATTTCTACAGACAGAAATCCTGAAAAATTGAACTGCTGGTAACCTTTGAGGACTGTACTTGCATCATTTTGACCAAGGCGAAATTATTAAAATGTTAATAAAAAGACAAGAAAAAATATACGGAAGTGGAGAGTGCTTGATTTTTATTTTATTTTTTTTACTTAGGAAGAGAATCAACCAACATAAAATGAATGAAGTTATTTATCTACCACATAACACATTAACATATTTTTCTCTGATGATACAGCACTATCACTGAGAAAGCTTATGTAGTACTCTCATTCATTTGAAATTACATGGTGTGTAATTTTAAGAAATTAAACAATTTGATTGGCATTTTCGCTTCATTTGTATATTTAATCTCATCATTTCTCTCTCTAGTACAGAATTCGAAAAAACAAATGGAATTTAAATAGGTGAAAGGATTACAGTATTCTTTTGAATCATGCTTTTTTTATTATTTAGAAATTGAAGCTGTGGGTTTGAGATAGAATATTTTCTTGACTGCTTACTGAAATGGATATTTGAAATATTCTTCTAAGATCTTCATGGCTTGCAGGAGGAAAGGAGATTACAAATTTACAGCAATCAAGCCCATAACCATAATGCATAAAAACATATCATAATTGAATAGTTTTATAGGCTACATTTGAGCTAACCTGCATTGCTTGCAATGTACAAATGTAAAACTGGCTGATATGTTTTCCATTTAAATAAAGGGTGTTACTAAGGTCTCCAAACATCTGGTCTAAATAATAAATCACAGTGCTCCATATAGGTTGGTATTTTAAACTGATGCTCTGATTGAACTGCATACATTTTTCACAAATTGGTATTTAAACCTCAAACCTTTAGCTAACTACATCTGTCATTGATATTTTATTGTTTAATTTCTTTTTATGGAGTGAAATTGCATTTCTCCCACATGCAGCTTGTATTTGCCTAATTTGTCGACATGTTCTCTAATGATAATTTCACTGATTTAGAAAGTGCCATTACAAGTAGCATATGTTCAGTTTAACTCTAGATCTCCTCAATACAATGTCCTTAAAAAATACTTAGCATTTTATTGCAAGCATTGCACTACATCGTATTTGTTAAGTATGAACCGATTTGCTTATTTAAAAGTTGAAAGTTTAGAGACTATGCTACTTTACATGGAAGAGGCATTTTTTAAACGTATACAATTTATAATCAGTGGTTGTAAACTCCACGCAGAACTTGACCATTTAGCTCCTTGAGATTTTGAGACGCTTGTATAAACTTCCTCTAACTTTGCTGGTCCATGACTGCCTCAGTATGCCTCAATAATCACATAAGAGCCAGGCAAACACTAGAGGCCTGATTAATTAAGGAAAGTAAAAAAATGAGTAAGTTTTCTCCTGGACAAAACCATATTACAATGCAAAGGGGTGCAAATTAGTTTTTTATTTTGCACATAAGTTAAATACTGGCTGTTTTTTTATGTAGCACAGAAATACTTGCTAGTTTTATTTGTACACGGAAATGTAAAGTTGATCTAGACTCTCGAACATGCCTATCCCAAATATAAATCTGTCACCACATTTTAAATTAGCCTCCCTCTCCAATGCAACATTGGTTTTGCCAAGGTGCAAAGTTACTCATTTTTTTTTTACTTTACTTTCCATAATGAATCAGGCCCTAGAACACTAGCTGTGTGCAGGAAAAATCTTCACATAGAGTAAATATGTGAATGACAAATGATTTAAAACATTAGACACATCTTCATGCCTTCAGCAAACAATATAAACCTTACTATAAATTGTGTTAAAACGATATTGACGATGCTTCCTCTTTACTTACATAGTAAAATGATCCTTCACAGCTTTTGGTTTTACCTGTAGAGATACTGGTGCAATCCTTGTTTATAATGGCACCCTAACTTTTGGCATTTTTACTTGAGTTTTGTTTCATTGCAATGCGATAGCATTTTCAGATTGACATTTGTTTCATTTCCAAGCATTTCTGCACTCCAATACACATTAAACATGTCTCAAATATATGTTAAATGTATTTATGTTTGATAGATGTTTTCACTTACAGGGAAAGGCATTGCCAGAGCTAAGTATATTAAGGACTTTAAATGAGAACAAAAGCAATAATTGTATACAGTACATACATGCAAAGCGTACATTGCTGTAAATCAGATAATATAAATAAAATAAAAAAAAATCACAAATTCATTTTTTTGTTTTGTTTTGCAGCCAGCCAGCCTTGGGCACTAATACCCCATTCATACTGCACCAAAATCCCTGGTTTTTCCTGGGTCGAGCTCAAACGACCTGGGTCTTGGTGCAGTATGAATGGTACAAGTGAAAAATCCCGGGTCTAAAAACCCGGGTCTTCAACCCGGAATTTATCGAGGGGTTATTCCCGGGTTGCCTGCACTATGAATGGTGCAACCCGGGTTGTTGCATAGGGGAGGCAGGGAGGGAGAGAGAGAGAGAGAGAGAGAGAGAGAGGGAGAGAGGGAGAGAGAGAGAGGGAGAGAGGGAGAGAGAGAGAGAGAGAGATATTTGTTTTTTCATATTCCAACTTTCAGCCAATGAAAAGTGCTCTGGTGATGACATACTGCACAAGTCTGTGCCCTGGCAATTTGTGGGAGTCATTGGCTGAAAATTTGACCTCACTTGTTTGAATGTACCACACAAATCTAAAAGTAAATAAAAATGTTTATTTCACATATTGTATTTTGTTTTGTACATATTTCCTCATATGTCTCTTCACAAAAATATAAAATGACACAATACAAAAGTGCTTACTTGCATGTAGAAAAAGAAAATATATACACAAGTAGTAAACAGAAGACACAAATGTGCGCAAACAGTGAGTGCAAATTTGCTTTTTACGTAATATGTCAAGCTAACGGTGTGTTTCCAGATCACACGTAACATACATGATAAAAATTAACTGTTAAACATTTGTCCATAAAACATGCTTATTACAATTGCCGATATTGTGGCATTTCTGGTTGTGGAGTGGTTTGGTTTGGTTACCAGGTGGGTATTCTATGTTGGGGTCACCCATAGGTTGAGCATGTTGTGTATAATGTACCGGGTTTGGAGGGTTATTGTTGCCTATGGCTTGCCCCCGCTGGTACATAGGATAATGTCCGTCATAATAGTAAGGACTTGGAGGAGGTGCCTGCACCCGTGAGAGGAGTCTGTCCATGAATCCCACCCATCATACACTCACGATTTTCACGTAACACGCGTTCCTGCATGTTCATGATTTGCATGAGGAAAGAGTCCTGGAGATCCCGCTCATTGTCCATGAAATGCTGCAGTTGTGTATTCTCGTGTTCCCTCATGTTGCTCTCCATCTCCCGCAGTTGATCCATCATGACAGTTGTCATTGTTTTAGTTGCTTGCTCCATTTTCTGTACGTAGAAAAAAACACAGTAAAACATACATTAGAATATATAATGTGGCAGAACAAAAAAGCAGTGTTGTAAGCTGATATGTGCTTGAGGCCTCCTCCCTCTTGTCCAGTAGTTTTGCACTGCAACATATGCGCGTTAATGTTTTAATACTTTGGAGTGTATTATATTTGTCTTTTGGGCTTTTTGTTGATATAGTTCTCTTTTTTAAGTTATGTAGATATATTGGTATTTGGTTTGCATTTATGTTGATATAGTTCTCTGTTTTTGGCAGTTATGTTTATACAGTTAATTTTTTTTTTGCCAATTATATAGATATATTGGTATGTATATATAGTTGGTTATTATGTGAGATTATTAAAGATACTTACTGTTGGAGCGTAAACTGGGACCTGGCGTAGACTCTGACACCGGCACTGGTTCTGGCTGCGTTTCTTGCGAAGTATCTATAACGACTTGCGCAGCACGGAATGGCTGTGAATCGTTCAGTTCGTCCAAAGAAATGTTGGTGTCATCTGTTGTAGAATCTTCTATTATTACCGTCGCTTGTCTGTGTGCTCTCTGGTCGTGTTGGTATAGCCGCTTCCACATTGCTAGAAGATGACAGTGCAATTGGATTTGTCAGAGGAGAATGTCCAAAGACCATATTGCACTGGTCATAAAAGGGCCAGTCCATTCTTGCAGCGCCACTTTTGCGCCTGTTGTGGTCATGGACTTTAGTGTACTGCTTCCTCAGGGACTTCAATTTGTTCAGGACTTGTTGCTGTGTCCTCTTTATGCCACGTTGTGTGAGTATTTTGGCGATGTTGTAGTACACTGTGGCATCCTTCACAGTCCCAGTCACTTGCCTTCGAATTTCTTCCTCCCCTCTGATATTCAGCAGCTCACGCACCTCTTCCTCCATCCAGTGTGTCATAATTGCTGTTAATACACACTTTTTCAGAGAAATAAAAGCAATTATCTCCAACAAACTCTTCTTCTGCTTCAGCACTCCACCATCCACCATTTCTCCTAAACTCCTTCTAGAATCTTCTAGGGGCTCCCACCGATGACATCATCCTCCAGAGACAGGCAGACAGCCAATCAGCTTGTTTTCTGTGCAACCCGGGTTGAAAAACCCGGGTTGCACCATTCATAGTGCAGGCAACCCGGGTCCGACCCGGGAATTACCCCTCGATAAATCCCGGATTGAAGACCCGGGTTTTTAGACCCGGGATTTTTGAGTTGTACCATTCATACTGCACCAAGACCCGGGTCGTTTGAGCTCGCCCCGGCAAAAACCCGGGATTTTGGTGCAGTATGAATGGGGTATTAGAAAAAGTGGAGATGTTGCCTATAGCAACTAATCAGATTCTAGTTCTCATTTTGTAGAATATACTAAATAAATTTTACCCAGAATATGGTTACTATAGGCATTATCTCAGTTTTTTCAAACCTGCAGTTTAGTAAATATACCCCCCCAGTAATTTTAAAACTTTTTTCATGTCATGCTCTGTTTTCTTTTTTTTTTATTTATATTTTTATTTCCATGCACAATTGTGATAGTGAAAATGTGCTGCTTCTCTTTTTTACACTTAGATATATAGGCATTTGACCACCCAAAAATAAACTGTATTAGGTGCCTTATTATTGATAAAATTAAAATAAACTGGACAGGAGAGCATGACACAGTAGGGAGGAGTAAATAACCCAGAAGCCATCTTGGAAGTGGTAATAAAGTGCATACATAGACAAATCAAACACAGAAAGACATAACATTTGTGACAGAGTGTACTGTTGAACCTGTAGTGCCAGTTCTTATCTGGCATGGGGCATTCAGCTGTATGAGATATTCTTAATAAGGAAACACAGCACACTCTGGAAACAGTACGCACAGTGTTATCTAGACCTTATCACAGCTGACATACCTGAATGTTATAGTTCTAACAACATAAAAGAACTATAACAATATCATTTGATTAAAAATATTTTGAGGGATTTTATGCAAATAAAAAAAGAGCTGTATGAGGAGGTGGTGGTGAAGTGCAGAATGCCTCCTACTCTGCAGGAGGGACTGATCTAGTTCCTGTCTAAGCGCAAGGGGGAGAGATGTGATCTTAAAAATTGGCGTTCTATCTCTCTCCTGAACATGGACTACAAGATCATCTTTGCCAAGTTGCTAGCCAACAGGCTAAAGGTTGTCATTGTGCAGATAGTTCACCCAGATCAGACTTGCAGCATTCCCGGTCACAGGGTTGCAGATAGCCTTGCACTGCTGAGTGACACGGTGCATTACATTATACATCATCATGCACATGTGGGCCTGGTCAGTCTTGATTAGGAGAAGGCATTTGATCGTGTTTCTCATGAGTTTATGCGCAGGGTTTTGCGCAGGTTTGGCTTGGGAGAAATGTTTTGTTCATATGTTAACCTGATGTACCTTGACATTTACAGCTTGATGTTGGTGAGTGACTGGAAGACAAACCCTTTTCTGTAATGTCTGGGGTCAGACAAGGCTGCCTTTTTTCACGTCTTCTTTTTGTTTGTTGTATAGAGCTATTCGTGACGTGCATCAGACAGAATCCAGAGCTAAGAGATATCACCACACCTGGCCCAGACAGACAAGAGGCCAAGTGCATGCTCTACATGGATGATGTCTCTGTCTTCTGCGCTGACCAGCGTTCGGTGACAGCACTCGTAGAGACCCCTGAGAACTTCAACTGAGCTTCAGGGGCAAAGGTCAACTGCAGGAAGGCAGAGGCAATGTTTTTTGGGAAGTGACACCTGTCATTACATGCTGCATTCCCCTTCATAATTAAGTCAGACTTCCTCAAAATTCTTGGAGTTTGATTTGGTGGAGAGGAGGCAACAATAAAGTGTTGGGAAGAAAGACTGGCAACAGTCAGACAAAAAGTCGGTTTGTGGAGCCTCAAAGACCTCACCACCGAAGGGAAAGCACTGGTGCTGCGCAACGAGAACCTTCCTTTTCTGCAGTACACGGCCGAAGCTTGGCCACCCCTTACTGCGGTCTGCAAGACCATCACGAGGCAGTCTTCCATTTCATCTGGGGCTCCAAAATGGACAAAGGGAAGTGGTCTGGTATGTACCAGAAGCCCCTCAAAGGTGGGAAAGGGATGCATGACATCCCCACCATTCTGCGAGCCTTCATTGTTTGTAACTGTATCTGCAGGAGATTGATTGAAAAGAACACTTGCTCCAATGGAAAGTCCATGTCCAGCTTTTTCCACCTGCATCTTTGGAGGACTCTTGGATTGGACAAGTGGGACAGCTCCTTTCCTTACAACTCGACTACACGTTGGTTTTACCTGGATGTTGGGCAATTTGTGAGGGAGCACCATCTGGAGGGACTTAAACCAAACTTGTTGAAGCCAAAAACTGTACACGAGCTCATCATAGCTAAAGACATTTTGGATTCTATTCCAGGGCTCCCTGCTTGTACAGAAAAACATGTGTTGGAGAATGTGGCCTTAAAGAGACTGACTGATAGATAGACATAAAGACATTGCATGGATGGCTATCCAGGGGGGTTTGCCTCTCAGGGCATTCATGCACTCCCAATACATGTGCAGACACTGCCCTTTTTGTATTACCAGAAGGGAAACAGCTAAGCATAATTTTTGGGACTGCCCAATTGCACTTGAACACAACCTTAAGGACAGTATGCCCAGGACTTGCCTTTCATGCCACTCAGTATTTTATCAATAATTTCCTGGAACCCACACTATTAGGACAAACCAGGAGGCCTGACGCCTTATGAACTGTTTTACGGACAATATATATTGCTTGCCAGGAATATCCTCATTTTGAAAACAGAGAAGACCATCCAAGACTGTCACAGGCTGATCCACAGCTTACTAAGAGACTATAACACCATTGTCGGTCCTGAGGAGGCGAAAGATGATTGATTATTGTCTCCCTCTTCTCCTTCTCCTCCCATGTGTCTGTTTTTTCAATAAAGCTTTAGGCTTTTGACTCCCCCTCCCTTAATCCCCCCAGCCCATTCCCCCCATCACTGTTTTAAGTTTTGCTGAAATGTCCTGCCTTTAATTTATGCACCCTCCACTATGTATTTGTCTGTCTCCCTCCTACCTCTCTTATATACCGTCCTTTCACAATCATTGCTTATATGAAACAGCTATGTTATTTAAGTTTTGCATGGTTAGTGCAGTACTTGATGTATAGTATAGGATGTCATATCTTTTACCTTATGTCATGAATTGTACTAAAAATATGAATGATCATGTTTGACGGTATATTGTGCTTACAGCTGCGCTGCGAGGCATTACTTTTGTATGTAATGCACCATATGTTTTTTGTACCTTTATACAAAATAAAGATAGATTTTCAATAAAAAATCTGGTCACAACCAGACATGATCGGGCTCGGATTATCGCAATCCGAGCCCACCCGAACAGTGCGGATCCGAGGGCGATCCGAGCACTGTTCGGGTATTTCCGGCAGGGAAAAACACTGAAAGCGAGGCTCTGACTCCAAATCCCGCCGTCGGATCTCGCGAGACTCGGATTGTATAAATTCCCCTCTTGGCGCCGCCATCTTCAGTCGGGCATTGATCAGGGAAGCGGGAGGTTGGGTTTTTTAGTGGTGCTGTGTCCTGTCACTCTGTCCTGCTGAGTCCAGTGGTGCTTTGTCCTGTGCTCTGTCCTGCTGAGTCCAGTGGTGCTTTGTCCAGTGCTCTGTCCTGCTGAGTCCAGTGGTGCTGTGTCCTGTGCCGTGCTCTGTCCTGCTGAGTCCAGTGGTGCTGTGTCCTGTGCTCTGTCCTGCTAAGTCCATTGTTATAAAAAAAATATAGAAAAATTATAAAAAAATTATAATTTTTTTTTATAAAAGAATTTAAAAAAAGTCAAAAAAAATTTCTACTGCAATATCTAACTACGTTCACTGTTCCTGCAGTAAAAAGGAATTTCTACTGAAATATTAAACTACGTTCACTGTTCCTGCAGTCCAGAAATATTAGTACTGCAATATTAAACTACGTTCACTGTTCCTGCAGTACAGAAATATTATTACTTCGATATTAAACTATGTTCACTGTTCCTGCAGTCCAGAAATACTATTATTTCAATATTAAACTACGTTCACTGTTCCTGCAGTACAGAAATATTATTACTTCGATATTAAACTACGTTCACTGTTCCTACAGTCCAGAAATATTATTACTTGGATATTAAACTACGTTCACTGTTCCTGCAGTCCAGAAATATTATTACTTCGATATTAAACTACGTTCACTGTTCCTGCAGTCCAGAAATACTATTATTTCAATATTAAACTACGTTCACTGTTCCTGCAGTACAGAAATATTATTACTTCGATATTAAACTACGTTCACTGTTCCTACAGTCCAGAAATATTATTACTTGGATATTAAACTACGTTCACTGTTCCTGCAGTCAATAAATATTAGTACTGCAATATTTAACTACGTTCACTGTGTTCAGAATAGACTGGCAATTAGTGGAACTGATTGTTATTGAATGTTATTGAGGTTAATAATAGCGTAGGAGTGAAAAAAAACCAAAAAACTGGTTTTTAGCACTTTTTATGCTTTTTTTAAAAAAAATCAGAACCCAAAACCCTAAATCAGAGCTAAAACCTTGAGTGGGGTGTTTTGGCAAAACAAATCAGAGCCCAAAACCTCAAGCTAATTAGAACCCAAAACCCAAAACACTAAAAGTGGCCGGTGCACACCCCTAGTCACAACACCACTTGGCTGTCTGCAACTAGCAGTCACTGTGTTGTGAGTGGACCGGCTGTCAGTGGCTTAAGGAAAGCTGCTTTCCCATACTGTGCTGGTGGTTTAGAACATGAAAGGGAAGAGAATCTCAATGCCACCGGAAACAACAGCGAGCTCTCCAGGCCCTTATACCAGTGCCTTCTGTATGGATGATGGACGTGATACCGCCCATTATGATAGATGTCACTATGTTAGTGTTAAAATATCTATGAATTTGACATGTACACAGTTATATGTTTCTTACACATTTTTTTTAATAGGTTTTCATTTTGTGGTTTAGTTTCCACTTTTGGGTTCTGGTATCCTGGCACTTTTTGCCACAGGAAAACTTAGGTGTAAATTACAAGGTTCCAGCACAAGGATCATAGACAATGTGAATATCCTTTGTCTGATCCTTTCCTGCATAGTCACTAGTGATTTATCAGGCAGCTTGTAAATACATGCTGATGACCTCCCTTAATACACTGGAGTCTTGTGAAATAGCAAAGTTACTTTTTACTTCTTTCTCATAGATAAAGTAACACAGCAAGGAAATGTTACAAGTGAGCAGAGTGTGGGAGTTTATTATGTTTCAGTGGTTTGACAAATCTGGACTTATTAATTATTAATAATCTAACTCCACCTTTCTATACTTATACAAATTAATAGCAATGTATGCAATTTAATAACAATGAATAAAAATGCCCACAATCCTTTCAGCATATAATATCTATATATCCAAAGCAACAAATGTTACAAAGAAATATAACCAATAATATTTATGCATACTACAAAAAAACATTCTATATCCTGGATCTATTCAATCATATAATTAATATTGTGTGATTCTCTATCTAGGAGGCCATGAAAATTAGTATTTCTCACATGATTTATTTGGGACCGCCTACCACTAATCAACACAAAGTAAAGTGTAATGCTAAATCTATGAATTTGCTGATGCAACAAGATATAGTTCCTGAACTTGATGTGTTGGACGCAGGAAAATGGGCAAGCATAAAGATTTGAGTGACTTTGACAAGGGTCAAACTGTGATGGATAGATGCCTGGGTCAGAGCATCTCCAAAATGGCAGGTCTTGTGGGGTGTTCCCCGCATGTGGTCGTTAGTACCTATCAAAAGAGGTCCAAGGAAGGACAACTGGTGAACAGGCGACAAGGTCATGGACACCCAAGGCTCACTGATGCACGTGGGTAGAGAAAGCTAGCCCATCTGGTCCAATCCCACAGAAGAGCTACTGTAGAACAAATTGCTGAAATAGGTAATGTTGCTATGATAGAAAGGTGTCAGAATACACAGTGCACCACAGCTTGCTCAGTATGGGGCTGCATAGCCGCAGACAGATCAGAGTGCCCATTCTAACCTGTGTCCACCACCAAAGTGCTGGGAATGTGAGTGCCAGAACTGAACCATGGAGCCATGGAAGAAGTTGGCCTGGTCTGATGAATCATGATTTCTTTTACATCATGTGGATGGCTGGTTGCGTGTGCGTCACTGACCTGGTGTCACGGGCACTAGGAGTCTTTACCCAGGGATCACCAGGTGATAGGCTTACCAGAGCAGTATAGATGGTAATATGGTACTCTGGTAGCAGGGTGATCACGGAACAGGAAGTAGTAGATGATAGAGATGCTCAGGAAAGTCTATGACTAGCAGCACTGGTAATATGGATGTAGTAATACACGAGGAACTGTATGGACAAAGGACACGTGAGGGTAGTCAGTGTTCTGCGGTAGCAAGTTGTACCACTGCTATAGTGAGGAGGAATGTCCAACAGAAACGAGGAGGTGATGAGAGTCAGCGGTCTGCGGATAGCAAGTTGTACCGCTGTCTGAGTGAAGGAATGAAATCCAAGTGGAGGTATCCGGGGAGTCAGTGGTCTGCGTTAGCAAGTTGTACCACTGCTATGTGAGAGGATACTGGAACAGGTGACACAGGAAACAGGGATCAGTGGTCTGCCTCTAGCAAGTTGTACCACTGAATATATATGTGAGGAGGAGCACGGGGAGAGACTGCAATACAGGGGATACACGGACACCTTAAACTTGATCCACAATAACATGCACAATATATTAATGACTGAACAGCACTGCAATAATAAAAGTCACTTGAGGTAATCCGGCACAAGATAACACAGTCAATGATGGTAATAGTCTCAGCGGATAGTAAACTCCAGAGGAGAACAAACTCAGTCCAGCAAGATATGCAATACACCAGCACAGTCAATGAGAAGTATGCATACCGTGGTTCAGAAGCAGGCTGTCAGACAGGAGTGCAGAGATACCTGAACGGCTGGAGGCCGGCAGGATGCGAAGTCCCTGGAGGGGTGAAGCGGTAATCAAGTAGGTGCAGCGCACAGGTAGGTAGACCAGCAGAGGAACAAATACTCAGGAAGCAGTAGTATGTAGGACTGGACTCCTGGAGGACCCTGAAGAGTAGCGATGATCTAGATGAGATGAAAACAGTGAAGCGCAGATCCGATGCAGACTGGCGAGTAGAGACCAGCGGGAACACGAAGAAGCACGGAGAGCGGGTCAGCTGTTGAAGGACGAGTAGAACTGAGAAGTAGCAGCAGCAGGACTCTGCAGATACACGGAGGTAGCGGATAGCAACCAGCAGGTGCAGCAATGATGAAACACGGGAGAGCAGAGCTGAGCTGGAACTGTTGAGCACGGAGAGTAGCGGATAGGAATCAGCTGTAGCAGTCTCGAGGAAACACGAGAGAGATGAGATGAGCTGAAGACTGAAGCGCACGGAGGCAGCAGACAGGAATCAGCCAAACAGTCACGGTGAAACACAGGCGAGTTGAAGTAGATTGAAGACTGTAGTGCACGGAGGCAGCGGATAGGAATCAGCTAACAGTCACGATGATACATAGCAGAGTTGAAGTGGCTTGAAGACTGTAGTGCACGGAGGCAGCGGATAGGAATCAGCTAACAGTCACGATGATACACAGCAGAGTTGAAGTGGCTTGAAGACTGTAGTGCACGGAGGCAGCGGATAGGAATCAGCTAACAGTCACGATGATACACAGGAGGGTTGAAGTGGTTAGGAAACCACAGGAGTAGAAGTGGTATGGAAACCACAGGGGTAGAAGTGGTTTGGAAACCACAGGAGTAGAAGTGGTTTGGAAACCACAGGAATCAGCAGCGCTGAATACACGAGGAAACACAGGAACGCCTTCAGAGGCTCATGGGGAATGAGACTCCAAGATCAGGCAACGTGGTATTGACCACAGGTGCTTAATATAGGAAGTGTTGCCTGATCTGCCAATTAAGTTAAAGGAACAGGTACTGAAGGGTTTGAAAGGGCTGCGCATGCGCAGACCCTCAGGATGGAGGACGACCACGGTTCCTAAATATACGGGAAGAAGCACTCACAGTCCGGTGAGTGACAGTACCCCCCCTTTTAAAGGTGGGCACAGAACGCCTGGAACCGGGCTTGTCCGGATTTTTGGAATAAAACTTCTTAAGAAGAGCTGGGGCGTTGAGATCTTCAGCTTTGATCCATGAACGCTCCTTAGGACCAAAGCCCTTCCAATGAACGAGGAAACGGAGAACTCCTCGCGAAATTTTTGCGTCCAATACCTGAGTAATCTCGAAATCTTCCTCCTGATGAACTTGAACTGGCTGAGGTGCTGAAGGAGGAGTCGAGAAACGGTTGATGATGAGAGGTTTGAGCAAGGACTCATGGAAGGCATTGGAAATACGAAGATTCTTAGGAAGTAGAAGTTTGACACAAACTGGATTTATTACTTGAATGATCCTATATGGACCAATAAAACGAGGAGCGAATTTCATAGATGGGACCTTCAAACGAATATTTTTGGTAGATAACCAGACACGATCTCCAATTTTTAGTGGTGGAATAGCCCGCCTCTTCTTATCTGCGAAAGACTTATATTTGTCAGATGTCTTCTTTAAACAGGTTTTGACCTGAGACCAGATGTTTTTGAAGGTCTGATAAACAGTCTCTACAGCAGGAACTTGGGTGGGAGGGAGGGCAGGAAATTCCGGAAAAGACGGATGGTGACCGTAAACCACAAAGAATGGAGTTTTGGACGATGACTCATGGTACATGTTGTTATGGGCGAATTCAGCCCAAGGAAGCAATTCTACCCAGTTGTCTTGATTGGCTGATGAGAACATCCTTATAAAGGTCTCGAGATCTTGATTGACCCGTTCAGTTTGTCCGTTTGATTGCGGTAGGTAAGAAGATGAGAGTGCTAATCGTATGCCCAAGGTTTTACAAAGGGCCCGCCAGAATCTGGAAACGAATTGTACTCCTCTATCTGACACAATCTCAGACGGACATCCATGGATACGAAAGATTTCTTTAACGAAATGTTCAGCCAGAGTAGACGAGGAAGGCAATCCAGACAGAGGGACAAAATGAGCCATCTTCGAAAATCTGTCTACCACTACCCAAATAGTATTACAATTTTTACTAGATGGCAGATCAGTAACAAAGTCCATACTAATATGGGTCCAGGGCTTGACCTGAATGGGTAGTGGTTGCAGCAACCCCGCTGGAGTTCTGCGGGAGGATTTGAACTGAGAACACAATTCACAGGAAGCAACAAACTCTTTGACGTCTCTCCTCATCGAGGGCCACCAGTAACTTCGAGAGAGAATCTCAAAGGTCTTGCGTTCACCAGCATGTCCAGAAAAACGAGAAGAATGGAACCACGAAAGGATTTTCCTCCTCAGAGTAGGAGGCACGAGGGTCTTCCCAAATGGTAGCACTTTGGTGGAGGAAGCAGCCAGCGAGATACATTTGGGGTCTAATATAGAATGGTTGGAAACCTCTTCAACGTCAGAGGACGTCACAAAAGCTCGAGATAGAGCGTCAGCTTTCTTGTTCTTGGCAGCTGGTTTGAAGGTTATGATTAATTCGAAACGGGAAAAGAAAAGAGACCATCTTGCTTGACGAGGATTCAAGCATTGGGCAGACTGTAGATATGACAGGTTCTTATGATCTGTGAAAATCGTCACCGGATGACGAGCTCCTTCCAATAAGTATCTCCACTCCTCTAATGCAACTTTGATAGCCAGCAACTCCTTGTCCCCGATCGTGTAATTTTTCTCTGCAGGCAGGAGACCCCGAGAGTAAAAGGCACAAGGATGGAATTTTTGTTGGTCCGAGCGTTGGGAGAGAATGGCTCCTAAGCCCACATTAGAGGCATCTACTTCTAGGAAGAAGGGAAGTGTCACATCAGGCTGTCGAAGAATGGGAGCAGAGGAGAAGGACTCTTTAAGAATTTGAAAGGCTTGGAGGGCCTCGGATGACCATTGCTTAGTATTGGCCCCTTTACGAGTCAGGGCCACAATAGGAGATGCAATGGACGAGAAGTCTTGAATGAAGCGTCTATAGTAATTGGCGAAACCTAAAAAACGCTGGATAGCACGAAGAGTAGTTGGCTGGGGCCAATGTAATACAGCATTCACCTTGTCTGGATCCATCTTCAGGCCAACTCCGGAAACAATATACCCCAAAAATGGAATCTGGGGCAACTCGAATGAACATTTTTCTAGTTTACAGAATAATGAATTTTCCCGGAGTCTGGAAAGGACCTCTGCCACATGTTGGTGATGAGAAGGCAGGTCCTGTGAAAAGATCAATATGTCGTCCAGGTAGACAACGACACATACATATAATAAGTCCCGAAAGTTCTAATTAACGAAGCCTTGGAAAACAGCGGGGGCATTGCACAACCCGAAAGGCATTACTAGATATTCATAATGCCCATCTCTGGTGTTGAACGCTGTCTTCCATTCGTCACCGGGACGGATTCTAATTAAATTATAGGCTCCACGAAGATCCAACTTGGTAAAGATCCGAGCTCCCTTGATGCGATCAAATAACTCAGTGATCAACGGAATGGGATACCGATTCTTAATAGTAATGGCATTGAGTCCACGAAAATCTATGCAGGGGCGTAGTGATCCATCCTTCTTTTTTACGAAGAAGAATCCGGCTCCAGCGGGAGAGGTGGAAGGTCGAATAAACCCTCGCTGGAGATTCTCCTGGATGTACTCAGATGTGGCTTGAGTTTCAGGTAACGAAAGTGGATAGACCCGACCCCTAGGAGGAGTCTTGCCAGGTAGAAGATCGATCGGACAATCCCAAGAACGATGAGGAGGAAGACGTTCAGACTGAGCTTTATCAAAAACATCGGCAAATGAAGCATACTGAGGAGGGAGTCCCGGTGAGGAAGATGAGATGGAAGATTGCTGTACTTTAAGAGGAATGACTTGAGAAAGACAACGAGGATGACATTCAGCTCCCCAAGACGTAACTTGAGGAGTGCACCAGTCAATCTGGGGAGAATGACGTTGAAGCCATGGAAGGCCTAAGACAATCGGACTTGTCGTAACTGGAAGAATTAAAAACGAGATCTCTTCATGGTGTAGCACACCAATCTGAAGTGTTACTGGAGACGTACTCTGAGTGATGAGACCATTGATGAGACGTGATCCATCTATAGCAGTCACAGTAATCGGTGTTTTCAAAGTAATCACTGGTAGGGACCATTGATTCACTAGGGATTTAGAAATGAAATTTCCTGCTGCTCCAGAATCAATCAGTGCCTGAGACTCAAAGGATTTGGTAGCAAAGGAAATCGTAACATCAAAAGCGCAGACTTTTAATTTCATAGAAGATGGAGAGGACTCCAGGGACCCTAACTTCACCTCTCCAGAACTAGTTAGGGCCTGGCATTTCCCGATTTCTTAGGGCAAGAACTGAGCATATGTGTAGAATCAGCACAATAGATACAAAGTCTATTCTTTACTCTTCGTTTCCTCTCTTCTAAAGATAATTTGGAACGTCCTATCTCCATGGGAATCACGGAAGGTGAAGCTGGACGAAACTGAGGGGTTGAGCGAAGAGGTGCTTTAACTGAAGTTGTTTTCTCAGATTCTCTTTCACGAAACCTCATGTCTACACGATGGCAAAGAGAGATCAAATCTTCTAGTGACGAAGGAAGCTCTTGGGTAGTCAGTGCATCTTTAATTTTATCGGAGAGCCCCTGCCAGAAGGCGGCAATTAATGCTTCAGTGTTCCACTGAAGTTCAGAGGCTAATATCCTAAATTGAATGACGTACTGGCCTACTGTATGAGAACCTTGACGTAAACGAAGAATGCTGGAAGCAGCGGAGGTCACACGACCTGGTTCATCGAACACACTTCGGAACATAGAAATGAATTTGGCACTATCTTGTAATACAGGATCGTTTCTCTCCCACAGAGGGGAGGCCCAAGCCAGAGCTTGTCCAGAAAACAATGAGATAAGATAGGCCACTCTGGAACGGTGGGTAGAAAAATTTTGAGGTTGGAGCTCAAAATGAACTGAGCATTGGTTAAGGAAACCCCTACAAGTTTTGGGGTCTCCATCGTACTTTGACGGAGTAGGCAGGTGAAGCGTGGGAGCTGTAGACACCTGGGATGGCACTGGGGAAACGGAGGAAAGCACATGAGCTTCAACATTAGCTGTAACAGGCTGTCCAGATGGTCCTTGGGAGGCTAACGACTGGTAGCATTGAAGTAACAGCTGTTGGCGAGCATCCTGTTGCTCCACACGGGTGACCAGATGCTGCAGCATCTCTTTGGCTGTAGGTTCCGTATCTGGGTCTGTCATGGCCTGATCTTACTGTCACGGGCACTAGGAGTCTTTACCCAGGGATCACCAGGTGATAGGCTTACCAGAGCAGTATAGATGGTAATATGGTACTCTGGTAGCAGGGTGATCACGGAACAGGAAGTAGTAGATGATAGAGATGCTCAGGAAAGTCTATGACTAGCAGCACTGGTAATATGGATGTAGTAATACACGAGGAACTGTATGGACAAAGGACACGTGAGGGTAGTCAGTGGCCTGCGGTAGCAAGTTGTACCACTGCTATAGTGAGGAGGAATGTCCAACAGAAACGAGGAGGTGATGAGAGTCAGCGGTCTGCGGATAGCAAGTTGTACCGCTGTCTGAGTGAAGGAATGAAATCCAAGTGGAGGTATCCGGGGAGTCAGTGGTCTGCGTTAGCAAGTTGTACCACTGCTATGTGAGAGGATACTGGAACAGGTGACACAGGAAACAGGGATCAGTGGTCTGCCTCTAGCAAGTTGTACCACTGAATATATATGTGAGGAGGAGCACGGGGAGAGACTGCAATACAGGGGATACACGGACACCTTAAACTTGATCCACAATAACATGCACAATATATTAATGACTGAACAGCACTGCAATAATAGAAAGTCACTTGAGGTAATCCGGCACAAGATAACACAGTCAATGATGGCAATAGTCTCAGCGGATAGTAAACTCCAGAGGAGAACAAACTCAGTCCAGCAAGATATGCAATACACCAGCACAGTCAATGAGAAGTATGCATACCGTGGTTCAGAAGCAGGCTGTCAGACAGGAGTGCAGAGATACCTGAACGGCTGGAGGCCGGCAGGATGCGAAGTCCCTGGAGGGGTGAAGCGGTAATCAAGTAGGTGCAGCGCACAGGTAGGTAGACCAGCAGAGGAACAAATACTCAGGAAGCAGTAGTATGTAGGACTGGACTCCTGGAGGACCCTGAAGAGTAGCGATGATCTAGATGAGATGAAAACAGTGAGGCGCAGATCCGATGCAGACTGGCGAGTAGAGACCAGCGGGAACACGAAGAAGCACGGAGAGCGGGTCAGCTGTTGAAGGACGAGTAGAACTGAGAAGTAGCAGCAGCAGGACTCTGCAGATACACGGAGGTAGCGGATAGCAACCAGCAGGTGCAGCAATGATGAAACACGGGAGAGCAGAGCTGAGCTGGAACTGTTGAGCACGGAGAGTAGCGGATAGGAATCAGCTGTAGCAGTCTCGAGGAAACACGGGAGAGATGAGATGAGCTGAAGACTGAAGCGCACGGAGGCAGCGGACAGGAATCAGCCAAACAGTCACAGTGAAACACAGGCGAGTTGAAGTAGATTGAAGACTGTAGTGCACGGAGGCAGCGGATAGGAATCAGCTAACAGTCATGATGGCACACAGGTGAGTTGAAGTAGATTGAAGACTGTAGTGCACGGAGGCAGCGGATAGGAATCAGCTAACAGTCACGATGATACATAGCAGAGTTGAAGTGGCTTGAAGACTGTAGTGCACGGAGGCAGCGGATAGGAATCAGCTAACAGTCACGATGATACACAGCAGAGTTGAAGTGGCTTGAAGACTGTAGTGCACGGAGGCAGCGGATAGGAATCAGCTAACAGTCATGATGATACACAGGAGGGTTGAAGTGGTTAGGAAACCACAGGAGTAGAAGTGGTATGGAAACCACAGGGGTAGAAGTGGTTTGGAAACCACAGGAGTAAAAGTGGTTTGGAAACCACAGGAATCAGCAGCGCTGAATACACGAGGAAACACAGGAACACCTTCAGAGGCTCATGGGGAATGAGACTCCAAGATCAGGCAACGTGGTATTGACCACAGGTGCTTAATATAGGAAGTGTTGCCTGATCTGCCAATTAAGTTAAAGGAACAGGTACTGAAGGGTTTGAAAGGGCTGCGCATGCGCAGACCCTCAGGATGGAGGACGACCACGGTTCCTAAATATACGGGAAGAAGCACTCACAGTCCGGTGAGTGACACCTGGGGAAGAGATGGCACCAGGATACGCTATTGGAAGAAGGCATGTCGGCAGAGGCAGCGTTAAGCTCTGGGCAATGTTCTGCTGGGAAACTGGCATTCATGATGATGTTACTTTGACACATACCACCTACTTAAACATTACTGCAGAGCAAGTACACCCATTGTATTCCTACAAAAATGATTCAGAAATGGTTTGAGAAACTTGACAAAGAGCCTCCAAATTCCCTAAACATCAATCTGATCGTGCATCTGTGGTTGGCTATACCTCGTAACTTACAGAACTTTAAAAAGTTCTGTAAGTTCTTTAAAAAGTTCTGTCCGGGGCTGGATGGCTTTACTGCTGTATACTATAAGAAGTTTGCTGGGCTCCTGGTCCCCCGTTTCAACTCAATCCTGACTGGGGGTTCCTGGCCTAGGGATTCTTTGGAGGCTCGGATCTCCGTTACACATAAAGAGGGTAAGGATGTTCATGACTGCGCTAGTTATCGCCCTATCTCCCTGCTTAATACAGATGTTAAATTATATGCCAAAATTTTGGCTAATAGACTAAATTCGGTCCTCCCCTCCCTTATACATTATGATCAGGTTGGCTTTATACCGAGTTGTCAGGCCAGAGACAATACTAGGAGTGTCGTTGATCTGATTCATATCATTAATACCAGGAAGGCCCCGGCCATTGTTCTCTCCCTTGATGCCGAGAAGGCTTTTGGCAGGATCTCCTGGAGCTTTATGTCCCGAGTCTTGTCGGCGTTTGGGATTACGGGTAACCTCCTCACGGGTATTCAAGCCTTATACTCCCGACCCTTCGCAAGAGTCACGATCAACGGCTCTCCCTCTGAGCTTATCACCACATCCAATGGTACGCGCCAGGGTTACCCTCTGTCTCCTCTCATCTTTGCCCTTATTATGGAGCCTCTTGCGGCCTCTATCCAGGCCTGCCTGAACATACAGGGTGTGCGAACGGAGAATCTGGAGAGTAAGCTCTCTCTCTTCGCAGACGATGACCTTCTGACTCTCCTGCAGCCTGAGAAGTCTCTCCTTGGACTATTTAGCATATTACATCAATATGGGCTCCTCTCAGGTTACAAGATCAATATTACAAAATCGGAAGCTCTTCTCCTTAACATTCCCTCCCCAGAAGGACTGATACTTACTTCCCGCTTTAACTTTCGGTGACAGAGAAAGAAAATTAAATACTTAGGTATCTTTATTACCGACTCCTATGACTCCCTCTACCGGGAGAACTACCTTCTTTGCTAAGATCAAGTCTGAACTGTTCTCCTGGCGCTCATTGATCATTTCGTGGCTGGGCAGGGTCATCTCTGTCAAGATTAACCTCTTTCCTAAGCTCCTCTATTATTTCCAAACCCTTCCTGTTCGAGTCCCCCTTTCGGATCTGACATCTATCCAAAAATGTCTCTCTAGATTTATCTTGAACAGCCGGTCTCCTAGAATTAAGCTGGCTCTCTTAAAAAGACCCACCAGAGGTGGAGGTAGGGGTTTCCCGGATTTGAAAATTTACTATTGGGCGGCTCATCTGAGCCAGATTGTAGCCTCCTTGGCCCCCTGCGGCACTGTCGTGGGTTGACATTGAATCCGCTTATCTTAATTTTCCAATTTTGTCCTGTATATGGGGTCTCTCTAAACAAAGTAGATCTCTCCTCACCTCCCAATGTCCTACCTTACTATTCTCAGCTGCAATATGGGAGACCTGCCGACCCCATCTCAGAATACCGGTGTCCTCTCTTACTATCCTACCTCTTTGGGGTAACCCTGCCTTCCCCCCTGGGCTCTCCTCTGCCTTCTATAGTCCCTGGGTCACTGCGGGAGTTCAATTTGTCGGAGAACTACTAGTTCAGGGGGCCCTCATCTCCTGGGATGTTCTACACTCTAAAAATCCAAGTCTCCATCCTAAATTCTACGAGCTGCGACACTTTGTGGGCTCTCTCCTCGGGGGAGCTCCTCTCCGCCCTCTTAGGTCTCCCTTTGAATCCCTATGTCTCTCCTCACCTTTGGGTAGGGGCACGATCTCCTATATTTACAGGTTAATTCTCAATGTACTTTTTCCTCCGGGCGGTAGACATGAGAGGGAGTGGGAGAGGGATCTGGGCCCCTCCCCAGAGGAGGATTATTGGGAAATCATAAGGGACCAAGTCGCTACCAGCTCTATTTCCACTTCAGTAAAGGAGAACGCATATAAAGTATACTATAGGTGGTACTACACACCTGACAAATTAACTAAAATGTTCCCCTCTAGTTCTCCATTATGTTGGCGAGGTTGTGGCCAGATGGGCTCCTTTTTTCATATTTGGTGGTCCTGCCCTAAAATATCCTCCTTTTGGGATTGAGTATGGGCCCTCCTCTCCTTCCTCCTTCCATGCCCTGTCCTGAAAGACCCATGGTCTTTTCTTCTCTGTTATCCTCTGATTGATGATGATAGTCTGCGAAATTGGCTTCCTATGTCCTTGCAGCAGCGCGATGCTAGTAGCTAAGTCTTGGAAACAAGTTGAGCCTCCCACTATGGTGGCCCTGCGATCCTATGTCTGGTTTATTGCCGGATGGAACAGATTACATACCATCTGCATGATAAGGGTGATAAATTTCACCAGATATGGGCTCCTTGGCTTTACTTATAACCCCATACCTCTTGTACCAACTCCTTCCTCCTGAAAAGAACTCCCTGTAGTCATAGGTGGCCTGACTCTTGACGCGGTCTCCCTCCTCAGATAATCTAAGTATTAATCTCCTTTGATATTTTTATTGCCCCTCTTTTATTTATTTATTTATTTCTATTTTTGTTTTTAATTATTTGTCTCTCTTCTTAAGAAGGACAAGATAAGAATAAGGAATTGTGTGGATAAAGGGAAGTGTGTTCTCTTTTTCCTTCATTCTCGGTGGCGACCAGTACCCCCCCTCTTCCCCCCCTTACCCCCCCTACATTATATTGTTATAAAATGTTATAGTTTCTTGTGTATTTTGGATAACAATTATATATTTGCCTGTCTGTTTATTGACAGCCTCTGGCTGTCTTGGACACTTGCTATTCAAATATTTTCAGCTTCATTGACAGATACCCATGATATGTGCTGTTCTCTGTTTTTGTTTCTATTCCTGCAAATGTATTATTTGTTGAATCTTATCTGTACATGATTGCTATTTCTCAAAATAAATAGTTAAAAAAAAAAAAAATCTGCTGCCAATGACTTGGTGTCCCATACCACAGGACACCCTCAGAGGTCTTGTGGAGTCCATGCCTCAATGGGTCACAGCTGTGTTTTGCAGCATGAGGGGAACCTGCACAATATTAGACAGGTGGTTTTAATGTTGTAGATACCTATGAATAAATGATGGTAAGATTATCCCAATATAGTTACATTGTGCACAACAGTCTCCTACTTTTGTATTTGCTGACACATAGTGTATACTCACTTGTATACATTTCATTAATTTAAAGAAGCACACATTGGTTTCAATGATTTCTAATTTGGTTTTTGTTAGTCAGACCATTCCCTTTGTAGGTGATGCATACTTTAAAAATGGAGACTCAGGAATGTTTTAATTGTAACATCCGGAGTACACTTGTTACAAAGGCTAGGGTCTCACCTACAGGAGATGTCTAGACGATGGCATGTAATTTTATCTCAATATAGCTATATTGTGCAATAATTGTCCTACTTATCTATGTGCAGGCACATCGGGCCTGATTCATTAGGACACGCATTCTGAGCGCAAATTCTATTCTGCATTCTACACATGTATTTATGAGTTGCGCACTCCCGAATTCATCAAGAAACAGATCTCAAGAAAAGTACCAAAATGAATTTGTTCATAAGCCGTTTACGTCACGTAAAAAATTTTTTTTCCTCAAACAAATCTGTAATGAAAAAAAAAAATATTTTACAAAAGAAAAAAATATCTATGTTGCATGCCCTGGAGAAATATACAGCAAAAAAATCAACAGAATATACTAAAGCATGGCTATTAAAATATTTAAAAGGAGTGCACAAGGAATAAAAATGTTGAATTAATGTCACATGGTATAATAATAAAGACATTAATGAAAAAACAGTTTACGGCTATGGTTGCGTGCGCTCGAGTTTGGCACACCCCATTCTTTCCCGTACATGGTGGTCTTTATAGTTCTAGCTGCACTTTCTAATATGATTTTATTCACTTGTACATATTTCATTAATTTAAGGAGCACACATTGGTTTCACTGATATTATATTATATACATACAGGTACCTACACTAAGGGCTAGATTTACTAAGCTGCGGGTTTGAAAAAGTGGGGATGTTGCCTATAGCAACCAATCAGATTTTAGCTATCATTTTGTAGAAGGTACTAAATAAATGAAAGCTAGAATCTGATTGGTTGCTATAGGCAACATCCCCACTTTTTCAAACCCGCAGCTTAGTAAATCTAGCCCTAACAGTTCATCTTCATAATAGAGTACCTTCCTCTCTCAGATGCATCTGCCTACAGGTTATAGATAATCATAGTAATAGAATATATACACACATATATCCTGTTAGGACCATATATATATATATATATATATATATATAGTGCCGCTGTATCTCTGTGAGTCTTACTTGTTCGGCATTGGGAAGTGATAATTTGTCTACCAGAAGCTGGAGACAAGTTACAGTTTATTCAGGGTTATATATTAATGCTGCAGCAAGAGAAGACTGTGCTTCATTTTTTTAAAGAGCCAAAATATATTATATTCATTGTATTTTTTGCTAACTTCCTCAATAAAAGTAATTAGATTGGTTTAGCACAGCCAGTCTAACATGAACCCATGCTAATATTGTGTTATGAATTTAATATATATTACATATTTCATAATAACATTCCTCAAAAATCTTTCTAATAATTTACCCACAACTGATGTCAGGCTTGTCAGTCTGTAATTTCCATACTCAGATTGAACCTGATGTGAGAGAGTCCTTAAATATAGGAAAGAGTGGGCAATCTATTACTTTAGAACACGTAGGTATATGTCCTCTGGACCTGGTGATTTATCTATCTTAAGCTTCTATGGAAGTTTCGCCATTTCATCCTTTGTTGAATAAATAGGGTCTGATACATCAAGACACTCATTCTGAGCACAACCTGCGTTTAGTATTTAACACACGTATTTAGGCTTTCGCACACTCCCAAATTCATCGAGGCACAGATCTCAAGTTGTGCTGTTGAACTCAGTGTAGGTCTGCTGTACTCTACCTACACAAGATGTTGCATGATACGTCCAACACCTATGGGGATAGAAATTTAAGAAAGAACACAAAGGGGGGTATTCAATTGTTAGCGAGATCCGCTAAAATCCCGCGCTCAAAATATATTACCGTTAATACGGTAACATTGCGCGTAAATACCGTTAATACGGTAATTTACGAGCTGAAATCCAGTGAGATATTACCTTATTAACGGTAATATTTTTCGAGCGTGGGATTTTATCGGTTCTGGCTAACAATTGAATACCCCCAAAAGAATTATATATATATATATAGAGAGAGAGAGAGAGATGTGTGTGCATTTATTTTTCGTCAATGCCAAAACTGGGAATCTTAGCATGCTGTCCCTTTGAGAAAATAATAGTCATTTTGGCTTAGACCAGATAATTGTTTTTGTTGTTTAATTACTTGAATTGGACTCCCTTCATGACGATGCCACTCTTAATATCATCCTTCAAGAGTTTATATGATTAGTATGTGCTATGAATATATGAACAGATTTTGTTTCCACAACAAATAGAATCAACTTGCAAAAACTTTCAAGTAAAGGATTGTGTGAATTATGACTTTTACATTACATCAACTTAGCTACTGTATAGATGCAACACAATTTGTGAACAAATGTTCCATTACTGCAGAGTCATGCTTTTATTGACTGATATAAAAAACCCCATTTGTATCTTTTTTATCCTGCTGTGTTTCTATTTTATTGGAAATGTTCTGTAACAGGTATAACATCAGCTCAGATTACTAAGAAATCTATAAAATAGCTTCCTGCTATTACCTTTGGTGCAGATTGAAAGAATACATTATGATCCCACTGAGTCTCTGATAAAAACTGTTATTCACACAGGCAAACATTATTTATACTTTCTAGCTAGATGTTCCAGATTCAGGCAGACTTTTATTCAATTACACTTGTAGTTTCCTTTAGTTGATCTACATCTAAAAACATTACAGAAGGTAACAATTTGGAGAAAGGTTGACAGTGATAGTATAATGTTCCTTTAATGTTAACCAGCCATCATACCATGGTATGGTTACCAATTTTGAAAATAACACTTCCAATTAATATATTTTTTCCCTTAACCATATGTTATCTGCTCTATTTAACCACATTCTTTGGGCGTGTTGTAGATTCCCATTATGATTGTCAAAAAATAATTGCTAAATATCTTATGCCATTATAAAAAACTTCACAGGAATAAATAAATTTTACTTTTGTATTAGATGTAGTATACATATTACAGTTTGTTCACAAAACACTCTACAACCATTTTTGGGGCTATATAAGCATTCCTCCCTTCATTCCTCCTTGCCTCCCTCCCAGAGTCTCCCAGAGCAGTTGTGAGGGGAGGAGAGGTGGGGTTCATTAATAAAATAATTCAGAATGCATGGGCCAAACATATATTTATTATTAAGACTTACATTTAAAATACTAAGAAGAAAAAAATTAAAGAAAAGAAAAAGTACACATACACACACACACACACACACACACACACACACACACACACACACACACACATACACACACACACACACACACACACACACACACACAATTACAGATTAGATGGGGCTGTAGGCTATTTTGTACAAATGCATATGCTATGTTTAAGAAATGCAACAACCCTGTTCTTGAGGCTGAGTGTGTACAGACCATAGTTTGTCAAACAGCTTCCTGCAAGACTCTCAGAATGGATGGGCTTACAAGGTGGATAGGAAGGATCCTTAATGCATATCACTCATGCAGAATAGCTAGTTAGTTAAGGGGAAAATGTTGTCCAGAGCTTTTGTTGCAATGAAAATGATGAGACTAGCGGCCACTGGGAGAGGAGTGGGCTGCTATGAGACCTATGGGGGAGGAGGTGGGCTGCAATGAGACCTATTGGAAGGGTGGCTTTGCAAGCATGAGACTTTGCACTAGCTATAGGGTTGGGGCAGCAATGAGAAGATCACAGAGGGGCCAATGAGAGAGACATGGAGAGTGCTGCAATAAGAGTGCTGCAATGAGTGAGACACAGAGGATGCTGCAATGGGAGAGACATGGAAGGGGCTGTAATGAGAGAGACACAGAGGAGGCTGTAATGGGAGAGACATGGAAGGTTCCCTTAATTTTAGACAATAAGGTGGCCCCTTGTCCTAAGTGACACGGACCCCCCAGTCTTAATCCAGTTCTGAGCATATGATATAATTTCCAAATACTCAATCAGGTACTTGTGAGTGCTTATTCTAATACATTTTCAAATAAATTTTATACTGCATGCACATTTCAGATGTGCATTCACAAATACATTAGGACCTAAAAATATATTGAAACAGGGGCTCACAGTCTTGTGTAATATGCCTAAAAAGAGGATAAAAGGGGAAGGAGATATGACTAGTGGATAGGCTGCACATAGAGGGCCTGATTCCTTAGGAAAGTAAAGCAAAAAAATGAGTAAATTTGCTCCTGGACATACAATGTTACAATTGAAGGGATGCAATTTAGTTTATTATTTTGCACATAAGGAACATACGGGCTGATTTTTCATGTAGCACACAAATAATTGACAGCTTTATTTTTACATTGAAATTTAAAGTTGATCTAGGACAATGTTGGCTAACCTGTGACACTCCAAGTGTTGTGAAACTACAAGTCACAGCATGCTTTGCCAATATATAGCAGCTTATTGCTGGTAGGGTATACTGGGACTTGTAGTTTCACAACACCTGAAATGTCACAGGTTAGCCAACACTGATCTAGGATATACCCTACCCCAACTATAAATCTGTCCTCACATTTTAAATTTAGCACCCTCTCCAATTCAACATGATTTTGCCAAGGTGCAAATATACGCCTTTTTTTTCTTTCTTCTGCTTAATGAATCAGGCCCAGAGGGCGTAAATCTGCTGTCTAACATGTAAACCAATTCCTATTTCTAGATGACTGGAGAAGTAAGCAAAAATCTGATGGCCCTGGGGTGTCCTGGTCAGCAATTATTGTAATACATTTTCAAATGTGTTTTCCTCTACAGATAAACTCAGATGTGGGTGCATCAGGACCTAAAAAAGAATATTACAAAAGTTGTACACACCCCGTTGTACCATTACTGAAAAATTAGGATGGGTGCAAAATATTTATTTAAAAAAATGAAGGTCAGGAATTACTATTTGGAATGGTAGATATACATGTACGATACATGAAAAATAATCAACAGCTTGTATGCATCATCTCATCCCACTATAATCACTGTCAATACTTTTATAGGTTTTAGACCTTTTATTTTTTTTAGGCAAGGTATTCCATCACACTGTATTGAGTGCAGTAGCAATTAAAATGAACCCACTTACTTTAATATTTTTTTTCAACAATCTTTTTGTTCTTAATAAAAAATATAGATTATAAATATTTATGTTTACACATATCTCATTGACTACTTCAGTAAATGCTGATATTGTGGAGTTATGAAAGAAAAAAAAACAGATTTTACAGGGTCAATTAGGGAATTAGAGATAAGATAGACTGACTTTTCCAAATGAATGTTGTTCAGGTAATTTAGCTGAGCAGGGAAAAAGACATGACAATAGCTGGTGAGATTTGAAGGCTCCAGAGATGATTTTATAATAAGGGCTCTGATAATCACATGTTTAAAGGAAGATGGGAAAAGTGCCAGTGGAAAGAGATAAGTGAAAGTGAGAAATTAGGGTTGGAATAAATGTTGAGGGGAGAGGAGGAATGAAATGGAATTGATGGGGTCAATAGGTAGTAGTATTTGATTTAGAGACTATTGAAATGGTTTGTTTCATTGAAGGAGTGAAAAATGTATGGAAAGAAGTTGGTGTTAATAAGAGTAATTCACTTTCAAGAAGAGCAGTTGAAGAGACCAAAAAACCAGAAGATAAAAACAACAACAATGTTTAAAACAGGGAATACAGGAAGAACAATTAACGATATTCTGCAGCAACCATGTCTTACCATCTACACTTGAGGCATGTTTTTCCAGACAAGATGCTCACAGGGTGTTATGACAACTTCTTTTTTTTTTTTAAATTGACTGAGGCAATACAGCAATGACAAGGAAATGTGGGGGAATGGTGTATGTCTAAAATAAGATATTATGAAAGTAGGAAGCCGGGCGACTGGGTTGTCATTTTGTAATGTGATCTCTAGCTGGTGTAACACTCTGCTGGAATGCAAGAGTGCTTTCGCCTGTTGAAGCCTAAGATGATCAGAAAGCAGTCCAGTGTGCAGAATGAATGTCGAAAAACTGAAGTGAAAATGTAAATGAGTAGCATAAGGAGTGAGAGTCTATCTGCCTATACAACACCTTTTGTCTTGTAAAGACTTTCTCTGAGATAGTGAAGAAAGAAAAAACATTACTTGAAGGAAAACCATAAAAAAACAAGATTTAAAGAGGTATAAAAATTAAGAATAAAATTGCAAATACACCTAGATAAAAAGCAGCTAACATGTGACACATCTTTTCAACTGTATAGATCTCTTCTAATGACAAAATGCATAAAATATGTAGTTAAAAAGCACTTAAAAGTGAAATAAACAATAATAATGTTAAAATGACTATATTTATAATAAAACCTCAAGGTGAGAGGAGGAAACAATGGAAATTCCATATGGCCTCTTCTTTCGCTAGAGTGGAGATAAAGTCAGCCCCTCACCAGTTTCTTTTCATTAATGTGATACAAATAAAAATAATAATTTTGAAGGGTTTTTGTTGTGATGAGTATAAAAATAATGGGAAACTGAATGTGTCTCAAGACTCTTCATAGTTTTGTATATATGTTATATATAAATAAAATAATAATAATGCTAATAATAACAATGTTCAGTGATTCTAATATTTAATCTGCATTTGTTGTAGCCTATATACTGTAGACCACATGAACATTCTAATAGACACAGCTGATTGAATCAAAATCATTTTTTGCTTTGAATGCCCTCATCTAGATCTTCTTTTATGTCTTTTTACAAATCCATAGTCATATATTGTGATGTAGTGTCATTGGGGATGGGGAGATAGACTAAGCTGTATTTTTACCTCCTTTATATAATCAGAGTTTGTACAGCAGTGCACCTAGCTTAAAGATAAACAGATGGAAGACATATGTGTGATAAAATAATAATATGATGTTTGATGTAACATACTTTGAAAGTATCTTTTCTCACAGATACAGCAGGCTGACAGGGTGTGTCTGCAATAGGAGTGATCACCAGCGCTGCTGATGTGAACTCATTTTTAAAGGGAACATGGGAGTGTCTCCTGCCCATCATGCTAGGGCTGTAGGAGGAGTGTCAAGTATAAAAACCTGTCTTTTTCATTGTTCAGGATGACCAATGCTGAAAAAGTCAACTGTTGTCTAGAGAGCTGGTCTTTGATAATTTAGTGTCAGGGTGACAAGAAAGTATATGGAATATTTATATTGTCAAGTAATTTGCCATCCTGACATTAAAGCAAAGTAAAAAAGCAACAAGTTGTGTGTGCGTGTTTCACTTGTGCTATAGTGGTGTCAGAAGTGCAGATTTTTCAGGGAAGCAAATTTCCTCTACCAATCTCACATAGACATAGACAAGAAAAGCAAGCTCAGGTGCTGCGAGTTGCAGAGGCGCAGGAGGAAAATATCAGGCTCTTAAGGCAAGTGTTAGTCCAGGTGAGGCGTGCCAGGAATGTACCACCTGGTCCGGGTCTGCAGAAAATCTCACCAGCTGATGACGCAGAAGCATTTCTGGTGGCCTTTAGGTGAGCAGCAAAAAGGGCAAATTAGCTTCCTGGGGGTAGATATATCAAGCTGCGATTTTTTTTGTGGTATAAAAACATCGCGAAACGCGGGAGATAACCAGCAATTTGAAGGTCAAAATCTCCATATGTATTAAGTAGCAATTTTTAGTCTGATGTTCAAAATCGCTGATCATCTCTCGCAATTTGCGCTGATTTCAAACTCGCCTGTGTTTAGCAAACTCACCCGTATTTAGCTGAAAGTTGCTTTCTTCAAACAAATGCTCCTTTCAGATTGGTTGAATGTTTTTCAGTGAAAAATTGCTTAATTTTGGCATCACTAACTTACAATTGTTAAAAAAAAAATAAGTGTGGGGTCTCACCTGCTGAATATTATTAACCCTAGCACTGCCAGCATATTGCTGGCTTCCCAAAAATTGGGGAAAAAATGTGTGGGGCTTTTCATGCAACCAGCACTAGGCAAACCAGCTGAGGTGAGTGGCACTATAGCGGGGGACACGCAGCAGGGGGGCTTCCATAATGACAACCAACCCCAGGCTGTTCAGCACTGGGCTGGATTCCCTAGGGAGTAGGGTCTGCAAAAAAAAACTGGGCCCACCCTCTAGGAATACCCAGCCCAATGCTGAAAGGGTTAATAGTCTTTAGGGGGGGATGCTTTTTTTGTTGTTTTTTTACATTCATAAAATTTTTACATTATAGATCCACGGGTCCTGCGGCTGTATCTGGCGATTTTGGATTAAAAATCGCAGTTTCCTACATTTAGCGATTTGTATATATAGAATGGGGGAAAGTTGGTACCGCGATTAGTAGCAATTATGAGAATGTCGATTTAGAAAGAAACACATTTCTGGCGATTTAACATAAAATCGCCGTTTAATACATTGACGAGTTTAAACTCAAGAAAATCGCTAGAAATATAAAATTGCACCTTGATACATTTACCCCCTGAAATTTAAGCTAAGAGGCTAGCCCCATATCTAAGTGGCGAAGCTCAGCAACCTTATATGGCTGATGAGGACAGGGCCTCTGATTATCCTTGTCTAAAATCAGAGCTAGTGGTTCACATTGGGGTTTCAGAGCAAGGCTGCTCCCAGTGCTCTCACTAGTGGCACATTGAAAGAGACAAATCAGTCAGAGCATAATTGGCTGAGCTTTCCAAAATATTAAAAAATGTTTGCAGCCTGAGGAAAATTCACCTACTCAGACTATAAGTCTGCAAAGGTGTGTGCTGCAATCAGACCCACAAACTTATGAACAGCTTGTCACAGTGGTAAAAGAAACTTAAAGCATATGTCAAATGATGTGCCTGCTATGTAAAGCTGCCTTGCTCAGAAACACAAATCGCATGGGACTAATAAAACCTAGAGTCCAGTGAATGCTCTCTTAGGGACCTCAATATATAATTAGAGAATCAAATAATCCTCCGATAGTCTCACAGATATGGAGAAACAATCCCCACATATTTATGAGAGTGTAACTCCGTTTACAAGTCCTCCAGGGAAGCGGTTTTGCCAATATGATTACTATGGCAGCACAACATAAATCCACATTCTGGTCCCCGACAGGAAAAAAGGACAGGTTTTCTTACCGGTAAATAATAGAAGCATGCCCCCTGGTGGGAGTAGAAGAAAAGTCTGCGGCTATGTGAGGTAACGCGGAGTTCACCATTGTATAACTATTCCGTTTCTCACTACATTCGCCGTGTGACTTTTCAGAGTGTTCATTTCTAATCCTGCCTTTTGGGAACTCTGAGGAATAAATATTTAGTTCCTGCTGCAAAGGTTCCTGGCTTCACTCGGAGGTAAAAAAAAGTCACTGCTCTTGGGAGACACAGCAACTTTTGACGCGTTTCATTCTGTAGCATCACAACTTTTTCAAAGCACTCATTCTGGGTCGCCCTGTGTAAAGATGTCCTCTGTGAGCAAGTCCAGCTGACACAATAGTCGGAAGCCCGGTCTTAAAGGATCTGCCTAAGAAACCTCAACATCTAGACCTTGTTCTTTGGGAACGGCCAAACCGGAATGCTATCCTGGGGGTCACAGCAGGAGTTCCACAAAAAGTATCCACATGCAGGGAAGCATGACAGTCCAAAGCAGCGTTGGTGAGCATAAGGACCGGTCTGCGATACCAATTTTGTTTCCTCTGCAGGACTTTGCTCGTAAGCAACTTAACAATGCCATTTTAGAACAAGAATTTAAAAGTGTAACTGATGTCAGCAGTGCAGGGAAAGCCACTCAGCCTACAGAAGGTATACCATATTTTGTTGTTAAAAATAATTTTTTGTAATGAGTTGGTATCGTGCAAGGAAGAACAATTGATGGTTTCTCAGGTTCATGTACCCCTAGTGTTAAAATCAGCACATACACATGTCTGTGGGGACACCTAGGGGAAGATAAAACACGGGAATGAGTTCTGCTCAGGTTTTACGGGCCAGTTGTACTAATGGTGGTGAAAAGATATTACCGGTTCTTCCCCATTTATCAGGGAAACTGTCCCATACCCATGTACAGGTCAACTCTCATTCCAATAAAGATAGCACAAGTCCCCTTTGAATGTAGAGCTTTGGACATTGTGGGGCTGCTGGAGAAATCCACTTTTGGCACCAATGTATTTTAATGATTCTTGACTATGCAACCCGTCGTGGCAGAGGCAGTTACCCTGCAGAACATAAAATCCAGCACAAGCCAAAGAACTTGTATCGATGTCTACATGTTTGGAAATTCCCAAGGAAATTCTCACAGACCAGTTCATGTCCAAGCTGATGAAGGACGTGTTCCAGGTTCCAGTTGTTAGGGGTGATGGCTCTTTACACCTCCGTGTGCCATCCATAAACGGACAGCTTGGTGAAACACTTTAACTGCACATTAAAGCACATGCTAAGGAAATCCTTGGCACAGGAAGAAAAAGATTGGGACACTCTTATCTCATATTTGATGTTTGCCATATGTTAGGTTCCCAAAGCCTCAGCAGGGTTTAGTCCATTTGAGTTGTTGTGAGCGAGACAGCCCAGGGGTGCCTTGGATATGTTAAAGGAAGGGTGGGAGCAGCAAGGCCCCAGAGAGCCAAATCTGGTATAATCCCAAGTGTACAAGAGGTTAAGGAATATAATAATATTAATAATATTATATTATTAATATTAATATAGGTATATATATATATATATATATATATATATATATATATATATATATGTATATACACACATATGTGTATATATAAAAGTAGGATAAAACCCCAACTAGACAAAATGGAAACAGTAAAATACTGGCCAAGACCTGAAAAGAAATCTCATTTAAGAACCTTCCTAGGCTTAGTAGGTTATTACAGGCAATTTGTAAGCCATATTGCCACTAGACCTGCTCCACTTATGGAGTTGCCTGTGCAACTAATCACATGGAACGGCACCTGTCATGTGGTGTCGTCCCACGTGATTACTTGCATAGGCAACACTTCACTGAGTCTCCGTCTGCCGAGCAGCGTGCAGGAAGGAGGTGCTGCTGCTCGAGCAGGCATGCGAATGGCTGGATCGGATGTAATAAGGTAAGTGAGTCCGTCCGTCCATCGTATCCCCACATGTTAATATAGTGTGTGTGTGCCCACATGATAATGTAGTGTGTGTGTGTGTGTGTGTGTCCCCACAATAATATAGTGTGTGTGTGTCCACATGATAATGTAGTGTGTGTGTGTATGTCCACATGTTAATGTAGTGTGGGTGTGTGTGTGTGTCCAGAAGTTAATGTAGTGTGTGTGTGTGTCCCCATGTTAATATAGCATGTGTGTATGGCCATGTTCATATAGTGTGCGTGTGTGTCTGCAATATTTTAAATATAGTGTGTGTGCACGCATGCAGTATTTTAATATAGTTTGCGTGTGTGTGCACGTGCGCAGTATTTTAACATAGTGTGCATACAGGCAGTATTTTAATATAGCGTGCATGTATGAGCGCAGTATTTTAATATAATATGTGAGGGAAGGGAGGATCTTAATATAGTGCTGGAGATAGGCTTTTTAATGGTAGAGTGTAGGTGGGGGCTAATTATTTAAGGTGAGGTGAAACCTTTAATTTAATGCTGGGGTGGTTTAGGGCTATCAGTTAAATATGGGGCTGATTTTTTTCTCACCCTTATGGATGTCAGCAGCACCGGAAGCATAGATAAGTACAGTGGGCTGGGGGTGTCATAAGGTGCCTGGGGGCATGGTGTGATGTGGCTGGGAGGGCGTGATAAATGTAATGTTTTATTATAATGTATGTATCATTGCCCTATGTTGGCCACACCCACAACACAATGTGGTCCCACCCTTTTTGGCGGTACATAGTTTCTTTCCTGTTGGAACTGAGGTGGGCCTGTGTACTTTAAATGACAGAGCTGATTTTTAGTCCCAGTCCTGGAAAAGAGGAAGTGCTGTTGTAGATCCATGCCTCATTCTGATGTGTCTTTGTACTTCTTTATAAGCAAACATGGCTTTATGTCAATTAGTGACATCACAGGAGCCTCAGAGACTTGTAAACACTGTCCTACTAGCAATTACCTATGTACCATATCAACCTTTCTATATTATTATTAAAGGATTGAAACATTTTGGCATATTTATGCATTTAGCTATTATTCATTTTTTACGTAGATTGTATCACCATGACTAAGGATGTTAAGAACAGTGCTTTATGGATGATAAATAAGCTTAATTCCAAATATTTGCAGTACTATGGAATAATCTTTTAGTATTAGCATAGTACTTCAATATGAGATACACGTGCAATATTATTGTCATTAGTAGAACTCATTCACTTATCATAGAATCCGTAGTAATGGTTCTCATTTTAATGTAGATGTGTTTTTTTTAACTTTTAATAGCAAGTACACTGCTAACTTTATTACAATGCTTAAAAATGTATTAATGCTGAAATATGGATGTTGCTACATATTGTAACATTATAGTTTCAAATATTACCGTACTAAAAAAAATATCTTAGGTTTATCAATTTTACTGTTAGAATTTTTTAATGAATGCCTCAGGTAATAAAGGCAGATCTTGCATGCTCCCTGAAGTAAAAATGGTTCTACTAATATTTTTTCATTGGTAGATACGAGAATTTCAGCAGAAAATTTAAAAGGATACATTTTAGAATGTGTTCCTATTTTTCATGTCTTCCATGCTAAATAAAGATTTGGCTTTAATATTCATAGCATATTGGATGCAAAACAGATTCAAGTGAGTCAGTGCAAAGTGACAGATTCACTGTCATGTTTCAATCATTTTGACATCTTTTGCTTTGTTACATTGCAAGACTTCCAACACATCAGATGGTGGAAAAATGTGGTCATATGGTGTGTAGTTAGTATGAATGTGTTTACCAGAAATCTGAAACAAGTAGTCAGATTTTGGGGTCAAAATTGTACAATTACACATTTTAAATCTGTTTAAAGCATTACTTTGTATCTTACATTTAAAATGATCAAAAAAACATGTATTGAAAATAATAACAATAAAAGAATAAACAGATGAATGCTTCATACAATCATACATTGCAGAAATGCTAGCTAGTTTTGTCTATTAACTTCTATTTTATATACTGTATATCCTAATGCTCTACATGGCAACAGTTTGGTCCTAACCATGACTAATAAACAGCCATAAAGGTATTGTATACGATCATTGGGTACTACCAAAGCCATTCATGGCAGCATAAAATTATACTCTCAACCATTACCCAGTGTCAGTCCTCATATGTAAACATAGCACTCCTAAAAATACTTACCCTAATGTGCCTTTGCTAGTCCTCCACCTTTACAGAGATCTATTTTACATGGTCATATAGTCATTATATTGAAACAGGCTCAATTTGATAAAATTCCAGTGCAACATTATTTTAAGTAGGTTTGTATGTTTTATATAGATGAGAAAAAGGAAAACATACATGTTCTTGTTAATACTGTCTATTTAGACATCATACTTGGGGGTATATTAACTGGAGCTTTGAAGTCATTTTTTAAAACAACACTTTTATAAAAGACAAGGCCCATTGTGTTTTGTCTTTATTAAATGTGTTATTTGAAGAAAATGTCTTCAAAGCGCCGAAAATCAGCGGTTCTACGGAACTGCTGCATAGAGGGAAACTAAATTAAATTACTAAAGTGTGGATTTGCCAAAGTGCATAGCTTTTGGTGCTACTTTGATGTGAGGACATATAAACCATGCAATTTAGTAAAATCAGACCACTGCATAAACCATCAGGGGGTAAATGTATCATACCCCGTTTTTTTCAACTCGCCGGAAATCGGCGAGTTGACAGCTAAAATTTAAAGCTGCACTGTCTTGTAAAGGCAAGTTTCCCTTTACAAGGCAGTGCCGCTTTAAATTTTAGCTGTCAATTCGCCGATTTCCGGCGAGTTGAAAAAAACGGGGTATGATACATTTACCCCCAGATCTGAAACTACCATCACAATTTTTGCATATAGAAAGAGTATAAATCATGCAATTTATCAAGTTGTGGTTACAAAACTGCATTTCAAACTATCAGAAAATGCAGAAATTTTAGACGTGGTGTTTATAGACGAGATTGCTCATATAACATGAAATTGATGCAATGCCTATAAAAATAGTGTGCTTCAATTGATTACTCTTCAGCCTATGGAGGAGGAAAGGGTTAGAAGGAGGAAGGAAAAGTAACACCATGTACTGCTGAGGTTCCGCAGAATGAGGTAGTTTCGAGCAAGGTTATCCTTGGAATCCTTTTCAGATCAGGAAGTCAAATGTTTTGCCTATACAAAGTAACATCTGGGGTAAATGTATCAAGGTCCGATTTTTTCAGTGTTTTAAAATTGTGCAAATCGCGGGTGCTAACCCGCAATTTTAGTCCAAAAGATATCAAATGTATTAAACTGCGATTTTTACCCTGATCTTCAAAATCTCTGGTCATCTCTGTCTATTTACTGTGATGTCAAACACTCCCATGTTTAGCTAACTCTCCTGTGTTGTCCTTATCTAGCTGCGAGAATAGTAAACACATCACTGTTACACTGCCTGTCTATACAGCTGGAGGTCCCGGCAGCTGTCAAAACTAATAAAAATAATTAAAAGTAAAAAAAATAAAAGCGTGGGGTCCCCCCTCTATTCACTATTAACCCTAGTGCTGCCAGCCTAAGCCTACTGATAGTTACGTGAAAATCTGGGAAAAAATTTGCATGGGGTCCCCGATTTTCACATAACCAGCACAAGGTAAACCAGGGGGACACGCGTCCGCTAAAAAAAAAGGGGCGCCCCCCTCTAGGGACACCAGCCCAGTACTGAAAACACTAGGGCTCTTCCTACACCCCTGGCCGGTGGGTGTAGAGTAATAACGGCGATAAAAGAGTTAAAAAAATAAACAGATGCCATTTTGTTTTGTGGGACTACAAGTCCCAGCCAGCCAGGGTGCCATAAACAGTGTGGGCATGCTGATACTTGTACAAGCACCAACATACCCATGGCAGCCAGGGCATGTTGGCACTTTGAGAACCACAAGTGCCAACATGTCCTGACACCCACGGCTGACTGGGACCTGTAGTTCCACAAAAGAATATGCTTACAAAACCACAACACCCTTATTACCACATAATTTTAATCAAAATAATAAAACTCCAACAAAGACACTAAACACCCTCATTTGAACCACATACTTTTATTAAAAATAATAAATCCCCAATATACTCACCACATTTTCATCTGTTGTCAGTAGCTTTTAATCTAAAAATCTCTGTAAACCAAGTCCAAAATAAATTTGTATCCAAAGTCCCTGAAAACCCTGAAAACCAGCCCCATACCATTATCCCTTCTCCACCAAACTTCACAGTTAGCATCAGAGCTGGATTAAGGTTCTGGGGGGCCCGGGGCACTTAAGACAGGGGGGCCCCCTATTGTGTAATATGGTCTTCATTTTAGAAAAATAAACAGGCACTGCTGTGTGCACTATTGTTAGTTGCACGCAGCTCTGCCATCACAGCATAACAGTGTGAAGTAGGACATACCTCCCAACTGTCCTTGTAGTCAGACCAAATCCTGACTAAGTGAGACAGTCACCCACATTCTGGACTGTTCCACCATATTGAGGTCAGTTGGAAGATGGTCCTGCTCTCTCCTACCTGCTCTTCTCACTTTCACCACCTGCGGCTGCTGGTGTCTTAAGCTCAGTTGCTGCTCGTGTAGATTCTGGGTTGTCGGGGCCCTATTTTGAAAAAAAAAGGTAAAAAGGTACCTGTTAATAAATAAATAGCACCCCCTTTAATAATTAGGCCTCCCTCCCTGCAACTAGCCGCAAATTTAAGATTAAATAAAGTTAATACTATTCGAATTTAATAATAGAACTATTTTCCCCAAGCAGCCCTGACATTAAATTAATAGTGCACACATTTAATAAATAAACTTATTTCCCTCCCCACCAAACAACCTGACAATAAATTAAAAAGCATTTAAGTTTAATATAACCATTTCCCACAACTATCACCGGCATTAAATAATTCATATTTACAACTACAATTAATAAATAATAGCCCTCCTCCCCAAAATCAGTCCCATATTCAATTAATAGCCCCAAACCACCTCATCTTAAATTAACAGGACCCAATATTAAATTAAATTGCCCCACCATCACACCACAAATAAAATAGCACTCATTAAATAATTAGCCCCCACCTGCACTCCACCATTAGATAGCCTACCTCCCACATTATATTAAGACCCCCCCCTTCCCTTACATATATTAACATACTGCCCCAACGCACTATAGTTTATACACTGCCCACACACAAACAATATATATACACTGCCCACACACACAATATATATATATATATATATATATATATATATATATACACTACCTACACACACACAGAATATATAAGTATATATATATATATATATATATATACACGAGTTAACCCGTGCATGATACTCATGCATTCTAGTCAAATCAAGCTACTTAAGGTCTTAAAAAGGTTCTTGTCATGCATTTGGGCCTAGCCCAGGCCTCCTCAGGGGAAGAGCGTTACTTCCCGACGCAAGCGGCCTTTTTAATGTGTGTTCATGAGGTAAAATTACCTCACGAAAATGAGTTTGACCCCTCAACTCGTAAATTTAGCCTTTACTACCCCTCCCACGGGGGGAAGGGGGGATTATGGAAGTTAACTGACTTGACTATTCTAATTTTTTTGTCAAATAATGTCAGTATACCAAATTTCAGGTCAATTGGATGAGCCCTTTCTGAGAAAATAGTTTTTTCCACACACACACACACACACACACTAACGCACGCCTCTACACATGTGTGTTCATGAGGTAAAATTACCTCACGAAAATGAGTTTGAGCCCTACCAAATTTCAGCCCTTTTTGAATTTTTTTTCCCACACACACTAAGAATTTAGTAGGTCAGTGTATAACTCTGCCCAGCAGGTGGCGCTGCAGCTCGGTTTTATTTTTTCCACACACACACAGACGCCACTAGACATTTATATATTAGATACACTGCCTACACACACACACACAGACAATATATAAATATATATATATATATATATATATATATATATATATATATATACACTGCCTACACACACAGAATATATAAATACATATATACACTGCCTACACACACACACACAGAATATATAAATATATATATACACTGCCTACACACACACACACACACAGAATATATAAATATACACTGCCTACACACACACACACACAGAATATATAAATATCACTGTCTACACACACACACACAGAATATATAAATATACACTGCCTACACACACAGAATATATAAATATACACTGCCTACACACACAGAATATATAAATATACAAGTTAACCCGTGCATGATACTCATGCATTCTAGTCAAATCAAGCTACTTAAGGTGTTAAAAAGGTTCTTGTCATGCATTTGGGCCATAGCCCAGGCCTCAACCACCAACCACTCCCCACTGTAACCCCCGGCAACCACCAACCACTCCCAACTGTCACTTCTCCTTCAAGAAATATATATATATTTTTTTAAAATCTTTATAAACACTTTTAACGATTAACAAATTAAATTAACACATTAAAAACATCTTAGTATACCAAATTTCAGCCCTTTCTGAATTTTTTTTCCACACACACTAAGAATTTAGTAGGTCAGTGTATAACTCCGCCCAGCAGGTGGCGCTGCAGCTTGGTTTTATTTTTTCCACACACACACAGACAGACTAACACACGCCACTAGACATTTATATTATAGATATATACACTGCCTACACACATACAGAATATATAAATATACACTGCCTACACATACACAGAATATATAAATATATATATACACTGTCTACACACACACACAGAATATATAAATATATACACTGCTTACACACACACACAATATACTGTACTCATTCTCACAAACACATTCAATTCCCCCCCCCCCCAGATCTTAACTTACCTTATGCCTGACAGGCAGGGCAGCTCTTCTCTGCTCCTCCTCACACTGTCATCTACACGGCAGGTACGAAAGCCCTGAATGCTCAAAAAAAAAACGCAAAAGCATATCTGTGCTGATAGTGCCAACAGAGCACTTAAACTCGGAACCCAGACATTTGGGGGCAGCAAACCACACCTGTTCCGGGGGGCCCCCTGAGAGAAGGGGGCCCGGGGCACTTGCACCCTGTGCCCCCCCCTTAATCCGGCCCTGGTTGGCCTAATGCAATCAGGCAGGTAACATTTTCCCGGCATCTGCCAAACCCAGACTCACCCATCTGACTGCCAAACAGAAAAGCATGAATCATCACTCCACAGAACACGTTTCCACTGCTCCACAGTCCAATGTTGATGTGCTTTACACCACTCCATCCGATTCTTGCCATTGGTCTTGGTGATGTGAGGCTTGCAAGCAGCTGCTCGGCCATGAAAACCCATGCCATTAAGCTCCAGCCACACAGTTTTTGTGCTTACATTAATAGCAGTGGAAGTTCAGAGCTCTTCAGCTATGGAATCAACAAAGCATTGGCAACTTATTTACGCGCCCACTCTCTGATTTTACGTGGTCTTCCACTTTATGGCTGTGTTACTGTTGTTCCTACACTTACACTTTTTAATAATATCACTTACAGTTGACCGTGGAATGTCCAACAGGGCTAAAATTTCAGAAACCGTCTTAATTCAAAAGTGGAATACTATCACAGTACCACGCTTGAAGTCACTGAACCTTTCAGAATGACCCATTTTGTATCACACATGTTTGCAAATAGAGGCTGCATGGCTATGTGCTTGATTTTATACACCTCTGGCAACTGGTCTGATTGAAACACCTCAATTCAATAATTGACAGGTATGGCCAAATACTTTTGTCCATATAGTGTATATATAGTGGCAAAATGGCTTATGCTGCAGACAGGGTTAATCACTTGCACTGCCCACAGGACATAGGTACACAGGTGGAAGACATGGATGTGATTAATTCCTTGTTTAGTAGTTAGCCAGTGCTGAGAAGGAAACATACATTTGTGGTTTTGTGTTGTGGGCAGGGTGGCCAACACTTGACTAGTTGGGCGATGGCAAGTGAGGTGACTTAAGCAGGGTTTCAGGACACTGGATGAGGAAGGAAATAAAACACACATCAACTAAATGTTGGATGATAACCACAAAAGTGTCCATGCAGCACAAAATCTAGAACCTTCTACAAGGCCAGAAGTAGAAGTGGGTGAAGAACAGTAATGATTGCCAGCAGCAGACCGCCTTGAGATGTCTACAATGACTAGTTCATTTTTCCTGTTTCCACTTTCCACCATATCTCCTCACACCACTAGTAGATGCACAGAAATGCTAGTTTCCATATGGTTGTTATAATATCTATCTATCTATCTATCTATCTATCTATCTATCTAACTAACTATCTCATCTATCACATATGTAGATAAAGATTTACATTAGGCACAGATGGAGGAGGTCATTTGCTTGTCTCATCACTGACTAAAAGGAAAATAAATGCGTTATCGCTATCAGTTATTCTACATCATATTTAAATTAAGGTGTAAAATGATACCTTCAACATTTATTATTATTAAAAAAATGTAATCATAATTTGCGCTTATATCACTATCACCTTATTTTGTTTATTTTGTTTTACAAATGGAAATAAAAGATTTTTTCTTTAATCTTGGATTATGTGCATGCTAAAATTAGCCACACCAGTTATCACTGCATTACACTGCTAAGAGACTGCTGTGAGCATTGTCACTTTAGAAAGATGTGCTCAAACTAAATTATACGTTTTATAATTATATGCCTGCTCCATGTCTCTTGTTTCTCTAATGGTTACAATAGGCATTGTTGTATTATAATCAGGCAGAAAGTTTTAACTCCAAGAGAACATTTTTAAAAGGATTTGTAAATTATAAACAAAAGAATCAGCTAAATCATTTTACATATTTAGGCCCAATTTGACCTATAAGGGTAAGGTGGGAACTATACCTGACATAGAGATTCTGAAATTTGGTTTACTGGAAAATTTTCATTACTGAGCGAAGATGTCAAACAAAAAAATATTATTTTAAAATATGATTAATAATTGTCATTTTTATTCAGGGTTTTTTTTTTAAAAAAAAAATCAAATTTGTTAGAAATCCAGAATACTTTTTTTCAATGATGTCTTTGCAAGTTGTTTATAAGGTAAAAATTGCCAAAATATTTTATTCATCTATAGCCTCAAAAGTGCCTAGAATGATAATTGCTATATTTACAATAGAGCATATGTTTGCAATGTGATGAAATTACTAAATTATAATCAAATAAATTGATGTGCTGTCCATCTATTTTTTTTTTAGAAATGTAATATTTTGATTACTAAAAACACAATTATTGATCTCAAGTAATGTTTAATAGTGCTCAGTCTATGACAGAATTCCAACATGTGTGTTTTAACAATACTTAAACAATGAGACATATACTTTAATATTGTATAGTAAAAGCTAAAATTTTGATGATTTTTACAATATATATATATATATATATGTATATATATATATATATATATATATATATATATATATATATATATATATATATATTTATTCATCTTCTTAGACGGTGATATTTTTATGTCAATTTCCACATTTTTCTTTAATGACTTAAAAAAATGTTTTGGTGTACTTTTTGCTTCTTGCACAGATTTTGCAATAACATAAACACTGATGAACATTATATCTTTGTTTATGGTTAATAATAGGTCTTACATTATCTTTCATAAGTGGATTTTGCATGCCAATAGTCCAATAGGCCTTGAAGCATTCCATACAGTCAAACATGCTTTCAAAAAAATGATATCTCCACATCTGCAACCTTATTTAAATGTATTTTTTGTAAAATTATTAATTTAGCTGTCCCATGTACCTCATATGCCTAGTATACACTTGTAAGAAACTTGTCTCCCACCTCCCATCTACTTATTCATTAGTAAAGAGAAGTCATTTTGTCACACTTCTGATATTACAAACGGAACCCAATAGCCAGGTAGTTCTATAATAAACAGGATTTATTTTGATATAGAAATAAATCTCAAATGTCCAGCAAGCAAGTCCAAAGTATCAACAAGATAAATGTCTTGTAGGGGTATCAAGGAATTGTATTCCAAATCACAAGGGAGCAAGGTTCTGTGGAAGCATCTGGTTCAGACACAAACACAATACTCGAGCAAAGGCTGCATAACAGGAAGTGCCTTTTCTAGGCCCAAACAGGAAATGAGATCCAAGATGGAATCTTCCTGAGACAGTTCTGGCCATCTTGGATAAGGGCTTTTGTAAGGGCAAGTTAATATCAGAGATCCAAGATGGAAACTTTATGAGGCAATCACGGCCATCTTGAATGAGGGCAAATCTAAGGGCAAGAACATAACACATTTTGTGCCAAAAAAGGATGTGGGGCCCCATGTATCAATATACATTGCTCAAAAATATCAGGTTAGCTTCATAAATGATCCTAGAGAATATAACCGCACTTTACTTGCAGTTGGAAAGATGAGCATTTTCAGAGCCTCTAATTCTGAGATGAGTGAAAGAAGCAGTTTAGTGGTTATGTTGGCGACCATATAATGATGACAAGATCTTTGCTGTTGACTCTGTCAGCTAATTTGTCCCCTGTGTCACAGGCACCAAAAATAAACTGCAAGTTCAGTTTGCATGAAAACTGCTTGGAGAACTCTGTGTACAGAGATGAATACACTTGCATGTAAAAACAACAGTAGCAAAATTGAGTCTGTTGAATTAAATATTTTTCCTTCTACCATTGAATCTGTGTATATCCATGGATTTATTAGTAATAAAAAAATCCTTTAATTTTGCTATTTAAAATCTGCAATCTATCTTTTTTCATTTAGGATATCTAGTAACTTGATGTTCTTTGCGTTATAATCAATTAAAAATATGTACTGTATAATTCTTAATTGTTTGAATACAAAATGGTAATACTTATGTGACATGATGAGCTAACTTTGACACCCTCGTTAAAGCGAGTATGCGAAACCCGCATCAGCATTCATCTCGCTATGTTTAAATATAATAGATCCTTTAAATAACTTAGTATGAATGTCTTATTTTAGTAGTACTACTACAGGACTACTTTATATCCAGGACATGAACTGCATAGATTACTTTACTACGCATAACTACTATACTATAGCACAAGCTACTATAGAAGAAGCAGTGGTTATTTGAGTCAGCATGATAACAAACTACTAGGAATGGGAGAGGCACTTTGTTTATAATATTAGCTATTCTATGGGCAGCACTTATTCAGACAGTCTCATTATTTGAACTTTGTGCAGTGCATGGTAAGCAGCTCTTTCTCCTGTCTCTGTTGATTAGTGGCACTTCAAAACAAAATTATTATTCTTATTCAAAGTTACAGTCAGTTATATCTGTATCTAAAAAAACTAAGACACCATAGGGGATTATACAATCTTTATTAAAAAATTAATAATATCAAAACAAGGAACAAATAAACTTTTATTATGTGTGCCAAATCACTATTAGAATCTATTTAACATAGAGAGGTAGGGTAGCAAGTACTGCCCTTTTAATCACTAATTGTGCACACTATCTCATTGTTACTACTGTTTTTACATTTTTCGCTACATGCCATTTTGGGAACATTATTTTAGAATTATCTTAGAAATTATTATTGTTTTAAGAAATATCCATCCATGAAATATCCATGATAGTGATGACTGTCGTATATGCATGCTAGAACATGTGTTTTGTCATCAGAAACTGTAAAAATACATTTTATGCACAGTAGACAATAAAAACATCATGATAAATGTATTTCATTTGGAAAATAAAAATTTCTACAATTTCTTAACTAATGACTATGTTATTATCAGTTGATGATAATTGTATTGGACATATCCTGCAGTGTATTGTGTCTGTCAAGGCAAAACGTACCTAGATCCGTATTCAACAAGAGATGTTTCTTTAGATCTGCTAGTAGTTGAATGCGGACGTGCATATGCCTGAATTACGTTTGTGTTTTAAAAATGATGCACAATACGTTCTTTTTGCGCGCCTTAATGAATCAGGCCTAATATGTTTAAACAGTTTTTATACAGTTTTACACACACATGTTGGCAGGGGGTAATCCAGCCCCCTGTCCCTTTAAACTAGTCAAGGCTGGTTCTGACAGTTCTCACATGCATCAGTCTGGACCATGCTCTTATCTTGACACTACTTTCAGCAAGGTGTTTTCTTCCACGGGCCACACTCTGCCATTCTCCTCTCATTCTTGTTTTCAGAAAGGTTAGGGTGAATGTTTTTCCTTGAAATTTCTAACCCACACTATTTTCCATTATATTCAAGACAAACTCTGTTCCAGAGAACAGGTAGCCAGATGGGATAGCAATTTCTTTGTTGCCACTTCTGAAGCCCTTTAGGCTCCAAAATGGTGCGTTGCCTCCTGGGACCAAAATGCAATGTTTCAAGGGAATACCGAAGGTGCCACTAGAATACAAAAAACATGGACTGATGAATGACAATTTAAATAGCAAATGTAGGGTATTTTGTTATTATTACAAAATTCATGGATGTATACACACTTATTATATATAAAATGGAATGTGTCTGAATGGATCAGCAATGGGTATAGTAAATAAAATATGTCTCTCAGCAGGTGCAAGTGGTGGGGTAAGGGGATCAATCCATACCAGAGCCTGATCATCCAATAGGCTGACTAGGCTGCAGTATAGGGCACAAGGCTTTTGCTGGTGGGGCAACATTTTGGGTGCAAAATGATGGCAAGGAGATTAATTTTAGAATATAAGAGAATAGTTGCTCTCCAAAGTAAAAAAAAAAACATGAAATAAAAATGTAGTAAGGCTGAAGACAATGAGTCATCCATGTGTAGGCGCTTGATGATAGGTGAGTGGGAAAGACAAGGATGGTGATAGACAAGCTGGATTTTAAATGAAGGACGAGTTTAATTTACTTACTGCTTATCAACCTGGTATGAAAAGAGAGGGGATGCTACAAGTGTATTAGCCTAGGGCGACCTGAACCCTTAATCTGGCCCTAATTCACAATTAATTATTTTGGTATATTTGTCTCAAATCAGCTGATAAAGGGAGAGGAGAAGGTGTGTTTTCTTGTACTATGACAGGAAGAATAGAAACAAAATTGACAAATAATATATTTTTGCAAAAAGGTTCAAATATAGGTAGAAAAAACTACACAAATTAAATAATGCTGCTATTTTATCAACACTACCTAAAAAATAGTTTGACTAAAAGTGGGCAATTTGATTCAATGCACATTTTTCAGCTTTTTGCAAACGCTTTTATCTTCCAGTGTTCATGCATATGTTTTTTAATATGATACAATTTCCTCTTTTTCCATTTTTAATGTGCAATCACATAATATAATTTTGAACATTTGAAAAAAGCTATTTAATTGAAAAACATGCTGTAATCACCCAATGTGAAAAATGCTTAATTCACTCATTTATATTTGCACATCCTATCGGGTTGAAAAGTTTTTAAGATAATTAATTTTAATCTGAAAAGATTATCTGGAAATATAGTCTCAAATCACAAATAAACAGTTCCTTAAAAATAAAAAGAAAGTTTCAAATCTAAAATAAAAAAGTATTTGCCCCATGTTAAATTCCCTGAATTAGCCAAGCATGTCAAACATTTTGAATTTATAAATAATTTACATTTAATCTCACATTGCTGCATAATCTTGTGTAATGGTTTGCTAGATTTTATCTATTCTTTTATAATCACATGTCTACCATTGACGAAAAAAATCATTGTCCCAATTCTGGACAATCCTATTGGAGGAACAAAAAATGCTTTTTCCCCCTAGATTGATCCTTTTGAAGTACAGTTTAGCTAATTCTATTAGACAAAAAAATAATGATATGTGTGAAGAATATGTGTCCAAACTACAGACACAGCAGTATTAGCAAGTTTGTCTTACAAGGAACACAGTCTCTGTATTGGCTTCCTGTGTTTTTACTCAGGTACTGATAGAGACAAACTGCAGGCTGACATACACTTTTATTTACACGTTGTAGCTGCTAATCAGCTTGCTGTCTGGCAAGGACAGGGATGGAGCCTTCTCTCTCTCTCCATTCCATCCAGAGAACCCTTAAACCAAGTGTTCTGAAAAGCTGTCTTTTCATTACACTACACTATTTCTACGTAGTTCAAAAGTTTAAAAAGCATAAGAGAGAAAACTGGGACACACATAGACATGTTGGTACTTAGGCATTTTGTTTTGTGTTGATTGGCTAGATGTTGGTGAGGATCACTTTTCCATATACATTGGTTTCCCCCACATATGGACATTTAGAGCATAAGAGTGGTTAATGGGCATCCAGGACTCGGGGTATACAGATATACAGATAAGCTGTTTTTTATTTGATATTTGGTACGCATTTTGTGCGCAGCATTTTATTGTTGTAGCACCAGGACCAGCCTTTTCTCTTTCTTTTAAGATTCTATTTCTTCCTGTATGAAGAAGCAGTACTCTGAAGGATGGCAGTCACTTGAATGAATGGGAGTTCTTTTCAATGATAAAGACTTGTTTTGGGATTTTAGTAAAAGACTGTATACCTATAGAATGAACAGTACATAAAAAGAGAAACTGGTTCCTATTTAAAGTACACTTCTCCATTGTCCTGCTTCTTGACCTTTCTGGTGCTTTCAATAAAGTTGACCATCCTCTGCTTCTTGACAAACTTCACTCCCTTGGACATCTACAGCACAATCCTTCCCTGGTTTACCTCCGGCATCTCTAAACATTCTCTCAGTGTCTCTTCCTCTGGTGCTTGCTCCTGCTCCTATGTCATTTGGGGCCCCCAAGACTCTGCTATTGCCCAATACTTTTCTCTCTTTACACCTTCTGTCTTGATCAATTCATCTGCTACTTTTGCCTCCAATATCACCTCTCTGACACTCTCCCCAACCGTTCCTCTCCTGGCCTCTCTCCCTTTCTTCTCTTTCGTGTGTCAGACTGCCTCTCTGCCATCAGCATTTGAATGGCCGGACACTACCTGAAGTGCAATATATCCAAAACTGAGCTTATCATATTTTCACCATCCAATCTAACATTCCTTCCTCCTGTCTGCTGTAAGGTTATTGGTGCTGTCTTCACCACTGTTACCCATGTGCGCTGCTTGGGGATCATCATTGAATCGACGCTTAATTTCACGGCCTACATCTATTCATCGCCCAATCATGTAGTCTTTATCTTTACAACATTACCAAGATTTTTCCTTTTCTCTCTCTCCGGATGCAACCAAGACCATTGTCCATGCTATTGTCATTTCCTGCCTTGATAATTGTCTTTCCCCCCCTGAAATTTGTCCTGAATTCAGCGTTATGACTAATCTTCCTTTCTAATGTTCCTCCTCCACTGTGCCTCTCTGCAAAACACTAACCCATTCCATTCAGAATATTATTTGTGTTGTTCACCTTCACCTATAATGCCTTCTTTAATGCCTCCCTCTCCTACATCTCTGAAATTGTGAATAAATACTCCCATACTCCAACACTCCATTCTGCCAAAGACCTTCACTCTCGCGAATTCATCCATAATGCTCCCCACTTTTGGAACACTGTGCTCCACCTGACGAGACTCACATTCAACCTCCAAATTCGTCCTCAAAACTCACCTTTTCACCCTTGCCTACCTCGCCCCATTTTAAGACAATTCCCACCTCATGCACTACCTCATCCCTCCAGTTGCTTCCCGCCTCACCTTATCGCTTGTTTTATTTGTTTTTACATTCTTACTTACTTGTACATTGCTCTTTTAATATTTTGTTGATTGTAAAGTTGTGAAGATTGAAGGAGCCTTATAAATAAACAATGATCTATATATATATATATATATATATATATATATATATATATTTAATATATATAAGCCTAGTGGCGTGTGTTAGTCTGTGTGTGGAAAAAAAACCAAGCTGCAGCGCCACCTGCTGGGCGGAGTTATACACTGACCTACTAAATTCTTAGCATTATCTAATATATAAAAGTTAAAGCCTAGCGGCATGTGTTAGTGTGTGTGTGTGTGTGTGTGGAAAAAACTATTTTCTCAGAAAGGGCTCATCCAATTGACTTGAAATTTGGTATACTGACATTATTTGCCAAAAATATTAGAATAGTGAAGTCAGTTAACTTCCATCATCCCCCCTTCCCCCCGTGGGAGGGGTAGTAAAGGCTAAATTTACGAGTTGAGGGGTCAAACTCAATTTGGTACCGGGGCCACAATACCTCCTCCAACTTTCAAGTGTAGTGTTTATAATTTATAAAAACTACAGTAGTTATAGCACGTCAATAACTCTTGTTTTAGACGACCATGGTACAGAGCATTCATCATTGAGATCCCATTAAGTATGTGAAAGACAGACAGGGTCGAAGTGTTATTTGTTGACAGTGAACTTTGTAATATTGCAGTACCATTGGACTTATACTGCTGAATCAGTGAACTTTGTAATATAGCAGTGCCACTGGACTTATTCTGCTGAATCAGTAAACTTTGTAATATTGCAGTACCACTGGACTTATACTGCAGAATCAGTGAACTTTGTAATATAGCAGTACCAATGGACTTATACTGCTGAATCAGTGAACTTTGTAATATAGCAGTACCAATGGACTTATACTGCTAAATCAGTGAACTTTGTAATATAGCAGTACCAATGGACTTATATACTGCAGAATCAGTGAACTTTGTAATATTGCAGTACCAATGGACTTATACTGCAGGATTGTTTTTGGATATATTTTTTTTATTTCTTTTTTTTATAATTATTTTTATTTCTTTTTTTTTTTCTAACTTTTTTTTACATTTTTTATAACTTGGGAATAATGGGGAAATAACAACGCCCTTAGAAGGACAGAGCACAGGACACAGCACCACTGGACTGAACAGGACACAGCACAGGACCCAGCAGCACCACTGAACTCAGAAGGACAGAGCACAGGACACAGCACCACTGGACTGAGCAGAACACAGCACAGCACAGAACTGAACAGCACAGCACAGCACGAGATATAGCAGGACAGAGGACCACCTAACACAACCTCCCTCTACCCTGATCAATGCCCGAGTGAAGATGGCGGCGGCAAGCGGGAAATTTATAGAATACGAGTATCGCGAGATCCGACAGCGGGATTATGACTCAGAGCCTCGGTTTCAGTTTTGCAATTGGCGGGAATACCCGGATCTGTCTCGGATCCGGCTCGGATCGGCAACGTTCGGGTGGGCTCGGATTTCAGATATCCGAGCTCGCTCATCTCTAATATATATATATATTGATATATTGGACACGATTGAATGGGAGCAAGCTTTGAGTAATACTCAATATTAACTTATGAGCTAACATAACATATCCAGTATGGATTTGAAAATAAAACAGAGAAGTTATGAAAACTGAGAGGGAATTGGATTGTTTTGTAAACAGGACTCTGAGTTGGGTAGAGGAGTAGGGATATAATATTATGAGTATATGGTGAAAGGGGGGATAAGGATGAGTTAGAGAAGGTGCCAGAATCCAGATGAGCCTTGCAAATTTCTGGTGCTTTAAGAAGGCATCAGTGTAGAGGGATTTTAGTCATCTTATCAAAGAAGTCTCCGATGCATTGATGTAAGAAATTTGGGTCATCAAGCTTACATTATCCAGGCCTTTTATCGACAATGTGGGAGGGACAGATGAGAGGACTGTCCCATTAATGTGCATTTGCAACCTGCATAATTTGGAGTGAATTCCCACACAGAAGTCCTGCACATAGTAACATAGTAACATAGTAACATAGTTGATGAGGTTGAAAAAAGACACCAGTCCATCAAGTTCAACCTATTTTGGATCTCTTGCGATCCTGCACTTATATTTGAAATTGATCCAGAGTAAGCAACCGCCAATCTGTTTCAAATGTGAAATCCCCCCAGACTCAATATTGCAGTCCTATTTTTACCCTATATCCACTACTATCCTACATTTTAATTAACGGTCCTATCCCTGGATAGAGTCTTCCGCTAAAAATTTGTCTAACCCTTTCTTAAACATATCTATTGAATCTGCCATCACAACCTTTCCCCTTCCCTGGAAATGAATTCCATATCTTGACTGCCCTTACTGTAAAGAACCCCTTCCTTTGCTGGTTGTGAAATTTCCTCTCCTCTAACCTTAGGGGGTGACCACGTGTCCTGTGTATAGTCCTTGGGGTAAAAAGTTCCCATGAAAGTTCTCTGTATTGACCCCTAATGTATTTGTACATAGTAATCATATCTCCCCTTAGACACCTCTTTTCTAAAGTAAACATGCCTAAACTGGCTAACCTTTCCTCATAACTTAATGACTCCATACTCTTTATCAATTTTGTCGCCCTTCTCTGAACCCTTTCTAGTTCCAAATTATCTTTTTTATAGAATGGTGCCCAGAACTGTATTGCATATTCAAGATGAGGTCTTACCAACGATTTATACAGTGGCAAAATTACACTGTCTTCCCTTGCATCTATGCCCCTTTTTATGCATGCCAATACTTTGTTTGCCCTTGCAGCTGCTACTTGACATTGAGCACTATTGCTAAGTCTACTGTCTACGAGCACTCCCAAATCCTTTTCCATTATAGATTCTCCTAAATTAATTCCATTTAATTTATAGATTGCGTTCTTGTTTTTGATCCCTGAATGCATAACCTTACATTTATCTGTGTTAAACCTCATATTCCATTTGGCAGCCCAATCCTCCAGTTTATTTAAGTCCATCTGTAGAGAAGCTACATCTTGCTCTGATTTTATTACCTTACAGAGTTTAGTGTCATCTGTAAAAATAGAAACTTTACTCTCTAAACCATCACCAAGGTCATTAATGAATATATTAAAAAGGAGTGGCCCAGCACAGAACCTTGAGGTACTCCACTTAAGACTTTTGACCAATTAGAAAATGTTCCATTTATGACAACTCTCTGTTCCCTATTCTCTAACCAGTTTTCGATCCAAGTACAAATGTTGATTCTTGTTTGAAGTTTTTCTAGAATGTTAAGAAAAACATATTTTTCAGAACAATGGATAGTGTACCCATCATCTCTGCCAAGTCTGTGTGTCTATATTTTGTTTATTCTTGTATCACTTGATTTTTTAGAGCTTGGATTAAGTCATTTACAAAAGCAATGCGCACTAGAACTTTAGTCTCAGGGTTCATGGCAATATTCTGTATCCCTGTAGCTTGAATTAGTGCCTCAATAAATATGCTGTGATCTTCAGCACATTTTTATAAAGTTCTGTGTAGTGATCATAACCTTAGTCCAATCTGTGACAGGGGGATAGAGTGTCTTTAAATTCTCCATTTAAACTGAAATTGCCCTTTTGTTATCATGTCTAGTATTAATGTTTTCTGCCTTTAAGTTAGCATATTTAACCTTATTTTTTGTGACATTTTCCTCAAAAATTAAATGAAACAACTGCAAAATATCTGAGTAGGTAGGTATATGTACAGTGTAAATCAATTAAGATATCTCATAGCACCCCTTGGATTTTTCTTTGGTTTGTAACATCTAGTGACCCTCCTTTGCTTGCTTTCTCTCAGCTACCCACAGATTATATGACTTCCACTTGTCTACCCTATACTTTAAAGCATCTTTCGGCTTTTCCCAAACTTCAGCGTCAAAGGTACCAGTTATAGGGAAGGTTAATTTGTCAAAGGTCTGCTCATATCAGCGTTTAAGGTAGTTATCAGCAAGTAAACCATGCATCCTAAACATGTGACTAGCAGAAAAGTTCTTACTTGGGTGGCCGCCTGTAGAAGTTTCACCAATAGTAGGTTTTTCTGCGCTATCCTTCTTCAGACCCTAAGTTGTGCTTGATAACCAGTAGCAGAAACCCCAACTGACATAACCGTCTTACTAAAAAGGAGTTTTAGATGCTTTGCGATAGAAAATAATCAAGTCTATTGATTCACATCCAACCGGACCACCGAATTATATTACATTTTTGTTATTTTAATCTTTTTTTCTACTGTTGACTTTGCAGGTTTGTAAACTCTGTCATTTCCTGTACAAAACACATCAGTATTTGCAGTGTGTGTTTGATATTACGTAATACTTACCGATTTTGGTACCAATAATGCATTTAACACCTCTTGCATAAATTTGGCATGTGCAATCGGTGTACAATTGGATGTCAGAAAGTTTATCATTTTCCATAAGTCTCTGAAATTTTTTACAACTTTGAAGGCATATCAGGAATTGGTGTATATATTTACAGTTTTTTTATTAGCAAGTTGGCAAGCTCTAGTAAGTTCTATAAGTTCTGCCACCTGTGCTCAGTGTGGAGGTGTTAATGCCTTTGCTTCTGTGACTTCATTGTCAGTGACTACTGCATACCCTGACTATAAAGCAGCATGCTAAGATCTGTGACATCTCACATCAACATACAGAGGAAGATCAGGATTGTCTAGTGGGGTGTCAACAAACTCTGGTCTTAGAGAAAAATGTGGATCCTGTTGGATTCTTCCATCCTTCACCCTCTGAGGGTTTAGTCTCTCTTCTAAATTAACAATGCAGTTCTGCAAAAGCTGTAAGACACATAGGCAAAACAGGATCTAGGGGTGCCTTGTTCTATGCTACTAGCATCTGTTTGTCAATTGCAGATATGTGTCCTACTTGCTCATATATAAAAAGTGTATAAGATTAATTATATGTTGGGATACTGTAAAAGGGTAGCTATTTTGGATGATACTTACTGTGCTAATCTGAAAGCACGGAGGTCCAATGATGTGGCAAATATACTAATAATGCTAATAAAATAATTACCATTTAATAAACCACCTTTATTATCACACAGGGTTGATTCCAGTTTAAGCCCAGCTCTTAGAAAGATAATTATATTTCAATGTCTGCTCTATTTACTTTGATTACCACAGCTTAATACAGATTATTATTATCATTTATTTGTTAGGCGCCACAAGGTATCCGCAGCGCCGCACACAGTACTAACAGTAAACAATACAGGGTGAAACCATACAGAACAATGAACAAAAATTACCAATACTTCAGAAACTACGGTTAGTCATATGCAGTAAAGACGGAGCGGAAGAACAGGTATGGAGACAGGAGGGGAGGGGGCCCTGCTTATACGAGCTTACATCCTAAGGGAGGGTAAACAGACCAGGCACAAGAGGAGCCAGTTGAGGCAAGAGGAGAGAAGGGAGGATGAGCAAAGGGAGGAGATGGGGGTTAAGTAGATGGTTGGTAGGCTTTGAGGAAGAGGTGAGTTTTGAGTGCACGTTTGAAGGTGCACAGAGTAGGAGAGAGACGGATGGAACGAGGGAGGTCGTTCCAGAGAAGGGGGGCTGCACGGGAAAAGTCTTGTATTCTGGAGTGGGAAGAGGTGATAAGGGTGGAGGAGAGGCGGCGGTTGTTGGCCGAGCACAGGGAGCGGGCAGGAGTGTGAATGGAGAGGAGGTTAGAGATATAAGGGGCAGTTGTAAGTGGTGGTGAGGAGTTTGAAAAGGATTCTGTAGGGGAAGGGGAGCCAGTGTAAGGCAAGGCAGAGAGGAGAGGCAGAGGAGGAGTGGCATGAGAGGAAGATGAGTCTTTCGACCGCATTGAGTATAGAGCGGAGGGGGGAGAGACGGGAGTGGGGGAGGCCAGTGAGGAGGAGGTTACAATAATCAAGGCAGGAGATGATGAGTGCATGGATGATAGTTTTGGTGGCATCCTGAAAAAGACGTATGCGGGCGATATTGCGATGTTGGAAGCGACAGGCTTGGGCAAGGGAATGAATGTGGGGGCAAAAGAGAGAGAGGAGTCGAGGGTGACACCCAGGCAGCGAAGTTGGGTGACAGAGGAGATGGTGGTGTTGTTGTTGTTGACGACAATAGAGAGGTCATCGTGGGATGGGAGTATGGGCCGAGGAAAGACAATGAGTTCAGTTTTAGAGATATTGATTTTGAGAAAGCGCTCGGACATCCAGGAGGAGATGGCAGAGAGGCAGTCGGATACCCGAGCGAGGAGGGTGGAGAAAAGATCAGGAGAGGAGATATAGAGTTAAATGTTGTCAGCATTAAGGTGATGCTGAAGACCGAAGGAGGAGATGAGAGCACCAAGGGAGGAAGTGTAGAGCGAAAAGAGTAGAGGGCCAAGAACAGAGCCCTGCAGGACTCCTACGGGGAGAGGGTAGGGGGAGGAGGAAGAACCAGACGTGGATACAGTGAAGGAGCGATTAGTGAGGTATGAGGTGAACCAGGCATGGACAAAACCAGAGAGGCCGAGAGAGAGAAGATAAGAATGAATATTATATCATATCACATCAAGAAAGAATTTACACAAAGTCTCATTAAAGATAATATGTATTCTTGTTAGAGATGGGCGGGTCCGGTTCCCCGAACCCACCCGAAGTAGCTCGGTACTCTCCCGCACGCTCCGATTTCAAATTGAGGCCGAACGTCATCGTGACGTCGTCGGATCTCGTTGCTCGGTTCTCGCGATACTTCAAGATTATAAATACCTGCCTCAACAGCAATCCATCGCCATTTGACAGAGGGAGAGAGCAGAGTGTAGTCACAGGCTGATTAGAGCAGGGACAGAGAATACAATATTCTTATTTCAATTGCTGTAACAAAAATCGCTAGAGAAGAGAGGAGGATAGAGGTTTATTTTATTTTCATAATATTTGGCACTCCCCAGTGCTTTTGGGGTGTCCCCCATAATTATGCATAAATATTTCTGGCTTTCAAAAGTCATATCTGTCAGCAGTATCTACCAAATAATTTTTAGCACTCCTCAGTGCTTTTGGGGTGTCCCCCATAATTGTGCATACATATTTCTGGCTGTCAAAAGTCATATCTGTCAGCAGTATCTACTAAATCATTTTTAGCACTCCCCAGTGCTTTTGGGGTGTCCCCCATAATTGTACATAAATATCTCTGGCTGTCAAAAGTCATATTTGTCAGCAGTATCTTACCAAATAATTTTTACCACTACAAGTGCTTTGCGCTCAGAATGGATTCAAAGCAGTCCACATATGATCAGAATGAGCAACCAGGTTCTGTCACGAGTCCTGATGTTAGTGTTCCCAGTACGTCATCTGGGCAAGGCGATGTCAAACTACAGAGTGTTTCGAAATCAGTCCAAAAAACAAAATAAAGTTGTTTTTTTTTACTCTGTTGAAGCGAAAAAGAAGTGTTACTGAGCAAAAGTTAAGTGCCGATAAAAAAAAAATTTGCCAACATGCCATTCTACACACGCAGTGGCAAAGAGAGAATGAGGCCTTCACCTTTGGCTATTAGTGGCAGATCCCAAAAAGTTACCGAGCCTACAATTGGTGCACAACTACTGTTACGCGTCAAAGCCAAGCTGCAAGATAACAGCAAGGCATTAGAGGATAATGTTTGCTCTGATTCACAAATGACACCTATCCCTGTGGAGAGTCCATCCAACAGTGGGATGTCTAATCGTGAGCATTCTGCTGATGTGTGCCTTAATAGCCCGAGTGTAGCCGGTGATACCCAAATTGAGGATGCCACTTTGGAATTAGAAGAGGATGAGGGGGAGATTTGTGTAGGCGACGAGTTCGCTAATGAGGATGAGGTTGTTTGTGTAAGTCCTGCACCAGTGGCAGCAGTTCTGGCACGTGACAAGAAAAAGGCCATTGTCATGCCTGGGCATAAAACAAAAAAATCCACTTCTTATGTGTGGAATTATTTCTACCCAAATCCAGACAACAATTGTACAGCCATTTGTAGTGTTTGTCAAGCCACAGTCAGTCGAGGGAAGGACCTTAACCATCTTGGAACCTCGTCTATGTTACGCCATTTAACGAGAGTTCATGGCAAAGTGTTGGGAAAAGCTGAAAGTTCTTCCCAAAAAATTACAAGCACTCCATCATCAGCTAAGACCCTCCGCTCACCGACATCCCAACGGCTACAAAATACACCCACCACACCATCCTCATCAATATCCTCAGTAGCGCTCGGAGTTAGCCCGGCATCCCACTTAAGGCTGGATGACTCCTGCACTATTATTGATTCCTCTGAAGAAAGCGTTAGTCCCACTGCTGCTGCTGTTGCTGCTGCTGGGGGTGAATCGTCATCCCAGAGGCAGGTTAAGAAAATGAGCAGTCCTACATTTCAGCAATTAACTGTGAAACAATCATTTGCGAGGGGAAGCAAATATGACAGCAGTCACCCAGTCGCCAAGCGAATCACAGACGCCATGACTGCCATGTTAGTGTTAGATCTGCGTCCAATCTCCACAATAAACGTAGCTGGTTTTTCACAGTTAATTGAGGTTTTGTGTCCGCGTTACAGAATTCCATCGCGACACCATTTCTCCCGTAAAGCAATTCCACAACTATACCAAAAAGTGTGTAAAAATATAGAGATTGCACTGAAAAATGCCATTCTGCCCACTGTCCACTTAACCACAGATATGTGGACAAGTGGAAGTGGCCAAACCAAAGACTATATGACTGTGACAGCCCACTGGGTTGGTCATTCACCTTCATCAGCAGCATGTACACCACTACATAACATTTGTCACAGGCAGGCCACTCTTTGTATCACCAGCTTCACTAACAGGCATACAGCTGACAATTTGTTACGCAAACTGAGAGATGTGATTGATGCATGGCTTATACCATTTGGACTCTCCCCAGGGTATGTCATTTCTGATAACGCCAACAATATAGTGCGAGCATTACAGCTGGGTGATTTCCAACACATTCCCTGTTTTGCTCACACCATCAACTTGGTGGTGCAGAGCTTCCTACTAAATAACCGTGAGGTGCAGGAGATGCTTTCGGTGGCCCGTAAAATTTCAGGCCATTTCAGGCATTCAGCCACAGCATGTAGGAGATTACAGCAGCTCCAAGAGCAGTTTAACTTGCCCTGCCACCAACTTAAGCAAAAGGTGATAACTAGGTGGAATTCCACCCTGTACATGCTTCATAGAATGGAGGAACAGTGCAAAGCCATCCAAGCATATTGCACAAGCCATGAAAAATATTGTCTTTCCAGATGTAGAGTAATGCTGAAAAATGCAGAGAATCAACAAACTGAGAAATACATACTAAAGTCCATGATCTGCATCAAAGGATTGGGCACAACAGAGAAAAGAGGTTGCCCTACTGCATTAATAGTCCTTGTAGCCATGGCCACCACATTTCTTAGCATAGTAAATCACGGTGTTGGCTCGGCTGCCACATTAAAACTGGCTGCTTAATATCAGATTTTATTAATACGATCCGAACCATAGTACAAGCCAAAAGGCAGGCAATTATTCATGATTTTAAGTCAGAATAATGAGGCAGGGAACAAGATCTAAAGGATATACACTCAGAACTGTAAATAAGGGAACAACTAGACATCATCAAAAATCTATCCCATATGAATAAAACTCAAATAAAGAATATCGTCGAAAAAGTGTATCACAATAAAATATATGGAGGCGCTGTTCCTGCAATGCCTCCCACGCACACCCCCAGCATATAGGATGTTCCACAAAATTCAGTCTGGAGTTGAATTCTTCTTGCCGAGACTTTGACTCTATCCTTGCTGGAACCCTGGTCATTTTTCCAAACTAATAGAGCCCCTCCTGCCTCCCCCCATCCTAAATTGTACTGGTCAGAGTCAGACTCTCAATGGTTCCACAACCACAAAGCAAATTATCTCAACCTACATTCTTCATGAGAATTAGAATCTTGACCCTGAATGTAAATGAGCTCAATCACCTGCAGAAGCACACACCAACCCTGCAATATTGTAATAGACACAAAGCACATATCATGCAATTTCTAAGCTGCATTCAATTTGGCGCCCCAACAATATCATGGGTACATGAACCCATCTTACACTGGCAACATCAAATAGGAGCTTTGATTGGCTCCTCTTGTGATGTTATTTTTTTTTTTTGTTTTTATTAGTCTTTGGTGAGACCTAGGTTGAAAAAGCCGGGTCTCACCATTCAGACTGGCATCTACCCATGTTGGACCCGAGAATAACCCTGAAAAAGACAAAGGTTCAATTCCTGGGTCATGCGACCCGGGTATATGTAGGGAACCCGTTTCACACCCAGCCTCGACCCAGGATGACGTGGCACGCCCCGGCAGTAACCCGGGTTTTTTATGCAGTGTGAACGGGGTACTGGAGACAAATTATACTCATTCAATCCCAGGGCTAATAAGTATGGCATATCATTATGTCTGCTATTCCACTAGAAGACCTTAGTTTGCAAGAATAAAACCGTACACATCCAGTTACAAACACGCCCCCATCACCATAGAGATTACAATTATGAATCCTCAAGGGAGATATGGGGGTAAATGTATCATACCCTGGTTTTTTTAACTCGCCGGGACAGCTAAAATTTAAAGCAGCGCTGGTTTGTAAAGGCAAGCGCTGCCTGTACAAGCCAGCGCTGCTTTAAATTTTAGCTGTCAACAACCATGTTACAATGCAAGGGGTGCAAACTAGTTTTCTGTTTTGCACATAAGTTAAATAGTGACTGTTTTTTCATGTAGCACACAAATATCAACTTTAAATTTCAGTGTACAAATAAGCTATCAAGTATTTGTATGTTACATGAAAAAACAGTCAATGCAACACCCCTTGCATTGTAACATGGTTTTGTCCAGGAGACTGAAATAAGTTACCTCTTCATTTAAGATCCTTAATGAATCAGGCCCCAGGAGTTTAACAAACCCCTATTTTTCACCAGGGACCTCTGCCAGAGGCTTAGACTTCACAGCTGGTAAGACTGCAGGTCACAACCCTCTACCCTGTTCCCAGTTCTAACAATCTGGTGCCAGGTAAAAAGGAAGCTAATCAATGAAGCCAGAACTGGTACATGGATGCACTGCAAAGTTCCAAATGGAGAGCCACAAGAATCATCAGGACAAACTGGGTCAGTAATAATCAGAATCAGAAGTGGTACCACAATGACAAGCAAGAGAGAAGCACTGGGAATCCATTAAAGCTATATGAATTAATAATATAAACAGGTAGATTTGGTCAACATTTATTGTATGAGACAAATTATACACAACAAATAATACGCTGTGCTGTTCTAATAATTGTAAATACAATTGATTAATTAAGTAAGGGCTCAAGCTATGAATTGTGAAGTATGGCCACAATAATGAGGAAGTATGTATTGAGTTACAAAGATTTGTCCAATGTGGAATCTCAGGGGTCTGTCTAGTTTGATGCACCAGGTGGTAGCAGTCTTCCTCTGACTATTCAGAGTGTACATCACAAAGCCAAGAGTGCAAGCTGGAGTTAACCACATGTTTCAGTTTATCTGCTTCTATGTCCCTGGAGAAAACCTTTTAACTTTTATTTGTTTTTGTTCTTTTTCTCTACTTTATATATATTGGCGAGGGGATCTGCAGTATTTTGCATAAACGCAACCACCTGAGTAGGCCCATGCCATCTGGGTGGGAACTAGGCTGCAAAGATTGAGAGCAGTTATAGTGGCTCCTGTCCAGATTTCTGGGACCTCCTAAGTTTCAGTGAGGAGAGCTCTGGAGGAGGAAGGCTGCTTTGCTGGATTGTCAGCCAATAAATTTTGGTTCTGCGTGTATTGGTTGGGCCTCATGGTCATGGATGTTGTGAGGCCTGACTGGCTTTAATTTGATAGTAGAGTGTCTCAGCAGTGAGCTGTGCTAATGGCTGGTGCTTGGTCCATCCAGCAGTCAGAAGTGGGAGAGTGCGTGAGTGAAAGGGGGAATCTAAGGCTTAATGTGCCTGGATGTTTGTTTGAGTGGAGCTAATGTGAATCGTTACTATTTTAATTAAGTGCCAGGTCATGCTCCAACTGCTATTTGCTTCCTTTTTTTCTGTGAAACAGGAACTGTTATGCTGAAAAAGGGAAATTCTTAAACTAGATTAGGATCTCACATGATCAAAACAGTAGGTACATTTACATAGGAACAATAAAGTTAAAAGGAAGGCATAAAATGTATTATTTAATGGCTTTAACAAACAATAAAAAAAAACCTGAAATTATAATAAATAGTGAGTGCTCTCGTATATATATTGTCCCTGTAGCTGTGATCCATTGCATCTGCAGTGTACAACAATTGCAAAGGAAAGTTATATAAGCTATGCATGAGTAGATGAGTATAAGTGTGTGTGTGTGTGTGTGTGTGTGTGTGTGTGTCTGTGTGTGTGTATGTTTGTGTGTTTCTGTATAGCGAGAGAGAGAGGAAATATTACAGAAACTCAGAAACTGCAGCTAAAGCTATTTAGCGAATTTCCTTTTTGAATTTCTATGATATCTTAAAGTTCCTCAATGTCTCCCAATGACAGAATTAGTTAGCTGCTCATCAGTAATTTGACAGTTTATAAAATTGTAGTGAAGTACATTGGACCTTGTACTAAGTAAAAATTACTAATATTTTAGAGGCTGCTTAACTTAATAGTTGGAGTTCTAAATCGATGAAAAAGTACCAGCAAGGAAGTTTGAACAATGATAATGATATCATAGACCATATATAAAATATAAAATTGCTAACATTTACAAAGGAATAAGCCATAAAAGATCCAACAAAGAGAAATTCCCATGAACATTTAATTACTGTAGGTCACATGTGGGTCATCTAATAATAATTAAATTTTCATTAGATTATTTAATTCTGTGTAATGTTGTAATAATAATTTTATAAGATCAAAGTACTAGAAGAAGGTGAGCTATAATATAAAAACATGCCTGAAGAACTGTAATAAATTAATATATTCTGTAATGAGAAAAGGTCACTTAAATTATCACCTCCTTCCCTTATAGTTATTATCTAAATTAACAACATCTATCTGTAATCAAGGATACGCATATTAAGGCTGCATTACTGAATTGATCACTTGTTATCTTTATCAACCTGGAAACTTATGATTTTAATTATTAAAAAATATAGGTCTGGGAAAATTTCATATCCCAAAAAAACAAGTCTTAGGTTTACGACACAACATTTTTACTCAACACAATTTCGGTGTCTATTATATACCTGTTAGAAAATTCGAATGAATGGAAAACTTCCAGTGCACTTATTTCTGATACAATACAAGTACATATAGATAAGATGATATAAGACACTGGTAGGAGTGCCAGCTGGAAATGTGGTGAGGTCATATTTTTTAAGCTGTACAGTTTTTACACATTGTACAAGCCTGATTTTCATGGGCAAACACAAGGTACTGGAGTCAGGGACTGGTGACAAATGAAACATGAAGCTAGGAGTAAATTCCTGCAAACATGGTGAGAACATGTAAACTGCACACAGATCATACTCTGGTCACAACAGAACCTATGGCCACATAAAGCGCATTAGGAAGAGAAATTAAACTAATGTTTGGGATATTACACATGGTTCCTAATTGTGTTTATGGGGTCTATCTATTAATCCTCATTTTCATTGACATCCCCCCAAAATGGCACACAAATCAAAGTATCGTGCAAATGTATCAATTGTGCATCGCAGCAGATATCACAGCTATCTGCAGCTTGCATTTTTTTGGAAATACAGAGTATTCCCCATAGATGTCTATGGGCATTTACACATATGGTAATGTACACAAGCTCAGGCTAATAAATGCTTTCAGATCGGGAACCCTCTGCCCCCTTGAGGGCTTGATTCTGGGAGACTTGTTATTAGAAATAAATTTAGTTAAGCATTCTTGAAAGTGAGGAGATCCTAGAGAGGGACCCAGACTGGAAGGGTTTGAAAGAAGTAGAGAAGCTTAGGGAGGAAATCAATTCTCCTTGCCTGATTTGTAAGAGCAGGGCACTGAGTTTCTTGAAAAATTTGTGTTGATTACAATATTCCAGTATTCCTCAAACATTCCAGTCACAATATTCTAGTATTAATAAAGACATGGCTTCCAGTATGAGGAATAGGGAGGTTGTAACCAAAGGAAGTCTCAGTGAGACACGGAGTTGAAATTCGGAGGGCAAAAGGCTGAAACCCTCAAGGGGTAAGGGAATGGTGAATAACAGACCTGAAGACCATTGTCAATTCTTGCCTCTGAGTCCCTTGAATTCTGGGAGTGGAGAAAGGCTGGTCACTGGTGGAGGACTGGGACGATTTCAAAAGGATTGCTGGAACTAGAACAAGTCTCTTAAGCAAAGATTGTACATCGTAGAGAGTTCTTGCTAAGAGTAGATGGTACTGATGCCAAGGGAACAGACAAAAAGTGTGTTTTGAAGAATCTCAGTCACCAGGCCCAGTTTTTTGCCATCTTGCCAACATTGATGGAGACAAGTCCTTAAAGATTTGAAGGCCTTCATACGTGAGACATAGTAGTTTCCAAATCTCACTGAAGATTATTTCATTAGCCATATAAAAGTAAAGATGAAGAATAACATCCCTGTCAAAAATGGATTGGGATGGTAATAATCACTGAAAACTGACATCACACTCCATTCTCTATTGTCACGGATCAATGTAGAAATACAGCTAAGGAACCACGGATAAGGTGAAAAAACAACAATGTTTATTGCTGGAGAGTATGAACAGGTAATCAAATAATGAAATTGCAGAAATTACCAGATGTACAGCAGTTGCAGGGAAATGGGAGGTGAGGAAAGATTCCAGGCAGCATGAATCCAGGAGGAAGTGACCACAGAGTATACCATCAGGATATGACAACAATAACCAGCAATGACTGCTGGGAGAGACAGGTTTAAATGGAACACACCCAGGTGCATGGGATAATGAGTGAACAGAAAGGTTAACTCATAAAACACAAAAGCAGGCACAATTGCAGCACCTCTGGTTATCAGAGGTACTGCTGCTAACACATAAAATGAAACACAATAATACAGTCCAAAACTCCAGGAGACAGGAGCTGCCAATACAAGCAGCAAGCTGTATGCAGATCGTTACACCTATGACTTGAACAAATTCATTAGCAATCACCTTTAATTAAACAGCTTCCACTAATAAAATATTATTTAGTAAAGATAGTATATTTACAACTAGTTCACTACTGTACACCAGAGGACACCATGATATTAATAATAGTTTATGGTCTACTGCTAGTAAGATATTGAAAGAAAATATCATATTGGCTGCTAAACTTTGGGGCAGATTTGCATCTTCAGCAATATTAAGAAATTAGCCTGCATGTGAAAACAACCAAATCTCCATACGCATTAATCTCCACAGAGATCAAATGAAAATTGTCAGATGTGTTTCCCACCATTGCTTCTGTATTTATTCTGATGAAACTGTAGTCATCATCTACAGACAGTACAATAGTTGAAATATTTTAGTGACCAGCTCCAGACAGTACACAATTGTCCTCTCCAATTCCCTGGTCCCCTGCTCTACACTGAAAGGGAGAAAACAGCAGCATGAGATTACAGGACTATCTTGCACTGCTGTGTCCTCACTGACAGTTTACCCAAAAGCTACCTTCCGTGTATTCCAAAGCACCATACCTCCCATATTCTTCAATATTAAATTTAAACATTTAAATATCTTGACATTGGTGAAAGATAGGAACTTATTTTTTAAATAAAGCTAACTCCAGCATAAAACAATCAGCCAAAGTTTCATAAATAACATTGTTGTCAGTTTGTTATATTTACAGTCAGAAAAGGGGAAAATAGTAAATTATTGCTGCTATTGGTGACTTTTGTCATACCCAGTATTGTTTTATTAATGTTTGTTCCCAATTGTTAAGCGCTACGGAATTTACTGGCGCTATATAAATAAATGTTGATGATGATACAGATAGTCATTATCTACTCTAAACAATTTATTGAGGAAGGAATTGTCAAGGGAAGTGTGGGGAAAATATTGAATGTGATTCAGTAGATTTTAGTCATGCTGAAAATTCTGGGAAAATACATTATCCAGCAAAGTCCAAGTCACTATTAACTATGGGTCAAATTTCAAAAACTGCAAACATGTGGATTTAAGATATGGGGCCTATTCAATTAGCCAGGTAGTGCCTCCAGAACGGTTTTGAAAGCAGTCTGCAGCAATATAACATCGCAGATTTCTTTTTGCCCCCAACCCTCCGTAGGAGTGCGAAGAGAAATCTGCAATGTTGAGGTACCATAGTCCTGGAGCACATGGAGAGCTAAGATGTTCTGAGGAATGTCGCGGCTAATTGAATAAGCCCCATGTAGTCATGAGTGGTTGTCTAACTATCCATTGTGCGTGATGATTACCTTTTTGTATAGATATGTCAATGTTCCGCCACCGTACTCACAATTGTTCAAAACAAATGTTCCTCCAGTGTATTCAATATTGGGCCAAACAAAGTAACAGTAGGGGCCAGATGGATGCAATTTCACTTGTTCTAGATGGACCAATGCATAATGTCATGTATGCACTCGTATTTTCCAAATTTGTTCAGGATCGGGAAGCACACAGTCCCATTTTGTAATGGTATACATGGGTGTATCACACTGCTAAAGTTCTCCAGGTTATCACTCTAAGGTCTATACAAATACTTGAAATTGGATGTAAAACTTCCCAATCATTTCAACACACAATAAAGTTCTGTCCTGTCAATACCAAAGAGTGCCAACCCACTAACATTCAAACAGTAAAATGTATGCATTGGTAATGGTTCTCAAAATGTTGTAGCAATGTTCCAGGGGATAGCATCTACATTGTGGCTAAAATGCATGTTTTCTGGAAATGTCTGGTACAAGTACTTGAAGCTCCCCAGATGGTTGAGGTTGTTTGGGAGGAAGTTAATCTCTTTCCTCTGTTGGATCCCCTGCACCTGTTTCCCTAATTATTTATCCCTGCCCCTCACTATGCAAATTGCTAGTTATTAATTGTTGTTGTCTTTATCCTGTGTTTTGGACTATTTGCTTCCAGCATTTGTTCTTGTGCAAGCCTGGCTCTTTCTGCTACAACCATTCCTGCATTCTCCCCAGCATCAGTTCTCTACAATTATCTATGTCTTGTATCATCCGCATTATGAGTGCTATTTGTTCCTGCAGGTACCTGTAACCATTAATAGTTCAAAAACTGTTTTTTTTCTTCTACATCAAGCATGAAGTTATATTGTTATGAAACAGCAGTGTGGCGGACGTTCCTTGCAGGTCCTGGTGGTCGCGGGCAAGTGAGTCAATCAGGGCTCACTTCCCACTGCTGGCCAATCAGTGGCCAACAAGCAAACCAATCCTGACTCGCCTCCAACTATTTGAACTTTTGGCACCGTCGCGAGCCAATCAGGGCTTGCGGCGACAGCCAAAGACGTCGGTGCGCCCGCGGCTTTTTAAGGACCTCTTAGGGAACAGTCCAGCGGTGGACAAGATGGACGTCGCTGGAGTGGCTACCGAAGACAAGAGGGTGCCGCAAGAGAAGCCCACCGGAAAGAAGAAAGAAGATGCCTGGATCAAGCCAAAGAAGAGCTGGCCGGTGTGGAGCCCTTGTAAGAGCTACGAGCGCCCCTGACAAGAAGACAGCGTGGAGACAAGCGCGGAACCGAAGAAGAGACGCTGTCAGCTGAGGGTCTGGAAGGTGGAAGATGGTGCGGCAAGCGGAGTTTCCTGCTCAGAGCAGGTGAGTATGTAAAGCCTCAGTTAGGTTGACCACAAGGCCCGGGGTAATTCAGGCATTAGGCCTGTGGCTCAAGTAGAGGGCACAAGGCCCAACCGCAAATAGGATTAGGTAGGGTTCTTTTGGGCACAAGTTCATATAGTTAGATTAGTGGGACAAAAGGCCCCATAGTTGGAGATGGGTGGGGCACAAGGCTCCATAGCTAGAGAGGGTGGGGCACAAGGCACAAAAGGTAGATGTAGCGGGGCACAAGGCCCTTAGTTCAGGCAGGGCACGAGGCCCTTGGTTCATGCAGGGCACGTGGCCCTTGGTTCAGGTAGGGCACTAGGCCCTTAGGCTAGGCTGGGCTTTAGGCCCCAGTGAGGAAGGGCAGCAGGCCCTGGGGTTTATCTGGGTGCAAGGCCCTTGGGAGCAAAGCAGGGTGCAAGGCTCTTGGGAGTGTAGCAGGGCGCAAGGCCCTTCAATGTAGAGAGGCGCATTCCTCTAAGTGAGGGGAGCTCTAGGCTCCTGACAGAGTAGCAGGGTGGCAGCCCTGTATTTGTAACAAGGACATTGGTTCCTTGTGGTTAGAGGGATAGTAGGTCCTGGTGGTTAGCAGGGAGTAGGCTTTTATAATTGGTAGTGGGTGTTAGGCCCTGGTCTAGCAGCACGCTAGGTCCCTGGGTAGCATAGGGGACAATTGGTCCCTTGATAGTTAAGTGGTTAAGTTACTGAGAGTGGCTTACAAAGCCCCTCTTCCCATCCGAAAGGGCACCTAAAGTTCTGTGCCCCAGGAGAAGGCGGACATTACAGGAGGCCTGTGGAGCGACAGAGTTCCAGTGCACCTGGACGGCCGAGGATGTGTGAGTGGGAGGATTCCATTCGAGGAGATGAAAGGCATTGGTCATCAGACAAGGTTTTCGGAAGACCACTGCGAGTGAGAACCCCTGAAGCTGCAGGGATAGAAGGAGTTGCCGTCATAGACCCGCTTCCGTGAGTGTAGCCTGGCAAAGACTGTTCCCGTGGTGCACTCACCTTGTGCAGCTGCTCCTCCCATATTTTCCTCGTTCCCTTACAGTAAAATGAGTGTCTGGTACACGAAACAGGGGTCCTTTTCCCCTTCTGCATTTGGGTGCTCGGACACCCCCCCCACCTCCCCACTGGACCTCACACAGGTACCAAACTAAAGTCTTATTGACAGGTGGAAAGAGAAAGGGCCAGGGTGGGCTATCCTAGCCAAGGTACAGATGTGGCATTCCCAAATCCAGCAAACCTAAATCTAGCAAACCTCAAACGCATCACTTGTATCCCCTCTCTTCCAAATTCCTTTAAATGTGCTTTTTGGATTGCATGCTCTGTTTGTAACAAACTTACATGACCTCTTCCTCTCAGACAGGCTCAACCTTCTGGCAATAACAGAAACATGGCTCACACAATCAGACACTGCCTCACCTGCAGCCCTTTCATATATTGACCTCCATTTCACAGATACCCCCAGACCTGGAGACAGACAAGAAGGTGGGGTTGGAGTATTTCTCTCCCCACGGTACACATTCACAGTTCTACCAAATGTCCCATCACTCAAGTTCACATCTTTTGAAGTACATACTGTAAGGATTTTTAATCCATTCTCTATGTGTATTGTGTGATCTGTCGCCCCCCTGGACCACACCAACAATTTCTTGAACATTTTTCTGCATGGATCTCTCACTTATTTTCCTCTGCTATCCCCATCATCATCATGGGTGATTTCAACATGCCTATTGTTAATCCAAGTTCCGGTGCTGCTTAAAAACTGCTCTCTCTACCATCCTCACTTGATCTCTCCCAGTGGATTGAATCCGTTACTCATCAGGATGGCCACTGTCTTGATCTTGTCTGCTCTAGACTATGCTCAGTTTCTAATTTCATTAACACTCCTTAAAAATCCTTCCCCCTCTCGTATCATTATCTTATTAGTTACTCGCTCGCTCCCAGTTCTTTATCCTCCCTGCTGTCAATCTCTTCCAAGCCTCCTCAAATTAATTTGATAGATTAATAATAGTTTTCCACCTCTCTCCGACACCTTCTCTCCCCAATTACTACATTCTCCTTCCCTGATATGGCAGTTCCTCGTTTTCACCATACCCTATCAACTGCCCTTGATCAAGTGCTTCATACTCCGTGTAGACTTTGTTGTCAACCGTAACACAAAATCTACAAAAACTGTTTCGTAAAGCAGACCGTCACTGGCGTAAATCTTGTACCTCTATTGATTCCAGCATATATTCTGTTATCTACCACTCTTATCGAAATGCTCTGGACACTTCTAAACAAACATACTTCCAATCTCTTATCTATGCTCAGGCTTCTAACCCCAAATGCCTTTTTACCACATTTAAATCTCTTCTAAGCCCTCCCATCCCAACCGTCAGTAGATTTTCACTTCATCGCAACCTATATCACTTTTAATTTAAAGCGGCAATGTCAGGACTCCCCAGGTTAAGTGTTTAAACACATAATCCGACATTGCCGTATAATGCTATTGTGTATTAGTGAATCAGCTAGAGGGATCCTATATCATCAAGATCAGCCACAACATCTGCTATTCTATTCGGATTTGGGCACGTGAGCGCTTTTAGATTGTTCTCTTTCATACTGCATTACCATTGCTTCATATTATTGGAAGAACCTGCCAATTTAAAGATCTTGGATATATTTTTTTCATTGGCTTATATTTTCATCAGGCCACGCCATCATCTATTCTACACTGCAGTGTTCAACTTGGATTTTCCACTATCACTAACTGTGAGTAGCTGGTTATTCTCCAGCATTATAAGCAACGTATCTACCTGTTGACTCCAACAGTACTGATTGAGTTTATATATTTTTTGTACTTATCATATATTTTTCATTTTTTCTCTGGTATCGAGACTTGTGCAATTCTTATCACTATTTTTACCCAATTTATATTCGTTATTGCTTTATATTTTATATGTTTGATGTTTATTATGTTGACAAAATTTTAGAATTTTATACTTATTTAGGATTTACATCTATATACAACCATTTGATCAATAAATGTGATTGTTTGCTTTTATGCATGTATTATTGGTAGCGCAGACACTATTTTTTAATTTACAAAGTAATATGAACTGACCATGGTCATCTCAGCGCTATTTATAGACTCTAATTTCCACAACATGTGCAATTACAAATATAGTGTGGCAAGGCATTCTGAGAAATGGTAAGTAAAATAGAAACTTGAAAAGTGTATTACTGGACTTCTCACTTCTGCAAAATCAGCAGTTCCATTTTGAAATTGTATCTGCTTAAACTTTTACTGCAACTCATCTCTAGTACTTACTTCAATCACTTGACACTATAATCCAACTTGCTGTTTCAAGGGCTTGATATAATCAGCACAATAGATGACCAGTGGCGTATCTCTCAAGGGTGCAGGGGATTTAACCACTACAGGGCATTGAAGGGATTGGGACCCAGAAATTCCTCCATGGAGAAGCACTGTTCCACTCCTGGTAATGTATGCAGGATCCATGTAGTGATCAGTATTTTCAGATTCCCTATCATTATGTTCACCAACTTTTCATTGCAGTACAAGGCAACCTCCTTCTGGTGGCTCTACAGTCACCATTGAGTATGAGTCCTTTGGTAGACAGTGTATTTTTAGTAAGTTTCTATATGCTAATCCAATGGAATATCATTATTTGGTCTTCATTTATATGTAGGGCAATTTGTTCCACATCTCAAAGCTTCAATAAACTCCTGAGTAAAGATAAGCGATGTTTTGATTAAATGTCCAGCAAATCATATTTCGCTGCTGTTTCAAAAGTACAAAGAATCTGCTAGAACATGTTTTAGTTACTCTTTTGCTTCATCATTCTATGAAAGAGCAATTTTGTATTATATTTCTGCATTTGCATTTTGCTAAATTTATAGTCCATAAATAGAGCTGGGACAGTAACTGTCAATTCATTCTGCAGTTTGGTGATGCTGGGGAAGGACTAGGAGCAGTTAAGGCCAAAAGTGTGAAATTTAACAGCTAAATGTGTAACTAGGAGATTATTTTCTGGAACAGTTTCAAAAATTTCCCTAATTTCTACCTGAAACAGAGACTTGATGGCTTTGGAAATTTTGAATGCAGTTTATTTAATTAAGAGCTAGCATTTAAACTTACCATAAATAATGAGGCTCAAAATTCCAATTAGCTTTATATAATTGTGCACACAATATAGTTAGGGGATCATGTATGACTATGAACACTTTTATTCCCTTTGTTGATTCATTAATCTGCCATAAAAGTTTTGATTGATATTGCATATAGAGATGTAAGTATCTTAGTTTAACCTAACCCACAATGAAGTATTTATTTAAAACAATTACCTGGCAGGGGTTATATGATATAGGAAAAAGCATGCATTCATAAAGCAGTGTGGGAAGTCAAAATTTGTATGGCTGAAAAGTTGCTTAGGATCTACCTACAAAAACATTTTTTTTAGCAGCAAGACAAAAATCTATTCCTGTTGTAAGGCAGAATGCTGTACTTGAACATAATTCCCTGTGGAGTAAGCTGAACAAAAGCTGTCAGAACATAATCTATTTTTATAACGCCTTTTATGTTTATGGCAATGCAATTAGTTCTTAGATTTATTTCATTAAACCTGCTTCTGTGCTTTGTTGTCAAATAATTTTTGATTTTTCCCCCAATCAATTGCATTTTCAGTTTTTGCATTTTATATCTGTTAGATAGAGGTAGAATTTTGGTTTATCCAGTGATTTGAAAACAGTGTTTTGAAGTAGTGTTCTTTTTTGGATTAGTCAACATTAAAGATTAATGGAATGTTATTACCTATTGCTAACTTGGTCCAATATGCCTTAAATTTTCTAAATTGGTTGCTATAAAAAATATATTTTTGCTGCATTTTCCCTTTATTTTAGCTCAGTTAGATAGATTTCTAAGTGCATAATTATATTCAAGAATTCAGGCAAAAATGTCAATAAAACAAATAGCAATTTAGTCTATTGTGAGAGTTCAAAAGTGTTACGTGAGGAAGCAATGAACTTTCATGTAGCTTAAGATCATTACGGATTCATTCCATGGTTGTGGCCTTTGATATCTCGGGGGTAAAAATTTGTGAATTTGAGGTGACATTTTCCATCAATTCATGTTCACATTTGTAGAGGCTATTTCTCAAAAGGTAAGCCAAAAGGTAAGCCAAAAGGTAAGCCAATACTGAAAATACTCTAACCAAGTCAAAACATACCTAAGCGCTATAAATGAATGGAGTGTTGATATATTGAAGTGATTGCAGCTGCCAGAAGGAAACGATGCGAACTCCAATTGCCATATACAAAGAAAAAAAAAAGAAAAAAAGGTATCTGTGATTATCACTTAAATAATATAAAAACTGCTATCTTGGAATCAAATTACTAATTTATTAAAAATGCTTAGTTACATAAATAAATGCCATCCACAAATTACCAGTTGGTATTCATTAAAATTGAATATATAACAAAATTGCATGCAATACTAAAATATATTTGACACAAATTATTCATATGATTGTGCAGGATCAATATTATAATAGTTTATTTAGCTATAAGGGATATCCTTAAAAAAAAGCATAAATAAGAGTCTATCGGTGGTGTAAACAGTCTCACATGTAATTTTCAGCATTGCTGGCAGGGGAGGGCTGGCAAATTTTAACCCGGGGGGCAAGACTCAACTCAGCAGCCTATTAGGAACATTTTAAAAGGAAAAAAATGCTGGTAACCAAGCCCAAGGTAGCCCACTCTGGGACCGGACCAAGGGGCAGATGCCCCCCTGCCCCCCAGCTCAGCCTGCCCCTGACTGCTGGTATAGTCTCACTGCCTTACCACCAGTTTCTTGAAGAGTGCACTTCCCAATTAGCGGCTTCAGCAAAGAAGCCTTAATTCTGCTTCAATATAATCCTGTCTGTGCAGCAAGATGAATAACCGCTTTTCTGTTCAGCTGGTTCCTGTGTGCAGGCAACATATGAGCTGAATGTAGTGTGAATGCTTTAATCCTTGACGCATTTCAGTGTCCATTGACACTTTAATCAGAAGGAAGTGGCTGCTTGTGTTCATCTCTGACATTATAAAGAACAATGACCATATCGCAGAAACTTTTCAATTGATCAACACAGGACTTATATAAACCTAGTATTCGCAGCACAGTAGTTCTATAACACTTATACAGATCAATTCCAAGATATCACATTCACTAATAAAATTCAATAGTATAACACTCCCTTCTATAATAAACCAATGAATTATACTAAGCTAATCATATCAATACATACATATTTAACAAACATAATGAAAAGTAATAATCCTATATGTGGCTTTTTAATTGTGATTTAACTATATTTTGGATTGCTGGATTGGATTTAGGATAAATATATTGCATATTATTTTGTTATATCCCCTGTATAAGTTATTAGTAAGCATTGGTAATGTCAATCTTTGTTACACTGAGATTTTTATTGTCATTTTTCACTTAACTCACTGTAGAAATATCTATGAGAGGAGTGTCTGAGGTTAACAAGTGATATATTGATTTTCAGTGTATGTTTAGCTCTGCAAATAAATACAATAATAATCTTCCTTTAGAAGCTTAGAAACTAATCTGAAATTAGTTGAATTTGTTATTATGTTTTAAATATTATCATTTTAAATATATTTTGTTTTTATATACACCATAAATAAGGAATATGTATATATAGGTTTATTAATTGTTATTATGTTTGTTAAATGCTTATGTATTAATATGATTGGATTCATTGGTTTAAAATAGAATGGCGTGCTATACTATTGAATTTTATTAGTAAATATGCTAACTTGGAATTGTTCTTTATAAGTGTCTTAGAGCTATTGTACTGAGAACACTAAGTTTAACACAGGTACCAATTCATTGAAAGGTCTTTGCAATAGGGTCATTGTGCCTGATTCATTAAGGAGAGTTAAGCAAAAGAAAGCAAGTAAGGCAAAACATTGCAGGAGGAGGTAAATTTAAAATGTGATGGCAGATTTAAATTTGGGTGCAGGCCTGTTCTAGATCAAACCAACAAACAGATATAGAATGGCGCTAACAACCACAACGTAGTCACAATAATGCAGTATCAAAAGTAGAAAAGTTCCAGGTATGTAGAAAGCTCAAGTATGAGCGGCAGCCACGATGACCTGTAGCCAGATGGTTAGTCCGGAAATGGAGACACTGTAACAGAAGACAGGCAGGGCGCCTCAATGTGTATTATCACTTGTATAGTATAGATGGATGTAATATAATGTGTACCATAAGGTGTTAGTAGGTCGTCTAATCAGAGAGGGAAGCTTTTGTTCTGGGCGTAGTTGTTTGCTCACGCTAAGGAAGCCCTGTAGGTGGTGTATATACTCACAGGTGGTGTGATTGCACATCTTGACAATACTACTCTATGCTGTGTTTTGTTTTCTGCATTGTTTGTTATTTGATCTACTGGGAGGAACAACCTATGAGGAGGATTTTCCCTCTCTGATTAGACGACCTACTAACACCTTATGGTACGCATTATATTACATCCATCTATACTATACAAGTGATAATACACATTGAGGCGCCCTGCCTGTCTTCTGTTACACTGTTCTAGATCAACTTTAAATTTCAGTGTACAAATAAGCTGTCAATTATTTGTGTGCTACATGAAAAAATAGCCAGTACTTTCCTTAATAAGCTCATTTGCACACATTGCATTGCAACATGGTTTTGTCCAGAACACTTAAGTAAGAAAACGTACTCAATTTTTAGCTTAACTTACCTTAATGAATCAGGCCCATTGTTCTTTATAATGTTAGAGGAGAAGCACAAGCAGACATTTCCTTCTCATGAAAGTGTCAATGGACACTTAAGGAATAAAAAATTCACACTACATTCAGCTCACATGTTGCCTACATAGAGAAACCAGCAACAAGGCAAAGCGGTGACTCATCTTGCTTCACAGATGGGATTACATCGAAGCAGAGTGAATTTTTATTTGCTAAGGCTGATAAATGGGAAACGCACTCTTCAAGAGACTGGTGATATGGCGGTGAGGCTATCTCTAAAGGGGTTGGGTACGGTAGTGCGGCAACCACAAACTCAATAACACGTATCCCGACATGGATTATCCGAACTTCTCATCCTCGACAGAGCGCTAAATCCGACTGTTTAAAAAACAGAACTTTATCCAATGCAGCGAATTAACTTGCCGGGACGCCTAAATGACGTTCAAGGCCGACAATAGTATTTGGTGTTACTGGGGTAATGCCAAGAGGCACTGCCTGCACAACGTAGAGCCTTACTAAAGCAAATTGTACAGGCTCCGCCTCCTGGCATTACCCCTTTAACACTAGAAATACTACTGTGGGCCTTGAAAGTGATGTCATTTAGGCGTCCCAGCATGTTCATTTATCGCATTGGCTAAAGTTCTGCTTTTTAAACAGTTGGACTTAACGCTCGGTCGGCGATGAGAAGATTGGATAATCCATGTCAGATAAGGGTCATCTGGTTTGTGGCAGTCGCTGCAATGACTACCACCGCTCTAAAGTACCAGCAGTACCAGAATTTACATCTGAGACTGTTTAACTATTTACATTACCAATAGCCTCTAACGTTATGCTTTCCGTAAGGATGGCCATATCTGTACGGACTTTGCATGTTCTTCCCGTGTTTGCGTGGGTTTACTCTGGGTGCTTTGGTCAATAGCAAAGTAGTAGGTTAATTGACTGCTATCAAATTGACCCTTGTCTCTCTCGGTCTGTGTGTGTGTATGTTTGGGATTTTAGGCTGTAAGCTCCAATGGGGTAGGGACTGAAGTGAGTGAGTTCTCTGTACAGCGCTGAGGAACTAGTGATGCTATATAAATAAATGCTGATGATGTTATTTTACTTTATTGATTTAGTTCCTTTGGTTACATTTACACTCACATTACATTTTTTATTTTAATAAAAAACTTGAAAGAAAAACAATATTACGCTAGGCTTCTCTATTTTCTTTTATTTTTTGGGCATAATTTGAAACATAATCCTGAGGTGTAACATTTGAGATGTAACCATATATATAGAAATTACTATGGGTGTTTACTCAAGATATCTGCTAGTAAGTGTGTTGCCATTTGAGTGCCACAGGTGAACCAGATTTTCAACACTTGCACATAATTTAAAAGACTAATAGAAAAGAAAAATTCCAGTAAGCTCCCCTTTCACAAGGATATCTCCACTTATTCTATTTGGATGACTGAACACTGTTCAGATACATTTGTCAGCTTTATATATGTTTTGATAAAATTGTCAGTTTTATATACGTTTTTGCATTATGTTTTGTTTTTTTATTTCTTTTCTATATGTATGGTAGAATCATAAATCTATGAACGAAGATTCCAGAACTTAATAGATTAAACATATGTCACTTTTGAGTTTGCAATAACTGTACCTTTAGCACTGAACTATTCCTAAAATCTTCGCTTTCTACTATGCTTGATTTCTAGATGTGTGTATCATCTATATAGAAATTGGTTTGGCTGTTTTTATATCTTGGAGCACTAATAGTGTTTCACAAATCCTTTTACAACAGGTTCCAAAGTGACCCATATTTAAGGATTCATGTATCTTATGAAGAAATCACAAAAAGTGACACAAAATGCCACCTCCTGGTTTAATAGTATCACCACTGGTACTGGGGGTTCATGTAATCTTTCAGCATTATGGTGGGAGCTGTCAAGATGCACATGTCTCCTTTGCTTAAGGTGGTCAGCATTATACAGGGTTCAATGTGTTTTACTGACCCCATCCAGCACTAGCATGAGCTTGTCTCCAAAGATAGACTGGATGCCTTGTTACTGTCCTGTGCCCTGTCATGGATATACACAGGAATATAGGATACTAGCAATCTGCCTGATTTTACTCTACCCACCACATAGACATAGAGTCTAACTTGGCATAGGTCTTCATCAGGTACACTGAAGGAGGTTTGATCTTAGCTGCTAGAAACACGAAGGTCGCAGTTTTCTTGGTGTGTACTAGGTTAGACTGATGGGTGTAACTAACATTCACAGGGAAATAAGTTACCAGGACTAGCTGAGAAGCACAGGACACTGAATACCAGAATTTGCAGAGAAGCCCAGGATACAGGACAAACAGTTTCTCTGTTTTGCCTGTGTACCAGGCCTCATTACACCCTGTAGCCTTTTAGCCATTAAGAGAAGAGCTTTTGCTAAACACAGAAGTCACTCACTCTGCCAAACTGCAATACACACACAGACAGCTTGACAAAGTCCATTATTTAAAAAAAAAAAACATATGCTCTCCCTTCCACATTTATTGCTGCATCTATATTCATGGCCAATCCTCTTCTTTCTTCCAACTTGTAATCCAATGCATTAAAAAAAAACACATTAACAACAAACAACTGCTCCACGTGAAGCTGCAATATTGGATACAAAGAGTTTGCAGTAGTAAAGCAGAGGGTGGAGTCAAGTGTGACACCAAGGCAGCAAGCTTCAGAGAGCAAATTGTGGCATTACTGATGGTGAGGGAGATTTGAGGGGAGATTCTGTGAGGAGATACATTGATAAGCTTTGAGCATTAGACAGCATTGCAACATTAATGTGGAGATATCAGAGAGAAAGTTTGGTCGTGTCGAGATGGTACTTGAGGTTGAATAAGCTAATTAGTTCCACAAGAGAAGAGGTGTTCAGTGTGAAAAGCAGAAGGGCAGGAACAGAGCCCTTAGGGACTCCACTTGATAATCGGATTGGAGGATGCACCAAAGGTAACTAAAGGAGTAGTTTGATAAGTAGGAAGTGAACCAGGAATGATTTGTGTCATGAAGGTCAATGGAGTGAAAGGTGTGCAGGAGAATAGTGTCAATAGCAGCAGAGGTCCAAGTTTATGAGTAGGGAGAAGTGACTCATAGACTTTGCTGTCAGTAGGTCAAAGATCATTTTGTGAGTGCAGTCTCAGTGGAATGTTGTGGAAAGAATCCTGATTACAGAGAGTAAAGAATGGAGTGAGAAGAAAGTGAAATAGGCAGTTTTACAAGTTGCTCAAGTAGTATGGAGGCAAAGGTTATAAAAAGAAATAAGGTGGTAGTTGGAGATGGAGGCTGGGACAAGATATATTGTTTTAGGATTGTTGAGATGATCGCTTGTTTTAACAAAGATGGAAAGAGGTTGTGGAGAGAGACAGGTTGAAGAGTTGAGCTTGATTTGATGAGTGCACAAACTTTACATTCAGTTACTGGAGAAAATAACTAAGGGTGAATATAGCATAGGAAATAATTGAGCCAGGCATCAAAGTTGGAAAGGAATTAGAAAACTGGACCTGGGATGCAATAGGTAACAGCAACATGGAGAAAGTGGAGAAGAGAGAAGACATGGATAGTGTGGACTTCAAAGGAAGAAAAAGTGAGAGAGCATTGCAGGAGTATGACACAAAAGGTGCAGTCTGCTGAACGTAGAATGGCTACTTCACCACCTTGTCTGTTTCCATGTCAGGGAGTGTGGCTGAGAGACATATAAGCCAGGTTTCTGTAATGGCATGGAGATTGAAGGATTTTGAAATGAATAGATCATGGATATATATGAGTTATTTCCAAAAGCATCTTGCATTCCAAAATGCATACTTAAAGGGGAGGGAATGTAATGGGGATATGTTGATAAGGTTGGAAGAGCTTGTAAGTACCAGGAGAATGGAAAGTGAGTTGAGTAACAAGCAGCTTTAGAAAATAGTGCAGATTACATGGGCCTAAGTTTGTGTGTAATGTCCACAACAGCCATGGGAAGGTGCAGGGTAAGAAAGAGGACAGAAGGTGATAATTTGCGGGTTTTAGGTTATTTCTGCTTATTTACGCCTGCAAGTGGGGTGGGTTCAGGAAGCAAAACAGTTGATAGGTGCAAACGAGCGAAGAGGGAAGCTGTGAAGGGGAAATAATGACAAGGGAGGGAGAAATTGGAAGCTTGAGAAAGAAGAAGAATTTGTAAAGCAATGTGGTGAAAGTAAGTAGTAGAAGAAAAAAGGTAAATTGAGTATGTGCCTGGTGTAGTGGTATGAATGAATGTGGATAAGCTAGTGTAGTTAATGAGAGAGTGGGAAAAAACAATTGAGCCAAGTTGTGCAGAACAATGGGGCAGGTGGAGGCTACTTATTGCACCCTGGCTAGAGTTATTAAAGTTGGCAGACCTTGCAGTTTTGACACATCATCCAGGATGCTGAGTTGGGCTCAACAGGACCAGCAGTCAAACAGAGATGGCAACAGCAATGACAGTTGAATTCAGTGGGCAGCTGAATAGATATGGAACTAGCAATGACAGTTGTGCTCAGCGGAACCAGCAAAAACAACTATGACAACAGCAATTATAGTTGAGTTCTGTGTGTTTTGTAGCCAAACAGAGATTGCAGCAGCAGTTTAGATCAGTGGGTCCAACAGATGAATAGAGATGGTGTTCAGTATATCTAAAACAGACTTGTTTTTGGTGTGATGTCAATCTTCATTGCTATTGTGTTAAACAACACAATAGTGTTATTTAAACAACAGTGTCCACAAATATATGATGCTTTATTTTTGTGATAAAAAGACAAAGTGGAAGGTAGGCATAGAGCTGAACTAATGTACAACTCTCACTGCTGCCCACATCACTCATCTATTAAATAAAGTTTCATTCTGGTCAGGGTGTGGGTGGTAGCTCTGTATTGAATAATAGTGGTGAAACACTATGTTTGGTCTCAACAGTAACTGCAAAGAACAACATTAATACAAGGTAGTTCATTGAAAAAATGTATCAAAAAACTACATTGTATCAACACAGCCCCCCATTTATTAGAAGTTGACAAGCGACTTAGTCTGTCATCTGTGTTTTTTTTTTGCTTTTTTATCATAATGGATTACAATCTGCAAGTAAGATGAGGACCCTCATAGATTTAGGTGAACAATAAATGGGTAAAAAAAGGTATGCGTCAATTCTTTTTTTCAAATATAAGACTTTGTCACTGTGTCTGTCTGTTATTTCAGTGTATTTGTTTACATGAACACTACAGGTCCCAAGGGGCTGTTCTACAAGACACAGTATGCTCTCATAGCTATGGCTATGCTAGCATTTGTTCTACAAGCGCCAGCATACCCAAGCAGCTTAGGGCTGTCAGCGTTTATTGGGACCTGAAGTGTATCAGCAAAAAATTAATTTACATTAATTAACTCTTCAACACTCTAGGGGTGTGGGTTGCATTCTCGTGGGGGAATCATTTTTTGTGCACCTGATTCCTCCAGGGGATTCAACATGCTGAATAGGCTGGGGCTGGATGACATTATGACAAGTAAATGGATGTGTCACCAGCCTGTCATAACTTAGTGCTGGTAGTATAATTTTCAGGGGACCCCATGCTTTTTTTTCACCCAATATTGCCGCTTCCAGTCTAGGTTATGGGTGATTCTGCTGGTTGCACTTTTGGGGGTGTTTTTGTGAATCTATTTATTGATTTATATTTTTAACACACTTGCAAGAGCCATACCAATTATTATCAGCAGCATGTATTTTGTACCAGGAGTCATGAACTGCAACAGATAGACTTCCTGACAAGAATATATGTAACTCTCTCAACCTCTGCATAGGAAGCAAGTACGTGAAAATGCCTTTATTGTACTGCAACCAGTGGACACCATCCCACATGGCTACGAAATATACCACATGGACAGTTTAAGAGAATCAGACATAATTGTTCAAAATTAGAGGGCTATGAAATACAATGGGAACAACTTGTAGACAGATTTATAGAGAAGCAATATGATCCTGTGCTGGTGAGAAAGTCTTTTACAGATACCATCAGTACGAGTAGAGAAGATCTTTCGGATTTCAAAGATAAATTGCAGTCTAACGAGAACACTGATAAGATATATTTTATTACCAAATGCAAAAGTTCAGCTAATCAGATTAAACAAATTCTCAAGAAACATTGGCCAATACTTTTAAAAGACCATAGTCTGGCTACTATTCTTCCCAAAACGCCAAAGATAGTATATAGGAAAGCACGTGAATTGAAGACCAATTTAGTGAAAAATCATATAAAACCAAAAAAAACAATTACAAAGCCGTTTAGACAACTTAAATGAAAGGAAAGATTTTACCTCTGTGGTCTGTGTTGTAATTGTGAAAATTTAAATCAGAAAAGCACCAAACCCAGATGGACCTTTAAATCCAATCAAACAGGTCAGGAATATAAGATCACTCAAAGTCTTACATGTGACAGTAAGGGATTGATTTATTTGATAGAGTGTCCATGTGGAATGCAGTATATAGGAAGTACAATAAGGACTATGAGATTGAGGATCAGTGAACATATTAGGAATATAAAAAGGAGATTTAAGAAACACAGACTCACTGCACACTTTAAAGATAAGCATGACTGCAATCCAAAAGGAATGATCTATACAGTTATAATAAAAAGTAGAAAAAAATTGGAGGGGAGGTGATTACATAAGGATTATAAACTAAGAAGAATTATAGTACATTCATTTAATGAAAACACACACTCCTAGAGGTCTGAACGCAGATGTGGAGTTACAGTCAGTGCTAGTGCAAATTTGCAGGTTTAGGGACATCAGATATCTTATAAATCCCAAATGCAAGTACTATCTAGCAACATGTTAATTAAACAATTAGGAAAGTACACAATTAGAAATTACTCTTTAATGGTAAAATAAAATTGAGTTCCAAGTGATGCAATTTTGATTGACAGCAGAATTATCCCATAGGAGAAGAGTAGAAGAGTTCTTCACACTATATCAACCCTCACATTTGGACGCTGGACATTCAGTATATCCCTGAGGAAAGCTCCCCAAATTGTAGCTGAAACACGTTGGTCTAATATTTATTTTCACCATCTACATTGGATCATACTTTTCATTGGTTTATCAGTGCATAGGCTGACGGCACTGACTGATTTGGAGCTAGACAATTCTCGCATGCGCAACATATGCCATTACGATTGCCGAGACTACCTATCCTACCTTGAAAGGCAGATTAAATGCATAGAACAACAGAAGGAAGCCAGGAATTTGGAGGACAGAGTCTCCTAACTGTGAGTAAGGTACAATCCTCACATATGTCCTGGCTACGCATATATCTGTGACTGTGTACTGTCACCACGGATATTTGTATTATTAGCAATCAAAATTCATTGAGCCCATCAATTGGAACAAGTAACAATTATGTGTCAATTGTATTTTATTGCCATTTGAAGCCGTTGTCATAGACAACACATGCCCGGAGCACCTTCATTGTCAGCTGGACAATATAAACATCAAAATTAAGATGTACTTTAGAGCAATTATGGTATCTACCACATATGTAATTTGAAAACAATCATGTGAATAGAGACCAACTTCATTGCTTTTAAGATACAGGGTGCCATATTTTTATGGACACTCCTGAATATCATTTTCAATAAAAATAAGTTACTTCTTAACATTTGCATTTATTGATGTCAGGAACCTAGATGTCAACAAAAAAAGTACTATAGGTGTAGCGCTGATAGATATTGTGTATTTTACTGTAATTAACCTATACAGAAACGCCCCTTCCCTCCCTCGTTACACCTCTGTATGCATACAGAGTAGTAACTGTAAGATGCGTTAGTTTAGGGACATATGTCTGCGCATTTTTGTGCACATGCACAGTATGAAAATACATACTTTATTTGGATAAAAAAACATTTGCACCCAACTCTACAAGATGTCTTTAGTCTCTAAAAAGTGGAGTGATATTATCTTTTCAAAATTTCTGATGACGAGAGGTTCAGATCTCAAAAGACACAATTAAACTTTAATGTTATTATTTTGGACCACAAAAAAACAATGTTTATCATATAGACAGATAGCCTGAAAAATGTGCAGTAAGTATACTATCTGTTTTGTGTTCTGTTATATTAGCTATAGAAATTAACCTCAGTTTAAATGTCCCAGAGGTTTTTAATGTTACTTTATATTACAAATATATATTTAAATATCTAATACAAAGGTTAGGATGAAGTTGTATAACTGCCCTAGTTCATTCATTTAAACCTTGAGTTTCCTATTAAACTGTTGTACAGTATTTTAAGAAATATTATATAATCCTGTAGCCAAAAAGAATGGATATTGAAAGATTTAGCACCACTTTTTTTGCATTTAATGACTTTTCATATTTAACACATCTTTGGTGTAACAAAACGGTCTTGTGGAGCATAATTGTAAAGGCAGCACTTAAAGTACTTTTGTAATGCTGGTAAATCAGGGTAATTAAAGGTTAAGTAACCAGGGCTAAGGCAATGTAAATTCTTGTGATGAACATTAACTTCACCTAATTGAATTCAATGGACTAGGAATCCAGTGTTTAAACCTGCTATAAAGCAATAGGAAGGAAATGGAACAAAATCACATAAAACCAATACTTAGGTGACGACAAACATATCTGCAGATACAAATAAAAAGTTCAGCATATTAAATAGTTGGTGTTAAAACACATCTTGCTTATAGAGTATGTTTCAACTGTATATTATTTGATTATTTGATAATACTTTTTCTCAGCCATAAATGTGTAACTGCACATTTTTTTTATTTTTAAAATTAGTAGCCAATGTGTTAGCTTATGTATCATTTATTAATGTGCAAACAATGGATTATAAGAAATGTTTATTGAAAGGAAAATAGTTATAGATTTTTTATTTTGTATGTATTTTGGAATACAATTATGCTTTATAATTTATTTAAACAATGTTTTATATTTTCTTTATTTTTAAAGTTCTACTTCCTTATGTCTAATAATATGTTCTTATAAGCTCGTGAGACGGTTATTATCATTTTCTATACAAAAGTTAAACCAATGACATATTTTATATGCTCTACCTTTCTATTGTATTTAACTTCAAATGGTGCTTCCTGTTAGAGCTTTTTTCTGAGTTGATTTTATTGTTCAGGTTCTAAGCTTAGCTTTGTACCATGGGCTTTAAATAAAGGTCTCGTCCACTATATAAGTAATATATATATATATATATATATATATATATATACCAGTTTAGACCACTCTCTATTCAAGAGCTTCCCCCCTCTCTGATGTTTTTTCCGCAAATCTGGCGCTAACTACTTACTACAATGTCAAAAGTGGGATTGTCCTATAGATTTGATGCCAGGAAAAACACTACCTATGGGTAGTACTTTCCTGCTCTCTCTCCCTGATACCAAGTCTATATCAGAATATATCTAGAAAACCTTGAGAATGAGATTATGTTTCTGTCTTCCTCACCTGCCAAAGCAGGTTTTTTTTTGTAAGAAGAAAGATGGGATCTCCACCCCTGCATTGACTATAGAGGTTTGAACGATTATTACCATTAAAAATCTTTATCCTTTGCTGCTTATCATGGAACTATTCAATAGTGTCAGAGGTGCCATCATCTTTACCAAACTCAATTTGAGAAGAGCTTACAATTTAATTAGAATCCAGGAAGGGGGCAAATGGAAGACTGCTTTTAACACTCGTGATGGGCACTACGAGTACCTTGTCATGCTATTCGGACTGAATAATGCTCCTGCAGTATTCCAGCATTATGTCAGTGAAACCTTCTGTGATCTCCTCTGCAAAGCAGTTGTCTGCTTGGACGACATTCTTATCTTCTCCAACAATCTGGAATCACATACCCACGTCAAAGAGTTTCTTTCATGATTCCATTCCAACCAGCTCTTTTGGAAACTGCAGAAATGCAACTTTGAAGTGCCATGTGTCTTCTTCTTAACTTACATTATATCTGGTGCTGATCCGCAGATGGACTCGGAGAAGCTTAAGGTTGATTCTTAACTGGCTCCTTCCAACCACTCTCAAGGCAGTACAGGTTTGCAAACTATTACTGAAAATGAATTAGAAATTATTCCACTCATGTGGCTCTCAGCACAGCCCTTACCAGATATTGGTCTGATCCCTCCAATTGGTCTGAAGAGGCTAAAGTGGTATTCTATTGCATCAAACAAATTTTTACTTCTGCCCCAGTTCTTCATCAACTAGATTTGTCCTGACCTTTTATGCTGGAAGTGAATGCTTCAGCTCTAGTAGTAGGTACTGTTTCATCACAGCATTTCAAAGATCGATTTCTTTATCCCTGTGGCTCTTTTTCTCACAAATTTCTGCCAGCAGAGAAAAACTACTCTTTTGGAGATCAGGAATTATTAGCCATTAAGTTGGCTTTGGAGAAATGGAAACATTTGTTGTAAGGTGCAAATTTTCCCATCTCTGTCATCACAGATCATAAAAATCTTATGTATCTAAAGTCAGCCCAGTGTCTCAATCCAAGAAAAACTAGATGGGCCCTGTTCTTTTCCAGGTTTGACTTCAAAGTAAGGCTGATGCCCTTTCTCATTCTATGGTTCAAGATAAGGATATTTGCCTCACTAAAAGAAGTCTCATCATCGATCCTGTTTCCTTTTCTACCACCAATATTGTTCCTACCCCGCCTCAAGGGGAAAATTTTCACAAGAAATAGCTTCAATGGGCTCATGATTCCTAATTCTCCGGACATTCTAGAGCTAAAGAGAATCTCAAATTCATTCAAAGATCCAATTGGTGGCCTACTCTCAAGCAGGACATCCAGGAATTCATAGCTTCTTATTCTAATTGTGCCCAGCATAAAATATCTCGTCAGACTCCTGACAGTCAACTTCAACCATTTTCTATTCCTCACCAACCCTGGACTCATTTGTCTGTGCACTTCATTACAAATCTACCAGTTTCTAAGTATTCAGCACCATCTGGATTGTAGTTAACAGTTTTTACAAAATGGCCTATTTTATTCCCTTCACTGGACTAACCTCTACTCCACAACTAGCTCAATTGTTTTTTAGGAGACTTTCAGACTCCATGGCTTGCCAAGTTTTGGCTCTCCAGGTGACCTTTAAGTTCTTGTCTGCCTATCACCCCAAACAAACAGTCAAACTGAAAGGGTGAATTAGAAACTTTTCTCCACACATTTGTCTCACCTTCACAAGATAACTGGAAAGTGCTCTTACCCTGAGCAGAATTCTCCCACAGTAATCAGCACCACACCTCCTCTGGGTCTATACCCTTTTTCACGGTCTATGGACTTTATCCTAGAATACCCGAGTTCTAGCATTTTCCTTCTGCCATTGTACCTGCTACTGATAGTACTTTATGTTAGTTCACTAAAATATAGAAGGAGGTTTATTTTTCCTTGTTAAAGGTTCCCTCTAATTTTAAGAAATGTTGTGATCGCAAATGTCAAGCAATACCCAGTCTTAAACAAGGGAATTGAGTCTGGCTTTCCACTCACAACCTGAGGCTTAAAGTACTTTCCATGAAGCTTTCCCCTTGCTACACTTCCCATAGAGCGAGCCATCAACCAAATAGGTTACAAACTCAAACTTCCTCCATTCTTGTGAATCCCAAACTCCTTTTTGAAGCCTTTGATATCGAATAGGTTTCATTCTGCATTCCCTAAGTCTCCTAAAATCCAAACTGAATGAAGAGTTGAATATGAAGTAGAAATGCTACTCAATTCACGTATTCGCCATGGTCATCTCAGTATCTTATCGATTGGAGAGGTTATGACCCAGAGGAACGCACCTGGATTAAAGGCACTGATGTACATGCTTCACGCTTGGTGCGTATCTTCCATGCAAAATTCCCTTTGAAGCCCAAGAGGGGTCCAGGGTCCACCCACAAAAGAGGAGGTACTGTAACGTACCAGGCTCTCAGGTCCTGTTACTTACTCTCCACTATCTTTCTAAGCTGTCTCTGCGGTCTGCAGGCCCTGCTGGTCTCAGATTTGTCTGCAGGATGCTGCTCAGTCTGACTCCATTTAAGAGATCCCTCCGAAACCAGTTCCTGGGCACCGCCATCTTAGATCTAGTCACCTGTTTCCTCTCAGCCAGTCATAGATCTACTTCAGCTCAGCTGAGGGCAGCCTCCAATAAACGAATAGCTGTTACTATAAAAAGACTCCCTGGAGCCCTAATCTGTTGCCAGTGCAGCATTGATTCCTCAGACGCCAATCTGGTTCAAGCAGTCTGTAATCTTCTCAGTTATTCCTGCTCAGGCAGTGCAGTCTACATTCCAGTTCCAGTTTGGTCTAGCAATCTGGTCCAGCATTCCGATTTCAGTGTGGTCCAGCATTCTGGTTCCATTCTTGTCCAGCATTCCTGTTCCAGTGTGGTCCAGCATTCTGGTTTCAGTCCGGTCCAGAAATCCAGTTTCAGCCTGGTCTTTTTTGCTAAATCTGACCACTGTCTTGCTGTTCTTCACTACTTGCCAGTCACCAGTGTCATTCATATTCTCTAGTCTCCTGAACTCACAGCAACCACCACCGGTACCAGTCCTTTCTCTTCCATGCAAAGGAACCTAATAAAGTCACCCACCTTTTTGCATGTGGTCACCAGTTCTGCTCCAGAGACACAACCCAGTCTGGGTACAGACAGATCCTCAGGCGTGACAATATATGTCCATTAATATACGCCTTTAGAGTACTGCCAAGTCTTCCATGGAATATTTCCGTTCTTTATTGATGAAGTATTTTAAGTGTTGATATAGGAATAGCTGAACACATTTAACCATGAATTGATAAAACTACCAAGATATTATCAACAATTTTTTACATAAGCTGCATTCTTCAACAGTTGAGATCCAAATGAAAAGTTGTTTTTGAAAGGCAGGATTTTCTATTATTTTTTGACTCTACTGACTAGGTTAACCTTATTTAAATTTAAATTCAAATTCAAATCTACAATTAAAAGATTGTGACTTTTGATGTATCCTCTTGTTCAGAAACCATTTATTGGCAGACATTTTAAAAGTGGCTAATAGAGTTAATTTTTCAATTTTGCATTAAAGAACTATTAGAGGCCTGTGAAAGGAATGGAACAGTCCCAGGGGCTCTAGCTAGGGAAAGGAGCACGTTAGTGCAATTTTACAGTAGGTGATTTAAATTTAGATTTTACTAAACTTAGGTACTTAGGTGCTTAGTGGTTAGCACTTCTGCCTCACAGCGCTGGGGTCATGAGTTCGATTCCCAACCACGGCCTTATCTGTGAGGCGTTTGTATGTTGTCCCTGTGTTTGCATGGGTTTCCTCCGGGTTCTCCAGTTTCCTACCACACTCCAAAAACATACTAGTAGGTTCATTGGCTGCTATCTAAATTGACCCTAGTCTTTTCCTCTCTGTCTGTCTTTGTGTGTATGTATGTTAGGGAATTTAGACTGTAAGCTCCAATGGGGCAGGGACTGATGTGAGTGAATTCTCTGTACAGCGCTGCGGAATTAGTGGGCTATATAAATAAATGATGATGATGATGATGATGATGGTGATGATGATGATGATGAAAAAAAAACAACTATAGTTTTAGAACTAGTGTAACCGGATTAGGGGAACAGGTGCCATATCCTGAAGTACATGGTCCAAGGTTTTGGTACAACTTGCCTCAGCCAGGTCTATTAAGCAGAAAAAATAAAGAAAACTTCAAAATAAACACCTTGCGTGTCTGGCACAAACAAAACACACAGGAACACCATTTCCCCTGAGAAGGACCTTGTTTCTCACACACATACAAAATATAGAACTAATAGGTCACCATTTGCAGAGTCTCTCCGAAGGCATCCGACCTCCTCCCCAGGTCTGACAAAGACAGAGGAAACTGCCTAGTAGCTTTTTATCAGCACCTTGCAGGTGCAACTCCTGACTTCCAGCACTTGCTAGCTGGTTGGAAAAAACAAAATGGGCCTTATAAATGGAGTCAACCCCTCTATCTCTATTTTACCAACAGGGACCCTTACTAGCTTTTCCTGAAGCCTGAAGCTGAAAGCAATCTTTTACAAACACAATCTCTCTGGGGTTTAAAAGCATATAAGACAGACAGCCTGGGATATATCCTGTCATTTGCCAAAATTTCAGTGCCTCTGTCACACTAGAAATAAAGGAAACATTTTGAAAAACACTAGATAGTTACACTGTTGAAGAATGTGGGGCAAATGCAAAAATATTTTATTGAAAAATATGCTATAGCTTCTAGATATTCAACATTTTTTTCTTTTAATTATTCAGAGTCCAAAAAGTTGTTGTATTACTTTATTAAATATGCCACTCACATTCACTCTAAACTTATGAGTGTGATTGGTTTGTCTCCTATAAAACAAAGGTATTTGTGGAGACAAATGAAAGCCAAGAACTCATTAAGATCAGGCTGTTTGGAGACAGGTTTACAAGTGATGCATATCCATGAAGAGATTAATTTTACATTTTCTAAAAGTTAATAGCAGCCAAAATGTCAAGCTTGTAGGCCACAATGCTGTGGGAATACTGCTGGAATCCAGGGTCTGAAATGATTCATTAGTTTTTCGTATTGATCTACTCACATCTGTACAACATGTATTGTATGTTTAACCCTGACATTATAGTGTATTTAGCACTAATACATGAATGCATAGTAGCCTACATGAATAATTCCTCACAATAATATTGCGCCTAAGGATACAGTATTCAAAAACAATTATACAATTTAAATAAACCACAATTATATCAATATATGTATGTACTTTACATGCTGTGAGCAATTTAGCAAGGTGTAATTCTGGGTGTGATGATAGGTGAGCTGCATTAAATAATGATGTGAAGTGCATCTGAGTTACAATACATATTAGTTAACTGAAAGCAATAGCACATCTGTATTAAAGAACATAACAAGTCATGCCAAAATGAACAATAGAAGGACTTTATTTTACAAAAATAATATTCAATAGTTAGATGACGTCATTTAGACATGTTGTTTCATTACCATTGAATTTGAAATAATGATACACCTCTGTTGATTATCATTTAGCTCATGTAACTTTATATAGAGATTTTTAGGCATCAGGATCTCCATATATTTTTATAGGCAATACTTCATAGCCACTTCTGCACACACTTCAGAAAGCAGATTATAGATTGTGGAAGAAGATGTATTTCTATGTATAAACTAAGACTTTAGTCTTGTGAGCTCTTCACCACAATACAGTCTTTGGTAAAGATGTTCATGTGTGAGACTCTCATTTGGTAATTGTAACCTGGATAATGCAAGTATTATACCTATGTACTGTTTGGGTTAATTCTACTGTTTAAATGCAGTTACAGATAAAGGGCCTGAGTCATTAAGGAGAGCAAGGCAAGAAAAGAAGTTAATGTTCTCCAGGACAAACCATATTATAATGCAAGGGGTGTAAATTAGTTTTGTTATTTTGCACATAAGGAAAAAACTGGCTGCTTTTTCGTATAGCACAAACATACTTGATAGCTTTATTATTACACTGAAATTTAAAGTTGATCTAGGAGTTTTCCTACCCCAACTATAAATCTGTCCCCACATTTTAATTGTACCTCCCCCTCCAATGCAACATGGTTTTGCCCAGGCGCAAAATTACTCCTTTTTTTGCTTTGCTCTCAATGATTCGGGCCCACCATGTGTGAATTTGGGTCTTAAGATTGTGATTCTCATTTGCACTGCTTGTAGGGGTTTTTGTCTTATATATTAAAGTACTTATAAATAATGTGAGAGTGTTCATGAATTCTTAAGATATGACTTTCTATGTAATGCAAATGTGCTGTGATGATGTATATTTATTGACATAAGTATTGCAGTATACGTCCTGTCTATACCTTTAGAGCAGTGCCGTAACTAGACATTTTAGTGCCCTGGGGCGAGACAGGGCACCAGCGCCCCCCATCTAAGTGCGAGTGGCATTTGACAAGTAGGTGTGGCCAACCTAATGTGTGGGTGTGGCTAGCACTTTACTGAAAAAAATATTTTATATATATATATATATATATATATATAGATACATACATACACATATACACACAGTGTGTATATATAGCGATAGGTATTCTAATATTTTATGCACTTAATTACATAAACTGTAGTGGGCATGAATTTAAGGGGGGGTTGAAATCCTTTTAATATTATGAATTTACTTCATATAATGAGAGAGAGAGAGAGAGAGACCAAGACGCCAATACATGGCACACACTAAAAACATTCATTCATATACAGTTCTCCAAACACTTTCTGAGCAGTGTGAAACATCGTAACACAACTACAACCATCCAAAATCATATTAACTGCTCAGTCAAATTAGCCAGTGCAAAGCATCTGTTCAGAAATTTTGCTGAATTCGAGAGAGAGAGAGAGAGAGAGAGAGAGATTTTTTAACATTAACTTACAAAAGGCTGAAGGTATGGAGGCAGGTAGTGGGCGGCTGCTGCGCCCCCTTGGCCTTGCGCCCTGGGCGATGGCACCACCTGCACCACCCTTGTTACGGCCCTGCTTTAGAGTAAGAAACTGTAGGTGGAGTGAGCAGGAGTCCAGCTATTGGCAGATATGTGGGTGGCGAAGGGCTTAAAATATTAGATAAGCAGAGTAACAAAGTTAAATAGAGGCTAAAAAAAGAGCATCCTAACCCATATAATGATGCTTTTCAGGAAATTATCTGTGGAATGCCAGTTTTAGTCACTCTGCATGAAACATCACTGTGTTTCACCCATGATATCCTCTCAAGACCATATCCATTCCACTGTAACTGCTTCCTGGACTAGTTAGAGTCCAATATGCTTTAAAAATAATATTCTTTGTTGCCATAATGATGAGAGGAGCAGGTTTAACAGGATTCTCATTGAACCTTGGGAGTAGGTTGTTTCAGCATAATGTTTTTAGTAGACAACAACTAAGCTCTTCATTTGAACTTAAAGGCAACACTTCTGTGTCGATCAGCAAATTTCTTAAACCAAGAGACAGATTGGTCCTGCACCTTCCTCCAAACTGTTCACAATATTTGGGAGAGGCAACTAACTTCTGGAACATCCAAAGGTTGTACCAGGAAAAATTACTACTACTTTGGATGATACCCATGCACAAAACAAAATTGGCAGACCATATATGAAGAATGTTCCACATTATTACAAGCAAACTTTGCCTATATTCTACCACTGAATCTAATTGGGTTATAAATCAGAGATGAAACACCAGATATTCTTCAAGGGTTTGTATAGTTTGTTCCCTCTATCCATTGGTATCACATGGTGATAGACAGTTGAAAATGACAGTTCAATACCCAACTTGATAGAAAACGTTCTCCAAAATTGAGACACAAACTGAGAACCAATATGTTGTTATGAATACCCATTGGCTGATAACACCCTTAGAATCTCTTTGTGGAGTCCTCACCCTTTCTTGTTGAATGCTATGTGTTCAGGGGTTCCTTAATGGTAAGCAAATGACCACAGAGATCTTGAGTTAAAGCAGATTAAATACAGGAACTTGGAATGATAAGTACACTGTATAACACTTTTTCCTGTAAAAGAATGATGGGATAGAGTGCCAGTGTTGGTATTCTTTGACCAAGGAGTGAAAGAAAATGTAAAATCAAACTGAGAAAAGAATCCAGCTAGTTTGTTGTGATCAGAGTACATCATGATAGGATAGATCACACCTTTCAGACCGTGCAACTATTCCTCAAATGACCAATAATTTCCTCTATCCTACATCTTAATTCATCTCTGTGGATTTCAGTTTTTTTGGAAAAGACTACAAAATTATGTAGTTTGCCATTGATTATTACTATTTTACTATTTGAGACATCAGTCCCCACTTTTGTGGTATCTACTACAACAACAAATGATAAACTGCTATCAGGTTATTGCAAGATAAGTGATGAGACAGAACTATCCTTTAGAAGCTTCAAAGCTGCAAAAGCTTCAGAAGACCACACAGATCTGCACTCTTTTTTGTCATTATCCACAATAATGGAGAATGATTTAATAAATCATCTGTAATAATTAGAAAAACCCAAAAGTCTCTTTATCACCTTGAGATTACTGGGTAGTATCCAATTGATAATAATTTGAACATTAACTTGATCCATACAGAATCCACCAGATGAAATAACATAACCCAGACACTTTATCCACTTCAAATTCACATTCCTCGGGTTTATCATACAACTGATATTCCCTTGTCAGGCGCCAGCCCCGCACTCTTCCCACTGTACCGGGATGGTCACATGCTCCTTCTGGCCAGGTGCATCCTATTGCTTCGCAATAAGTCACAGCTTCCTCTGGCTTGCTTGGCTCCCCTTTGGTGCATGTGCATATTCCCCTGCCAGGCAACGGGACGCTTCTAGTGCAGCTTGTCAGCAGTCAGTGAAGTCGCTGACCACCAGGTTCCCCGTCTAGCCAATTAGAGTGCTGTAAATTTGAAGCCTATGGCACTGCTAGGGTGTCAGAGCAATAGGTCCAACCTAGCTCCAGTACACCAACCTTCAAGTTCCTGCTCCCAGTCTCCCGATTCCTGTTTGCTCATTTTCTCTGATGAAGACTGGGGACGTGTTAGACACCACACCTCTCTGTTCAGTTGCGCTAACCACAGTCACTATCCAAAGTTGCCTTTGGCAGCGTGACGCCCTTAGTTTGGCAAGATCACAATGTTCCTCAGGAGAGAACAAAAAGATGATGTTATTCAATTAAACCAATATGAATTTTCCCAAATATTCTTTAAAAGTCTCATTCACAAAATCTTGAAAGACAGCAGGGGAGTGACATAGACCATAAGGCATCACTAACTACTCAATAGGCTGGGATAAACATACCTTCTTTTACTCCTCACCCATTTTACCGTATATGTATTTTTCCAGTTAAATTCATGATTATGCATATATAACCATGGAAATCCCAGCAAGACAAGAAAGAGGTAGTTTCCTTATGCAATTTTGAAGAGCAATAGAATTTCCAGCAAAGTGGGTTATCATCCATCCCAAATATGGTGATGTCAAACTCAAGAGGTAGCTTCAGTGTCTGTGTTAAGATCATATCCATAACATTTCCTTTTAAACCACAATCAATGAAAGCAACAACAAAAGAAGACAACATTTCCCAAATGTTAACTTGTTCTGCTGGTAAGGAAATACCTGAGGACATTGCTTATTTGTACACACCTAAGCACTGCCATTTCCTGACTTCTTACGGCAGAAATATACATAGTGACCCTTTAATAGGTCATTGGGACAATCATATGATTGAAAGGTGTTTAACTTGTCAGCATTCTGTTACAGATATCTGCAACATCCTGTTACTGAACAGGCAATTGTTCATCCACAGAAGAGGGGGACACTGAGATCTGATTCTCTTTTTGAACAACAAGAGGGACCACACTGATGGTATCTTGAAAATTTAAGGTTTGAGACTTCCAATTAATGGCTGGGTTATTGTTAGTGAACCCATGGAGACCCAAAATTATGGGAAATTTTGGAGAAGAGATGAGAAAAAAAGTGAGTTTCTCCTTATGATTGGGTTCTATCATCAGGGACATAAGTTCTGTCTCATGTGTGATGGGACCAGAATTCAGAGGGGATCCTTCAACTGTCTCCATCAATATAGGAGCCTTTCTTTCTTGAAATACTATATGGTTTTGTTTAGCAAAATCTATATCCATGAAGTTACTATTGGTTTCAGAATCCAGCATTGCCGTGGTTGAAATAAGTCGAGAGTTTATCTCAAGTTGTATTGGAATTGAAAAATTATATTTTATTATTCTGTTCTCTCTCAATTGTAGACAGTGAAGAGATTTGAGGAATAATAGCATTCCGTTTATGTGAGCAGCATGAAATAATAGATTCCTATTCAGAATGTTTAGGTTCCATCAATGTAGCAACTGTCCTTCGAGGTCATTGAGAACAATTAGATACATAATGTCCAGGTTTACCACAATGCAAACAGAGATTCTCTTGTCGCCGTTGATCTCTTCTTTCAATAGAAATCTGCTTGCGAATGGTATCTATTTGCATTGGCTCAGGCTCCTCAATTTGTTGTGTTGCAGGAGTTGCAGAGTAATTTGATATTGCTGGTTCTGGATACTTAGGACGAGTCTACATGGAGCCCCATCTATCTTGTTTCCTCTCCATTTGATGAGCATCAATACGAATACAATGTTTAAAAGGCTTCAAATTCAGTGGGTGCATCAGCTCTAGATAATTCATCTTTAATAAACTCAGATAATCCCTTCCGATAAACAGATAGCTTGGCTGCCGAATTCCAATCTGTGTCCATGATCAATCTTCAAAAATCAGAGGTGTATTCAGCCACTGAACGTCTTCCCCGACGCATCTTTAATAAAACTGACTCAGCAGTAGCACTTCAATTTGGATCATCAAATGTCTGATTCATTACATCCATGAAATTAGAAAGATTTGGTAATATTGGACTTTTTGCTTCTATCAAAGAGGAAGCCCATGCCAAGGCATCATCTTTCAACAATAAAAGAATGCAACTTACTTTTTGTACATCAGTCAAAAAACAAGTAGGATGTAAATCAAAATGCATATTACATTGATTAATAAAACCTCTGTATCTTTTATGATCACCTGAAAATCGAACCGGAGGTAATGGGAGTGTGGGCTAATGTACTGCAGCCGAAGGTGCTACAGCATTAACTTCTTGAAGCCGCATCTGTAGTTCTGTAATAACTCCATTTTGGAGCGCTTTTTGATCTTTAAATTGTTGAACATTTATTTGCAACTCAGTTACCTGTTGGTTTTGCAGTTGAAATTTTTTGTACACTGGGTCTCAAGTCCTTAAAATTTTGGATGAAATTCCTGTAGCTGTCTTGAGGCAGAATGCATGTGGAAACTCAGATCTGAAAGTCGCTGTAAAGCAGTTGGTTCTGTACTGGCGGGGTCCGTAATTTTGGGCTTGAGCATCCTGTCACATTCTGGTATCACAAATGGAACCCAATAGCCAGGTAGTTCTGTAGTAAACAGGATTTATTTTGATATATATAAATCTCAAGAATCCCAGAAGTGAAATCCCCAGTCTCAAGACAGATAAAGATCTGGTAGAAATATCAAGCAATTGTATTCCAAATCACAAGAGGGAGCCAGGTTCTATGGAAGCATCAATTCAGATACAAACACAATACTCAAGCAAAGGCTTCAAAACAGGAAGTGCCTTTTCTAGGCCACAACAGGAAATGAGATCCAAGATGGAATCTTCATGAGGCAGTTCCTATCATCTTGGATAAGGGCTATTGAAAGGGCAAGTTTATAACAGAAATCCAAGATGGAATCTTCATGAGACAGTCCCGGCCATCTTGGACAAGGGCAATTCTAAGGGCAAGTTCATAACAGCCGGTCACGCTGGCACCAGGAAAACTATTCTTCTTCTGTCCCAAAATTATTGGTGGCCTTCCTTAAGCTCTGATGTTCTTAAGTTTGTAGCCGCTTGTGACGTTTGTGCACGCCATAAGACCCCCAGGCGGTCTTCTCCTACCCCTTCCTGTTCCAGAATCACCATGGACTAGTATCTTCTATGGACTTTATTACGGACCTTCCTTATAGCCATGGCTTTAATGCTATTTGGGTGATAGTGTACCACTTTTCTAAATAGGCACTCTTCGTCCCTCTTAAGAAGTTACCTTCTGCTTCAGAACTTGCTCTTCTTTTCATCAAGAATGTCTTCAGTCTTCATGGTTGCCCCGGGAGATCATTTCTGATTGGGGTGTACAATTTATTTCCAAGTTTTGGAGATCCTTTTGTGGTCATATTGGTATCCAGTTAAAATTTTCTTCAGGATACCATCCACAGACCAATGGTCAAACCGAGTGGGTCAACCAGGATTTGGATACTTTTCTTTGTTGTTATTGCTCCTAGAGTGATCACCTCCCTTGGACGGAATTTAACCATCAGCATGAATCCACCGGGGCATCTTCGTTCTTTACCATCTTCGGCTAGCACCCTATTTTACCTACCTTCTCTGATGAATCCAGTGTTATCTGTGCCTGCAGTTCAAGAAGTAATTCATGACTTCTCCAAAATTTGGACCAAGGTACAAGATAAATTACTACAATCTTTGAACTGGCACAAACACTTTGCGGATCGCCATCGCAGGATTCATCCGGTTTTACATGTAGGGGACAAGGTGTGGTTGTCCACCTGTAACTTCAAACTCAGCGTTCCATCTATAAAGTTTGCACTACGCTATATTGGACCTTTCAGCATCTTGCAGGTTATCAACCCAGTCACTCACAAACTTTGGCTGCCTTCCTCTTTTCATGTGTACAACTCCTTTCATATCTCTTTGTCTGTCTGTGAGTGTGTGTCTATATTAGGGAATTTAGACTGTAAGCTCCAATGGGACAGGGACAGATGTGAATGAGTTCTCTGTACAGCGCTGCGGAATCAGTGGCGCTATATAAATAAATGGTGATGATGATGATGATGATGATGATCTCTTTACTCAATCTTTTAGTTCTCAACGAATTCTCCAAAGATCATCTTCCACCTCCTCCCATTAAGACGGTCCTGGGTAGAACATATTTTGGATTCTTGTTCTATTCGTGGCAGAGCACAGTTCCTCGTCCATTGGTAGGGTTGCGGCCCAGAGGAGGGATCTTGGGTCGATAAGAAGTTCTTACATGCACCTAGTCTTCTTTCCAAGTATCTCAAGGACCTGTCAACTCTTCATTCTGCTCCGGAGAGGAGGGAGGGGGGTACTGTCAGGTGCCGTCTCCACACTGCCTCTAGTGCCAGAAATGGCTGCCCAACTCTCCCCGAACACCATGTTCTGTTGCCTAGCAACGGGACGCTTCCGGCTCAACGTCGGGCCTAACACTGCGCGCGCATGTGCAGTGAGGTATCGCGTTCCCTGTTCTGGTTCCTGAATCCAGGCTTGCCTTTTGACCATTCTTTGGATCTTCCCTTGTACTTCGCTGCCCGTTTGGTTCCGACCCGATCTGTTTGACTACGCTCCGTTCACCACATTACTACGATGGTGGCTGACCTGGAGAACGGCATCCTGCGCATCCTCCTGCATCAAAGTATAAACTCCCTTGCGGGAATCCCTGGTGTACACCGAGGGTGCATTAGACTCCGCGCCTCCTTGCTCAGCAGCACAGATACCAGCTAATAGCAAACCTAGCTTGTGAAAGCGTGACAGAATCACAAAGATCATTATTACAGGATGTGGTTGATAACGACATAATTGACAGGTGAGGCAGACATATTTGTCACGGGCACTAGGAGTTTTACCCAGAATTCACCAGGTGTAGCTACACTTACCAGAGGTGCGGACCTCTGGGTAGTGTGGTGAATCAGTGGAACCATATAATAGAATAGAGGAAAGGAATGTCAATAGTATAAATGCTGAGTCTTGGCACTGAGGAACTGTGATGGTACAGCAGATTAGTAAGCAGGATACAATGAGGAAAGAGTCCAAGTGCCTTAGCATGCAGGTAGCATATAGCAGGCCAGTACTTGATAACTGGATAACGTTAGGCAAAGACCAATCAACAATGCAGTAGAAGAGTCAGCGACTTGCAGCTATAATACAGAGGCACTTGTAGACTTTAGTCCAGCTCATAGGTACCATATTGAGTAGTAGATGTATCACAAGGAGACATGAGTGGTCTACAACTGGTAGGTTTCACCACAGATGTGTAGAGAAGACTTGTCCAGCGCAGGTATGTAACGGAATAGCGTGAGTGGTCCGCAGTTGGCAGTTTACATCACTAATGACAAGAGAATACTTGTCCAGGTGCAGGCATATAACGGGGTAGCGTGAGTGGTCTGCGATTGGCAAGTTTTACCACTGATGTGTAGAGAAGCCTTGTCCTAGCGCAGGCATGTAACCGGATAACGTGAGTGGTCTGCAATTGGCAAGTTGTACCACTGATGTGAAGAGAAGACTTGTCCAGGTGCAGGCATGTAACGGAGTAACGTGAGTGGTCTGCAATTGGCAAGTTTTACCACTGATATATAGAGGAGACTTGTCCAGGTGCAGGCATGTAACGGAGTAGCGTGAGTGGTCTGCAATTGGCAAGTTTTACCACTGAAGTATAGAGGAGACTTGTGCAGGTGCAGGCATATAACAGAGTAGGGAGAGTAGTCTTTAGCGGGTAAGTTCTACTACTGATGTGAAGAGGAGACTTGTCCAGGTGCAGGCATGTAACGAAGTAGCGTGAGTGGTCTGCAATTGGCAAGTTTTACCACTGAAGTATAGAGGAGACTTGTCCAGGTGCAGGCATGTAACGGAGTAATGAGAGTAGTCTGCAGCGCTTAAGTTCTACTACTGATGTGAAGAGGAGATTTGTCCAGGTGCAGGCATGTAACGGAGTAGCGAGAGTAGTCTGCAGCGGGTAAGTTCTACTACTGATGTGAAGAGGAGACTTGTCCAGGTGCAGGTATGTAATGGAGTAGCGAGTGTAGTCTGCAGCGGGTAAGTTCTAATACTGATGTGAAGAGGAGACTTGTCCAGGTGCAGGCATGTAAATGGAGGTAGCGAGAGTAGTCTGTAGCAGGTGAGTTCTACTACTGATGTGAAGAGGAGACTTGTCCACAGCAAACGGATAACACGAGCAGAAGTAGGAAACACCTCAGAGTCTCAAGGGAATAAGAACCAAGAACAGGCAAAGGTCATGGGGCAACAGGTGCCTTAAGTACTGAGAGGTGATTAATTAACCAATGAGACTAGAGGCGAGGTTTTAACAGTTCAGGGTTTCTGCACATGTGCAATCTTAGTCAAGATGGCGGACTGCCACGGCTCAGGAGAGGCGCCGGCAGGAGCGAGAGAGACCCATGTCCCAAACTAGAGGCACTAACAGTCCGGTGAGTGACAATATTACGAATAGTTTTTGTGTCAGACCTTGTTCTTTGTCAAATTAAGCCTATTACCAGTTATAACAATGCATAAAACAAATCTAGCAATTAAGTTATCAGCTTAATTTAAAAAATTGTGACTACTAAAAACGTCTTTGAATCTCAACTCTGAGATCCTCCAACAGAGGCGGCTGCCGTCTCTGCAAATCGGGATGCTGGAGGTGCAGTACAGAGTGTCTCCCATGGAAACTGAGATTTATATGCCAGCAAACATCTACATAAGCCCTTAACTTGTCTTCATTGGTGATGTACTGGCCCCTAGGCCTGTACAAACCATCCATAATTATGGTGAGGATGAGGAGCTCTGCTCCTGCAAATTTCACAGCCCTCATATTTGCAAGTGATTGACTCTTCAACATTTGGCACTGTGATTGGTTCTCAGTGCATGTATGGGTGTCCACACATCACTCGCGGATCCCTTCAATTCCATAAGTAAGATGTCTGCCTCACCTGTCAATTATTCTCGGTGTCAAAACAATAAGGACATCATACACCGGCTTTTGCAAGTATAAGCGCCTGAATTAAATCCCATTAAAATGTAACTTCATGCCCTGGTGAGAGAAGTCATTCAGCCCTGCCATTTTGTGACTTCAGGAGCTCAGATACTTGTGAAATTGCTTTCGTCTTTAATATTATTGATAAGCACAATGGTCTATGTCAGATCTCAAGTTTCTTCCTATCCAAATGTCCCAAGTTTACTCTCCTTCCCCATTCTCACAATAATCAGCCTAGCCATCTGATCGATTTAACCACACCAGACCCTCTGACCCATCATGCACTATTTCCCCTGTTTTTAGTCTCCACTTTTCACCTATTCCACCACAGGTCTCCAACCCAAACCCATCTTTCTATTCCCAAACCATCTCACTCACCAGCACCCTATGCCCAGCCGCTGTCTGCTGACCCAATGACTTCTGCATCTTGTACACAGCCTTACACATCATGAGTAATGAGAAACCAGGTGCAAAAGCAAACATGACTATAATTTTTTAATATCATTATGTATGATGCGTGGTTTGTGGTATTTGTTTGTAAGTAATTCTAATACACTTATTTGATATTCTACAAAACCAAGTTTGTGATTTTAAATAATAGACTTTAAAAGGGATATTTTTAAAAGATTGCAACAATTTCTTAAAAGTAGGTGGATATCATATACTGCCTGAAGCAGACTTTAACATTGTAGTTTGTGTGTACACTCAAGAGTTAAAACATACCTGTATTAGGGTACAAGTTGCCTCATCAGGCTCATTATAGATCTATTTGAGAAAAGAAAAAAAAATCTTAAAATAAAGAAATGCTGTGTTGCAAGCCTTGGATAAATATGCACCAAAAAAACAACAGAATGTACTGAAGCATGGGGATTAAAAATTCTAAAAAGAGCACACAGGGGAAAAAATATTTAATTAATGTCAGATGGTATAATAATAAAGACATTAATGATAAAATATTTTAAACATTTTTTAATTTCCCATAAAATACATTTATTATTATGTTGTTAATGTCTACTGAACAAAAACTTTTTTTTACAGTTGTTCGTGATTGCAAACTCATCTTAGTACATGCATATGAGACAGTTATCATTACTAATCTGGACCTAGGTTAGCCCCAGAGCTGGTGTAAGAGATTTGGCAGGAAGACCGGTTATTTTCATGGCGGCAGAGCTGTGGTTGCGTGCACTCGAGTTTGGCAAGGACTTGTTTTTCCAGTGTATATGGCAACACTCTCCTTCCTCGCCCCTTCACTCCCTGAAGTCATATGTTGTTGTAAGTGCCTCTTACACTCGCTTTCGCACGGGCATTGCTTGCATCCAGGGCCGTATGTCTCTGTTTCTTGCTCGTATCTGTCGTCTCTGGGCATGAGCAGAGTGATTTTGCATACAATATGCTAAAAATTTCCAGATACATGCCTTGATAGATCAGGGCCTTTGCATTTTAAAAAGTGAAATGTCATTCAGTGGTATATGCAGCCAGTCATGGGCATTTGAAAGTCTGTCCCACTGTTATATGAATGAATCTGATTTAACCAGTCCAGGTGTGAAGGACTGCTAAGACTTACTTTCCAGCTACAACAGTTAAGTAAATGTGGAGAGACCTTGTGTGTTCCAGTTTGCTTCTCCCATTTGTCCTGCTAATCAGTCTACATTCACATCATTCTTTGTCTTGCAATTGGACACTATTTAGCTGCACTGAACATAACCTCTATGTTAGGTCTATCAAAGAATTACTTGTTTCTGATTTTATTTCAATTTTGTATATTGCTGTTCCTAATTATCGTTTTTATTGCAAAGAATATATTATTCTTGAAATTGTGATTACAGTAAAACTTTTGGTGTAGGCATTTGTGGTATTTATTTTTGATAATGTTACTGTTATTAATATTGCTGCATTTATTAGTGGAAGTTGGTCTCTGAGAGTAGCTCATATTTTCAGCAAAGCTGATTCTAAGTACACAGGTTCTGATTGAACTCTTCAGAGTTTAGCTAAGTACTTAATGATATGTCTCTGCTCTGCTCCTTTTCAACCTGAACATGAATTGCCTTCCCTTATAGAGCAGGCAATCCCAGTCCTACAGTTTGCTCCGCAGCCACATTCCATCAGTCTGTCAACACAATCTACATAATTCTTGAGATTACTTTCATAAAGCACCACTACTGTGTACTCTCCTTCTTTTCAAAGTCTCACTACTACAGCACCATAATCACCCTGCTTACTGCCTATCTGTTCACTTTCTGACTACATCTCCAGAAAGCCCATTACACATCTGCAAGCTCATCTACAGTCTGTGACCTTTTTCCTATATGGAAATTACCTTGGTTGGAATTCTTTCTACATATTCATCTGAACCTAAAGATTGATTGATTGGGTTGCACTTTATAGCATTGGTATCCTGTACATCTGTGACAAATCTCACTTTATCGATATGTCTTCAAAAATAAAAGAATGAATTGCTTAGACATAAGGTTCAAGTTATGAATGGTAGAGATCAATGGTAGAGATCAATGGAAAGCTCATTCCCATATTAGTGGTTGTAAGACATCCATTGGGATAAACCTACACCTAGCCATAAAAAAGGTTCCCATCATCATCATCATCACCATTTATTTATATCACTAATTACGCAGCGCTGTACAGAGAACTCACTCACATATGTCCCTGCCCCACTGGGGCTTACAGTATAAATTCCCTAACACACACACACACAGACACACAGACTAGGGTCAATTTGTTATCAGCCAATTAACCTGCTAGTATGTTTTTGGAGTGTGGGAGGAAACCGGAGCACCCAGAGGAAGCCCACGCAAAGACAGGGAGAACATACAAACTCCGCACAGATGAGGCCATGGACAGGAATTAAAGTCATGACCTCAGTGCTGTAAGGCAAAAGGGCTAACTACTTAGCCACTGTGCTGCCCACATGTCCCATGTCTGTTTAACTTCCCTTGCTTCTTTCTGTAATTATTTCTGTAAAAGTATTTTATTATAAATGCCTTTCAACCACATTATGTTGATATGAAATAAAAGAACAATAATCTTGACCAATTAATGTACATACTCCTCCTTTCCATTGGTTCTGTACTGTCAATTTCCTTATATTTTGTTATATGAGCCAAGTCTTCATTTACAATGGAAAGTGACTCTTTTTGTTTTCATTTATAAACTTACCTAAAATTTCTGAATATTGTTGCAATTTGTCTCACAGTGACCCAAACCCTACTTGAGGAAAGAGTGTTTACCAGAAGTGTTCCTTTTTATTTATGAAAGCTACTCCTCTTTTCTGCAACTTAGATTCTTCTGGCAAACTATATTGTATCACTATTGCTTGGGCTAAAGGGATTTGTTTCCTCAGCCGGATTATCCTGGTAACCATGAGTAAGCCCCTTTTCCACATAGAAAATACAGCCCTTTGGATACCACAAAGGATACAGTATAATATCTATATTAGACTTCTGCTAGTGCCCCATTTTGGAAGACATGTTGTTTGGTTGCCATTGAATTGGAACATTTTATATTAGCAAATAACTGTTCCTTTAAAAAATACATAACTGCATATGTGGAAATTTCTGCTCAGCTAATATTTATATGGCTCAGACACAATATTCATGATTTGCCCTGGAAAATATTTGCTAATGTTATTTTAAGACTACAGAAAGAGAATAAACATTGCAATTTTAGACCTTTAAGAAGCTGAAAATGAAACATGTTAATGTTTGACAAATTTAAACAAAAATCATTTTTGTAAAAGCTTCCTGGAATTCTATATAATCCACAAACCATTCACTTCAGGTCACCCTTCTGTGCATTTTAATCCTCTTACCCTTTAGGTAGAATATTGTTCAATAGAGTTTAAAAATCATTTATATAATTGGTTGTATATTGTTATGTAGCTATTTATCAGGCTTGTATGCCCACTACACATAGAATGCTTCTGCTTTTGACAGACAATTAAGGAAATCACTTATTATTCACAAATGACTTTGCCAGCTGAGCATGACAAAAAGCATAAAAGCATAAAAGCAACCTGATTGACCCAGTTGCAAAGTTCTGAGTGGTATCACACAGACTGCTATTGTTAGTATTGTTATTTTTCTAAGCAATATTTGATTTCCAGGAGAAGAGCACCATATCCTGCAGAGCTACCTATTGGTTCACTTATGTCTATTTTGTTTAGCTAAATCTTAATGCTTAAACAACAAAAAAGCAACAACAAAAGAAATGACCTATTCACAATTAAGAGACTATTATTAAAATACTGTAGTGCTTTACATACATTATGCATAATTAATAATATTTTTAGGAGAATCTGTGTGACTACATTTGTTATTCAATTAAAATAGTCATTTCAAAATATGTTTCCATTGTATGAATTAACACAATCATGTGCTACATCATATATGAATCATAGTAATATTCTATTATAAGGATTGGTGTACAGGGATTGTTTGCATTTGTATGCAGTTGCACATGTCTTTAAGGGAAACACGTTTTAAAGTAAAATATTTAGCTTTACTTCTGCTCCCTATAACTTCATCAAACCACATATTTGGTATCCTTATATTCAAGATATGTAGTTGGGAAAATATTTGAACTTTCATTAATTTGCTAAAAGTAGGTTATTGTTCTTCTAAAATCCCATAAAATAAAATGTATTTATTCGGATATGCTACCAAATGAAATTCATATGTCTCCTGAAACAAAAAAAAAACAATGTAAAGTTTAACTGGACAGAATAAAATAGTAAAGTTATAACAAACCAACTCCAAACCGCAAAAAATTGTTCTGTAAATAAAGGGTTGACAACTTTCCAGCCAGCAGTTATTAAAAACTAATTAAAAAAAATCTTATTTGAAAACATTTTGTAATTCATCTCTCATATATCTGATAATCTACTGCCATCCTGCATTCAATACATTTTTCCTGAAGTTGGGAGGCATGACCTGGCGCATCAGAAGGAGTTGCTTTTGGTGCACATGGCAATTAAAGGGCGGTTTGGAGGTGGCCTACTACTTCTCAACCATCAAGTTATTTATTTTGCAGTCATAACTTTTTGTAATAGGGACATTTCAATGGTGATCAACTGTATCACAATTTTTTAAGAGGATATCTGAACATGCATTAATTTATTTTGTATATTGAAGCTATTTCAGCGTAACAGAAAATGAGTAACAATGATTTAATATTTTCACAGTTTTCATTTTCCTTCAAAATCACATGAATTTTTGATGCATGCCAATTTAATTTTATGATCATTTAGTTTAACTGTGACAATTTGCCTGACAATAATAGGATTAACTAATGTTGACTAAATGATAAAATTTGTTTTTTATTACCTGAAATGGAACTTTTTTGCTTTTTTATTTGCAGTATATAAGAGACTTTTCTTTCAAAATGCATCACTGCACACTGTCTGGAAATTTTGAGATAGGGGAAGAGGCATATATTTTTCTTTTCATTACCCTTTGTATTACATCAGAGGAAAAGAGAATCAAGGGTTTCAATTAAAACAGTGCGGATTATCGCTGATGTAAAGTGAAGGTCAGAGATTCAATTAACCACTCATAGAAACATGATCAGAAAGTATATTGGCATCTATTAATGTTTTGCTTTTGTTTTGTTTTATTAATAATGAGGAGGAATGTTTATATTTTTATTTTATTTAACATTTGCATGTTGAACATTGGTATTGATAAACTCAAGTTCATTGCTTCGTAATGACATAGGAACTGTTGGAGACTGTGATAGTTCTATTCAATGCCACGTGCTTGGCTACAGGGATGGCGTAACACGGTAAGCCTGGATTGTGCGGTAGGAGGGCTCTGTGCTTACCAGGGTGCCAGCCAGCCCTTCTGTAAGGACTTTTTTTTTGTGCCTCCACATGTTCCCACCCCCCTCTCTAAATAGAGCGGGTGTTGGAACAAGCACAGGGGTATAGGAGAGTGTCACTTGCGCAAACTTAGGGCATGGGGCCCTGAGACCCCAACACCACCACTGCTTGGCTCTTTACTCTGCATTTCTGGTGTTAAACTTTCTCAGTAAGTGCATCCTCAGGCATCAATAGGCATAATGGATTCTAAAGATGATTTTTAGAAAGAGCTAAACATACCTTGATCACCTGAAAGTTTCCTGTTTGTTTGTGCTTTTACTTAATTATTGAGCTTATTTATAAATAACATGACAGTAAGTTTCATTTACGTGTTAATTGCACCTACTTGCAAGCCTAGTGCATTTCAGGGTGATCTATCTGTTTTTTTGTATGTAAAAACTTAATTGCAGCATCTGACAAACAATGTTTAACCAGCAAGCTAATAAAATATGAAACAGTGCTTTACATATTCCATCCATCCTTCAACTATCCATTCATGCTCCCATCCATGAACTCATTCCATTGTAAAGTAAGTACCCAAATCTATATTATACATGACCTATATTTGCAAGTGTCAGACTGGATAGGATTTTTTTACCTAATGACAAAAATAATAAATCTGGCTATATATCCATCCAGAAATGTCTTGCTACTGTGGAAACAGCTGTTTAGATTTTGTTACTGACAGAGTTTTACCAGTTAAGGTGATTGTGCAAAACTCTATGGAGTTCTCTTGCTATATTGCAAGTTTTACTAAACATCTATGTGATAAACGGTGAAGAGCAATGATAAGCATCAAGCTCAACCTAACGGCATTCAGGGATGAACAGTATGAGATGAACAGAAATGGTGCTTTAACAAAAAGAGCATCTTATTAAAATATCATGGCATGATGTCCAACTACTAAATCTGGATATTGATGCTAAAAATATAAAACAGTATTGGTGTAAAAGAAATGTAAAAAATATGTTATCTCCCAGACTTGTTGTGAGAGCTCTAATTCAATGTCTTCTTGGTGAATGAGAGGCCAAGAGATTATTGCTTAACCACCTCCCTTGTTGATTTGGGTGGTGGTATTATAAAACGGTCCATAGCCCAATGCATGGAGTAATGCACGACCCCACATGATGCAGTTTTCTGTGGGCTGCTGTGCTTTGCTCATGATTTTCCTGCAATAGTATAGGGAAGGGGTTTACATGAAAATATCACCCTTAATTTGTTCCTTTCACTCAATCAGATATATGGGAAGTTTTGGGAAAATAGTTGATTGTTTTCCACCACTCCACAATTTCTGGGAACTGATAATTATAAAATACATTTAAATGAGAATCCTTCTGCCCCAGATGGGGAGGTTCTTTTGTGTTTATTTCAAGTTGTGGACTGTGGCAGCTCAAGAGAAAAAAAAGATAAAATGTTAACTATTTTTTCTAATTAACTTATTGGATTATGGTGGATGAAGAACTTAAAGTTATGACATACTATGGCTTACATCTGATGAGTATGAACAATTTAGGCTTTTTTGTGTGTTTTTTTTTTTTTTAATATTTTAGCTCTAACCCATATCCCAGTGAAATGCTGGATGGAGATAACCCCGTGGAGGTGAAATTAAATTGCATCTATTGAGTTCATAATCTTGTTCCTTGCTCTCTACCAGAATGGAGCAAGTAAACATCAACACCAGAAGGGGACCATCAACCAGTTTATTGTGCTGGCTATCATTTTTGTAAGAACGGCATTTCAGTAGCGATTCACTATATCACAGTTTAGTAATAGGATACCTAAATGTGCATTATTCTGTATATCTGAGCTATTTCAGCATGACATACATTAAGTAACAGTGACAATTTATTTTAACTTCCTTAATTTGTTGGAGTCCCTTAAGGATCTGTTCTTGACCCTCTGCTTTTTTTGCTTTATAACTCCTCTCTTATAGGCTCAAATGCTTCTTCCTCTTGTTCCCCATCTCTCTTATGGTGGACATGCTCTCCCCAGTTCCCCTTATCCGCTGCCTTGGTGTAATCATCGATTCAGTTCCATTACACACATTCAGTCCTAAATGAAGTCTTGTCACCTCTACTTTCCAAAATTTGCCAGAATACAACCTTTTCTCACTCAGAAATCTTTTCGGTAACATATTCATTTCTCTCCTTATCTCCTTCCTTTGTCTACCACAATCTCCTGCTATATGGTCTTCACCCGTCTTTCACCACTTCAATCCATCCTAAATGCAGTGACAAGATTATACTTCCTCTGCTACCACTCTTCATCCTCTAAAACAATCTGCAAATCTCTACAGAGGCTCCCCATTTCCTTCAGAGTTTAATTCAAGCAGCTCATTCTCACCTACAAAGCCCTAACCAGCGCCTCTCTCTCAAACATCTCTGACCTTGCCATGACAAACACTCCTGCTTGTCTACTCATCTGTCATGTAGTTACCTCAAGATTGGTGTAGGCATTCTTCATTCCACTCCCCACATTTATCATCAGATGGGGGAGGGTTTATATTGTTCAAGCTCACGCTGTCTTTTCTGACAGGTCTCTTTGAAATCTTGCTAGTCACCACAGGCTGGCTATCTCTGATTTAAAGTGAGGTGACAAACTTCTCCCTTTGTATGGAGCAGTGGCAGATCCAGGGGGGGGCGATCGGGGCGATCGCCCCACCTAGCAGTGGCTTGCTGCCGGCGGCTGCACACTATGTGCAGATCCGTTCAGCAGAGAGAGTTAGGGAGAGAGTCCTGCCCGGCTGCTCTGATTGACACAATCAGAGCAGCCGGGCAGGACTCTCTCCCTAACTCTCTCTGCTGAACGGATCTGCACATAGTGTGCAGCCGTCAGCAGCCTTAGGTGTCAAAAAGGGGCGGGGCTAAATCGCCCACCCCCCCCCTAAATCGCCCCCGGTACAATTAACTTCTGGATCCGCCCCTGGTATGGAGTGTACATGGCATGGCTTTTCATAACTCATTTACATAGGTCTTTAGCATGATTTCAAAGAGACCTGTCATGTGATGTCACCATTACAAATTTTATCATAATAAGCAGATCAAGGTAACCTTTAGTAGCTGATTTTGGTAGAAATGTGAGCAGGATATCTCCTTTTAAATGTGGTGTCCCAGGCAAAGGTCTTTCTAATTGGTTTTACCATTACGCAGGAAAGTGAGAAAAAGTGGAATTGCCCAGCTTTATAGCTCATTGACTTAAATTTGTTATATGTGGTTTACATGTGAAAATTTGTATTGGAAATGATGCTATTATATCAAGTACTGAAGTAGTAGTGTGCCACTGAGCTTTTCAGCAAAAGACCCGAAAGGAGGAATGAGCTGTGTTCTACTGATTTTAACTGTATATGCAGGAAGTGTGCTATTCTGATAGATTGGACAGAACAATTTCTTCCATATATTAAGCATCTTCATTGTTGACTAGACTTAGATATGTAATTTATATAGTTTCTGATTGATATGGAATTTTTTAAGTCCTAAAGAAATCATTATGTTTATATAGTACCATATGAATAATGTCCAGGGGGTAAATGTATCAAGATGAGAGTTTTCCGGCTGGTTTGAAAAGTGGAGATGTTGCCTATAGCAACCAATCAGATTCTAGCTATCATTTTGTAGAATGTAGCAAATAAATGATAGCTAGAATCTGATTGGTTTTTCAAACCCGCCGAAAAACTCTCAACTTGATACATTTACCCCCAGGTGTCTGTAATATGTATATCAACAATAAATTTGGTATTTTAATGTAGATGCTTTTTATTTATAAAATAAATATTGATTAATTTTTAACACATGCTAATATATTTTTCTATGCTATATATTTAGACCAGTTATCTTTCTTATAGCACTTTGCTACATTAAATCATGAGGTATAAACTCTCGTTTTATTCACTCCCGTTATACATCTGTATATCATGCAAGAATTACTAACTCAGGTGTGGGGGAAATAGCCATAACAGTAATACAATTTTCCCTGTTCTTCAATAAAGTAACTGTTCTATCCTTGATAAAGATAGCTAGATTCTAATGTGAATTGCTAATTGGCTTTTTAACCGTTATTGTTCAGACCTTCACAGAACTGTGGCTATGTCAACGCGCGTTTCGCTGCTTGCTTTTTTAAGGCAAATGTTTGTAACTGAGTGGGATCATCCTATTTATGTTTTGTCTTACTCATTGTTTGTTTCCAATCCAAGAGGTTATAGTCATTCAATACAATCAATGTATGGTGTGTGTTAAATGCCATTTATATTTTTGATCTTCAAAAGATTAATACATTTTATTTGGTCCGCTTTTAATCAATCTGATTTAAAACTATAATAAATTAGTTTAATCTCTTGCACTGGAACACTACTCCACTAATATCTTAACATTAAAAATAAATACATTTTATGGCATTTCTCCTTGAGTGATACATATATGCGTGAGTTAATTAATCATTTTTTAAAATGAATATTTATGACTTTTTATTTTTTACTTATTACTATTACATTTTGATGCTGCTTTATAGACCTGCAGAGTATTATAAATGAGTATTAGGAAACATTAAAGAAACTTGTTTATGAAATAACTTAGAGAATGGGACACATGTTGGAAATCTAATCAGTGGGCAGGTCTTTAAAAAGATTCATTCCGAGAATGCACATTGCCTCTGAGGAAATTGTTTGTTACAATGAAACCCGTCAGCCAGGATCTAGATAATCATTGTCATGCTTGTTGGAGCATTCAGACTGCAAATTGTGAATTATAACCCTGCTGTCACAGACGGTGAGCTAAACGCTGTGTGGAGAAGACGCAGCGTCGGCGATATACAGTTCCATTTTTGTCATGGACAGACGGCTTTTTTGATTCACTCTTTATTTATATGCATTGGAATCTTTATATCTATTGGTGAGACCACTCTATTACAAGCTGAAACCATCGGAGAAGCTTTTCAGATGGACTCCTGTCATTACATCTACAGGTGATACACGCTGATTACTGAATGTTTCTTTATATCTCTCATGAAGGTATAATGCTTGTATAAGCCTCGGATTGCTCTCAATCTGTTTATTGAATTTATGCATTTGATTTCATTCGCTAAAATTGACTTTATGGGAGCTATATCCAACAAAAAGTCTAATATCAATTATAGAAGGCTAAACAGCTATTTCTGGGATTTTCTCAGTAAGATCTGAGAACGTATATCAATTGGCCTCACCTTTTCAAGTGTAGAATTTCTGCATTCTACTATTGCATTTTATTTTTGATGTAGAATATGTTTGATATAGTGTCATTTAGTTGATTAATTCTACAGCTCACCATAGTTTACTATCTCGCTCCAATACCATCGAACTTCCTTAAGACAATGTCTCTAGTCTATTAGTTCTCACAAGTTGCAGGTGGCTTTCATCATCATCATCATCAACAACATTTATTTATTTAGCGCCAGCAGATTCCATAGCACTTTACAATTGGGAACAAACAGTAGTAAAACAATACTGGGTAATACATACATAAGTAGAGGTAAGAAGGTCCTGCTCGCAAACTTACAATCTATGAAACAATGGTTTCAGACACAAGGGTACATCATATTGAATATTTGTCCAGATAGAATGCAAAGGTTACAAAGTATTTAGTGGGCTGTATGCTCAGTCACACAACAATGTTGGTCAGAAGGTTGTTGTTTTGTGTTAACTGTGTAGAGGGTGGTAATAGGGTAATCTAGGGAGATTAAGAGGGCGGTATAGGAATATTATAAGGTTGTCTGAAGAGGTGGGTTTTCAGAGAATGCTTGAATGTTTCAAGACTAGAGGAAAGTCTTGTGGTGCGAGGGATTGAATTCCATAAAAAGGGTGCAGCCCGTAAAAAGTCCTGTAACCAAGAATGAGAGGAATTGATAAGAGTGGAAGAGAGACGCAGCTCTTGTGCAGAACAGAGGTGTCGAGTTGGGAGATATTTTGAGACAAGTGAGGAGATGTATGTTGGTGCAATTTTGTTGATGGCCTTGCGTGTTAGTAGAAGAATTTTATGTTGGATTCGTTGAAAAACAGGCAACCAATGTAGAGACTGACAGAGTGACTCAACAGATATAAAATGATTTTCAAGGAAAATCAATCTATCCACTGCATGCAAAATAGATTGTAGGGGCTTGAGTCTGATTTTGGAAAGACCAGTAAGGAGGGAATTATAATAGTCGATGCGGGAGATAATGAGTGCATGAATTTAAGTTTTTGCAGTGTCTTGTGTGAGAAATGTACATATTCTGGAAATATTTTTTAGATATATGCAGCATGATGTAAATATAGAGTTGATGTGGGGACAAAGGATTGTGAGTCAAGGATTACAAATAGGCAGTGAGCTTGCGGGGTGGGATTTATGGCCATGTTGTCAAAAGAAATTGAAATGTCAGGCAGTAAGCTTCTATTGTTGGGTGTGATTGATAATAATTCTGATTGATAGAGTTTTAGTTGGCGAGAGGACATGAAATGGCAGAAAGACAGTCAGTAACGCGAGACAACACCAATGGTGAGAGATCAGGAAAGGATAGATAAATTTGTGTATCATCCACATAGAGATGATACTGAAATCTAAAGGAGCTTATAATTTTTCCTAGAGAAGTGGTGTAGATAGAGAATAGCTGAGGACCTAGGAATGAGCATTGTGGTACTCCAACTGATAAAGGAAGCGGACTGGAGGTTGTTCCAGAGAAATTAGCACTGAAAGAACAATTAGATAGGAAGGATGAGAACCAGGATAGGACAGTGTCTTGAAGACCTAGGGATTGTAGCGTCTATATGAGGAGAGAGTGGTCAACAATGTCGAATGCAGTAGAGAGATCCAGGATAATTTATACTTACATGCTCTATTGAGCTGTTTACCATTCTGATATATGCAATATTACTTATTATTCTTGTATATTTTAAATATGTTTTATATTGTATTAAATTATTTGCTTTAAGATATTCATGAACTCCCTCATCATTATTTATTTTTATAAGTCTCTTCTTCTGAGCAGTTTCTCTTTGTCCTTGGTATATTCCTCAGAGCGGATAGAAAATGGGAAGCAGAGAAATGTAGAATACTGCTGTTCTCTTTTTGGCTGCTACAGTGTTGTTTTCAGCCTGAGTGTGATCACCTGATCTCCTCTCACCTGCAGCTCTATCTGACACCTGCCCTGATTGGCTACTACTGGTTTAAATACCTGTCAGCTTCACTTTGCCTTTGCTGGTTTTAGCATTCACACGCTTGCTTTTCCGAGCTCCGGGTTCTGTGACTAGTCTGCCAGTTTCCTGATTGATACCCATTCTGACCTCTGCCTGGATAACGACCTTGCTTGTTTGCTTGTGACCCTGATCTCTGCCTGAATACTGACCTTGCTTGTTTGCTCGTAGCCTTGACTCCTACTTAGATCCGGACTCTGCCTTTTCATCTGAGACACCTCCTCCCATCCGCAGAATCATTTTGCCAGCTATCCGCTCCATGAGACTCACCTGTGTTTGCAGTGTTTCACAGTACAGATTTACTGCTGCGTTTTGCTCTGGGATTTTCCCTGACATTGTGCTGATCTCTAACTCCACACATGCCACAGCTGACACTACACCATCCTCTATTCCACACTGCCAATCTGTAATACTGGTGGAGGTTGGTACTGCATCCTGTTACTATTCTGTGTTCCTGCTTTATCTGGTCCAGGAGTATGTCTGCTCAGCACCTTACTGTCAAGTCCTCTGTGGTGCCTACCTACCAGAGTTGAGTTATCATTACTCGAGAATAAGTTCTGGGGACAACCGAGTACCAGCGAACATATCTGGTTCTATTTGAAAGGGGGTTGCTATAAGTGAAGCTTTCGTCAACAACAGGTTCTGATAACTCAACTCAGGGTGAATCGTGATGTTAAATACTTTCATGTCAAAAGAGACAAAAGTATTATAGGAGTGATACCTTTATTGGCTAAGCAAAAAAAAATATTACAAATTTACAATTGAATGACTAAGAAACAGGCACAACACTTAAGAGTTGTTACATCAAGAAATTTTTATGAGGGGAATATATCATTAAGATAAGCTAAAGTAATAAAACTGAGGTTTTCATTACGGATGGAAGGGTAAAGTCCTATGAGTCCAGAGCTCTGGAGTCACTTTGCTATGAGGTGTGAAGTGTGTCCAAGTAGTGTGTCATAAAACCAGGTGTTTGATTGAGCTCTTGTGTGAATGACTGGAATGTTCTTATCAACATAAATTCAAATATTTTTCTCTCTTTGTCATTTTTAAAAAGACCTTTCAGTATTAAGACTTTTAAATCTGTCATACTGTGTCCTGGTCCAGAGAAGTGTTTACCCAATGAGGTCCAGACTTTTCTTTATTTTGTGTCTGTGTAGATTCATCCTGGATTGTAATTTCTGCTTGGTCTCGCCAATGTAAATCCCCTCAGGGCACCTTGTACACTGTATCATGTACACAACATTGGAGGATGTACATGAGAATGTGTCAGTGATTTTATACTTCCGTTGTGTGTTGGGTATGTGGACTGTGTTTGTTGGTAGGATATGGGTTCAGGTTTTGCTTTTTTTGTTTTTGCAAGGGAAGGTGTCAGTCTCTGATGATGATGAGAGGGCACTTCTAACAAGGAGATATCTTAAATTCTGAGGTTGTTTGTATGAAAGGAAAGGTACATCTGGGAATATTTCCTTCAGTCTATTGTCTTTCTGAAATATGGGTTGAAGGTCAGCAGCAATTTTCCCCAAGATGTTCATGTGGGGATTGTAAGTGACCACTAGGGGCATCCTGCTGTTGTCGTCCTTCTGTTTGTAATCCAGCTGCTGCTCCTTGGGATCCTTGTGGCCCTGTGGATCTGTTCATCTATAACTATTAGATGGTATCCTTGTTGTAGGAATGTATTTCTCAGTAATAGCAGGTATTGTTTTCTGTCTTCACTGTCTGAACAAATCCAGGACAAATAAAGAAGTCCATCATTTACAGCCAATAGTTATAAATCAGATTCACAGGTCCACAAGGATCTCAAGGAGTAGCTCTGTAAACTACAGAGTAATATGCAGGTATTATATAAATAAATAATTAACATGGAAAGAGAATTGTGGGTATTATAAAGAAAAGATTAAGCCTGCTTTGCATTTCATCTCGCCTTTACTGTTACTACATTACTTGCATTGTATACAGTCATGGCCAAAAGTTTTGAGAATGACACAAGTATTGGTATTCACAAAGTTTGTTGCTTCAGTGGTTTTAGACCTTCTTGTCAGATGTTGCTATAGTATACTGAAGTAAAATTACAAGCATTACATAAGTGTCAAAGGCTTTTATTGACAATTACATTAAGCTTATTCAAAGAGTCAATATTTGCAGTGTTGACCCTTCTTTTTGAAGACCACTGCAATTCACTTCGGCATGCTGTCAATCAACTTCTGGGCCACATACTGAATGATGGCCGCCCATTATTGCCTAATCAATTCTTGGAGTTTGTCAGAATTTGTGGGTTTTTGTTTGTCCACCTGCCTCTTTAGGATTGGCCTCTATGGGATTAAGGTCTGGTGGGTTTCCTGGCCATGGCCCCAAAATTTCGATGTTTTAATCCTTGAGACACTTCGTTATCACTTTTGCCTTACGGCAAGGTGCTCCATCATGCTGAAAAAGTCATTGTTCATCACCATACTCTTCTTGGATGGTTAGGAGAAGTTGCTCTTGGAGGATGTTTTGGTGCCATTATTTATTCATAGCTGAGTTCTTAGGCAAAATTATGAGTGAGCCCACTCCCTTGGCTGAGAAGCAACCCCACACATGAATGGTCTCAGGATGCTTTACTGTTTGCATGACACAGAACAGATGGTAGCGCTCAGCTTTCCTTTTCCGGACAAGATTTTTTAGATGCCCCAAACAATCTGAAAGGGGATTCATCAAAGAAAATAATTTTACCCAGGTCCTCAGCAGTACAATCCCTGTAACTTTTGCAGAATATCAGTCTGTCCATGATGTTTTTCCTGGAGAGTTGTGACTTCTTTGCTGGCCTTATTGACACCAGGCCATCCTCCAAAAGTGTTTGCCTCACTGTGCGTACAGATGCACTCAACTGCCTGCTGTCATTCCTGAGCAAGCTCTGCACTGATGGTAACTTCGATCCCACAGCTGAATCAACTTTAGGAGATGGTCCTGCCACTTGCTGGACATTCTTGGGCACCCTGAAGCCTTCTTCACAACTATTGAAACTCTCTCCTTGAAGTTCTTGATGATCCAATAAACGGTTGATTTAGGTGCAATCTTACTAGCAGCAAGATCCTTGACTGTGAAGCCCTTTTTATGCAAAACAATGATGACTGCACGTGTTTCCTTGCAGATAACCATGGTTAACAGATGAAAAATAATGATTTCAAGCACCACCATCCTTTTAAAGCTTCCAGTCTTTTATTCTAAGTCAATCAGTATGACAGAGTGATCTCCAGCCTTGTCCTCGTCAACGCTCTCACCTGTGTTAACAAGAGACTCACTAACCTGATGTCAGCTGGTCCTTTTGTGACAGGGCTGAAATGCAGTGGAAATGTTGATTTTGGGATAAAGTTCATTGTCATGGCAAAGAGGGACTTTGAAATTATTTACAATTCATCTGATAACTCTTCATGACATTCTGGAGTATATGAAAATTGCCATCATGAAAACTGAGGCAGCAGACTTTATGAAAAATAATATTTGTGCCATTCTCAAAACTTTTAATCATGACTGTATAGTGTGACATGTATTTGTATGTTATGTGTGCACAATTCTTAAATGTTGCCATGTGGGTTCCTCATGCTCCACTGAGTAGGTTAATATATCCCCAAAAGGAGCTACTGACATCTGTAGCAGACTCTACAGTGGGAACTAAGTGGCATAAAAGAAAACACCACACCAATGGTATCTCTTGTGTTGACAGTTCTGACTAGGGGTTACAGCTCCAGTTGCTCTGGTCTATGGATTGTGCCAATTACTGGACCCTGAAAGCAGAGCTGGATTAAGGCTTTTGGGGGTTGGAAACTTAAGATAGGGGAACCTCAAAATAGTGACATTATTTAAGAAGAGGGTGTTAATAATACAGTCAAATGGTTTTAAATATGTTACACTATTAGGTCCCTTAAATATCTAAATTAATAATGGTGCTGCCTTGATGATCTAAATTAATAATAGTGTCACTTGATCTACATTTATAATAATATGATGATATTAACTGATAATACTGCCCCCTTGATAATATTAATCCCCCTTGGTGATTATAATTAATAATAGTGTTCCCTAGGTGATCGTAATTAATAATAGAACCCCCTTGATAATCATAATTATCATTAGGGCCCCCTTGATGAGCTTAATAATAGTTTCCCCTTGATGATCTTAATAATAGTGCCCCCTTAAGGTAATTAATAACAGCGCCCCCTCAATAATTGTAATTAATAATATTTCCACTTTGATTATTATAATTAATAACAGCACCCCCTTGAAGACTGTAAATAATAATTGTATGATTTAATAATAATACCCCTTTAATTACTACACTTAATAGTACTGCCCATTTGATGATTGTAATTAATAATAGTGACCATTTAATAGGTGTAATTATTGCCGCCTTAATGATTGTAATTAAAAATAGTGCCCATTTCATGATTGTAATTAACAATAGTACCCTTTTGATGATTGTAATTAATAATAGTGTCCATTTGATAATTGTAATTAATAATAGTGCCCACTTGATGATTTTACCTAATAATTTTGCCCATTTGATGAGTGCAATTAATAACAGTGCCCCCTTGATATTTGTAATTAATTATAGTGCTATGTTGATGAAATACTTACCTAGGGCTTCTTGCTTCTTTCTTTTATCGTCTGTTCCTGCACAGTATGTAGAGAGGCTCCCTGTTTTCTTAAGCTTTGTGAACTTGACGTAATAACACTGACCCTGAATCAGTCTCTCTAAACCCTCTTCTTCCTGCTCCTGCAATGATAGATGTGTCTGATTACAATATGGTAAATTGTGTTGTCTTGAAATCTAACCCTGTCCATTTACGGACTCCATGTCCTGAGATAAGGGAAGAGGGCAATAGTGTTATCAATGCTGCACATGATACTGATTTGTCTAAAATACTTGTTTAATCTGTGCCAACTGAGCCTGTTTTTGAGTCTGATGTGTTCAGAATTAAACAAGTGTGTCCACAGGTAATGTGTACTGAAGTAAGGGCAACATGTGACTGTGAGGTAGGGAAGAGGAAAATTGTGTATCCCTCTGAGCCTGAACCAGCATGGCCCAACACTGTAGTGGAAAATGGGGGATCCCACTTACTGGAGCCTAAAAGGGAGAAGGTGGGTAGCCCAGCTAGTTCTCAAGTGGTTCTGGTGAAGACATATATGAGAGGATCACAGACATATGTGGCCCACCTTCACCCTTTGTATACTGAGACATGGGGAGAAGGAGTAGTGTAGCAGAATGTGGAGGAACAGCTTAAAAGGGAGGTAGTACTAGGTGTTAGTGTGTACCCCTCTCCACCAAAATTAGTGGGTTCCCCAATACCTGAGTCTAGGGGAAAGGTAGGTGCTTTCTCACTTAGACCACAAGAAGAGACCCAGCTATTGCTAGAGACGAGATTATCGTGGGAGATTACCTTCAGACGTAACCCTGATCCTACAAAGGAAAGTCTAAAACAGGTATTGTGTCTCAGGGACAAGAATCAGATGGATTGGGAGGCAGGACAAGGAAATTATATATCGTGTGTTGTCCCCGATTTCACAGAGACCACTGCGGCAGTTTTGAATAACAGTGTGGCAGCAGGAATCTTTCACGGGGGAACAAAGGGTGTGGGAGAAATGCAGGGATCTATGGGTAAAGGGCCAGGTAGGACCCATAGCCAAATTCACCCCCTTTAACAGGCAGACCCCAATCCCAGACTGTTTTTCCCAGACTCTGGTCCCAAGATGAGAGGTTCTCCAGAGCAGACTGCACATGGGACGGCCCTTTGTTCTAAGACGCTGAGAGGTCTAACAGAAGAATCCTTGCCTGTATCTCACAAAAAAAGTGGGGGCTGGCATAGGGGTGTAGAATTGGTCCCTACAGGGTCCCTGGATAGAGTGCAGTGCTATGGGTGTGGCCTACTGTGCACATGGCTCTCAAACCACAGAAAAGTAAAATTGGAATCTGACCCCCCCTCCACACTCCATGTCACTTTACTGTGCAGCACAAGAATGAGAGCAACATGGTAACACAGACAGACTGTCACAACGGAAGCACTGTTTTAGGTGAGCAGGGATAATCGTCATATAGGTAACAATTTCCCTACCACTCTCTAGAATGGGGAGGTTTCATGTGCAAGCTAATTTCTAGGCATATAACTCTGCAAATATGCGTTTGTGAATTAATTCCTAGAAATAGTGGGACATGGCTCATAGGAGCTTTTTAAATCGATGTGTTTAATTATGTTAAACTCCCCAGAGGGTGCTGGTAGATAAGAGCCCAGATCCATTGTAGAACCTTATATCATTTATGGCAGGTTGCAAGTGAAAGCCTTTGAAAATATCTCTTTCAGGACAGTGAAATCTAACACCCATCTGGGAAACCCAGACATGTTGACTGCACAGACAGGGTTATATGTGAATGACAAATTCAAACTGAAAAGGGTCACAGGAAAATATCATATCATTTTCTCCAATATCATACCATATGTGGTATGCAGATGGAGGGGAACTTATGAAGTGTTGGGTGAAAATAAAACCATATTTGTATGCTATACTGGTAAAACGTTAGGACAGGATAAATAAATCCTGACTAGAAATGTTTTTGAAAGCTGGAGTCATAAAACCCTAATTTGCATTCACAAAGGCCGTTTTGTTCTGACATCACAGGAAGGGGGGCTGTGGGACCTGCAGCTTGGTTTTATAACTGCAATGTTATTCTAAGAAATTGTTCACTTTTGGGAGTCAATCTGATATTGGAGAGTGTCCCATTTTCCTGCTTCTCCCAGCACCAGAATCTTGATTATATGTGATTATAAATTCTGTGTGTTATTCATTTTATTTTATACGAAATAATTGCATTATATTTGTATAATAGTTTGTATGTCATTTTATTAACTATTTTATCTTAAGCATTGTAGATGTAGTTTCCATATTAAATTACACTTAAGTGCAAGTCTCTGCGTTCTTACGAATTCACGTGACAGTTTGGTCAAAACGCTAAATAATAGAAAAGAAGAGAGCATTGTGGTTTTTGCTAACTCTGATTAAAGTATAATGTGCTAGATTAATTCTAAGGGAGAACTGAAAGCTTCCTAAATAAGAGTGTCAGCTCTTCATAAAAAAAACCTTGGTGGTGGCATAGTTGGTACGGCAAAGCTAGTGTGTGGCATAGATATGGAAGGATTTAATCATTTTAGACAGACCAGGTGGTTGTTTTTGGTTAACCCTGTGTCACACATGCGTCACGCAGGCTCAGGTGACTGTTGTTCATGACGTAAGTGATAAAAAAAGGGTGAGGGTTTTTTATGGCCATTTGTGTCATTCTGCGGCCACATGTAGAACATTGTAGAGGCTGCAAAAAAATTGTCGTCTGCAGTGTCGCCAACTGAAGCAAGCCAATTAGATAAATTAAAAATCAAAAAGAATGTTAGTGTAAGGTGCAAGAGATAAAAATGTTGAAACACTACGCACACACAAAATTTGGAACGTTTGACAGCAAGCATCATGGAGAGTGAAGAAGCAATAATAATCAGATGTCATTAGATGGACAGAGGCATCAGTAGATATGTAGACAGGTAGATACCCAATTGTAAAGTGCTACGTAATTTGCTGTAGCTATATAAATAAATGTTGATGATGATAGACAAAGGTGGCCTGCACTCATACTAAAAACTTCAAAGACTAGTACTATGCACTTCTCCATGGACAGAACATTTATCAGTAGTCAGTAGTGGAGCTTTCAAATGCTTTGGTTTTCATATATGCTATAAGTAAGCTAGATCTGTGCTGTAATCCTGCCCTTGTGAATTAAACAAAGTGTCACTTTGATTTATATGCCAGTTACCATGAATATCTATATCCAGTTACCATGTATACAAATTCTAATGTCCAGTTTGAAATTAAAATGTCAATCTCACTTCATCCATTTAGCTAAGTATAAGTGTAGTATCTGACCTAGTACGGTTGCTTTGAGACACCCTGAATGGGTTTCCTTGGTCTGATGCCATAAAGCTGGTGGTGTTTGGAGCTCAAGGTTCCTGTGCTTCTCGGTGACAGGACCCATAGGTGACCTGAAAATGAAGTGATAGTGGGACTGGAATCCTCACCTTGCACAACATTGGGGTGAAGGGAAATGCCCAAGACTTGTGGTGGAGGCGGTTCCGAAGACCCATGTATATAAACATGGAATGTATAAATAACACTTATGTATACAAGAACGTATGGGATGCGCCACAATATATCTATATTAAAAATGTGGAAAATACTACTAATGGATGGCAGATGTTGGATACTTATATTTTATTTTTATCACATAATAAAAGTAATAAAAGTAATAGCAATGCTGTTGTACAATAAAAACATGTGTAACATGTAATACAATAGTGGAAGAAAGGTGTCTGGCCAGTACACCAAAATTCCACAAATGCCAAACAAAGATTATATAGATATCGTGTTGGAAACAAACAATATAATAGAAAATATACATATATATACATGATGATGTATCTATTAGTGGTGCCAATAGTGATTTGGAAGAATTATATCGTTGGAGCTCATGTATCAAATAATAAAAAAGAGAAAAAGTATAAAAAAAAGTCTATGGCGGATATATATGGAAAAAGGACACAACGTGTCTAACTTATATTAAAAAGTAGACACTATGTGTCTCTTATTTAATCTCCACGTGTCTCCTTATTTATTTTGATAATATCAGAGTACACAATTTAAAGCGTTGAGGAGATGACAACAGATCCGGGAGTCACTCGTGATTAGTGCTCCGTTTTTCAATAGAAAAAAAGTTCTGTACAGACCTTATGATGTTATGATGTATATTCCCATGTGGCATCTAATTGGATCATCTGTAGATGGTATCTAGAAGCGGCGGGGTTATTTGTACTTTTTCGTCGGGTCATCTGTATATTATTCCCGTTTGATATGGCCCCAATCCTGTCCACTTTAGATACAAAAGCTATGCATTCTCAATCCAGAACGATCGCCCATGTTGGTATAGTATATAGTCTGAGAAGGTCCTCTATAGATGATATGTGTGAGCAGCTGTGATAATCATGCTCTTCCACAGGGGCACCTGTGTATTGGTACCGCTTGATATTGCCCCGATGATGTCCAATATAGATGTAATTTCTGTATATACTTAATCTAATGTATCCACTATATTGATGTCCAAAAGAGGAAAAAGATGATAAATATTGTTCCTCCGTTACTCAAAGATAATAAGAAGAGTCTTCCTGTTCCAACTAACGCGTTTCGTCAGCTCTGTGGCCAACTTTTTTAACACTGCCCGATAAAAATAAATGTTGAGTAGCTAATGATATTTTAATGGATTTAATGTGTTTTGTGGCTGCTGAATTAAAAAATGAAAGTAGTTTTTCTGAATTGGCTTTTGTTCTTGAGATAATGGATACACTCAAATAATAGGGAACTTATTAAAAGGGAACTTATCCATCACATGAGCATATGGGAATCTACTAGAAGATTCTAGAAGGTGAGATATGCGAATATTCTTTGTATTCACTCCATGATCATTCAAGAATACTCCCCCGCCATATATAAGTGATCAGCCACCCATCTAGCTGTCAGTTGGCAGTTGAGCAGATTGCATTTTTCTTGTTTCATCCATGTAATATATTTGCATACATGTAGTTAGTGCAAATTAGCCAAGTTGTAAACAGAGTGGTTCTAGTGACAATTTGTATATACAGAGTGTTTCAGATGAGAATAAAGTCAATTGGTTGACAGGGAAAAAAATCATTCTCCCACCATTCTATTTCAAGCTGCAACTAATGAAACCATTTGTTAAGGTCTTGGGCAAGGATGGCTATTGCTACAGATACATTTGTAGATTGTTTCCTGGACTAAGTATGAAAAAACTTAAATCTGGAATCCTTGACGACCCTCAAATTCATAAACTTATCAAGGATTCTAATTTCACAAAATTAATGACTGGTGTTGAAGCTTCTGCCTGGTGCAGCTGTGTCTCAGTTCTCAAGAACTTCTTGGGCAACCACAAAGCAGAAAAATAAGAAGAACTAGTGCAAAACTTACTCACAAACTTTAAAGAATTTGGATACCTATATGATCATAAAGGTACACTTTCTCCATAGCCAATAACACAAATTTCCAGATAATCTTGGTGATTTTAGTGAGGAACAAGGCGAGAGGTTTTGAAGGAAAGATATCAAGGACCATAGGACAGACACATGATGGCAGACTTTTGCTGGAGCCTCTAATGTGATTAGCCTGATAACCCACATAAAAGAAAATCATACAAACAGAGGTTTACTAGGCATCAATTGTAATTATCCAAATCAGCTTACTATGTTTATCTATTATTATACTGAGTAAAATGCCATTATGTATTTCATGTGTTTACTTTTGTATAATTTGAGACAATTTGGACAGTTGTGAAAAGATTATTGCAAAATAGACTGTAAATGTCTGTTAATGCTATAAATAGTAAAATAGGAGCAAAACATCTCAAAATCACATAATTTTACCTATATTTTACCATTTTTAAATAAATCCATATCCAAAACTAAATCCAAAACCAAAACCTTTCATGATTTTGCGACAAAATCTGTAACAAAACCAAAATATGAAGACTTTTTAGAACCTAAACCACATCCAAAACCAAAATATGGGGGTCAGCGCAAATCTCTAGTATAAATACATGGAATGGTGGTTTGAATTTTTTTTATTTCACAAACCTTACTAACATCTCCAAATAGCCTTATTATACATATTGATTTGTAATTTCCCCTTATCGTTAGCTAAGAGCTAGAGCCTATATTAAGTGCATTCACTGTCTAAACTGCTAAATTTCTCACTCATTTGTATTGTTTTTGTTTTTTTATTTTTACATGAAAACTTTGTTGTATTACTTTTGTACTACTGCTATATTCCAGGTCTTTGCTTATTAAAGCATGTTGGATTTAATAAATTTAGCATACTCCCCACCTTTTCAATAATATTGTCTTCATTTCATTTTCCCATGAATAAAAATGCAACATAAGTGACAGCATAGAAAATTACTTCCACTAATAGATAGGAATTAAATGATCTACAATAATTTGCTGTTGTCAAGCAACAGTAATTAAATTTTATTTTAATTCTGGAGCTACACATTTTTAACCTCATAGAAGCCAGAAGGCCTGAAAAAATTGGGTTATTAATAACACAGAATTTCCATTTTAAAACTATTAAAACCATATGTCAAATAGAGGTTCAAATATAGCATCTTAGAGTTTTATGGCTGAAAGGAAATTACTACTTTACCTCTATTCATTTTCAATAAATAGCTATTAAGGTACATTGCTTATACAATTGAGCTGTGATAACTGTGTTATAACTACTCATATTTTGTTAGTACATTGAACATATGATGTTAAATATTTTCCACAGTAAATCATAATCTAAGTGCTAAACTATAAGTTTGAGAAAGTTTGTAAGACAAACATACAGTATAAAACTATGCCTGTTTGACCTGAAGTGCAGAATATATTGAATAATTAGTTTACACACTTTGCAAAGTGGTAACATCTTTAGAGATAAAATAATCTCTAAGACTGAGCTAAAACAAAACAAATATGAAACAATTTAGTTATTGAAATGTAAACCCTGCCTTTCTGGTTATTCAGCATACCAACATGCATTAGTCATTGGATTAATAAATTGTTTTATAATCTATTGAATTACTGTATTACAGTTCAAAATTAGCACATTTTCAAAGAATAATTTTTTGCTATTGGTGTATACAGGACAGTAGTATCTACTTTATGGACATCGTGATGGAAGCTCACAGTCACAAAAAGCTGAGATTTCAAAACTGGCTTAAAATACCCATTTAGCACATTCACAGGTATAGAGCTTTAAAAGAAGCATTTTTATCTTTGACTATAGATCTAAAAGATATGCTCACCACCAGAAAGAAAAGGTTACCTATGAAGTACAATGCATCAGGAGCAGGACTCCTACTGTAGGACATTTCAGCTTTGTTTTTTTGTCTGTGCAGCATGGCACTGTAACCGAATTAAGAAAGATAATGATCCATCATTTCACGGTGAACAATTTTTTCTTTTTCTTAGTCCCAAAAAGTCGGTCAGAATGAAAGGAATTGCTTTTTTTTAATTACCATGTCACTGAATTCTTACAAATTGAGTATAGCTGCGATGAGCTGGTTCAGTTGCTATATTATTCTAGCAAACTCTGCATCACCAACATCTTCTGAATCTAAGTTTCATGCTTCTGGTGGCAAAGGAATTGGTAGCTCTGCACTGTGCAGAACATGCCTGATGACTGAAGAAATATCAGGACATTTAAATGAATTCTTAAACTTGCCTGTGATTCCACAGATTTTTGTGATACAAAAATAACGGTCTGTGGAAAGGTCCTTCGCTTCTCTCCATAACATGGGAACTGCAAATTGCAAGTGACGAGATTTACCATTCAGCCAACTATTAAGCAATGTTACACATGAAGCACTACAGATATGAGGGGCCCAAGACTTGTCCTAATCTCCTATTTCACATCCAAAGAAGAGCTCAAAGCATTTGCTTACCAAAGGAGTAATGTTCCTTCTTTGCGACTTGAAAGTTAATTCACCACTCATAACAATAATTGTTTTGATGATTTATACAACTATGAGGCATTTTGTGGAAGCATGTACACCATATACTCATAAACTGAAGCTGAAAATGGAGGAGTAACTCATACAGTTTCAGAGGAGTTTCAACATATACTCAGCAGATTTATCTACTTTATTTTCTGTTTTTACATAAATAAAGGATTCAGAGGGAATGGCTAATGCATTTAACTTGATTGTTGCTCATTATGAAAGTCATGAAACAAAAATAAGTCATTTTAAAAAAATGAAAAAATGCAGGTTGTTTTGAGCAAATTTTAAAAAACAAATAAGTAATTTTGTTAAAAAAAATGGAGCCTTAGGACAAAGTCTGACCTAATTTTTTGAAACAGCACCAGAAAAACATAAAAATCAATCAAAATTATCCATTTGACAAAACCAATGTTGACCACTGTATTTGTCCATGTGTACATCTGTCAAATGTGTGGTCAATTTTTCTTCCACAGATTGTGCTGGTGGCAAAGAGAAAAATATCATATATAGTGTACACCATGCAGGAAACAACACTGGAGTTTTGATTTAGTCATTTTATCTATTTCTTACTGTAATGCCAATTTCCAACCTTGTGCTAAGCTACTGTAAGTTAGAGATGGGCGGGCTCGGTTTCCCGAAAACCGAGCCCACCCGAACTTAGGTGATCCAAGTACCAAGCCAAGTCGGCTTGGTACTTTCACTCTTATTCGGATTCCAAAACGAGGCAAAATCTCTATGTGACGTTGTCGGATCTCTGGAGTTTTGGAATCTATAAATACCGCCCTCCACGGCGATCTAGCGCCATTTGAGAGAGGGATACAGAAGGGGTAGGATATAGTGAGAGCAGTTGGACAGGCAAACGTACAGAGGTGAAAGAGGAGGGTGGTAGCAGTGTTCAACAAAGCTCCATTGCTAATTGTCATTGGTGATATCCAAGTATACTAGTCCTTGCAGGCTTTTTTTCAGAATTTGCAACAAAAAGTGTAGAGTGTTATATACACCCAAAAACAAGAGCTCCATTGCTGAATTTGTAATTGCTGAAATACAAATATAATATACTAGTCCTTGCAGGCTTTGTTTCTGAATTTGCACCAATAAGTGTAGGGTGTTATATACACCCAAAGACAAGAGCTGCGTTGCTAATTTTGTCATTGCTGAAATACAAATATACAAGTCCTTGCAGGCTTTTTTTCTGAATTTGCACCAAAAACTGTAGGGTATTATATACACTCAAAGACAAGAGCTGCATTGCTCCATTGCTAATTGTCATTGCTGAAATACAAATACTAGTCCTTCAAGGCTTTTCTCCTGAATTTGCACCAAAAAGTGTACGGTGTTATCAAAATGGATTCACAACAGTACACAGAAGAGCAGGGGCACCAAGCAGCTGCTGCCACCAGTCATGATGATAGTAATCCCTGCACGTTATCTGGTAAAGCCTATGTAAAAGTACATAGTGTTTGTAAGTCGGGCAAACAAAAATGTATATATGTAACACATATATACACATATAGGTAACACAAAAAGGAGAGCTACGTTGCTAATTCTCATTGCTGAAATGCAAATATAGAAGAGTTATATAGGTAACAGACAAAGAGGAGTGCTCCATTGCTAAGAGTCATTGCTAAAATACAAATAGGAGGACTAGCAGGCCTGTCTACTGAATTTGAAGGCAAATTCTACTGCGTTATATAGGTAACAGACAAAGAGGAGTGCTCCATTGCTAAGAGTCATTGCTAAAATACAAATAGGAGGGCTAGCAGGCTTGTCTTCTGAATTTGCAGGCAAATTCTACTGCGTAACAGTAACATAGATAACAGACAAAGAGGAGTGCTCCAAAGCTACGAGTCATTACTGAAATAGAAATTATAGGGCTGGCTGGCTTGGTCTAAATCTGCAGTTACATTTTACTGTACCATAACTCACTCAGAAACATGAGAGTGGCAGGGATAAGTGCTGAAACAGAAATTACAATAATAGGGCTATCAGTGTTCTTAAAAGCCTCCAGTGACGTATTGTGCCATAGCTCATACAGAAACAGGGGGGGTGACATTGTTGTTGTCACTCTCCAGTCTCAGTCATGATGATAGTAATTTCTCTACTTCATGTGCTAAAGCCTATGTTCAAGTGCATAGTGGTTTAAAGTCAGGGAAACAAAAATGTAAATAAAAAGCTTGTATCTTTTAAAGAAAAAAAAACCTCTCTAAAAAAAGCTGAAAGTTTACTGTAGAAAAACATAAAATTGCCAAGATACCATTTTACCCCAAATATTACCAGGTATACAAGCATCAGGTAGCTTCCTTCTCTTAGCTATATGTCAGCACCTGCAATCTACACTGTCATCATATTCATCCTCAACATTGTGTACATCTTCCTCAAACAATACAAATTAATTTCCACTGGCATCCACCATCACAGTAGTCTGTGTGCTTTGATGCCGATAATGACCTTCCTCATGGAATTTGTAGTTCATTTTATGGCAGAGCTGTCACGATTTTTTGGCAATTATTTTAGAGCAGAGCTAATGTCAAAATGTTGTGCTGACTCATCTGCATCTCCACTGGGTGTCTTGGGAAAGCTAAGTTTGTTCCGAGAAGCAGATGCCAGAGAAACTGAAGGAGGAGATGTCATTGCAAGATGTTGATAGCTCTTGAATCCTGGCGAAGCGAATTAAGTCCTAGATCTACAATTACAATATAGTTAGCGGTTTTGCTTAATTTTATTTCATCCTTCAATTTCTCTAGCTGCTTCTCAAAAAATATAATTAAGGCAATCACTTGACTCAAGCTAACGTGTCTGCATTCTTTTCAGAGGTGACTATATCTTTGGACTAAAGTACATTCCCCTCAAATTCTAGTCTTTTTGCAGCTTCTGTATGCTGTTGCAGAATCCCGAAAATTACCCCAAATTTTTCAGGACACAGACAGCATCTTCTGCATGTCATAGTCATTTTTTAAAAAGTTTTGTAACACCAAGTTGATTGTGTGAGCAAAACAGAAAATGTGATGGAATTCCCCACGCTATAATGCTCTAACAATATTGGTGGCATTATCAGAAATCACATATCCTCAGGAGAGTCCAAGCAGGATTAGTCATGTTGCAATGACATCCCTTACTTTTTGTAACAGATTGTCAGCTGTATGCCTCTTAGTGAAGTCGCTGATACACAGAGTAGCTTACTTCTGAAAAATGTGATGTACTTGGGTACATGAGGCTGCTGTTCCTGCTGGTGAAGGCAAATCACCAACCTAGAGGGCTGTCACAGTCATATAATCTTTAGTTTGCCCAGTTCCACTTGTCCCCATATCTGTGGTTAAGTGTACAGTGGGTAGAATGGCATTTTGTAGCCCAATAGTTACATTTTTACAAACTTTCTGGTAGAGGTGAGGAATAGCTTTTCTAGTAAAATGGTGTTGTGATGGAATTTGTAATAGGGACAGAAGACCTGTCTAAAACCAGCTGCATTAATAGTGGACTTTGGACGCAGATCTAATCCTAGCATAGTCCCCATGGCGTCTGTGATCCGCTTTGTAACTGGGTGACAGCTTTCTTACTTTCTTCCTCTAGCAAAGTATTGTTTAACAGTCAATTGTTGTAAACTACTAGTAGTATTCTTCTGGGTTGAAGATCCACCCCCAGCAGCAGCAGCGGGACTAACACTCAATAATTCTTCAGAGGAATCATGGTTAGTGGAGAAGTCATCTAGCCTTAGCAACTTGGATGCAGGACTAACTCCCATCACTTGTGAGGATATTGATGATGAAGGTGTTGTGGGTGTGGATTGTAGGTGCTGGGATCTACATGAGAGAAGGGAGGTAGATGATCCTGGACTGCTTGTTGTTATTTTTTTAACATAAGTTTCTGATTTTCCCAACAGCTTTCCATGAACTCACTTCAAATGCCGTAACATGGATGAGGATCCTAGATCGCTAATGCCCCTACCTCTACTGAGTGTGGCTTTAAAAACTCTACAAATGCCTAGACAACTGTTTTCAGGATTTGTGTAAAAATAATTCCACACATAAGAGGTGGATTTTTGGTCTTATGCCCAGGCATGACAATGGCCTTTTTCTTATCACTGGCAAGAACTGCTGCTATCTTTGTTTGAAAGTGTATGTAAATAATGTTGTGACTTGTAAGGTGTTCACAATTGACTGCAAATTACTTTAAATTAGTGTTAGTGAGGTTAATAATAACGTAGAATCAAAAAGGAGCAAAATTATGTGATTTTAGTATATTTGAGCAATTTGTCTAAAAAAATACAGATTCAAAACCAAAACACACAAGGGTGGTTTTGCCAAAACCAAAACATTAAGCTAATCCAGATCCAAAACCAAAACCACTTCAAGGGGATCAGTGAGCATCTATACTGTAAGTATGATTTAAACAAATTATAAGGCTTTGACCCATGTGTTTATTCCGACACATGTGTGAAAACAATTTTCTTTATCTAAAATCTTACTATCTGTAGAATTTTTTTTTTTTTATACATCAAATGCAATCCATCATACATTACTGAAAATTGACCACTTAACTGTGAAAGTTTTCTGACTGTGTTATCACAAGTATTATATTTGGATTTTATATTTAGGACCATGAGAAGAGAATATAATAAAACAGGCTCATTATCATTATTTGATAAAGCAAGTAAGCAATTTATTTGAAAATATATGATACTATGAGTACTAAGTTAATATACTTTAGTCCCTTCTATATATTAGTTGCAAAAACACATAGTTTAAAATAATATTTAATAGAGCTTACCCTGGAGGTACCAGCAACATCCAATCAGACATTTGCTATCAAAGGCTGAACTAATAAATCCTGCTAGTCAACAGAAGCTATCTATCTGACACCTTTAAATTAACCCTACCCCAAAACTCTCTGTCCAGCTGTCATCCTTCATTCATAACTGACCTGTGATTTAGGTACATTCAATCTGTATCCAAATCCTGTTACAAACATGTAGGAAACATCTCCATAATGTGCAAGATACTGCAAAAAACATATCTAACTTAGTTAAGTCGGATGTTCATAATCTTCCACATTGACTATTGCAATTCTTTTCTTGCTAGTATTCCCATAACTTAACTGATTTTCCTTGCAAAACGTCCTTCTACTTCTTTGTTCTATCAATGTCTGTATTGGTTGCCTGTACTTTATAGAATCTGATATACAATACTAATACTAACATAGAAATCCATGAACAAAACTACTCTTACATACATCTCTTCTTGTGTCTCAAAATATCTCCCAACTTGCTCTGTCTGAGATATATGCCTTTAATTCACAATTAGTTAAGTTTGGCCTTAAGTGTTCCAAATCCAGAACAACACCACACAGCAATATTAATTTACAATCATCGTACCAGCTCTTTTCATAAAACATTAACTTACTCAAAATGCTAATTTACAAATACAGTGCAGAATGACATTTCACAGAAGGGTGAAGCATAAGTGAAAATTGAAGATTGCTTTGCCAAAACTTCACCTTTGTGAAACTTCTTGTTAAAGTGCAAACCTTGTTATGTGTGCAGCACTGCTGCAATTTTGCTCATCTCTAGCTGCTACGTTTGCTAAGTTTAAATGTTATTGCAACATCCCAGCGTACCTACTTGATTTTGTTGTGTTGCTATGACAATTCAGCATAACAACCCTAATGCCTGTGCACCATGGGGGCCTAAGGAATTACAAGTGGCAAAAAGCAGAGTGGAGTGCGAAATATAGGCAAGCACAAAATAGAAATAATACAGAAGACACATTAGAATAACACAAAACATTAGATGGACATACCATTTAAAATTCCATTCCTTAAAAATTCTGTGTTTATTTAAAATGGTATTTAAACCTGTATGACACTTTAACCTCGCCACTGACATTTAATAAAACTCTAGTGATGTATTTTCAGTCCGAAATATCCAAAATGACTTTTCTCTTTATTAAACACATTCATTCATATACAAATACCTACTGCAAATGGCAATTAACAAATCAGTCCACACTATCTTCATAAATAGGTTTCTTTTCATCACACATTACATAAAGAGCTGACACTGGAATCTCCAGTGTCCCCCTGCCAGAGTTTGTACAAGCAGAGAGAAGCACCTTTGCCTCTCCCCCATATCAGTGTACAAAAATTTCAAAATTGCCCCACAAAAAATTCAACTCATTCCACATTTGGCTATGAAATTTCACATGTTTTGCTGCTGGAATTTGTTGCTCCCAATCCTACCCTAACCACATCACACAGCAGAATGAAATGAATATCATCTTCCCAACTCTATTCATTTAGTTCTACAATATTGAAAAGTACAAATAACATGTGAAATGCAATGCCATTGAATGGCAAATCAAAGTGGAAATTGAAGATTGTATTACTAGAACATTCGGCACATGCAAGATGACATGTTCTGCTACGAAACTCCATTTGCAAAAATGTTGCTACTACTACATATAGAGTACAAGTTAACCCGTGCATGATACTCATGCATTCTAGTCAAATCAAGCTACTTAAGGTGTTAAAAAGGTTCTTGTTATGCATTTGGGCCTAGCCCAGGCCTCCTCAGGGGAAGAGCGTTACTTCCCGACGCAAGCGCCCTTTTTTAACGTGGTTTTGTCCACATGTCACCACCTCATCATTTTTCTCCATCACCTTATCCTTCATCTTCATCGCCACATCCTTCATCAAGCTACTTAAGGTGTTAAAAACTCCCCACTGTCACCCCCTGCAAACACCAACCACTCCCAACTGTCATTTCTCCTTCAAGAAATATATATATATTTTTTTAAATCTTTATAAACACTTTTAACATTTAACAATTTAAATTAACAAATTAAAAACATCTTAGTATACCAAATTTCAGCCCTTTCTGAGTTTTTTTCCCACACACACTAAGAATTTAGTAGGTCAGTGTATAACTCCGCCCAGCAGGTGGCGCTGCAGCTTGTTTTTTTTTCCCCACACACACACAGACTAACACACGCCACTAGGCTTATATATATTAGATAGAGTTTTCAACACAAATCAGACTTCCTACTTCCTATTTTGTTGAACTTGAAATTTTATTCTAATACTGCTAAAAAACAGAACAGATAGCTACTCAGTCACTTACAGTGGTTTCAGAAGACAGTTGTGTAACTATAAATTAACAAAAATACAAACAATTTCCAGTACAGTTGATCTACATATTATAAGTTTACTTTTTATGTTTTTTAAAATACAGCTACCAGGGGCAAAAGCAGGATTCTATCATTGATAACGCACATTAAAAAAATGAACCAAAAATAAATAAACAACAAAAAACATTAATACCATTACACCAGTTTAGAGTATATTACATACATATATGCAATATATATAATGTAGCAAACATGTTATAGGTTCCCTTATTTTATTAACAATTAATAAAAAAAATCATCAAAGCCCATCTCTTATATTAAAGATTGAATGATATGAGTTATATGACTTATATTTATATATATATATATATATATATATATATATATATATATATATATATATATATATATATATATACATATATTGGGACATCTACACAATTCTCATATTTTGGCCTCTATACATCTATACACCACCACGATGGATTTGTCATGAAACAAATAAGATGAGCTTTAACTGCAGACTTTTAGCTTTAATTTGAGGGAATTTACATCCAAATCAGGTGAACAGTGTAGGAATTACAACGGTTTCCATATGTACCTCCCACTTTTTAAGGGATGAAAAGTAATGGGACAAACTAAGCATTCCTACATCAAACTTTCACCTTTTAATACTTTGTTGCAAATCCTTTGCAGTCAATTACAGCCTAAAGTCTGGAATGCATAGACATCACCAGACGCTGGGTTTCATCCCTGGTGATGCTCTGCCAGGCCTCTACTGCAAATATCTTCAGTTCCTGCTTGTTCTTGGGGCATTTTCCCTTCATCAAGTGAAATGCAAGCTCAATCGGATTCAGGTCAGGTGATTGACTTGGCCATTGCATAACATTTCACTTGTTAGCCTTAAAAAACTCTTTGGTTGCTTTTGCAGTATGCTTCGGGTCATTGTCCATCTGCACTGTGAAGCGCCGTCCAATGAGTTCTGAAGCATTTGACTGAATATGAGCAGATAATATTGCCCGAAACACTTTAGAGATCATCCTGCTTGTCACTCACCGGACTGTGAGTGCCATTTCTACTGTGTTCAGGAACCGTGGCCGTCCGCCATCCTGAGGGTCTGCGCATGTGCAGCCCTTATGAAACCTTCAGTACCTGTTCCTTTTAATTGATTGGATGATCAGGCAACCCTCCCTATTTAAACCACCTGTGATCATTACCTGGTTGCCTGATCTTGGAGTTTCATTCCCCATGAGCCTCTGAAGGTGTTCCTTTGTTTCCTCGTGTATTCAGCTCCAGCTGATTCCTGTCTACTTCGATTGTGGTTTCCAGACCACTTCAACTCTCCTGTGTTCATCGTGTCTGCACTCAGCTGATTCCTATCTGCTATTGCTGCCGGATTCCAGTCCGCCTCAACTCTCCTGTATTCAGCGTGTCTGCTCTCCACTGCCTCCGTTACTCCTGCCGGTTTCCAGACCGTCTCAATTCTCCTGTGTTCATTGTGTCAGCTCTCCACTGATTCCTATCTGCTACTGCTGCCGGATTCCAGACCGTTACTACTCTCCTGTGTTCAGCGTGCCTTCCCTCCGCTGCCTCCGCTACTACTGCCGGATACCAGACAGCCTCAACTCTCCCGTGTTCATCATGTTTCCAGTTTCACTTACTACTGCTTCCTGAGTATTGCTCCGTTGATCACCGGTTACCTTCCGTGCGCTGCACCAACCTGATTACCGCTTCCATCCTCCAGTGGTCTCTCCTCCTGCCGGCGTTCAGCCGTTCAGGTATCCCTGCACGTCTCCTTGACAGCCTGCTCTCCTGAACCGCGGTATGCATACTTTCCATTGACTTTGCTATTGTATTGCATATCCGCATGGACTGTGTTGTGTTCATCTCCGGAGTCTTCCATCTACTGAAGCTATTGTTACTGTTGACTTTGTTTCCTATTACCTGGATCTCTATAGTGACTTTGTATACTTCAAGCAGCGCTTGTCAGTTATTATTATATTGTGGTTATCATCGTGGGATCAAGTTCCGTGTGCCCCGTGTATCCTCTGCATTCCATTCATCTCCTCGTGCCCCTCCTCACATATATATAGCAGTGGTACAACTTGCTGAACGCAGACCACTGACTTCCCCATTTCCTACTTGCACCTGGAATCCATTCCTTCACTATAGACAGTGGTACAACTTGCTATATGCAGACCACTGACTTTCACTACCTTCTCTCTACTCCTGGACATTCCTCCTCACTATAGCAGTGGTACAACTTGCTGTACGCAGACCACTGACTCTCCTCACATTTACTTGTCCATCTGGTTCCTCGTGTACATACATCTAAGTCATTACCAGTTGCTGCTAGTCATAGACTTTCCTTGAGCATTCTCTCACCATCTGCTGATTCTCCTGTTCTGTTGTCACCCTGCTACCAGAGGACCATAGTACCAGCTATATCGCTCTGGTAAGAACATCATCTGGTGATATCCTGGGCAAAGACTCCTAGTGCCCGTGACACTGCTTTTTTTGTCAGCAGTCACATCATCAATAAATACAAGGGAACCAGTTCCATTGGCAGCCATACACGCCCACGCCATGACACTACCACCACCATGTTTCACTGATGAGGTGATATGTTTTGGATCATGAGCAGTTTCTTTCCTTCTCCATACTCTTCTCTTCCCATCACTCTGGTACAAGTTGATCTTTGTCTCATCTGTCCATAGGATGTTGTTACAGAACTGAAATGGCTTTTTTAGATGTTGTTTGCCAAACTCTAATCTGGTCTTCCTGTTTTTGTGGCTCACAAATGGTTTACATCTTGTGGTGAACCCTCTATATTCACTTTTGTGAAGTTTTCTCTTGATTGTTGACTTTGACACATATACACCTACCTCCTGGTGAGGGTTCTTGATTTGGCCAACTGTTGTGAAGGGGTTTTTCTTCACCAGGGAAAAAAATCTTCTGTCATCCACCACAGCTCTTGTCCGTGGTCTTCTGGGTCTTTTTGTGTTGCTGAGCTCTCTGGTGCGTTCTTTTTTTTTAAGAATATTCGAAATAGTTGATTTGGCCACACCTAATGTTTTTGCTATCTCTCTGATGGGTTTGTTTTGATTTTTCAGCCTATTGATGGCTTGCTTCACTGATAGTGACTGCTCTTTGGATCTCATATTGAGAGTTGACAGCAAAAGATTCCAAATGCAAATGTCACACCTAGAATCAACTCCAGACCTTTTACCTGCTTAATTGATGATGAAATACCAAGGGAATAGCCCACACATGTCCATGAAACAGGTTTTATGTCGACTGTCCCATTAATTTTGGTCCCTTAAAAAGTGTGAGGCACATATTGAAACCGTTGTAATTCCTACACCGTTCACCTGATTTGGATGTAAATACCCTCAAATTAAAGCTGAAAGTCTGCAGTATAAAAGCTTGGGCTGGAACTTATATGATGCGTAAACAGCATGCCTTTGTACCATTTAATTTATTTTACATCCTATTCTATTTATCTTACTTACAGTTTATATTTAGTGCTCAGTAACTGTGAAATAAAATTAAACTGTGAAATTTAATATATTTAAATAAATATTTTTTATATATCATATATATTTTTATATAATTTGCTGAAATTAGGGCAGCAAGCTTTGTAATGCCTCACTTTGTGGCTATGCCTGGGAGGAGCTGCTGCGCATGCACAGCAGCTCCATTTCAGTGATGCTAGAATATACAGCAACCGCAACGCTGTCAGAGATGCATCCATGATGGTGCTGTAGAAAGAACCCATGCTTAGCATGCTTATACATGCTTCTGCTGCCCATTCTTTCGTGCGCAGCTGGCTACAGAATCTTATCTGTTATAAAAATAAAAAAGTAAATAGTAAATAAAATCTCAGTAATAATTTTAAATAAATTGACATGATCAACAAGTGGCTTCTCCTACAATCATTGTGAGTAGCACTGATAAGCAGATTGACGATCATGTAAACCCAATCTAATTTATATATGTAATTTACTATATTTAACATAAGTTGTTCCAAATAAAATTAAGCTCCAAGAGTTCTTGATAATATATCCAATACCTTTAAGAGCAAAGAACATTATCTTATTGCAAATATATGCTACAATATTAAAGTTAATTTAATGTTTTTTTAGAGAGATAAATCAGTGCATGCTTGACTTTGTCAACGGTATTATGTATACTCTTTGGAAAAAAACTCAGTTGAACATAACAGTTTACTTTCATTATTTAAATGTATTTTTTGCTTGCAGCATGCAGATATTGTAGTGGATCTGTCAAGCTTGATTTATTTGAACGTGTATGCATGTAGCTACTATGGAAACAAGATTCATATTGTTTTTATAGAATCAAACATCCATCTTACAGAACAACAGCATGAAAAAAAATATTCTGTTTTCTAATTGAATTTAAACTGTAAGTGATATCCCATTGAAAAAAACACCATGCAATCTTGATAAGGAAAACTAATGAGATGGCCTTTGCAGGGCTGGTCACATAATAGCCATGGTGACAAGAACCTCTATCAAGAAATAAAGCAGAAGATAAATGAGATTTTTCTAATATCCATTTCACCCATTGTTCAGAAGTGTCATGAGAAACAGCTTCTATTTATCATATGGTTGTAAAGACCCAACGTGATTTTGCAAGGAAAGTCTAAATTGCTATTGGGTTTTTGAGTATCTTCCCTTATTTTTGTTACTGTTAAAAAAAAAAGAATTCTACATACCAAAATGTTATGCTGGTCTTTTAAGTGCTTGAAGCAATAATGTTAACCACTGCTTAGAGTCATGTATGGTAAATGGCTTAAACTTAAGTACATTACAACTACAATGCACATTAAGTGAAGGTTTTAACAACGTTTAGTTTATCAAAATATAGTGCCACTAACTTTAATTAAAATTATAGTAAAAGTAACACTTTATAGGCTTTCATTATGTCTGTTCAGTGCCTCCACTAAGCTTTGTTAACTATATATAATTCAGTTTTTATATATTTTTTTTTCATCAATTTCCTTTTTTCTCTTTCAAACAGTAAAAAATCTATTTAACATATACAACATTTACTCAGAACTAATATGAAAGGTAAAATGCCATGTAATGCAGGATGCTATAAAATTGGTTGACAAACAGGGATACATTCAATAGTTAGCATCAAAGGGAGATACACGGATGTGATTCTAGTGCATTTCAATATCTATTTTAGTTTTTTTTTATTCATTCTCAAATGGGCTTTTCTTTGTTACAGAATGAATCAATGGAAAGACTCTTTTATTATGGAACCATTAAAGTGATTGATGCTGATATTATCGTATATCATCCTATAATTTTGAGACACATTTTGTAACTTTCTATTGCATAACATAGTGTGTACAGTTGCAGGTGTTAGCTGAAAAGACAACCCTTCTGCATAAAAATACATTTATAGGTACACTCATGCATTATGAAAATCTTCAAACACATTAAAGTGATTCTGTAGTAAAGACTGTCCGGATGTTCCCTCACTCTCATGAATAATATGCCACTAAATAAGTAGTATTTTACTAAAAACACCAAACATTTAAATAAAATCTGTTAATGTAGGTGCAGATTTACTTTAAGAGGGTATTTTCAAATAATGTGAAGTAGGCAAGAATGTACACTTATTCATATAAAGAAACATTGCAGGTCCACAATTTTGTGGTACATAAATGAGCTTCACTGTAATTTTATAATTAAGCTCATCAACAAATAAATGGAACACTTAATAAATCATACAATAGATAGATAGATAGATAGATAGATAGATCGATAGATAGATAGATAGATAGATAGATAGATAGATAGATAGATAGATAGATAGATAGATAGATAGGTCATTGGATAGACTTAACCCATAAGTCACAAACCAGTGAATTTGGTTTAACAAGCTTAAAACTAGGTTACCCATTTCGGATATCCAGCACTCATTGCACAATTGTCTTGATAGATATTGACTAAGTAGTGGGAGGGAGGGTTTTTGCCAAGCCTATCAAGTACACCGATTGTACCTCCCACAGAGGATAAACACTCCTGGCAGAGAGCCTTGCCCAAACTCTATACTATCTATATACTCTATATCTTTCTATCTATCTATCTATCTATCTATCTATCTAGCTATCTATATTGGCACCTTCAAGATAATGCTCATAAGTAATTTGTATGCAATAGCACTCTGCTGTGGTTGTCAGAATGCAAGTTAACTTATACCTAAACAAGCAATTTTTCTTTAGCAGCCCCTAGAACGGACCTAACATATACTACCTGTCTATTCCATTGGCCAGATTGTTCAGTATTGATCGCCTTGCCCACAGGAAATCCTAAGCTCCTCCCCCAGCTCTAGCTTGTTTGACATGTGGAAAATATATTTCTTCCTCATCCTGAGAATACAACACCCATCTTCCCTATATTAAGGTGAACAGAACAGAGGTTCTGTTTTACCTGTATGCAAGTCCTCCTTTTAGCCCAGAGGGATGTTAAGGGGTCTAATGAACTAGGTGGTGCTGTGTTCATGCATAAGTCCATATAAGACATGTCAAGAACTAAACAGATAAATAATCACAGCTTCAGAGATAAGCCCAGTGATGGATGCATTGTTTGTAGGCAAGAACACAACTGTGATTTAAGTGTAATTCATAACGTGTGCTACTTATATTATTGTGGAATAATTTTACAGTACTAATATTGTTAAAATATATTTACAATACAGCAGGAAGTAATGGAGGCCATGATCAATTCTAGATATGTAGTTATTAAAGATTGAATATTTCATCCAACCTTCTTTTGGACCCTTAAGGGCCCAATGTACGATGTGTACGAAATGTGCTGCAAAATGTCTGGTGTTTTTTCTGACATGGGACTCTGTTTAATGCATCACATTAAAAAAAAAAGGACAAAACCCAAAGACCGCCAGTGAGCTTGCTAAAAATTTAGCAAGGAACGCATTCACTCTGCCCAGCTTCTTCTAACGGCTTGTGCAACCTTCTGACCAACTACAAATGCAGTAGTCTTATTCCATAAATATATGCAGTTTGACATAAATCCAGCTGCTTTTACATACATTGAAGTGCATGGCAGAACCTAAAACTGATTCAGCGATGTATTTGGCTGTTTGCAGTTCCTAAATCATATTCAAAGTTTTGATGTAAAGTAATTTGCTTTATCAATTAAAGAGTTTTGATAGAAAAAGTGTCTCTGAGCACATGAAAGAATGATTCCAATATATTTTTTGATTACCATTTTTTAACAAATAGATAGGTACAGTACCAAACACAAAATCTACAACATGTTGACAGACAGGTGTAGGTTTGGGTGGGGTATTAAATCTCAAGGCCGAGAATTCCGACAGGAGGGAGGTAGACAGGAGAATCGCAATGCCTATGATAGCGACATCTAATAAATGTAGACTTACCTAAAAACTGACAGGAAACATTTGCAAGACGGCTGAATCCCGATACTCTCATTCTACACACAGCTAAGTTCCCAACAGTCAGTTTGCTGCTCTTAAAGGGGCGATGTCAGGACCCAGCAGCAGCATAAAGTAGAACTGTTACTATAAAAGGTAAAATAAAAAGCTTAGGGGTCTATTTTATAAACACTATTAAGTTTGGCAGCACTACAGTTAATCTAATCAGTTCTTTATATATAGTATGTGAGATTTTGACAGTCTCTGCAGATATAGGACATTTAACGCTCTATATTTTTATTAGAGTCCATCAGAGCTTATCTGCTGCATAAATATAAACTGTAAAGTCTAGTTTCCTACTATAACATTTTTCAAAACTATATATTAAATTATATCTAATTTAAATTTGCAGCACTGAGATTTTATTTCTATATATTTGATAATTAGGACTTGTTTAGTGTTATACCATGGTTATGTGTTATACCATAGCTTACATTAATGAACTACTAGTGTTTGTAGTGGTCCTTTAATATAATTTAACTAGGACCACTTGTACCTATATTTCTGGAAAGCAAGCCAAAATAATGCTTCCTTCACAAAACACTATGGGCCTGATTCATTAAGGAAAGTAAACAAAATATTGAGACAGTTTTCTCCTGGACAAAGCCATGGTGCAAATAAGTGTATTATTTTGCACATAAGGAAAATACTGGCTGTTTTTTCATGTAGGACACAAATACTTGATAGCTTTATTTTTACACTGACATTTGATGTTAATCTAGGACATGTCCAACTCCAATAATACATTTGCCCCCACATTTTACATTTAGCCCCTCCCCCCTATAGGACCTATATTTACATGTAACTTTAAGTTGTTATTTGTAGGTATTTCAAACATATGTATTTTACACATATTTTGTTTATACTTCTAGCAAGAAAGACATAGAAGCCTTTTAGGCTAACGCACAATTATGTTAGAGGACTTTGGTAGAGGACATTGCAGCTTTGCCTTTCAATAAAATATCTATATATATATATATATATATATATATATATATATATACATTTATATTTATGAATATTAATATATATATATATATATATATTGCAGACATAATATATACATCTTTACTTTCTGGTTTGATTCTAGTGATGTGCTGGGAACAGACGATATTTGAGTACACTTGTCCTGAATGGCTGTACTTGCCTGCTCTTTGTTTCTGTTAGCATATGACTCCAGGGAGTATATTTACTAAACTGCGGGTTTGAAAATGTGGAGATGTTGCCTATAGCAACCAATCAGATTCTAGCTGTCATGTTGTAGAGTGCACTAAATAAATGAGAGCTAGAATCTGATTGGTTGCTATAGGCAACATCTCCACTTCTTCAAACCCGCAGTAAATCTAGCCCCTGGTGTCTTCTCTTTACCCCATGCAATTGCACTGGTGTACAACCAAGAATCTGCTACCTATCTGTTAAGTTTCTGTATAGGAGGGTTATCCCATTGCCTCAGTTTTGTTCATATTTTGGGTATGGTTTTTAACCTAGCATTGTTTCTTATGTAAATTATGTATGCGGTACAACAGTAATCAAACGCCAACTTCATTATTTAAAAAAAATTTCTCCACTATGAAGCAGAGTACCATGCTGATTTTTTTCGTGGTAGTGATGTATACCTTGCTTAAACACCTAAAAATATTGGGATATCTAATGTTGATTTAGCCTAGCGTTTTTAATTCTGTTCCAAAAGTTTGCATTTTTGCTGTACCTCGAGATGTAAAGCAGATAAAGTAATTTGGTTTGGAATTTTGGGATTCAGGAGGAAAAGTTACTTTAAGGGTCCAAATTCTGTGGCTCTTCCTCAAGAATGCATGATACTTCAAATAAACTAGCATAGTGATAAGTAAATAGTTTAATACATTGAAAAATCAATATTTCAGAAACTAATGGTCAAACAGTTGAGATATTTGGCAGAAATAGTTTTTTGGATATCTTCTCTTATAAAAAAAAAATTGAAAAAATCTGAGATGGGTGATGGACATATTTCATCCTTTTTTGGGTTATCTGTTGTGGACTGACCCTGCTATTGTTTAAGATCTTAAATTTCTGAATGTGATTTCTGATGCAAATATCTAATCAGCCAATCATGTGGCATCAACTCAATACATAAAAGCATGCAGACATAGTCAAGAGGTCCAGTTGTTGTTCGTACCAAACATCAGAATGGGGAAGAAAAGTGATCTAAGCGACTTAATGATTGTTGGTGACAGATGGGGTGGTTTGAACATTTGAGAAACTGTGATTTTTACACACAACAGTCTGTAGAGTTTACAGAGAATGGTGCACGAAACAAAAATAATCCAATGAGCATCAGTTGTGTGTGCATAAATGTCTTGTTAATGAGAGACGTCAGAGGAGAATGGCCAGAGTGGTTTAAGCTGACAGGACATGGACAGTAACTCAAATAACCATGTATTACAACAGTACTATGTAGAAGGACATTTTCAAATGCTGTACAGCATGTCAAACTTTGAAGTGGATGAGTTACAGAACAAGACCACATTGGATTTCACTCCTGTCAGCTAAGAGATAAATCTCTGTTTCTGCAGAAACATTAAGATGTTAGGGTCAGAAATGAGTGTACATCAATCCATGAATCCATCCTGTCTTGTGCCAACGGAGCAGGCTAGTTGTAGTGTGATGATGTTGGAAAGGTTTCACGGCACACATAAGGCCCTTTAATACAAATTGAATGCTGTTTAACCGCCCAAGCCTACCTGAGTATTGTTGTTAACCATGTGAATCCCTTTATGGCCACAATCTACCCATCTTCCACTGGGATAATGCACAATGTCACAAAGCACAAGTCATCTCAAGCTGTTTACACAAACATGATAATAAATTCAGTGTAATCCATTGGCCTCCACAGTCACCATATCTCAATCCAGAGATTTTCAGCATGAATGTGCAGCAACTGCATGATGCTATCATGGCAACATGGACCAAAACCTCTTAGGAATGTTTACAGCACGTTGTTTAATCCATGCCACAAAGAATTCAGACTGTTCCAGAGGAAAAGGGTGTCCTACCCAGTACTAGAAATGTATACTTAATAAAGTGGTCACTGAAGTGTATTTAGTTTGATTTTAGAATTAGGTATTTTTTTCACTTCTATTTGAATTAGAGATTCTCTTCTTTGTAATCAGGGGTTTATTTTCTGCATAGCATTATGACAGCTTACAACTATAAGGGCATAACAGGGGAGGGAAGGGGTGAACTAACGTAACGCATGTACTGTAAGGGCGTTCAAGTCCTTGATTTCTCGTAAGTGTGCTTGTTGTCATCCGTATCATTTGCACCCACTACAATGCCAACTTATAGTGATGATTGTTATACATATGCATGCCACAAGCTAGCACAGAACATTTATATGATAGAAAGATATCATTTAATAATGAAATGCATGTGCAGTATGCATTGCAAGAATCATTATGTAAAAAAAAGTTAAATAAAATGATTCTATAAATTTTTATACTGTTATGAGTTGTTCTTTTATTTTACAATTTTAAATGAATTCTGATGTAACCTTTTATTGTACATATACATGTGCATATACTGCAATCTGTTCTGTATGTCTACAGACAGCTAGTGCTGTTTAGCCAAAGGGTACTTACACCCAGATTCAGATGGAGGAGTATATTGAGATAAGCTTGGCTTTTAATACTGCTGAAGCTACGCATGCAAGGAATATGAATCAGGCCCACTATCTCATAATTATAGCATACTATGAAATTGTGTACATGTGTGTGTGTATGTGTATTTTCAAAACAATACATAAAAATGTTGAGGAATGTATGTTGAAGAATGTAAAACTTTAATTAATCCTTAAAAAATAGATTCATATTTTTATGCAGAGGAGAGATATAATTAAACTGCAGATATCTGTCAAACACACACAAATCTATTGTGGTTTCATTGTAACTGTCCTGTAACTGAGTGATTTTCCTCCTGGATTTATCTGTAGCAGACCATATTAGAAATTGTGCCATTATTGTTACACCCCCACTTTAGAGACACAACAGATAAAGAAATGTTAATGTATGCAGCACACAATATTTTAAACAAATATCTGTCACATGAAGTAAGGCCCCTATGCCCCCATTGTTAATTACAGAGCAATCAAGAGAGGACAGTGAGAAGAATAATTATTTTGAATTGAAATGCTAAATATTAGCTTGCTGTTATAACATGTAAAAATAGATAATGATATGCAATGTACATAATGTGTTAAATTAACAAATATTCTATTTTAAAAATGTTAATTTTTCATAATATAAATATTGACAAAAACAGGACTGAAAAGTAACAAAAAATAACATTTTGCAATGAACACATGAATTAGTTAGATAATATATTGGAAATAATGAATGTATTTATCCCAATTTTACAATGATTGGTTCGATGGTTTGTGCTTTTCTAGCTTAAAACAAAGCAAAATAAAAGCTTATGTGATTATCTAGCAGGCCTACATGATATCAGAAATGTTTAGTATAGACTGCAGATTGGTGGATTAATACACAGGGATGGGTCCATCAATCTCACAGTAATACAGGGGAAGGGTGAAATTATACAATGCCTTTTCCAGATCCAAGTCTCTCGTTCCTCTATGCATTCTACAAGCTATGTATAACCCATAGCAAATACAGAATTACTGTGCTTCTGTTACAAAGATCTCCAGAACTCCACTTTAGCGGGGTGTAGTGATCATAGAGGAATTACGGTTGTAAGGATTAACCTATCACATAATTGTTGTGAATAAGGCCTAAATCATAACTGCAGTGTTTATTTGATATGTCAACTGAATCCATGATAAATTGAGCTACTATGGGGTAAAATGCAAAGTCAGAAGGATTGTTGTATGTTTATTTGGTGGCTCTGCACATCCCAGTGTTAGAAGATAGCAGTGTCACCTGTAGCAGCTTCAAAGGCCCCTGAGCTATATCCTGACACAAGTTAGATTTTTGGACACCTGAATAGACTTCGTAGGGCTGTTCACAACTTGACATCCTTTCAGACAAAGGCAGCATTTGAAGGCTGCCTATACAGGTATACAGAAATATGAACTTCAACGTATATGTCTTCATAGTTCATATTTTGGGAAATCTGTGTGCCACTCCATATTGGGGAGGAACAGCTATAATCACATGTCTTTGGGAAAGGTGTGTCACATTCTCATAATTCCATCAAGCTTGGTATTTAAATGTGCGGGAGTTTATGACTGGTTTATTAAAGGGGGAGTTATGTCTCTGGGCTATATCTGTAAAGAGTTACTATGGGTCAGAACTTTTGGAATATTTGTGAGCAAACTATAGTGACACCCAGGGGACATCCCGGAAACCCTATTAACATTAAAACTGCCCCTGTGAAGAGCGTCCTATTTAATGTTGCTTTAAAAACCTCTGTTGGGAAGGGGAAAATTGTCAGTCCTTTGGGAAAATCAATCCACATTGAAAAGCTGTCCATCTTTCAAGCCAATTTCCCATGGCACAGATTATACAACTCATGTAAGTGATACTCTGAATTTAATCCCTTATATTTCAAACTGTTTTGCTTGTGTATATTATGTCAATTGTGGATTAATTGTTTTATTATATCTGAATGCCATACACCTTTGTATATTAAATCTATAAATTTAAAAAGTGGCATCCTTGATACTCTAACGCACTGTTTCCCAACTCCAGTCCTCAGGGTCCCCTAACAGTGCAGGTTTTCCAGGTACCACCTGTGGATTTTTCAAAATGTGTCAGTTAGTAATTTCAAAATGTGTCAGTTAGTAATGAATACACCTGAGCTCCAGGTCTAGGATGACACCCAGACAGTGGAGTTGGGAAACAGATGAGATAGTGGTATTGTTAACAATAATAGAGAGGCCGGAGGGGCAGGAGATTCTAGATGGAGGGAAGTCAATGAATTCGGGTTAGCCAATGTTGAGTTTAAGAAATTTTGAGGACATCCAGGAGAAGATGGCAGAGAGGCAGGCGGACACCCGAGAGAGGAGCAAGGTAGAGAGATCAGGAAATGAGAGTTATAATTGAGTATCATCAGCATAGAAGTGGAACTGGAGGTCGAAGGGGCTGATGAGTTCACCCGAGTAGGTGGTGTATAAAGAAAAGAGCAAATGGCCAAGATCAAAGCCCTGTTGAACCCCTAAAGGAAGTGTGGAAGGGGTGGGAAGAGAAAATAAAAGGTGAAAACAGGAGCAGTTGGCAATGTAGGAGGTGAACCATGAAAGGACGGTGCCAAAGCGGCCAATGGAGTGAAGGGTGTGAAGCAGGTGGGAGTGATCCATGGTGTTGAAGTCTGCTGAGAGGTCAAGGAGGATAAGAAGAGAGAAATGGCCCCTTGATTTGGCTGAGAGGAGATCATTGGTAACTTTAGCCAGGGCAGTTTCAGTGGGGTGGAGGGGGAAAATCCTGGTTATAGAGGATCAAAGAGGGGGAGTTTAGAAAGGTAATTGGTGAGACGGTTAATGAAAAGCCTCTCAAGTATTTTTGCGGCAATGGGGAGAAGAGAAATGGGGCAGTAGTTAGAGAGTGATGTGGAGTGAAGATTGGGTTTTTTAGAATGGGTGAGATGAGAGCATATTTAAATGGTGAGGGGAAGATCCCGGTCGAGAGGGACAGATTAAAGAGGTGAGCAAGGTGGGAGCAGGCGGTGGGGGAGAGGGAGAGAAGAAGGTGAGAGGGGATGGGATCCAGTGAGCAGGGGGGAAAGGATGACATAACAGAGTGTACTTCATCACAGGAAGTAGGGCAGAAGGAGTACAGAAGTTGGTGGATGGGGAAGAGGAGTGTGGAATGGAGGATGCAGTGCCATAGTTGGGGTTTGGACCGGTGAAGGTGGACAGAAGAGGCGGGGCCGTCAGCTTCAAAAGTGGTGGTTAGGGTTTGGCTAAAGCAGAAGGCTACCTACCAGGGTGGATAGAGGCGAAAGAAGAGTTTCGAGAGAAGAGGACAGAATAGCAGGATCAAGAGCACCAAGGCTGCGTCCAGAGTGGGTTGATGGATAGGTGTGGGATTGGGTGCTTGATTTTAAAAGAGGGTGAATGAGAGGAGATAGGGATCAGAGAGTAAGATGTGAGAGATGGAGAAGTCAAAATGACCACAAATATGGGAGAAAACAAAGTCAAGGGAGTGATCAAGGCAGTGGTTGGGAGAGGAGGTCCATTGTGAGAGGCCAAGGTAGGAAGAGAGGGTGAGTACAGTAGTTTGATAGAAGCAGGGTCAGTGGGGTTGTCGATGGGGATATTGAAGTCGCCTAAGATAATGGACGGGAGGTCAGAGGAGAGGTTGTGCGGATGCCAGGTGGAAAAATTGACTAGGAATTTGGAACTGGGACCAGAGTGGTGGTAGATAACAGAGACATGGAGATGAATGGAGTAGAAGAGATGGATAGAGTGGACTTCAAAGTAGGAGAAAGAAAGGGAGTGCTCAGAAGGGATGACTCAAAAAGTACAAGTGGGGGATAGGAGGATGCCCACTTGACCGCCTGGATGGTCACCAGGTCTAGTGGAATGGGTAAAGGAGAGGCCATCATAGGAGAGAGTAGCAGGGAAAGCAGTGTCTGAACTGGAAAGCCAGGTTTCAGTAAAGGCAATAAGGTTAAGAGAGTATGACAAAAAAAGGTCATGAAATGAGGGCAGTTTATTGCAGATAGATCTGGCATTCCAGAGGGCACCGAAGAAAGGAAGAGAGGGAGGTGGGGAGATGTGAGTAATATTGGCAGAGTTAGCAGTGTGCAGGGGTGTACTGGATCTTGGGCGTTAAATGGGGTAGGGAAGAGTATGCATATGGGACAAGAGCAGGGAGAATGAGAAAGAAGTGGTGGAGAAAAGGAGGAATACATTGGAGGCAAATATGAAATAGGGAGATGGAGGTAAGTGGAAAGATGGAGGGTAGGTAGTAGAAGGAAATAAAAGAGGAGGCAAGCTAGAAGGTTGTAGTTAGTAAGTGAGCTACAGAGTGTGAGAGGGCAGTAGAAAACATGGTGAGCATAGCAAGAAAGACAAAGAAAATATAAGAAGCGTCAGTTTATAGTGTGACAGCAAGCAGTGAGCAGGGACAGAATAAAAAAAGTATCAAAAGGATAATGAAATAAAATGACATGAAATCAAATAAAGTAAAATAAAAGTATGGCATAAAAAGCATGGCATATGGTATAAACAGTGCAACAATAGGTATAATTACAGATGGAGCATAATGTATACTAAAGTGCAGACATGGGTACTATACCAACACAAAGGATGAGAATAGTTCATGGGGGATTGTCCGTGAGTTGTGATGAAGCCATGAGAAGAACAGTGAGTCCATGTGATGACCAGGAGAGGGGATCGGAGGAAAGGGACCGGGTTTCAGGGTAGCATGAGTGGGGAGGCTCAGGGGAATTCCAGGGGCATCTATCGAGAAGGTGTCCCACATCGGGCTCTTAGCCATACTTATCACATCCGCCACTGTCATATCACGGTTACCTGGGACCCTCCTGGTCGCCTGCAGCATTCCGGTCATCACATCTCCGTTTGTAAACAAACACATACTGTTTGTTCAACTGCATGGGTGCGGCCATCTTAGATGCAGTCAATCCAGACCAACCAGATTCAGCAGCTGTGATCACATTAACTGTGCAGCCAACAGTTGTTTGGAACACCCTATTTAAACCTGCTGCTGAGATCTATTCATTGCCAAAACACATTTCTCTCCTGATGATAGTTCTTGCCTCCAGGTTCCAGTTGTTCCTGCACTGTTTCTGATTACCCTGCATTTCCAAAGTGATCATCTTCTGTGAACATCCTACATTACCAGCCGAACTTCACTTTGAAAGTATCCTGCATTTTAAAGTGTACATCGCTTTTCAATTGCCTATAATTCCAAGTGCATATCTTCCTTCAAGTATTTGGCATTACCCAGAGATCATCTTTCTGCAAGTACTCTGCACTTCCAAGCTGCACATCCTTCTGCAATATTCTGCTTTCAGCAGAGTGCTTATCTCAGTAAGAACTTTGCACTTTCCAGTGTCTATTCTGCAGTATCAGTGGCTTTACCAATATCATCAGTTCTGTTGCCACAGCTGGTTCTGAGTCTCTAGGGCTTATTTTCAGTTCCGTGTATCTGTCTGTGGGTTCCAGGTCTGTGGCTTCCATGCAGTCCTGAGTTTGCCATTCTTTGTCACGGTTCTGAGTTCCTAGTTGCTGTCTTCAGTTCCAGTTCATTTTGTTCTGAGTTTCTGTGTGTTTTCCATGTTTTTTTTTATTAGTGGGTTCCAGTCCCGTGTGCCTGCCCACAGGTGCCGGGATTGAGTTCCTACGAACAGTTCCAGTTCGTCATTACAGCAGATTCCGGTTCAGTACTCAGGCACAGTCTCCAGTACTAAGACTGCTATAGAGCAGACCAGGCTGGTATCTGTGCATGTGGCTAAGCCAGAGATGTGGACTCTAGTAGAAGAAATCACTGGATGGGACTCATGGAAAAGTCACCAGGAGGAGCTTCAACTCTGCTTGAGGTGAGGTGGCATAATGCAGGGCAGTGAAGCAGAGTTGGGACTACTCCACAAGAATTCATAGTCCAGGACTTGGACTCCAGTGGAGAGCTCACATGGCATGTGTGTGCAGCACTTTTATATCACCATGTATATGTAAACATTATGTATATCACCATGTATATCTTATGAACATGGTGAAATATTTTTGGTTCACATTGTTATTAAACATCAACTATCCATTTTTCCTCTGTGGGACAGTATGCATCAATATCATTACAAAAGTCACCACAAATAAATAGTTTATTTATCTCCCAAACTCTCCAGTCAATTAAATATTGATTTATTTAACATTCTGGAGATTTTACTCTGCTGAGCAAAGTCACCACTTTTCCGATTCATTTGATTTGACATTCCCATAGGTGCAGAAAGTCAATTGAAAAGCATTGTCCATAGAAAATTAATGACAAAAGCTCACAAGATGCTGATCACGTGTTTGATTGGCTACGCTGGTACTGAGCTGTACCCCAGTGAAAATAATGGCGTTACTGGCAAAGCAGTGTAATAATATTATGGAATGATTTGTGCTGATGTTTGCTGTTTCACAAGTTCTAACAAGCCCAGCCTGTCAGGATTTGCTGGGACTTACATTTCCACAATAATAATTAATCTTTTTTCACTTAAAATAGCTAAATATGTGTATTTATTTACTTAACAGACATTTCCCGATGAATTTCAATCAGCAATGTATTATATGGGCTTTCTGAAATGTGAAATAAATTGTCCATTGGAATAAATTGGATATCACACTCATGTCACTGGGTTTTTTTCAGGTGAAAGTTTTATTAATTATAGCTAGACAAAATATTTATTTTAACTTGTCCCTAATTTTTGTGCTGAGAAAATTATGTTGATATTGATTATTGAAAATACTATCCGACCACAATTAATTTTCTTATTGACTGGCTTGTAATTTCCAAAGGGGACAGTTCATATATGATAAAGCAAGTCTTGAAAGAAACCAGAAGAGCTCATTTTTATTATTATCGTAGATCTGTAAGGCACCACAGTGCTTCACATCGCCATACAGTAGAGAAAACAGTACATACATAAAATAGGGACATACAAGGTAGACAACATAAATGCAGAGAAGAAAGCAAAGGGCACTATGCTCATTAGAGCGCTTACATTCTAAGTGGAAGAGGTGAAACAAGATTAGGACAGTTGTGAGGGTGCATTAGTGTTAATAGTGTTGTCGGGGATAAGATCACCGCTAAAAAAAAGAGGTTTTCAAAGAGCGTATAAAGATATGAAGGCTGTAGGAAAGTCTGATTGAGCGTGGTAGGGAATTCCATAAGTGGGGAGCAGCATGGAAGAAGTCTTGAAGACGGACGGGAGTGAGAGGTGGTTACAAGAGATGAGACAAGGCGCAGATCAGAGATAATAACATTGGAAAATAAAAATCAATGAAAATGTAAAATAATAAACCTAAAATATTAAAATAACTTATCTTTTCCAAATAAACTGCTTTGTTCAGAAAATAAGACCAAATACAGCAAGCATTTCTTAATGAATATTTTAGAAAGGGAGTATTGCAACTCATACTCGCCAACTTTCTCCTAGAGGGGAGGTCCAAGCAGTAACCATTGGGGAGGCATGACAACATAATTTGCGTCATCATGGCCCTGTCCCCTGCTGCACAATGCCGTGATTCACGGTATAGCTCATGGCGGTGTGGCTGTGATTACGTGATTTTTGGCAAATCATATAATTAAGCCTCCTTTGCAGCTCATTTCACTAGGAAGTGGGCAGGATGTGGAGGAGGGACTGCTTTCCTGGGAGTCTGGGACAAATACAAAAATTTGATCTGGGCATAACTGGAGAAGTAGGCAAGATTGTTGTAATTGTTAGTAAATTCACTAGCACAGAAAGAGCAATTATGCAATACAATTAGCCTTTATTACATGCATTATGTAAATATGTTACTAAGCATTTAGTGATTGATAAGCTATTTAGATAACATAATAAAAGTCATTCAAGAAATAATACAACATTTTTTAAAATAGTGTGCTGCATTCAATAACATAACACACATGTATTAGAAATGTGCATCTACAAAACAGACCATTTTATGTTAAGACCCCTTACACAGGATCTGGTAGCTGATAACTCAAACAAACTAACAGAGGACACGTATTGATTCTTGGGTTTGTAATCTGTGCACTAGAATAGATAAATTCCAACAGACTTGCAGCACTGCATTGATTTAGGGATGGTTTCCTATTGATAAATGGGAAGAGGATTCCATCAATGAAAGTCTACTGACAGGTAATGTCAGGGCTAGTAAGATAGCATTTAGCCTTTTTTTACCCTTAAATTTGTTAAAGGTATATACTGATTTCAGGTACATTGAAAATATGTCTACATTAATTTTATAAATTGAGATTCATTGCCACTAAACCTTTAATAAGCCACCAAGCTGCTTCCTGAAGTGTTGGGGCTGATGCAGAGTTGGTAGCAAAATAAATGTTAATTATTCTTTAAACAGCACACAGAAATAGCAGTTTGCTCTCTGTATGCAGAACCAAACACCTGTTGAGGTGTCCTGCTCTGCAACGGCAGTATATGGGCCTAGTTTATACCAAGTCATCATTACCAGCGTGTATTTGTACCTGCCCTCTAGCGGGTACAAAATATATGCCTGCTAACGGGAATAAATGTTCCTGCAGATCTGTATGAACATCATTTGTGTAAACATGCCCTTTGTGTACTCAACCTGTGATTGCACCCTCCTTCTCTTCCCCGTTCCGCCTCTCTACACGTAAGGAGGGCCAGTATCAAATATACGCAAGTTTACATTGGCACATATGCATCTGTTCTCTTTGTGGGCAAAATTCAAACGAAACAACAAAATCAATAGAAAATACATTATATAATTGTTTTTTTTGTGAGTTTGTTTTACTAGGTGTTTAAATTATGGAAATGTTGCTCTTTCAATTAGTTGCACACACACAAGAAATAATAGTTACTTGCTGCTATATCCAATATAATGATCCCTGCACAGAAGAGTACAATTCTAGGGTGTGCCACTCATACAATTCACAGCTGGCGGGGTTGGGGGAGGGGTGGGCGAGGACAAGTGCACCCATCCATCTGATTCAAGCTCTGGGCATCTCTCAGGTTTCTGATTTTTAGCCATATCACTTGCTCCAGATACAGGGCAGATGTAAGTGCCGATTGTTGGTGATGGTTGTGAATGCACGTTAGAACATTTGTTTGGAATTAAGAAAGGTATTTTTATCTCCAGAGAGCATTAATACCCTGATTCATGTATTTCATCTTAAAAGAAAAGAAAAAGAAAAAGACATTTTTTTCATTGTATTTTTATGAATTATTATATTATTAACAGGTGTTAATGTATTTATTTTTTTGCGTTTTGATGGGATTTTATATATACATATACATTGCTTATTTCCTGCTTTGTGTTGTGTCTGCCTGCATACAGCAAGTGCTGTATAGGCAGAAAGTACTTACACCCTTATTCAATTTGAAATTTTTTTGAAATCCACTTGTATTTGAATACAGGCGTGCTTGCACCCAATCTCTTTCTAATTAAAAGAAAAAACGCTGCAATGTGGTTTACCTATTTCTGCATTCGCAGTAAAATGCGGCTATATTTAGTGGTTTAGTTAAGCATAACTGGCACTTTCCACTCTCTACATCTGGAGACCCTAGTTGGGGTCTACAAGTGTAGGATATGTACAGTATGGGTGTGCATATTTAACTTTAATAAGCCACCCTAGGCTTTAATAAGCCTAGGGTAGGCCATTTCTCCAGATACACCTGACAATGACACCTCACCTGACAATGATCATCAGCACCTTTTACTATTTACTTGTTGATAAAAATAATAATTAGATAAAAAAAATTTTTAAAAAAAAACACTGTACCGCCCCCCCTCCAAAAATAAGTAAGCTGCACCAATACTTTATGGTGGATATCAATAAATCAAGGGGGAATAAGGAAGTGTTAATCAATTAATCACTGGGCCATGCCAAGTTGGGTTGGTCACACTATAATAGTGAGACCTGCAGCATTTGGTCGCTCTGGCCAGAGGGCAGAATCCTGTAGAGAAGTTTTACGCCAAAAAATTCAACCCCACCTTGGGTCAAAATAGTCACACGGTGAATAGAAATGCAGCTCTTCTTGGCACCCCTTGAGTGATTGGTGCCATGGTGATGGTCTGTTTTTCAAAGATGATTAAGTACGATTGTGAAGCTACAAGTCTGCTGGAACATGTAGTTCTACAAATCTAGCTAACACTACAAAAATATACCCATCAAATGTTTTAGTATTTTAATTAATATAAATTCTCCCCAAACCTCTTTTTTACCCTTGTTTACTACTTTAATCCACATGGACTTTAAGTTATGGAAACTTATTTCTTTGGTCCCGTTGTAGTCCAATTGGAATAAAAATACAAATAAAACACTAGGACAACAAGGAATTGCTCTTGTTAGAACCGGAAATCAAATGAATGGAGGGGTCAATTGACGCACTCAGCAAAGCTGAGTATTATTATGTATGGAAAATAGACATTGTTTTTTTTTAATCAAATATTTTTATGTTGATTTTTCCAAAATTAACAAAAACAAACAAAACAATAATAAACATAAATTAACCCCCAACCACAATCCAAAGGGACAGTATTATGATATTAAATGCAGAAAGAAGTTATATATCTTAATATACATATACAATTATGTAATTATTATTATTATTATTATTATTATTATTATTATTATTATTAATAATGATAATAGTAAAAATAATAATAATAATAATACTTTATATACCTATACAGCAGCTTAACTAGGCAAATATGATATGAGAAAATAAACACAGTTGATAAAGCATGCATGGAAATTATACATGAAGGAATAGTCAGACTGGGTATCTAAGGGGGATCTTCTGTCAAATCTTTAGCTAGAGAAATTAAAGCGTATTGTGAGTATAGCCATCGATGCCATATTTTATAATATTCAGGCATTGTAGCTCAGGCCATATGGATCTAACTTTCATGGTCAATAGTGTCATTAAGTAGGGCTATCCAATTACCAATTGTAGATTCTTCTGTAAACAAATAACTCATAGAGAGAATGATGTATCTAAGAGAAGATCTAGAGAGTCCAAAATAAGCAAATCCCTGGGGACCAGAATGGTAATATAATTCCTGTTGATTGAATATATTTCTCTACTGTCTCCCAGAACCTTTCGACCCTTGGACAGGACCAAAGGAGATGGTGAAATCAGCTGAATTCATGCCACATTTAGGGCATTTGGAATCTCATCTAATAACCAATTAATCAGTTTCATAGGAGTGTAATAAACTCTATGTAACATATATAATTGAATCAGATAATATCTGATGCACAAAGTAGCATTTTTAGCACTTCCAAGCAGGGTGTTTCAATCCTTCTCATCTTGGGACCATAATTCCATCAACATTATTTTTAAAGACAAGTAAATGTCATGAAGAAAAGAAGAGTACAGTGTTAAAATAATGTTATTAGAACCTAGTTCTCATAAATTGAGCCGGACAGAATTGGGGAGCAGTGTTTTAAAATTGAGTATGAAGGGAATGTCTTAGCTGTAAATAGTTATAAAATAATTTGTACTTAAACTGTTTAATCCATTCTAGCAAGGATTGTGTTTGTACATTCCAGGGTATGTGTCCACTCACAGGGAATATATTTGATTTGAGCCAGTGTATTCAGAAACATGAATATATGCCAAAGCCATCAACTGTCTTAAGTAAATTAGTTAGAGAAAGTATCAGCATCCTTCAAGAAAAGGAGCATATCATCTGCGTATAAAGCAGTTTTGTAGATGGTACGTCCTGCTTGCAGTCCACACACCCCTGGATGTTCACGAATAAGACCAATGGTTCTATGGCAAGAGTGAATAAGGCAGGAGAAAGATAGCAACCCTGTCTCATGCCCCTACTCAGTGTAAAGGGAGTATACATAAAGACATTAATGCATATTCATGCCAATGGAGCGGGGTAAAGTAATTTCTCCCCTACCAAAAATGTAGGACCCAATTTGAACCCGACATGGAAAACACATTATCAAATGAGAGCATTTGAAGCTGAGTAAATAATCTGCCAAGGTTAGTGAAAGTTAATTTCCCTGAAATAAAACCTGTCTGGTCTGGGTGGACAATTTGTGAGGTTATTAAATGTAATCTTATAGCTACTAGAATTTTAATATCACTGATTGATAAGGATATAGTTCGGTATGTTGCCCGGAGCCTTTTTATTCGGAAAAAAGAATATTGCAACATCAGTTTCCTCTGGACTAATTAAAGCTCGCCAAAGATCCACAGCTTCTGAAGTTAATTTAGGTAGTTTAATATTGTTAACAAAGTCATTGAGTTGCTGGGAAGAGTAGGATACCTGGTAGCTATGTAATTGTTTATAATATGTCCGAAATATTTTAGCAATGTCATTGCATTGAGTGTGAATATTACCCCGACTGTCTAAAATAGAGGAAAAAAATCTATTGGCTATTTCAATATCGGCTATATAGGCCATCATATTACCACTCTTATCACCCTGGTTATAAATAGTGTGCCTGGAAGAAAGCAGTTTTTGCTTAGAATTATCACGCAAAAGATCAATCCAGTCCCTCTGAGCCTGGAGCCACTGTAAATGATTCTGTTAAGAATGGGAAGATAGATATATCTTTTCCAGGTCCTGGCACCTCTGCTCCATCTGAGTATCTGACTGGAGAATTTTCTTTTTGCCACCAATTTGATAATTAGTGTGCCGCAGAAAAAAGCCTTAAGGGCATCTCCTAATACTGGTGGGAAGAAGGTGTGTGTATTTACTTTAAAATATCCCTCCCATGCTGTTATCAAATCACTACCCTTTACCATTATTGCAAGTCAAAAGGGATTCAATTTCCAAGGTTGAGTAACTTGAGACGCCTCTAATCAAATAGTGGATATCTCCTACTAAGGGGAGCAGGGTTTGATAAACTAGATCCAAGTCAATCCGAGACAAAGTATGATAACACACTAAAAAAACTGTAATTAAAATTTTACATAATGTATACTGTTAGTTGTACACTTTCCAATAGAATAATAGAATTATGAGGACTAGCTCCGAACTGTGATGCAATTAATTAACTTTAGCGACCTTAAGGGTCAATTATAACCAATTATAGCAATGCTCTCATGCTCCAACGAATTGTCAGGCGCCGTCCGCACGGCCGCCTGACTGCCTGACCGCGCGTCTGGTTGCTATGCAACCAGACGCATCACTTCCGGATCCCCCCTGCCATCTGACTCCTCGCTGTATGACGCGCCCCGTTGCTAGGCAACGGGACGCTATGTGGATTCCCGGCGGCAGGTATGACAGCGCTGCAGCGCTGATGCTGATTGGGTCACCACACTATTTAAACCTCTTCCTGTCCTCTAATCAGTGCCAGAGTATCAGGTCTTCCTGTCTCCAGCGTTTGTGTGTACCAGTTGCTGTATTTGTTCCTGACATTCCTCGTGCTGCTTGTGACCCTTTTGACCCGGACCGTTTGACCACCCCTATCTGGATTCTGCCTTTGTACTGCGCTCCCTGAAAGTTACCGACTCGGCTTGCCTCACCATTCTTCTGGATTTTCCTTTGTACCTCCTCTACCAGAACGTAGCTGAACTGGCCTGTCTGACACCCCCTTGTATCTCGCTGTGGACTCTAGGAAGGACCGCGACCTGCGTGTCCCTGCAGCGGAGTCCATACTTCCTTGCAGGGGTTCCTGGTGAATACCAGGGGCACGTTAGACTCCGCGCCTTCCTCTGAGTTGCGCCAACAACAGCAGGTACCCACTATCAGTCATACACCCACTACCAGTCGTGACAGTATACTCTGGCCATGACAACGGAGGGGTCTGGTGAACCGTCTGCTCGTGACCTACTCCTGCATTTGGCTCAACGAGTGGAGCAACAAGAAGCAGCCCAAACGCATCTTCTACAATGTGTCCAAGGGATTGCTACCCGCTTCGATACATTTCAGAATGCTGCACCCGCTACACCAGCCATAACCTCTGCGGGATCCACAGCATCCAGTGTGGTTACGGTCTCTACAGCGGCCTCCGGTGTACGCATCCCGACACCCGAAAAGTTTGACGGTGATCCCAAGAAGTGCAGGGGCTTTCTGAACCAATGTGCCATTCAATTTGAGTGCAACCCAGGGGCCTTTTCTTCAGAACGCACCAAAGTAGCCTTTCTCATCTCCCTCCTCAGTGGTCAAGCCCTTGCCTGGGCCTCACCTTTATGGGAACAAGGGGGTCCACTTCTTAATAACTCCAACTCTTTCATTGAAGCTTTCAGGAAAGTCTTCGATGATCCCGGAAGAGTTGCTTCTGCAGCTACCAGCTTGTTAAACCTCCGCCAAGGTGACCTGTCCGTGGGGCAATACGCAGTTCAATTTCGAACCCTGGCTTCCGAGTTAAAATGGAATAACGAAGCACTGGTGGCAACCTTTTGGCAAGGTCTGGTGGACCGGATTAAGGATGAGCTAATTTCCAGAGAACTCCCGGCTGAGTTAGATTCTCTCATCTCCATGTGCATCAAGGTGGATTTGCGCTACAAAGAGCGCACGCAGGAACGCTCTCCTGGCAAACGGTTCATACCACGGCTAGCACCCCAGTTCCAAAATCCCATCCTGCCAGTGGACGAACCAATGCAAGTAGGACGCTCTAAATTATCCCTTGAGGAGAGGGAGAGACGCTTCAAACAACGCCTGTGTCTGTATACACCTGCTAAGAGTTTGTCCCAAGAAACTGGGAAACTCTTCCTCCTAAACGGTGGCGGGGAGGCCGTTTTAGGAGAATCCACAGTTGCTCCATATTCTAAAGAAAATTCCCCAGAATTTCAGATGGCTGTCATCCTGAGCACCCCCAAGGGTACCTTTTCCACCACGGCCTTTGTGGCCTCCGACTCCTCCGGGAACTTCATTTCGGCAGATCTAGCTTCGCAGCTCCAAATACCTCTAAACCCATTGCCCCAACCGTTATCTCTGACGGCAGTCGACGGAAGTCGTGTCACTCACGGCTCCATCTCCTCCGTGACTTCTCCTGTTCGGTTGATGGTAGGAGTACTTCATAGCGAAATGATCCAACTTTTGGTGTTGCCGAGGTCCATTAATCCCCTCATCTTGGGGCTACCGTGGCTGAGAAAACATTCTCCTCAGATGGATTGGGACCACGCTCAAGTTATGTCGTGGGGTTCAGGATGTCGCTTTGAATGTCTGTCTAGAGTCTTGCCTCCAAAATGTCAAGTAATGGCTCATTCCGAGCTAACCCACCTTCCTGAGGCCTATATAGAATTCCAAGATGTATTCAGTAAAGTGGAAGCGGAGATCTTGCCTCCTCATCGTCCCTGGGATTGCGCTATTGTTTTATCTCCTGACCAACTCATCCCCAAAGGGAGGACCTACCCTTTATCTCGTCCAGAGACGTCAGCCATGTCTCAATATATTTCAGAAAACCTGAAACGGGGATTTATCCGCAAATCCACTTCCCCAGCGGGTGCAGGGGTTTTTTTTGTTAAGAAGAAGGATGGGTCTCTTCGGCCTTGTATTGATTATCGTCCTCTCAACCGCATCACTGTCAAAAATCGATATCCACTACCTCTCATCTCCGACCTCTTTGACAAACTCAGTGGATCTCAAATCTTTTCCAAACTAGATCTCCGTGGGGCCTATAATTTGATTCGCATCAAAGAAGGAGACGAATGGAAAACGGCCTTTAACACCAGAGATGGACATTTCGAGTACCTGGTGATGCCCTTCGGCCTCTGCAACGCCCCAGCCATCTTCCAAACCTTTGTTAATGATATCTTTCATGACCTGTTATACACTTCTGTGGTAGTGTATTTAGACGATATATTAATATTTTCTAAAGATCTGAAGACTCATCGGGAACAAGTAAAGGAGGTCTTACGTAGACTCCGGAAACATCACCTCTACTGCAAGCTGGAGAAATGTGTGTTTGAGATTAGCCAGGTACCTTTTCTTGGTTTCATTGTGTCGGGTCAAGGTCTTTGTATGGATCCCACCAAGGTGTCAGCTATTCTGGACTGGCCTCAGCCACAAGGCCTTAAAGCTATTCAAAGGTTCATCGGCTTTGCAAACTATTATCGCCAATTTATTCAGGGTTCTCCACCATTATAGCCCCCATTACAGCTTTAACCAGGAAGACTGCCAACCCCAGGGTTTGGTCCTCGGAAGCCATGTCTGCCTTCATAACGTTAAAAAAAGCATTTTCTTCAGCCCCAGTTCTGTCCCAGCCAGATCAAGAACGACCTTTCTTCTTAGAGGTAGATGCATCCTCGGTAGGCATTGGGGCGGTGCTTTTTCAAGAGTCTCCGGCTGGCTCACACAACCCGTGTGGGTTTTTCTCCAGACGATTTCTTCCAAGTGAATGTAATTATGGAATAGGGGACAAGGAGTTACTGGCCATCAAGGCGGCTCTGGAGGAATGGCGACATCTGTTGGAGGGGGCTATATTTCCTGTTACTGTGTTTACCGACCATCGAAACCTAGTGTTCATTCAAGAGGCTCGTTGCCTTAATCCTCGGCAAGCCCGCTGGGCATCCTTCTTCGCTCGATTTAACATGAAGCTCACATTCTGCCCGGGAGCCAAGAACGGACGTGCCGATGCATTATCTCGCTCATTTGACGATTCCGATCGTTTAAGACCGTTGGTTCCTCAGCATATTATTGATCCTTCTAATATCGTAGCCCTTACTAGGACCAAAACGTCCTCTCCTCCTCCAGGCCGGTCATTCGTAGAACCCCATCTCCGGCTCAAGACCCTGCAGTGGGCTCATTCATCCCGCATTGCCGGCCATGCTGGAATAAAGAAGACAACATCGCTGCTTTGCCGACGCTTCTGGTGGCCTAATGTACGTGCCGATGTTAGGAAATTTATTGCTTCCTGCACTACTTGTGCTCAACACAAAACTTGTAGAAGAGTTCCGGCAGGCCTTCTTCGTCCACTCCCTATCCCCGATGCTCCTTGGGAAAGTGTGGCCATGGATTTTATCACAGACCTACCCCTCAGTGCAGGGTTTACCACTATCTGGGTGGTTATTGATCGATTTTCGAAGATGGCACATTTTATTCCTCTAACTGGACTGCCCACGGCCAGTCGTCTGGCAGATATCTTTATCAAGGAGATATTCAGACTACATTGTTGCCCGAAGGAGATCATTTCGGACCGTGGAGTCCAATTCACATCCCATTTTTGGAGAACCTTTTGTAAGAGATTGAACATAGAATTGAAATTCTCTTCGGGATACCATCCGCAAACCAACGGACAGACGGAGCGAATCAATCAGGATCTCGAGACATTCCTCCGCTGTTTTACCTCCGACAACCAGAATAAATGGTCTCAATTCCTTCCTTGGGCGGAGTTCTCCCATAATCTACACATTCATGAGTCTACCGGATTCTCCCCTTTCTTTATTGTATACGGAAGTCATCCTGTGTTTCCGGATCCTTTTCCAGTGTCCTCTTCACCGGTTCCAGCCGTAGATACTCTTTATCGGGAGTTTTCTCTCATTTGGGCTAAGACTAAGATGGCTTTACTCAAGGCTACTCAGCATCACAAAATCTTTGCAGATCATCATCGGTGGGCCACTCCTCTCTTAAAGGTGGGAGACCAAGTATGGCTATCCACCCGGGACCTAAGACTAAAGGTTCCTTCTATGAAGATGGCTCCTCGATTTATTGGCCCGTACACCATCATGCAAGTCATTAATCCTGTATGCTTTAAATTGAAACTTCCTCCTTCTCTGAGATGTCATAATACTTTTCATGTCTCATTACTACGACCAGTGGTACTCAATAAATTCTATCGACCTCCCTGTCGTCCCCCACCAATACAAACATCTTCTGGAACTGAATTCGAAGTCAATCGGATCTTGGCCTCTCGCATTCTTCGTGGCAAACAGCAATTTCTTGTCCATTGGAAAGGATTTGGCCCAGAGGAGAGATCATGGGTGGACAAGCAGGACCTTCACGCTCCTAGAATTCTCAAAAAGTTCCTTCAAACAGGAGGAAGAAGAGGAGGGTATACTGTCAGGCGCCGTCCGCACGGCCGCCTGACTGCCTGACCGCGCGTCTGGTTGCTATGCAACCAGACGCATCACTTCCGGATCCCCCCTGCCATCTGACTCCTCGCTGTATGACGCGCTCCGTTGCTAGGCAACGGGACGCTATGTGGATTCCCGGCGGCAGGTATGACAGCGCTGCAGCGCTGATGCTGATTGGGTCACCACACTATTTAAACCTCTTCCTGTCCTCTAATCAGTGCCAGAGTATCAGGTCTTCCTGTCTCCAGCATTTGTGTGTACCAGTTGCTGTATTTGTTCCTGACATTCCTCGTGCTGCTTGTGACCCTTTTGACCCGGACCGTTTGACCACCCCTATCTGGATTCTGCCTTTGTACTGCGCTCCCTGAAAGTTACCGACTCGGCTTGCCTCACCATTCTTCTGGATTTCCCTTTGTACCTCCTCTACCAGAACGTAGCTGAACCGGCCTGTCTGACACCCCCTTGTATCTCGCTGTGGACTCTAGGAAGGACCGCGACCTGCGTGTCCCTGCAGCGGAGTCCATACTTCCTTGCGGGGGTTCCTGGTGAATACCAGGGGCACGTTAGACTCCGCGCCTTCCTCTGAGTTGCGCCAACAACAGCAGGTACCCACTATCAGTCATACACCCACTACCAGTCGTGACACGAATCATACACAAACTGCTCACAAGAAGACAACCCATTAATAACACACATACCATTAAGACAAATCAGCTATATAACAGTAATGCCCCATTCAGAGCATTGTATTACCATGCTCCATGGTGACTGCAAGTTGTTGTTTTTTTTCCAGCAGTACAATTGAATGGAGAAAGTACATCCCCCAACAATCTTAGTGTCAGCAGGAAGCAAGAGTTCAGATGTGGGCAGAGAAGAGCAAGATTACAAGAAAAATATGTGAGTGAGCAACGGGTTACAGTTGAGGAAACAGAGAGAGCGGTCTAGAATAAAGTCTCTGGAGAGACAGACACAGGTAAGTGTGTGGAGAGACTGAGAAAACAGGGCCCTGAGAGAGGGGAGTCTGAGGAACAGCAGAGAAAATCTGGGTACACACTACAGAAAATAACTGCAGATGCGATATCTGTAACGATTTTACCAACAACTGAAAGTCCCGATGTGCATGCAGATTTATATACACTCTACAAGATTTACCTTCAGATTTGTGCTCTTAATCTCTCATAACCATCTGTTAAAAAAATCATGACACTGCACGCTCTAAAGAGAACTGCCTAAACTGATGGTTGTGAGTGCATACCCACTTCCACATTTACACAACATTATCCCATCGTTGATAGAGATTTTTAGTGAGTTGATAAAATCAAATGATACAATGTGCTTTGGTGCTATAAAACATAATTGTGGGAGCGACACACAAATGCAATATCGGATCTAACAGTTGTCTATCGTATGATTGGCACAATAATTGGTTGAAACACTTGTAGGGTATACTATTAAAGTAATTTTATCTTTTCCAATAAGCATTGTCTAAGCGATTTCTTGTGTTTCCAAAGCACAAACAATTTATTTAGCAGATACAAAAGTTTTAGCAGTTCAATACATAATTATCATACAGTACAGCCGATACCAAATACATACATACCGCCGCGCCCGCTGCGCTAGCTGCGCTCCGCTGGTACCAGCTACAGTACTTCACTCTAAAATACTGTGGTCAGAGAATGACTAGCCTAGCTATTCCCAGGGAGCTTGTATATATACACCCAGTGCTACAGAGAAAATAATACAGATGATGTGGCTTGCTTCTATAGGTCCAGGCTTCGGGAGGATCCAGTGAAAACAGGTCCTAGGCCAGTTCAAATAACCCCCTCCAGGGGTGAAGGTCAACATTCCAGATGATTCTCCCGCCCAGAAACCAGTTTAAGCTAGTTTATTCACAATACACAGTCAGTAACATTTTAAACATTTATTCCCTAACATCGCTAATTAGAGTATGCAATGTGTGATCCCTTCGGCGAATGAACCGGACAACTGCGGATAAATAGGGGATTAAAATGATACTAAACATGACAAGTCTCCTGTAACCTAAACCGTAAATATCACTAAAGTGTATATATAACCTTAATATATATAACTATAAACTAAATACCATTTGCTCATAAATCATTGTGGAATGGAACCATTATAAAAATACAATTTATAAATAAATGAATGTGAGAGTGAGAGTGCGACTGTATGCGTGCGTATTTTATCGTGCGATCGCGCTGTGCCACGTGTCATGTGCGTACTGATCGCAATCGCACGGTAAAAACAATATTAACCAATATACTTTCGTTCATCCAATTATACGACTTCAACAATGCCCAGATATAGAAGGGAGGGACACAGCTCCTGCGAATTATTTCAGATTAAGTGTAAGCAATTCTTACCTGCAGGAGTGCCAAGAGATCTCCTGTTGACAAGCATATAAGAAGCTGTTTCTTGCAAGAGTTATACACATGCCGTGTAACCAATAATTATATACTTACCAAGAAGCACTGCTTTCTGTTCCTATTGAGGAGATTTACATCAGAATTGTGTATATACTGTATTGCCAAGAAACACTCAGCAGATAGCGTCTGTAGAAATTGTCAAGTGGATAATAGAAACTATGAGGTAAAACCTCAACTGGTTTTCCCTCATAGTGAGAAAAATTCTGCGACAGGGAGAGAGGCCATTTTGAGCAACTACTTCAGTCCAAACAGTACTACACCCATGCAAATCTGGGATTTTTTGTTTAACTATATTATAAATATAACCAGTGATCGAAGTGGAAGTTTAGAATTGGCATTATGGAAATTAAAGAGTGGCAGTATGAAAAATGTAATGGGAATGTAAGTGAATGGGATTTGATTGGATCATTCTACAATGAGGGCAGTTGGAGAAGTAGCACTATGGTATACCACCATATACACCCCCACTTTTACCACTGACTATAATTGAACTGTATACTATTTAAATTGCACAACTGTCCCTTGGGCATTAATTAGCTGTTTGTGTGGAAATAAGTTACACATTGTAGTTAGAAAGTTTAAAAAGAAAGAAAAAAGTCCATCAGGTTTATTCTATTCTTACATGGACTAACTGCAATTATTCCTGAGGAATGTAAAATCCAGAAGAGGGTAAATCAAAACCCAAAAGTAGCAGCCAATATATGTTTGCTGTGTTAAAATACCAAATACCAATCTGATTAATTCATTGGATCAACTACCCTAATAATGTATTTTACTAAAACCATGGCTGGAGATACCATTTCATGTAAGAAAGAAGCCAATGCATTTTTAAATGTATGTAATGAATTGGCCATCATCTCCTCCCTAGCAAAAAAGTTCCATAGTCTGACTACCCTCATAGTGAAGAATCCCATTATGTACTAATGAAAACATCTTTATTCCAGTTGAAGTGGATGACCTCTTGTCACCTGCATAAAACTATTCATAGTATTATGCAGGTCACAGTCATGAAAGCAGTCAAGTACGAAAAGCTCAGTAAACAGATCTTTGTATTGATCCCAGAATTATTTATACTAATTAGATCACCTCTAATTTGCTCTTTTCTCCAATGTAAACAAGCCAAAATTGTCTAGTCTTTCTTTGTAATGTAAATTAATAAGGTTGTCCGCATTTGAACCCTCTCAAGTTCGTTAATGTCCTTCTTATAGGACAAGTGGTCTGACAAGTTACTTACACAGTGGTAAAATTATGTTTGCATTCCTTGTATCTATCCCTTTTTTCATGCATCCAAAATTGATATTAGTTTTAGTAGCAGCTACTTGACACTCAGTGCTGTTATTTAGTTTATTTTCTATTAGTATTCCAAAATCATTTTCCATGTCAAATTTCCTCAACTGTATCTCATTTAAAGTGTAAGTAGCATATCTATTATCATGGTCTTAGGCATAAAAATAGGTGATGTGGTGAATATGAGCCCAGAGTTGAGGGGGTCCCAGCAAATCAGGTTACTGCCCACTCCCCATGTGGCATTTGCTCTGCAGAACAGAGACCTCTTCTGAGTGGAGAGCACATGTTCTGAAGAGAGCCCTGCTCTCCTCTCTTAAGAGTAGAGTGAGAGTCCTGGGAGGTGAGAAGTGCGTCGCCAGTTCCCTACTAAAATCTAACTATGGGGCCAGACGATGCACTCTTTCACTGTTGATCATGGTTTAAATACATAACCTTCTATTAACAGTATCTATGTTATACTTTAGCTGCCATTTCTCAGTTATTTTTTTTTAATTTGTAATTATTGCAGTGACATACTATCCTCTCCTGTCATACTTGCCAACTCTCCCGGAATGTCCGGGAGACTCCCGAAATTCGGGTCAGTCTCACGGACTCCCGGGAGAGCTGGCAAATCTCTCGCATCCCACTAGTGCCATCACAAAATGACTCGATTAGCGGTGAATCGCATCATTTAGGCACTACCTTGTGACAAAACGGCATTTCCGCCGTGGGGGGCGGGGCCAAAAACGACATGTTTGGCCACGCCACGCCCCCTCCCGCCACGTCTCCTCCCGGAAAGAACTTGCCCAAAGTAGGCAAGTATGTCTCCTGTATTATAATTATAATGCCATCTGCAAATAGGGACACCATAGTTTGTAGTCCATCTACCAAGTTGTCAATAAAAAAATTAAAAAGTACAGGTCAAAGTTCTGATTTATGTAATATGCTAGTGATAGGCAACCTGCATGGTGCTGCTCTCCAACCTTCTAAAAGGCCAGACATTACCCTTAATCTCAGTAATAAGTTAAAACAATATATTTAATAAAATAAAGAGACAGATATTTATAGTAGCTTATCCATAGTTGCCTACTCTCCCGGAATGTCTGGGAGACTCCCGAATTTTTGGGAGTTCTCCCAGACTCCCGAGAGAGCAGGCAAAACTCCCGGATCCAGCTGTCCCCGTTGTTGTAGATGGTGGGGGCGGGGCTAAGCGCATCATCGTGGCCCCGGCCCCTGCTGCGATTGGCTAGAATTGGTTAAGATTGACAGGAGGCGGAGCCTAATGGCACACCACATGTGACGGACGGACCCCTCTCCCGGACAGCTGCCTTCAAAAGTAGATAAGTATGAGCTTATCAACAGACATTTTAAACAAGTGTAACAAGATGTAGCAAAAAATCTGACAATAAAGCACGAAGGAGCTGTGGGCTATAGGTAAAGGCTCAGAGGACCGTATTTGGACTTAGGGCCACTTGTTGCCCTTCACTGTAGTACACCAGTAATAACTATAATCCAGGCTTCATAAAATCAATTTATAATAATCCTTGGTCTTCTGTCCTTCACCTCTGAAAATTTGAAAATTACAACACTTCCTTTGGGGCCTGAAACTAGTCCAGATATTGTCTGATCCACAGAATCATTTTAAGCACCTCTATAAAAATTATTTGACTTTTGAAATAATTCCCCTGGGGATTTCTTTGCCTGGTGTGAGTGCAGCTGTATCTCTATGAATCATACTTGTTCATCATTGGGAAGTGATCATTTCAAGCATGTACCAGAGGCTGGAGACAAGTTATAGTTTATCCAGGGTTATATATTAACGCTGCAGGAAGAGAAAACTGTGCATAATTTTTTTTTTAAAGCCCAAATATATTATATTTATTGCATTTTTTGCTAACTTCCTCATTAAAACTAATTAGATTGGTTTAGCACAGCCAGTCTAACATGAACCCATGCTAATATTGTGTTATGAATTTAATATATATTACATATTTCATAACAACATTCCTCAAAAATCTATCAAATAATAACCACAACTGATGTCAGGCTTGTCAGTCTGTAATTTTCATGGTCAGATTGACCCTGATGTGAGAGAGTCCTTAAATATAGGAAAGTGTGGGCAATCTATTACTTTAGAACACGTAGGCATACAAAATGTCCTCTGGACCTGGTGATTTATCTATGTTAAGCTTCTATGGAAGTATCATTTCATCCTTTGTTAACTAAATAGTGTCTGATTCATCAAGACACGCACTCTGAGCGCAGCCTGCGTTTAGTATGTAAACATATGTATTTAGGCTTTGCACACTCCCGAATTCATCAAGGCACGGATCTCAAAAAGTAGTGCTGTTGAACTCAGTGTAGGTCTGCTATGCTCTACCTACACAAGAGGTTGCACGATACATCCAACATCTGTATGGATAGAAATTTAAAAACGAACGCACAGAAGAATTTATATATATAATCCGGCGCAACTTGATGACGTCACTTACATCCGCAACGCTGTTATTACTACTATACAACAAACACAGCCCTCTTTTCTATCTTATGTGACCCCCTGTCACTGTGTGTAGTGTGGGGTGCAAAGGTTACATAGTGTACCTCCTTCTCAAGCCCTGGCTAGCTGATGGGCATTGGTGTAAATGATCAGGGGTCCCTGCACAGGTATTTATTTGTAAGTAGTGGGGCAGAGGTGAGGTCACTTTGTGGTGCAGTGCAATGAAAGTCAGAATAATTTGGGCGCCAGACCATCTCTATGACAAACTGAACTCTTTATTTACACTCCTTTTCCTCCAGCACGATAATCATAATGGATACAGCAATAAAGAAATATGTATGCAGCTCCTCGCTCTCTCCAGCACAGTTCTAAATAAGCAATACAAATATGGTTGCAAATATCTCCTTACTCCTCCTGCACAGTTCTTAATGTTATCTAGATGTAATATAACATAGTTCAAATGTCTCTTACACTCCAGTACTCCATACTTCACTGCAGCTCACACCTTCTCTGCAGGGGCATTCACATGAATGATAACAGGCAGGCAGCTTCTCCTCAACACAGTTCTGGCAAACGCTATGTAACTCTCAACTGCAGCTCACTCCTCCTCTGCGGGGATAATTTCTCCTTTGGACTCTGACACTTCTTTCTGTGTACGCACAGGCCCTGGCTCGGACACTCCAGCTACCATGCCTCTTGCAGCAACCCTCTCTACCAGGGTCTCTTCCATGCAAAATGTCCCCCTCTCTCTCTTGGGGTTCTCTTTAATGATATGGGGTTCTATCCCCTCTCTGGGATTAGGGACTCCTCCCCTCTGTATATGCAGGCACACTGATGGTTTTATCACAGTACATACCAGGTTCTCCTGGTCAAAGTAGTTCCACAGCTACTCACAGTTCAGCCAGAATCACAGTGTAGCTAATCTCCAACACATATGCAGTAGAATATAGAGAAATGATTATATACAGCGCCTCGTAAATTGCAGCAAGAAAGTATCTATCAGAAAACCGTACAGAAGTTTTAAATAGATATAGCAAAAAATGGGGAGAAAGATACTTTCTGCGCTATCCGTTCTCACTCTAACATACAATACAAACAAATAATAAAGGAACCAGTTTCTCCTTTTTAGGTAATGTTAATTGTCATATAGAACGTAGAAACTTCACAACTTCAGGATATTCAATCCCCACAATCAGAAATAGACATACAATTAGTATAAGCCCGTGTTCCCATAGCAGGTACTTGTAATGAGAAAACCTGATCTTGTCCGCCCGCTTTTCACATATGGTAACAATCAGAGTACTTCAGAAGTCTCCCACATGTCTCAGATACCATATTAAAAGGAAGATAAAGACATCTAGTGTACTACGTTTAAACATTTAATATAAAACATCCAAATAAAACAGGGGATGCGGTTGCCCGTATTGGATAATTGAAAGAAAAATCGCATGGATAGTTAATGATGTTCCGGAGCTCCTAACCATAGCATTTTCTGACAATGATGTAAAATCACGAGAGAGGGTTCCCGGTCAACACATATGCAGCCACTTTCAGCAATTCCCCCCTTCTCTCCAGGGGTCTCTGCTCTGAGGATTCTCCCCCTATTCAGGCACACAGTACTTGCCCTTACGCAGTCACCGTGCTCATACTCGCAGGCAATGCCGGGGGAGCCTGGGAGGAAGCTCCCAGGTCCCCAGCTACATCTCTTCTTTCCTGTGTCTCAATCTGTCTCTGTCTGTCTCCTCTGTCTATCTCTCTTTCCCCCCTTTCTGACAGCCCCTCCTTCCTCTCACTCAGTCTCACACAGGCTGGGCTGGGTTATCACCATAGCAACCAGTTTGTGTCACTTTTCACAAACACCTAGCTTGCCCTCTAGGTGATCCCTCCTGTATTGACTGAGGTGCAGGGTTTACTAAAACGCCACTAGGGGGCGTAACACTTATGTATGCAAAACCCTCCAAATTTACTTCCCAGTCATGTGTCTCATGCAGAAATGTTTCTGCTTTTCCTACTATATTTTAACTCTCCTCTTACATAATTTATCATTCACCTAAAATATTTGGAATAATTCTATGATTACTTACCATACTTTGCATTTCTTCTTACTGTTCTTAGAACCTCTTTATCTCTTGGTCTAGCACCAACCCAAATAAAGCATTCTGAATACCATTGGGAAATGTCACAGCAGTGCAGAGGATCGACATCATACCAAAAAAGAAGGCTGTTTTAGGGTCTACTGGACTACCATCTCTGTTCATAGTTAATGTTGAAACAGCAACTATCATTGCTGTTTCAACATCTGTTCAGCTGCCCACTGAGCTCAACTGTGATTGCTGTTGCAATTTATGTTTGGATACTGGACCCTCTGCACCCAACTATTGGCATCCTCGTTGTGCCAGAGTTGCAGAAACTGCTTAGTCTATTACCCCAGTCAGGGGGCATTTAAAAATCCTTCACTTCTTCCATTGCCCTGCACAATTTGGATCAATTGTTCCTTTCCACTCTTTCACTATCTATACAAGCTAATACACATTTATAAATATCTGGCACATCTTTCCATCTTTCACATACTCAATTTACACTCTCTCCTATTCACTTTCACTACACTTCTATGCAAACTCCTCTTCTCTCTTCATCAACTTATTTCACACTCCCGTAATATAATTTCCTCTTCACTACTACCCTCTCTTTCCTGCTCTTGTGTACTATGAAAAAACAAATCTGTTTATAACAAGCTTGCTTCCATTCATGATATAATAATTTCTAAATCCATCCATCAAGGTCCTTGCCATTACAGAAACTTGGCTCACTCTGACTTTACATCTCCTGCAGTTCTTTCCTACATACTTCCAGACCCGGAAACAGACAAGGTGGTGGAGTAGGCTTTCTACTTTCTCCAAGCTGCACCTTCCAAGTCAAACCATCTGAACCCTTCCTGTCATTTTCTTCCTTTGAAGTACCTCTATCTATCGATTTTATTATTTACACCTTTATGTTGCTGTCATTTATTGACCCCCAAGGACAGATTCCCAATCCCTTGACAACATTGCTGCCTGGTTCACTTCCTATCATTTGACTTCCTTACACTCATAGTAGGCAATTTCAACAATCTCATTGATAGTCCCGTTGTCTATTTTGCCACTAAACTTCTTTCACTTACTTCCTCCTGTGGTCTCTTCCAGTTGACCTCATCTCCCACTCACTGTGATGGATACTCCCTTGACCTTGTCTTCTGCCTCTACTGCTCCAACTCTTGTTTCTCCAACTTAGCATTCCCACTCTGTGAACATAAACTCCTTTCCTTCAACCTTACCTTACCTCATGCCCTCCCCCCTGCACCCAAAGCACACATACACAGTTATACCTAAGTAACCCAATCCACTTCTTTATTGTTCTGCCCGAATCAGGCTCCCTATTTGTTAAACAAAACACTCACTTCAGCCCTAATCAATGCAGCTCCAGCAACCACATACAGTTTTCGATGATCCACACCCCAACCATGGCACACTATACAGACCTGCAACCTGCAAAATTGCTCCTGCACTGCAGAGCGCCACTGAAGAAAATCTCATTGTTATCCTGATTTCCTCCACTATAAATTCATCCTTTCATCTTACAGCACTGCACTTTCAGTTTTCAAACAATCATACTTCAAATCTCTGCTATCCACCCAGTCTTCTAACCTATGTTGCCCCTTTGCCACGGTGAACTCACTACTCTACTCACTGCCATCTCCACCCCCTTCATCCATCACAGCCCATGATTTTGCCACCTACTTCAAAAATTTACACTATTCAACAATGCCAAATTGCACACACTCCACCCACTCTACCCACCTTCACCTACACTCCCCAATCCACCGTTAATTCATTCTCTCTAGTAACTGAAGACGAAGTCACTGTACTCATCTTATCATCTTATCATCCTACCCTACAACTTTTCCCCTCAACGCAATTCTCTCCCAACTTTTAGTTCTTCACTGTACACCTCTTCTCTTGGGGAATTCATGCATATTACTTCCTGTACAATCTCTACACTGACGACATACAAATGTATATCTCTTCCCCTGTCTTTCCCTGACCACTCCCCTTCTGTACTGTCTTGTGTAACCAACTATGTTTCTGCTATCTCCACATGGATGTCCCAATGTGTCAAAATCAGAATTTTTCTTCCCTCATGCCCACATGAGTCACCATCTCCCCTCAAATCTCCCTAACTGTCAATAAAACCACAATTTCCTCAGTGTCCCACACCTACTGCCTTGGTGTCACACTTGACTCCACCCTCTGCTTTATTCCTCACATGCAGACTCTCTCCCAGTCCTGTCAACTCCACCTTAAAAACATTGCCAAAATACATCATTTTCTTACCCAAAACATCTTATCCATTTTCTCATCATCTCCCATCTTAAATACAGAAACCTTCTGCTATCTGGCATTTCCAACACCCATGTATCCCCACATCAATCCATCCTAAATGCTGCTGCAAGACTGATCTTTCGCTCTCTCAGCTCCACATCCACTGCACTACTTTGCAAATCCCTACACTGGCTCCCTGTGTCCTGAATAATCCAAATCAAATTTCTCACCCTTACCTACAAAGCCCTCAAAAACACCACCCCTTCATACTTCTCAAATCTCAAATCTCAATACTTTCCATCCCACCCTCCTATATCTTCTTCTGATCTTTGCCTTGTCTCATTTCTGGTAACCACCTCTCACTGCTACCTACAAGTCTTCCCCCATGTTGCTACCCACTTATGAAATTGTCTACCACAAACAATCAGATTTTCCCCACAGCCTTCATATCTATAAGCACTCTGAGAAACCCATCTCTTTTTTAGAGCTTACCATATCCCCAATGATACTATTCACATGAATGTACCTAACTATTGTTCCAATCTCCATTCTGAACTGCACTTTCTCCTCTTGTTTCAGCTGTGCATTCTTCCACTTAGAATGTAAGCTCTCTAATGATCATGATCCTCCATACTCTTTATTTTCATGTCTGCGCTTATTTTAGCTACCTGGTATGTCCCTGTTTTAATGTATCCTGTTGTTTTTTATGTATCTACTTTTATTACAACCTGTCCCCTCAACCCTATTTCCTCCCAGTGTCTCTGCTCCTTTCTCCTACTACATGCCTTCCTCTAGCCCACCTCTTCAAACTGTCACATGCTGCACTCCAATACCACTATCTGTTGGGGTCCTACAAAGCTCTGTTCTTGCCCTTTTACTTTCTTCACTGTACTCCTCCTCTTTAGGGGAATTTGCGCTTTTGACCTGTTGATTTTATGTCTGCACTTATTTGGGCTACCTGGTATGTCCCTGTTTTATGTATGTCCCGTTTTCCCTTCAGTACGACATTGCAGCGCACTGTGGCACCTTACAAATCTACAATAATAATGTTAATAATAATTGCCTTAACAAAGTGTGCCTTGCTGGCTACACTGTCTTGTACTCTGTTCCCATTTTCTGTGTTGTCTAATCAGATTTCTGTTTAATATTCTGTTATTTGTAGATGACAAGTGTACTTGAAATAAATGGAGACATTTTCAAGGAAGAAAGGAAATAGATTCTGTTCAGAGGATTCCTTATTATTTATTAAAGTTTTTTTTATATTTTAATGTGTCCTGTTGTTTTTTATTGCAAATGTAAAAATTGTTTTTTCCTGACAATTAGTGTTTTTTACTTTGTTTCTATCCCCAGTAATGAATCTATTGTATACTTCAACCAAATACTAAAAGTGGATTTCATTTTGCAATGAGCTTGAAGGGTGGAGTTTAAACATTTAGAGGGTCATTCCCTGTTGACTGGGTGGCTGCAAACCTTTTTTTTTACCCTGCAAAATGATTTGTTTATTTAATAAATCCTTAAAGGTGCTGGGAATTGTGAATCAATTATTATTTTCAAAGCTTTTGAACCATCCAGGTGCTCTTTATGCAATAGAAGATTTCAAAATGCAGAAAATTTTGAGAGTAAAATGAAAATGTTAAGTTGATTGATGGTTTTAAAGTCATTGCATGTTTTATCAGTTTTACTTCTGGATTTTCTTGACAATTATTGTTTTACTTTGTTACTATCCACAGTAATGAATCTATTGTATACTTCAACCAAATACCAAAATTAGATTTCATGTTACAATGAGCTTGAAGGGCGGAGTTTGCGCATTTAGAGGATCATTCCTTGTTGATTGGGTGGCTGTAAAACTTTTTTACCCTGCAAAATGATGTTTATTTTATAAATCCTTAAAGGTACTGGGAATTGTGAATCGGCCATTACTTTCAATGACTTAGCTTTTGAACGATCCAGGTGCTCTTTATGCAATGAAAGATTTCAACATGCAGAAAATTTGGAGAATAAAATGAAAATGTTAAGTTAATTGATGATTTTAAAGTCACTGCATGTTTTATCAGTTTTACTTTTGTCGGCATGCCCATTTTCATCTGGAACTACAATTTCATAAATGGTCGCACAAAGCATCTGCCTGAATGATGGAAGGCAGGAGTGCACCTAGAGATGCACAGAGTGGTGAAATTATGCACAGTGTGTTCACATTTTTTTCCATTTTGTAAATTATCTTTTGTGTATTTATAACTAGGATCAAAACAGGGGAAAAGGTTTAGGGCACATTATACTATCAATAAGCTAGCAGCTGCACCATTATCCTATCCTATTATCAACTCAGGTACGTTAGAATACTGGTTCCTATTTGTCTCCAGGGGGGAACAGTTTAGAGACTCCAACCTTAAGAGCATTTCTCTGTTCACGCTATACTGAAGGTAGTTGGCCCTGACTCCCTGGTACCTATGTGTGGAAGAGGCTAGGCATCTCTTCCTTGTCTCACACTGCAGTATGTTTTTTTCCCCATCTATTTTCACACAGTTTGACCCAATATAAGCAGTTACTAAGAGTCATAAGTTTTCAGGTTTTTTTTTTAGCAATCTCTTTATATTTCAAATAACTGCCACACATGGATGTACAATGCAGGGGATCAACCAGAGTAACTACCCACGAAATGAAGGACAATCAGTGATGAGTAAGACGACCACATACTTTCCCAGCTCTTCATTGAATATATATATGTCTGAATCAGGAATTGACGTTTGTTCACTATGTGCATATTACTCTGCTAATAATTCCACAATATGCCATTTTTTTTTTATTTATTTGTTTGTTTCTATTTCCAACATTAATACAAATACAATCCGAGCAGAAAACAAGAAATTCTTCTCCAACAGATTTCATAAAATAAAGATGTTTTAAAATGTAGTTGTGATGACAAAGGAACATTGAAAAGCAGTCTTTTCACTATTTCTAGACCCAAAAAAACATCAATTTCCATTAGACTAATCCATCTTCTTCTGTAGCCAGCACAATATTGCAGTTGTTGTTTAAAATCCAGATGCTATTATCAGACTTTCAATCAACGGCTTAACACGGCAGGGTAACTTGCTTTATCTTAATAGTAAGATAGTGACTGGCAAGAGCAATAACACAGAGATAAGACTGTATTCATATCACACTGCCTGTCAACATTCAAGGCACACAGCTCGTTTTTTTCTGGAATAGAGATCCAATCAATTTTTTCCCATAAAATTATTTGAGGCAGCACCTGAAATGCTATACTGCTGTTAATGATATGATACTCATGTTATTACTAAAATGAAGTGTGCTATTCAGGGCAGCAACAAATAATGTCGTTATTGGTCACTGCTTGCATAAAAAATGCTGAAATGATAAAGTATAGTTCAGCGGAACATGGTAACTGTAAAACAGTGTGGCATCAGAGTTGGTGGAGTTCACACAATTTCTATAATCAAACATATGTATGAATAAATAATCCAATAGCAGATATATATATATATATATATATATATATATATATATATATATATATATATATATATATATATAGATATATTTCATTTCACAAAATGAGAATTTGTGTGATGCACCAAACAGACACCACTTATTTGAAAAACTGCATTGGGTTCATAACTAATTTAGTGTTTAATTGTCAATGTTTTTCACATTTCAAATTAACTTTATAAGATGAAGTGCTTTTCCAGGTACTACCAATGTAGAGAAGACGTAAGCTTTCAGAAATGTTCTGCAAAATGTTCGCCTTATCATTTACATTTCACACATGTCGCTGGTGGAATTTGGCAAAATGTATTCCAAGTCCTACGCTACTATACCACATTACAGAATTAATTGATTGTCATTCATAGACTTCATAATGTTAATTTACAAATACAGTGCAAACTGACCATTCTGCAGATTAGCGAAGCAAAAGCTAAGCTTAAAGATTATGGAAAAGAAAAAAATACCAAGCGCTGGTTGCAATAATATATAATGTAAACCTTAATTGTATAATAGCAGGATATACAAATAACTGATACCCACACCTGCAGCCAGCCAATATTGACGAGTACTGATCTCGTCAAATAGTACACATAACTAATAGAAAAACAGATGGCAGCGCTGGTGTGTACACTGTATCAAATTTATAATTTTTTTTAAATAAATTTGATACAGTGTACACACCAGCGCTGCCATCTGTTTTTCTGTTAAAGATTATGGGCCTCATTTAGAGTCGGACGCAATGTGCGTCTAAGACGTACATGAAAGAGCAGGAGTGGGAGTGTGCCGCAGCTTGGTAGGGTATTACGAGTGACAAGCAACGCCAGTTGTGTCCTTCTCGTAATACCCTACCAACCTGCGACCAGTTGCCACAGCTATCTATCCATCCATCTAGCTATTTTTGGAAATATTCATATTAATTTCAACTCACATATGTTTGTTTGGATTGAGATATGACAACAATACTGTCACTAGAACTATTCCACTGAAATAAATAATTTACAAACGGGACAATGCTGCCTTGAAAGACAAATCTAATCAGCTAGAATAATCTAATATCCCATAGCATTCAAATATTGCATATACCAAGATACACAATGGACATAATAATTACAACAACTTCGTATGGTAAGGAATTCCACAGCTTAATCACGCTTACAGTAAACAACTTTCCAAAGTTTTTGTAGCTGTTTCACAAAATGTTTTATGGAAACTGAAGTGAAATATTACCATTTTGCGATACTTAGTCCCCAAATGCCCACTCAAATGTAGTTGATTCTTCTACTACTTACAAAAGATAAAAATTACCTTTAAGATAGATAAAAAAATTGCTTATTTTTCCTGAACTTACCAACAATGATTAAAGATTTTTTTACATTTTTTGGAGAATTTAGATGCCAAATCAAAGATGTGTTAGGACTTGGGATTGTTTTATAGCTTGAACAAGGTTTATGGTCAGGCCCAAAGCCTTGATTAAGGTTTGCACTTAAATTGTGTGCATAGAATACCCTTGCAGTAGGTATAAATTAAGAATTTGCTTATTGCTGAGGCTGTACATAGTTTAGTCTTCATTTACTTAAAGTTTTGGGTTAGCATTCTTTTTTATTTGACAAATGAGATTTTACGTTTAGCTTTATTAAGTTACTTTAAAGAGGAGGCTCACCTATCATATTACATTTCCTGTTTACCCCATACTTTCCAACCTTTGAATAGTGAATTCCGGGAGATCCCGGGCAGGGAATGTGGATGGAGGGCGGGAGGGGGCAGTGCATGGTCAATCGCGTCATTTTGGCCCCACCCCCATGACAACAAATGTCATTTTGTCGCGGGGGACGGAGCAAAAAGGAATCGCATCATTTTGGCAAGTAAATTGCAATATGCAGGATACTTGCCTGCTCTCCCGGGTGTCCGAGAGATCTACCCGGGTTTTGGGAGTCTCCCGGACATTCCGGGAGAGTTGGCAAGTATGGTTTACCCTTCCTGAAATAATAAAAATAATCGTAACAATTCACTACAGAATCTAGAAGGCATTTTCAAAACAGTTAATCTTTAGTACTGCAAAGGAGCTGCTTAAGTTTAAATGCTTTCAACAAAAGGCAGCAGAGACTTGATTAACGTATATAGATGGACTTATCCCTTAACTTTAATGTAATTTCACACACTCTCTATCACATTTTTGTAAATCAAGTTTTAAAAAATACAAAACTATTAGAGCACCTACTGAGAACTCTAACTATGTGATGCTATGAACATTAATATTTTATACCTACTGTTCAATTACTGACAACAGAAATAATTAAATCAGTTTGGGACATCAGGACTGTTGGATCTAATCAGTCAGTTCACCTGTAAGCGTCAGTTTACCAGTTTATGAGCTCATCAGCCGGAGAGAATAAAAGACACTGCAAGTTCTGAGTGTTCAATGTGCTCTACTTTATTGTTTACAAATTCACATACTTATAGCACTCTGATTATTTAGAATCACGTACTTCAGCAAACTACACCCCTAACTGTCTTATCTTTGTCTTAACCACTCTTTGCATGTTGTCGTTACACAAACCTTGCTACATTCTAACAGGAATTATCCCAAGGTGGCTGGCGGTTTATCTCCTTTCTGCCATATCCAAGGTCATGGGCACAGCTTCTTGCAAACAGCAGAATAGTAATGAATAACTTCTACAAACTAGCTGCATTTAAGCTGTCTTTAAGCTGGACAAGGACAAAATGGCTGTAAGGCAACAAGATGGCGTCAGCTTAACAAAATCACATTTCTCATTTCCCATCTTTTTATTCATTATTTACCCTATACTACCTATCAGAGATCACATTATTGCTGTGGCTTACAATGGGTACTTATACACATATACCCTTCTAACAGAACATATGCATAGGGAGGCCTAAAACTGGATACATAGAACAACCCACCCCCCACCAATAGCAAATCCTTGACCCCTCTTCTAGCTGATATTAATAGATGGTCAATGAGTCGGCAACCGTGTTGCACCCGCTGCATGTCCTGATGTCAGATCTTCACATATATCAGTGAACATGAGAGGCTCTGGGGCCTCTTGTGTTTCCTTTTTGCCTCCTAACTATGGATTTCATAGGGAAGGAAAAAAGGAAAGGGAGGAGGAAAATACACAGTGCACTCGGCAAGTGTTATATGTCTCTTATTTCACAATTGAAGGGATTGTCCACTGTGCTGTATATCTTCATAAGGATAGGCTTCAGTAACGAGCATGTGAATTCCAAGGAAAGGGCTCTTGGTTTCTGCACTGATTACAGATGGCAGTAGCACTGAGAGTTCCACAAGGTTCACATTCATTAGATTGGATGTACAGTACAGCGGTTAAGACAGGTGTGGTAACTTTAATTTTTATGGAAGAGAAGCACTTAGCTGTAATACACTTGTTAATAAGCCACATCATCAGTTTCATTAATATGTATATATAATAATTAGAGATGCTCAGGCTCGGTTCCCAGAGAACCGAACACACCCAAACTTAGCAGATCCGAGTACCGAGGCAAGCCGGCTCGGTACTTTCGCGCGCCCTCAGAATTGAAAACAATGCAAAACGTCATTGTTACGTCGTTGGATCTTGGATCTCGCAAGCTTTGGATTCTTAAATGTACCACCCTCCACGTCAATCCACCGCCATTTTACAGAGGGACACAGAAGGGGTAGCACAGTTCTTGGCAGTCTCTAGTGCAGTTGGGCAGCGTCATAGGTAGAAAACAAAGAGGAGAGGTAGCAGTGTTCTTCAAAGCCTCCACTGACATTCAGGAAAGTTCCATTGCTCCATTGCTAGTTGTCATTGCTGAAATATAAATAATAGGTCTGGCAGGTTTGGTCTTCTAAATCTTCAGTCTTCGTTTGAAATTGTATGAAAATAATATTGAGACCTGTGAGGTGGTCAAAATTGACTGCAAATGACTTGAAATTAGTGTTATTGAGGTTAATAATAATGTAGGGGGGAAAAAGCAAAAATATGTGATTTTAGCAAAAAACAAAAGGGATTTTAGAAGAAAAGTTGGGATCCAAAACCAAAACCAAGGGTGGTTTTGCCAAAACCAAAACCAAAACCGAAACATGAAGTTAATCCAGATCCAAAACCAAAGCCAGAAAACAGGGTCAGTGAGCATCTCTAATAATAAGGATTAGTAACAGTCCTTGAAGTACAACATGTATAAGACCTGATACCCATCCTCCTATACCTTGAACCAATCGGCCAGGTACAGCCATGAAAACTATCCTTCTAAATAAGCATCACCAGCATGCTCCTTTAAAAATTTATATGATATGTCTTATTTTTGTAAGTGTTCATCAATTATTTTCTCTGGATCATCTGTGTCATTAATGGAAAAGGTGCAACCCTGGACTCCAAATTGAGTATTTAGGGTTAGGCAGTACCCTCCAGACTAAGCTGTCAGGTAGTCCAATATTAACCTATTGTCTTGTGTAAATGTAATAATGTGAATGTGTTGGGCCACAATACTCACAAATACATTTATGTATTGGGTGTAAAACCCTACAGTCATGGGTTGCTCTTTTCTTTATTTGGTTGAGTTAAACTTCCATATTGGAAATTTTGTCATTATGTATAGTGATCTTTACATTACTATTGGCGTGAGTCTGGTTCTTTCAGACCTGGCTTTCCTTTCTAGACTGGTATACATCTACAGCCTACAGCAAAAGAAAATAACGTGCAATCAATATTCCTCCAGTTAATATCATTGAACCCCACTCTCTGTCGTCCCTTGGACCTTTAACTTGTAAAATACATTTTACTCAGACTCCCCTTGTCTGAAGATTTTGCAGTGAGATGCATGTATCCAGTTGTCATTTCCCTGTACTTCCACTGTAATGGGAGTCGTCAATACGAAAGGACTTTTGTATCTGGGTTCAAGACTCTCTGTGATGTGCTTTTCCACGACCACCTAGTCCCCTGGTTGCAGTTTTATGGGTACCTGCATCAAAATTAGGGTCTGGAATGGAGGAGAACACTTGACCATGTATCTCAGTTGTTTCTGTAATAAGGCAACATAGTTCAACAAATCACCATGTACATGCTGTAGTTGCTGTGGAAAATAACAGCCTGTTCTGTTTGCTGTGCCAAACAGGATATCATATGGTGTTAAACCTATGTCTTTCCTAAGAGTGTTTCTTACTGAGTGCAGGGCTATAGGTAAACATGAGATCCATGGCAGGCCTGTTTCAGCCATTATTTTCTGCATTTTCAAATTCAGCATTAAGGCGCTCCACACATCCCAAACTTTGGGGTCTGTAGGGGGTTTGAAGGGCAGATATGATTTCCATGTCTTTTAACAGTTCCTGGAATCCTTGTCCCATAAAGTGTGTCCCTCTGTCACTTTCAATGACCTCTGCTACCTCATATCTGCAGATTACCTCACTCATAATTTTCTTGGCTACTGTTTTAGTATTTGCTTTCATATACAGCCATGCCTCCAGCCAGTGACTAAAGAGGTCAAGACAGGTGAGCACATTCTCAAAGCCCGAGCATTTGGGAAGTTGCATAAAGTCTATCTGTATCCTCTTATAGGAATACTGTGTCTGAGCTGTGCTTTTTTGTGGAGTTGGGAGAGACTTACCCAGGTTATTCTGTGCACAGATTAGGCATCCTGCCCTAACGCCTGTGCTCACTTGGGCAAACCCTGGTGCTATCCATAACCTGCTAGAGAGTACAACCATAGCACCTTTCTCCAGATGCACTTTCCCGTGTGCTATATTGGCCATAATGGGAAAAAGTCCATTTGGCAGACACACACGCTGACCTTTACACCACTCTTCTACTTCTAGTGTTCCATGTTTTGCCCAAGTCTTTTTCTCATTCTCTGTTGCTTGTCTCTGCATAAGTTGGAGTGTGGTATGGTCAAACTTGGGGTCAGGAGTCACTATGAAAAATAGACTCCCTTTGGGGTACTGGGTCTATGACGGCTTCTCGTGCCGCCTGGTCTACCAGTCTATTTCCATTAGCTTTGGGGGTAGTGTCTCTTGGTGTGCCTTTACCTTCATCAATGACAGTTTGGAGGGCAGCTGGAATGCGGTGAACAGTGCCCTGGTATGTTCAGTATGTTGACTGGTTTGCTTGCTGAACCCATAAAGTCCCTACTTTTTATATAGGGCCATAATCATGCGCAATTCCAAACGCATACCTTGAATCAGTGTAAATGTTTACTCTACGTCCTTCTGCATATATGCAAGCAAGTGACAGGGCCTTTAGTTCAGCTTCTTGTGCTGACATGTGACTCGGTAGAGTCTGTTGAATCACTATTTCTATGTGTGTGGTTACAGCACACCCTGTATGAGGAAGACCATCTATGTAATAGCGTGAACCATCTACAAAAAGAGTGATGTGTATCTTTAATGTCAGATAAAACTAGAGATTCTAGTCTCATTAGTTCTACACAATAATATTCAGAAAAAATTTGTGTGTATATTTTTTTTCTTCTTTTTCAAACTGGGATTCCCCGGCTAGGGGAACCCACATTTCAATCTGGGATTCCCCCACTTGGAGGACCCTGACGTGTCCTCCAATCTTTTGAAACATACAAAAATAATACTACTTCATATTTAGTAAGTCTGGCCGGTGACAAATGTTTTGTTTGTGCTAGGTTTAAAATTTTTGTCACAGCATGCGGTATCATTAAGGTAACTGGGTGTCCTGGCACAATATCTATACTCTTTTCAAGCACTACAGCAGCTGCAGCTACTGCTTGTATGAGTGGGTCTAATTGTGCAGAGTAGTATGCAAGTGGCCTTTGTGACCATGTATCTGTGTCAGTACCCCATGTGCACTGACTTCATGACAAAATAATGTGAAAGGCTTGTCATAATCTGGCGAAGCCAGTGTTGGCGTTGAAGTTTCTTCATCTTAAAATTGGTTAAACATGCGGTTCTGCTCAGAGGAGAATGTAAATGGCTTGCTATCATCCAGAAGAGCTAGTCTCTTTCATTTATGTACAAACATTGAATTCCCATCAATGCATTATTATACCCACGATACAAAGAAGACTTTATAGTATATGATGATTATAGTACAATAAATACGGGCAATGAATGTCTTTACAAAACTGAGTGACTCAAAACTATTATGAGGATAAAAATAAAAACCTTTTGTTATCTACCATAATTTGACATTACATTGCATTACTTTCTTTCAAACCATCTAATATAAAATTTGGTTAAAAAATAAATAAAACAAAAACAAACCCAATATTTCATATGCAACTATGTTAGTCAATTTCTCCTTCTCTCTTTAAAAACATACTTTCTGATCTTCTACGACTTACAGAAAAACCACCTAGTTAATGCATTGCTATGCGAATAACCCATAAAGTCTAATATCTCTTTACAAAACCTCAGTAATCACTACTCAACAGAGTCTACATTTTTTAAATCCTTTATTAGTTTCTACTTATGTTTGTTGTGACTGTGGACCAAAACATATTGCAAACTTCTATTCATTGGAAGTTGGATTAATTCAATTTGGATTGCCTAATGGGTCTTTCTTTGTAGCAGGAGACCTTCTGTGAAGAGAAAAAACTTTTGAATTGACAGGAATTACAGTAACTGTCATTAATTCACATTTCCCAATCAGTGTGTTGCTGCTGCATGTAACACACTTGTCAGTATTAGAACACCATTATCAGGTACCAGTAAACATTTTTGTACAGTGAACAGCTGCTAATAGGACACTTGTTTATGTGTTTCTCTGTGTAGCTAAACTGTGACGCTATGCATACCATGCCATGAAAATATTATTTCCTCGAAGGGGCAGTCCCTAATCTCACAAACAGGGAATGTCAAAGTGACGTGACCTGGACGAGTGTTCAAAACCACTCCTTTCTCATTATCACCTAGTACATCCCCCTTGAATTACTCTGATGTGTCTTTCTGGTTTTCAAACATTCAATCAACCAGTTCTCAAAAGGTTCCAGGCATTTAGCCATTTTGAAAGCAAAACTGCTCCTTTCATAATCAGAATACTCTCGTTAGACACTTAGCATTGTATCTGCAAATCACTCAACATTTTCTCAACAAAATCTCCGATCACCAAATTTTCATACATATTTCCAGATTCTGTGATTTTCGTGTCGAAAGTACAAATATATTCACTTTCACAAGTCTCACTCACAGACATCATTTTATCTCGTAACATTTCTTAGTGGGCATAACAAGCCCCGCCTCCCCCCGATTTCTGAAAACATTCATCTGCGCCAGTTTCACAGAGATTAAAACCACTTGTAATATCTGCATGTAAAAGCTCACTACCACCTTTCTCTTTTAACCGAAAAAGTGAAAGCTATTTTTCCTCAAATTCACAGACAAACAGAAACAGCTCGTTGGACCCCAGCCAGCTGGAGGTCAGTGTTTTTTCCTGACACTATCTATACATTATTTACAGTTTTGTCCATCCACTGATTCGTGCAGTGATGGACCAAAGATTTTAAAACTTATTTTGCATCTCTTCAAAAGCTTACTATTAAGCAATGCAGGGATTACATTTACACATATACAACTTTTCAGACCTTGAAACTTGTCTCTTGTAAAACGGTCAAGACAGACAAACACGGATCTCTTTCACACACAGTAAGACGGAGACAAAACTCACATACAGAGGAAGAAAAAATGACTGATATCTTCCAGCCTACTGCTGTGGAACTACAAGTCCCAGCATTAAACTAAATACAAGTCAGCTTCAATATATTATTACCACTCACCACTACAGACACAAAATTTAGTTACTCTTTACAAACAGCATGACTTTTTCATCTTTACATACATTGTCAGATAACAAAAAACAGAGTCCTTCTAGAAGATTTTTTTCACACTGGAAGAATATGGGAAGAGAGATTTGCAGCTTCCCCACTGCCCGTAACCCTCCTTCTTATCTCAACGCACTGAAATCTTTTACACAGAATAAGGAGGGGGGGCACATTTCCCTCTTTCAGCTACGCAGCATCAAATATATATTTATAGTACACAACCTACTTGATTCATTACATCATTCAGATTCTGATGCATTTAGCATATACACTTAACACATTTCAATTCATTCTTTGCCTATCCCCACTTTCTTGAAAAATTACTTGCAGACCTTCTAGTCCCCCCATATCGTAGAAATCTGCGCATCATTTCAATGGGGGAGTTGCTGTCATCTATCTGTTTACTGTCTATATTCCCCATATTGACAGTACTGTTGAGTCCAGACAGGGACTCTGATCTAGTTTCTGTGGGTTGTTCTAACAGTGGACGTCCCGTTCTGTGGACTTCTTGGGGTGGATGTCCGATTCTGTTGGACTTCTTACACTGAATGTTCGGTTCTGTGGGCTCCTTACATTGGATGCCAGTTTCTGTGGACTCCTTACACTGGATGTCCGGTTCTGTGGGCTCCTTACACTGGGTACCTGTGCTGAATAGCCTTTTTGACAGTATCTGGGACGAAGGTCTGCAAAATTCATCTAAACTTCTTCGATACATTTCCGGTGATGGTGTTGGTGTGTCACACATGCACTCAAAATTCACTCATATTTCAGAAATCTAATTACCAATATAATTACAGTAAAAAAATTAAGCTTGAAATTACTGTATAAATCTGAGACTTACAGATCTGCCTGACTGATACCTTAGACGGACATGAGGAAGCTCTAAACAGAGGAGCCTGATGCGTAGAAAACTCTACTCACCCGGGTTATAGTCAGAGTCCTGTGTCCAGGGCAACCTCCAATGTTGTCTGTCCTTGGCTCAGGTCAGCAGTCTCGGTGTGGACCTCCAATACTGTTGGATCTAATCAGTCAGTTCACCTATAAGCATCAGTTTACCAGTTTATGAGCTCATAAGCCGGAGAGAATAAAAGACACTGCAAGTTCTGAGTGTTCAATATGCTCTACTTTATCGATTACAAATTCACATATTTATAGCACTCTGATTATTTAGAATCACGTACTTCAGCAAACTACACCCCTGTCTTATCTTTGTCTTAACCACTCATTGTGCATGTTTTCGTTACACAGACCTTGCTACATTCTCACAGGAACTCTCCCAAGGTGGCTGGTGGTTTATCTCCTGTCTGCCATATCCAAGGTCATGGGCACAGCTTCTTGCAAACAACAAAATAATAATGAATGACTTCTACAAACTAGCTACATTTAAGCTGTCTTTAAGCTGTACAAGGAAAAAATGGCTGTAAGGCAACAAGATGGCGTCAGCTTAACAAAATCACATTTCTCTGGACCTTATTGACTCATACGAGGATCGTGTTTTTAAGACTGTCCTAAATGGATCTGAAAAATAAGCGCTCACTCTGGGCCTGAGTCATTAAGGAGAGCAAAGTAATAAAAATGAGTAACTGCACCTCGGCAAAACCATGTTGCATTGGAGGGGGAGGTAAATTTAAAATGTGAGGACAGATTTATAGTTGGAGTAGTGCATGTCCTAGATCAACCTTAAATTTCAGTGTAAAAGTAAAGCTATCAAGTATTTCTGTGCTACATGACAAAAAAAGTCAGTATTTTCTTTATGTGCAAAATAAACCAAATTGCACCCCTTGCAATGTAACATGGTTTTATCCAGGATCAAATTTATTGCTTTTTTTGCTTTGCTCTCCTGAATTCTCAGGCCCTCTATGTTTATGTTCTTTGTTGAGCCATTTCATTGTCACTGTTTCAATCTCATGAAACATCAACTTATCAGGACGAATAATATGTAATTGAAACTGAATTAAAAATATAATCATTAAGTTACATACTAAACATCACATATGAAATAAATGGTTTTGCATAGTTAAAACTAAGTAAACTAAAAAGAAACACACTTCTTTAATTGTAATTTGCAAAGGTATGGATATTGATATTTAGGTCCTTTGATAGTACTGTGTCTGGGGTGTAATTAAAATTGGCTCTACTACTATTAGTTATGGGCCTCAACTTTCAAAGTATTTTCCTGCAGGGGATGTAGAAGTCCCAATCATTTCTATAGCTCACCTTGTCTGATAGTGCTATTTTTCATTATTCTCAATGTAAACATAAGTTTCAACAATGACACACAGTACAATATAGATGGTATAGCATGGCTCCATCTAAGTAAGAAGTTCTTATTAGCACTAGAAGGTGATATGCAAAAAGTTATTATTTCAGAACGTAAGTATCATATTGATCCAGTCAAGCAATGAGTTAACAGCAATGTTTATTCTTTGTCTCCAGAAATTAATTTCTTCTCTGTGCAATATTAAATGTAAATATTAATTTAATATGACATGTAAATAGATATAAGGTTGCTGATATGTAGGTATTGTAGAGGCACGAGCTTGGTGTGATACAATTACTTTTCTTATCTTCTAGAGGTACATAGAAAGGAACACATTTTTTGTTTTAAATGTCAGCTGTGCAAGATTTATATCTGTTATGCAGAATGAAAAGAGCAATCTCTTTCATTATAACTTGAGAATTAATAATAACTAGTGAACTGAGAAAACCATTTTAATCAGGAATCTGTCCTTAACGACCATTCATGTTTAACACACCTTCCTCATTAATTTGACTAAAGACTTTGCTAATGAGTCAACTAACTGGTGACAAAAATGTTGGCATTTTATGTAAAAGATTCTACTATACATGAATCAAAACAGAAATGGTGCTATCAAGAGCAAATGACTAAGCGTAAGATGTGATCTGATCACAAACTCTTAAACAGAATATATCAGTGGGCGAAAAGCCCTAAATGTAGCTTCACCATGCTTTGCAAGCCTATTTACCAAGCCAATTTATCAAGGACAGCAGTGTTACAAGTACTGCTGCTGTTTCCTGTTGCTATCTCAGAATGGCGATAGCTGTTGGTCAGCCCAGGAAAAAATGCTTTATTATGAAAATATAGCATTGTTTACATTTTTTCAAAATAGGTTTTCTTCTATTTTTTTAATTTCACTGTGGTTGGATCACTTATAAATAACGTATTGCAATAATATATTTAAATTATTAGCACAGTGTGAAAATTTATATAGTTGCAAATGCACTGATTCTTGATACTGGGTATTAGAAATGTACTTATTTTATTATATTACATTGTATTTCTGTACAGGAAATGCATTCATTTCTGAGGTATTGAGCATGTCATTATTTGGGTTTGTAACTTTGCTAGAGGAAGTCTGTTTTGTTCATAGCAGGAAATGCTAAGTAAGTTTTTTTATATGAAGTGACAAACACCTGCTTTGGCCTAAAGGCCCAGCAGGGGGTCATTAACTGTATGCATGTCTTGTTAGACAGACAGGAAACCTAACAATGTAGACAGCAAATCTGAAGAAACCAGGTTGCTCTGGAAGTCAAATTGTGTTAGATACAAGTTAGATTATATCCTGATGTTAAATTATCTGATCAGACGTTCCGGCACCAGCTAGGAAGGCGCAGGGTTAACCCCTGCCCACATGTGTCAAAACTGTATGAAAAGGCCCCTGTTTGACAATGTAATGTATTATTGTTCCATCTGACCTTCTGATCACTGGTACCTTAAACCAGTATGAACTGTCCGTTTTAAGGACACTTGAGCTAATAAACATCATTTGCTTCAATATCCTGCTTGACAACTTATTCCCTGTTGATATTCCTGTGACCTGCACATTTGACCTAAATCTAATACATTGCCCGGCTGTTCTGAGGTTTGGACCCAGCATTCCAGTACAAACGCTTTGTCCATTACCTGCAGCTCTGGCCAGTGTGATAGGCCGGGCGGGAACCATTCACAGCAACCCTGATCCAAAGGTAAATTGTCAGGAGTATCATCCCAGGTGTACCAGCAAGGGGGCACACTAGCAGCGTCAGTTACCCAGAAGGACATGGTTCTGAATGCCGCTCAGGAGTCCACTGGTGGCAGCAGCTTAAGCCCCTCCTACTGCGGTTAGAAGGCGCATTTGGGAGAAAGAAAGGGGGTGGTGGCAAGGCAAACCCAACCGGTCCCCGACAACACAACAGACAGGGTGGCATAGGCGGTCCATCCTGTCACATTTATCATTTTATTTTGTTACAAATCTGGAACTGAAAGCCCAAGTCTGGGACTCTGCACTGGCCTGGCAAGTGGTAACACTCCTCTTACTGATGCCAGCTAGTATTGTTCAGCTGCCCTAGAGATATTTTAATGATAAATTGTGCGACCAAAGAGTTTTGTTTGCTGTGACAGGCAGCGATAAAAAATCTTTAATTTAGCAGAGTCTTGATAAGTAAACCCCTTATTCTGTAAACATCTGGGATTCATCTCTGTATGGAATGGTCAGATGGTATACATAAATGAGCCTTAGTTAAAGTATGCTGCACTGCCTACATCTGGGAATAGGTTCTGGACCACTTAATAACATAATCATCCTATGTCTAACATAATCCGTTTTTTCAAGAACATATTGCTATTAAGAGCACTATGTTCTTGGTAAACGTTTTGTTACAAATTTAAGTTGTTACAACTTAAAGTTGTAACAAATCCTGGGCCTTTAGATTTGTTGCACTAAAGCAGCATGTAAAATAACCTAGACTGGATTGTAAAATGCGTGGTTATTATTTTGCTGCCAGAAGTCCATAACATAAACCTATTTTAGACATAGTAATAACATAATGGTCTAGGCTGTAAATAATTAGAAAATGTGATTGACCAATGTATTTCAGATACATTGATCAATCAAATAGTGATAGTGTAAACAATTCATGTGGAAGTAAGGCATTAACACAGTATATAATATATTAAAGAGACCCGAAAAATATATGTGAATAATAGTTGTTATGATATTAAAAAGTTATTATTTAGAGGTTCAAAATCTGAAGTTATTATAGAAGCATAAGTTAGTTAAACTCTTACAACAAATTCTCCTTGCAATAATTGGACCAGTATCATTGTAGGCTTCACTGCATAGTTTCTGTTACTTTACAGAAGCAACGCATGGCCATTAAAACAGACAGCACTGTCTATTGGTGTGTGCGTGCTCTTGGTCCTTCCTCCTGATTCATTTAGGGTCACATACTAAATGTGATGTGCGTTTTTTAAGAAACACATGTAAATCAGGTATACATGCATCCAAATTCAATATAAACTCACAAAAGAATGCACAGAAGAAAAAACTATTCAATTAATGACACCTGCTAATATGGGCATTAATTATTGACATTTTTTCATGAAATACATTAGCATGTTATTGTTGTTATTATTGTTGTTGAATGTCTACTGTACATAAAATAAGATTTTACAGTTGCTCCTGATTGCAAACACGTGCTAGCATACATATTGTGTTTTCAGACGATTATTGAGCCAATCAGATGATAAATGACTGATTGTCCCGACATCAAAGTAGTGTATATCCTGGAATGATGAGCGATTTATACCAAAGCACATGAAATTGTTAATTGAGATCTTCAAATTGAACTGAAAATCTTGTTCAATGATGGAACAATGTTGTTCCAATTATGTAGTGTGTATACACTCTGCAGAATTGGAATGACATTTAGCTGAAACAGACGTACACCTGCTCATTCATGCAGTCATTCTTTAATTGAATGAAACTAACTTTTATACTTTGCACGTCCTGCAATGATATTGCTGTCTGTTAATAGGCTCTTATTCTTGCACTGGTGCAGGCAATGATATAGCCTAGGATCTGTCATTGCTGACACTCTATAACTACCATTCTCTTTACCACATATAGCTCATCATTTTCACCCTGATGATTTCACCCTGGCATGTCAACACAATAGGATCTACTATCATCTTTTCTTCACTAACAGGAAGGCTATTTTTGGTCACATGCCTCATATAGCACAACAATCTCCATTGGTGTATATGATTAAAGAATGTCACTATCATTCAAATTAAACATCCCCCGTACAGAGTCCCACGTGTGCGGCGGCAGCTTCAGGACGGACCTTGTCCTCTATGGCCATTATATAGACGACTTGTTTATTATTTGGAAAGGCAGGGAAACATGTGTACTCGAGTTTGTTAATACATCTCTCTCAGCCACAGACAATACCATTTCCACCTCTATCTTTTTTATAAAGATAGATTGTAACTGTTTACACTACTCCAGTGCACACTACTCAAAGTGACAGAAGAACATTCCAAAGGAGCAGTTTATGCGCATTCGCCAAAACTTCTCCAATGAAGACACCTTTTTCAAGCAAGCTGAGGCGATGACAAATATTTCTTAGATCGAGGCTACCCATCCAAACTTGTATATCACGCACTTAGGGAGGTTAAGAAGATTGATAGAGGGCTCTTTTAGTCTCTAGAAAAGAAAAGGAAGGTGTCAGGAATATTACTAACAATACTATAGATAAGAATCAAGAGAATACTGTTAGATGGAAAAAAAAGGAATTTAATGCCGAACAGGAGTGTGTATTTATTTGAAAGTACAACAAATCATTTTCTAGGATCAAACAAATCATTTGCTCCAATTTTTCAGTTTTAAAGCAAGATCCATCACTCAAAACACTATTACCAAAACATCTGATAATAGTGTTCAAAAGGGCGAATAATATAAACAATATATTGGCTCCTAGCTTTTTGAGATCTAAAGCAAATTTTGCGGAAAACAAAATGTTTAAGAAAGATGAGCAAAACGATGATATCAGTGTTGCTAAGTCAAAAGTGGAGTGGTTTTCAACCATCCCTGTTGGTTGCTTTAGATGTGGAGGGCAGTGTTGTATTACGTGCAAACAAATTACCAGCAGAGTATATTTTAATCTATTTTCATGCTAATGCACAATGTCTGGTGATAAAGAATATAACATCCGAGGATTCATTAATTGTAATTCTATGTTTGTAATTTATCTTTATTTATTACCACTAGGACATTAAAAATTAGGTTTAATGAACATAGACATAACATATTAAACGGTCTAAGGACCCACAATGTCTCTAAACATTTTGCTAATAAACATAATTGTAACCCAGACTGCCGACTTTGCAAACAAGAGGTCTTTTGGGTCTATCAACTAGATACACTGTCACCTATGAACCTAAATGAATCTCTTGAGCTTAATGAAATTATCTAAATAAACTCTTTGGAAGACATTATAGAGAGGTTATATCACAAATATTTTTTTTTCTCTCTTCTTCTCTGCGTTCTATTGTATCATAAGCCGACTTTATATTTAGTTATTTGGTATGAGTTGTGGTTAAATATTGGGATGTGTAACAATATAAATGCCCAAGTTAGATTGCTTACTATAGAGATACACTCTTATAGATCTATATATAAATATATGTTTCTTGTTGATATGTGGTCATCAGTATTAGTATTGACTCTAGATTAGATACTTTCTGTTCTAATCCATTAAAAATAAATAATGACTGTGGATAAATAAATGAATACATGTTTTACAATTATAGTGATGTGGGAGAAATAAGAAATTCCTGTCAGTGTTTTATAGAAAGTTTTTTTGCTTCCCAATCTTATGGTATAATTTTCAGGGAAGAAGTTTTTGAATGTACTTTTTGAAAAATGTGGCTGATTTATAGGACACAATTGTGAATATTGGAAAGTTGAAAACAACTATTTGTTCTAAATCTAAATTAATATTAATTTAAAAATGTATGATAAATACTAATAGCAGAAATAATTGATGTTTTGATAATTTTATGCTCTTTTTCTTTCTTCTTTTTTTCTATTTTATAATTTATTCTCAATTTCTTGCTGGTAAGTTTAAGTGTAATAAACAGAGGTGTACTGCGGATTAGTAGGGGTTAAACTATCCTAGGCGGGAATAACAGTAGTTAGAATGTTGCTGGGTATATAAAGAGGAAGATGGAGTTTAAGGTGATGAAACGCGTCAGCTGGATGCTGTATGCTATAATAATCTATTAACACCTATACTGAATGAGCGAGAATTTTTTTTTACACACTAGGAAATTGTCCTCTTTACTGAGGGAGCCTGCCTGTCATTAGAACAAAGACATGTGGTTAAAGCTTACACGGAGCGAACAATTCGAGCTGCCCAGAGTGTTTCTCTCACAAAGTGTTTGGAAATGCACAGTTAAATGACACAGTTGAACAAACATTGAACAACATGTGAAGAAATCCAGGAATAAATTATGTCTGCTGCATCCTACTCTGCACTACTTCTCTTAGTGCACTAGGCATTGCAACTAGGTTTTTCTTTAAATTCCCTCATATTTGTGCCCTTTACTCTTATATCGCAATGTTTAGCAAATTGCTTTTCTTAATCTCCTTTCATGGCATTATCTTTTTTTTTAAACTCTTTATTTTGAGCAAAAAAAACATGGGTTCTGAACATTTCACAGCAAGCATAGTGAGACAGAAGAGACATAGCAAATCAGGGAGAACATACAAAATATTAATCCAGTGAACGATATGAAACAAAATCAAACATACGTGAATATGTTACACAACTGGTTTTGTAAGAATATTAAACCAGAACATTTGACCTGATCAAGGTGTGATCGGTATGTGCCTCTACTAATGTGGAACCACAACTTGTTGCTTTTTCTTTTTCTCATTTTATTGAAAGAAAAAGGAGGGGGGGTGGAAAGAGGGGGGGGGAGAAAAAAGAAGGGGAAAGAATGACAGATTAGGGATAAGAAGGATGTTTGGCAGACCTTTCTCCTGAGGGTGGGGCAGCAATCCTTTGGGAGGTTTGTGAAGTGCGTGCCAGCTTTTATATCTGAACTTCTAAGAGGCTGGAAGTGGTGCCCGATAAAAAGAATACCAGGGGTCCCAGATCTTGATCAGGAACGTGAGACTATGCTGTTGAGGCTTGGAGGATGCTGGGACTTCCATTCTTTCGCTATCTGCAAGCGAGTAGCGGCACATAGATGCTGTACAAGTCTATCTGCCCTTTTGTTAAGTGACTTGACCCGGGAGCACAACAGCATGACCATTGGGTCAGGGGTTATCTCGAATTCTAGAATTCTTGAGATTAAGTCAGCGACCTGGGACCATATATTGAAAATACCAAGACATGTCCACCAAGTGTGGTGGAATGAGCCCACCTCTCCACAGCTCCTCCAGCATAGATCTGAGGTACCAGGGTATATTATGTGCAGTTTAGTTGGGACTAAGTACCATCTTGTGTACACTTTAAATGTGTTCTCTCTTATTGAGGTATTGATGAAGATCCTCATTCTAAGCCGGGACCATCCCTCCTGACTCAAATCTCTGCCAGTATCCTGAAGCCAAGCATCCTCGAATGGTTCAATGAGATCAGGATCAGGGCGCAGAAAAGCATGGTATACCAAAGAAATCAACGCTGAAGCTCGGTTCATACAGCTCCTCTCAAAAGGTGTACGATCACGTAGTTTAGATGATCTACAAAGTGCCTGTATAAAACCTCTGATTTGGATGTAAGCAAAGTGCAAGGACAAAGGAAGGCCTGTTTTCTCTCTCAGTTCCGAGAAGGTTCGGGGTGAATATTTTCCAAGAATGTGGGTGAATTGAGTGATACCCACGTCCTGCCAAGGACGCATGTACGATTTGACATTTCCTAAATTGGAAGTCTGGATGGTACCATAGTGGGGTTAAGGGAGAAGGGAAAGTAGTAAGCTCCTATTTTCTGTTAAGTTTGTCCCAAAGGTTAAGTGTAAATTGAATGGACAGATGCAAATAGACCGAGGCCGGCCTCTGATTCCTGGGGAGCCAAGGGAGCGAATTCAAATTGTGATCTGGCGTGTGGGCGTTTCCTAGATCTACCCATCGCTAAGATTGACTGCCTGGAAGTATCTTTCAAAAATTGGGAGTCCATACCCTCCCGAGTGGGTGGAGTTAGCCAAACAGGCACGTTTAAGTCTCGATTTTTTCCTCTGCCAGATAAATTTTCCACACATTGATTGTAGATTCGCTAGTACTGTGCCTGGGATTGCTATGGGCAACGTCTGGAACAAATATAGGACCCTGGGTAAAACGTTCATCTTAATTACGCTGATTCTGACGAACCAAGAGATGAAGAGCGGGTCCCACTTAATAAGATTTTTTTTTATTGATTCAAGAAGGTGGGTATAATTAGCACAGAACAGTTGGTTTTATTCTTTCGTGATTTGGACTCCTAGATAGCGAAGCGCCTTGGGGCGCCATTGAAACTTGAATGAGGTTTCGAGTATATTTTTGGTAACTACGGGGACTTGAAGTGAGAGAGCTTCTGATTTAGAATTATTAATTTTGTAATCTGACAGAGATCCATATTCCTTGAGTTCTACAAGCAGGTTTAGAAGTGATATAAGGGGATTGGAAAGTGTCAACAGGATGTCGTCAGTGAATAAAGAGATTTTAAAGTGACGGGGTCCTATTCTGATCCCAGTGATGTCAGGATTACATCTTACGGCAGCAGCCAATGGTTCGATGCATAAGGCATATAAAAAAGGAGACAGGGGACACCCCTGTCTGGTGCCGTTACTTAAGGAAAAAGCCTGGGATAGGAGCCCGTTAGTCAATACTGAAGATGAGGGACAATTATACAGGGCCTGAATGGCCGCTAGGAAAGCCCCATTTAGCCCAAAGCGTCTAAGTGTGCGAAACATGAAGGGCCATGAGAGTCTATCAAAGGCCTTTTCAGCAACAGAGTCAAAACAACAGATGGGATCTTATTATGATTGATATGGGCTATAATGTCTATTGTGCGTCTTGTGTTGTCTAAAGCCTGCCTGGAGGGGACAAAGCCCACCTGGTCCGGAAAAACCAGAGTTGGCATATATGTATTTAGTCGGTTAGCCAGGATTTTAGCGAATAATTTAATATCGGTGTTAATTAGTGAGATTGGCCGATAACTGGAGCAGCATGTTGGGTCTTTGTTTGGCTTGGGAATTACCACTATGGTAGAGTGGGTGGAGTCAGCGTGGAATTTACCCCCCGTTAAAATATAATTAAACAACTGGGTCAGCTGAGGCACTAATTCCTTGGAGAATGTCTTATAATACAACATCATAAACCCATCGGGGCCAGGGGCCTTAGAGTTCTTTTGTGATTTTAATGCCAAGGTTACCTCCTCCCCGGTAATGGCGTCATTAAGAGTAGAGGCCTGATGAGGAGATAGTGTAGGGAGAGAACATTTGTCTAGGTATGAAATAATAGCTTGGGGGGAGGCTCCAGGAGAGGTATTTTCCCTATGGAGATTGTACAGGTTTTCATAATAGTCATGAAAAGCATCATTTATGATCCTAGGGTCATGGGACAAATTCCCTTTTTTGTTTCTAATTGAGCTAATTAATAGAGAGGCCCGTTTAGCTCTTAATCTCCTGGCCAGAATGGTGTCGGCTTTGTTACCTTTCTCAAAAAAAGTTTGACTCAGCCATCTAAGTTGGCGTTCAGTTTTTTCTGCTAAAATCGATTGAATTTCCCCCGAGTTTTTTTAATCTTTTGTAATAGTGAGTGGGCGTTAGACTTCTTATGTAGAGTTTCTAGATCTTGAAGTTGAAGGGTAAGCTTATTAAGAGACTCGTTCTGCTCTTTTTTCCTACGAGAGGCAAACTGAATGATATCGCCCCGAATAACTGCCTTGTGCGCTTCCCAAATTGAGGAGATCCGAGCCTCGGAGTTAGAATTAAGTTCAAAATAGCTTGTTATATAGCTAGCTATGAGATCTTTAAACCCAGGGAGTTTAAGTAGAGTCTCGTTCAATCTCCAAGAGGATCTACCCCTTGGGTTCTGCAAGAGGTCAACCGTGAGTGATAGAATGGAGTGGTCAGACCAAGTATTGGGGACAATGCCGGCCTTCTTTATATGTTGGAAAATGTTCGCACAGCCCATAAACATATCAATCCGGGAGTATGATTGATGGGGAAAAGAGTAGAACCTATAATCCCTAGAGGTGGGGTACAGAGCTCGCCAAATATCAAATAGGCCGGCCTCGGTCGTCTGTTTTTGTAGGCTTTTAGTATGTGAAGATGGGGGGAGGAGTATCTAGAAGCTGATCTGTCTAGGAGAGGGGACATAACGGTGTTGAAGTCACCTCCTAGAAGGAGCAAGCCCTTCCGGGACTGATGTAGCTCTGCAAAAAAGTGTGTAAAAAAAGATGTCTGACCTGTATTGGGAATATAAATGTTGGCCAAGGTTATGTCCAGGTGACCAATCTTTCCCGTCAGGATGGGAAATCGGCCTTCGGGGTCGTCTTTGACTGCTGACACGGCAAAAGGAACCGAGTTGCGAAGAAGAATGGCAACTCCGTTCTTCTTTGAGGAGTGAGAGGAGTAGTAGACGTTGGAGTACCTTCTTGTGGTCAGGGAGGGATGGCAGCCAGCTCTGAGATGGGTCTCCTGCAAAAATACTATATCGCCATTAAGTTTATGTAATGTGTGAAACAACATAGAGCGTTTCTGAGGTGTGTTCAGCCCCTTAACATTAAGGGAGAGCGATGTGAAAGACATAGTCAGTAGTTTACAGGGGGTGGGAATGTAATGTAATAATTTAAGAAAATATTGACATTACAATTCTCCCGTGCAAGAGAGGCAATTATCCAAATCAGGGGGATGAAAAGACGAGCTTTGAGGGTCTCCTCCACCAGTCCTGTCGAGACGGGAGAGGTTTAACCTGTGGATCAGATCTTTTCCTTCGTTTGGCGTGCGTATCGACTCTTGCTGACCTTCTACTTCAATTATAAGGCGGAAGGGAAAACCCCAGCGATATTTATAGCCATTTTCCCTAAGGATACGTGTAACGTCCCTGAGGTCGCGCCTTTTGGCTATCGTTGATGGAGCCAGGTCCTGGAATACTTGTGTCTGGCATCCCTCGTGTAAGGTGTAAGAGGTGTTCCTGACTGCATTGAATATACATTCCTTGGTCTTAAAAGAAAGTAAATGCAATATCACATCCGGAGGGGGTTCGGAGTCCTTTGGACGGGGTCTCAAGGCCCTGTGAATTCGCTCAATCTGTATCGGATGATTAGAGAGTGAGGAGTTCAGTGAGGAGAAAAATCTGCACACATATTCTTCGAGGTCTCTAGGTTCGACAGATTCGGGGATGTTACGCAGTCTCAAGTTGTTTCGGCATTCTCTATTCTCCACATCCTCAAGCTTGTCCCTCATGAAGTCGTTTTCTTTTAATAGGAAGTCCAAATCCTGTGAAGCATCATTTTGGAATTTAGCCGAAACCTCCATCTTATCTTCAAGAACCGTGGTTCTCTTGGAAATTATGGTCATCTCCGATTTGAGATCCCCTATAGCTTTCTGAAGGTCTTTGGAAAATGCGTTAGAACGCTCCACGATCAAGTTACGTAATTCTGCAAATCCGCCTTGGTGGAGGGAGCTGTAATAAATGGAGGATCTTGGTCGCCGTGACCCCCCTGAGGAGAACGGGGGGGAGGAGTGGATGCTTTGTCTTGACGGGAGAAGTACTGTGTTATTTCTCCTGTTGTGCCCTTGCGGCCTCTACCAGCTGATTTATTCATGTTGGATGCAGAGTCTGTAATGAAGCTCTTTGCTGTTGCAGGGAGTGAGACAGACAGGTGGGGGACAAACCCACGCGGTCTAGGTATACATGATTATTAGCGAGAGCGTGAAGTAAAATGGTGAGCGATTACTTTAATGTCCAGCGATGGGATTCCTAGAAATTCTTGCGAATCTCATATAGCTCCAGAGGCTCAAACATACAGTTGTGTCGATTTGGTTAAAGAAATCCAAGCTCAGCCTCTTTTGGGGACAATAGGCTTAGATACCATGTACACTTATACTTATGAGCTCTTCTGCAGCAAAGCTCTGTATCTGGCGAGTGTGAAGCGGTCCGTAGCTCAGCCGACTGTTCCGGCCCAGCAAACTTGTCCCCTAGAAAGGGTACCCGGTGGAGGTCTGAGCTATATCAAATGGTTCCCTCTGTAGGCTTCTTTGCCTCAGGGCTCTTGATGTCAGCTGAAAGTGGGCTTATGGGTGATGGGGTCTACTTCAGCAGGGTGCAGCCGGCAGCTGAGGTGGATTGTAAGCTTATGGGTGGTGGGGGCCTTCCTCCACAGGGTATAACAGGCAGCTTAAGAGGTTTTTAGGCTTGTGGGTATAGGGGGTCAAGTACTCACGGTTGGGCGCGGCCCTGGTCTGTTGATATAAGTGGGCTTTGATTGCCCTGACGGGCTCTGAGTGTTGGATATTGTGTGCCCCGGAGATCTCCGTGTATTAGAAGAGGTGCCTGGTAATGCTCGAGATCCGAGAGTCCGCCGACCTCCTGCAGCTGTACGGCGCCTCCATTCCAGGCGGGCAGTGGATGAGCTCGTCCCCGATGTTAATCGTGAGTACACGTCCCTCAAGCCAGTTGTAGCGGCCGGGAGCAGCGTGGTAGGAGCTGCAGTCCAGGGATTCCAGGGAGGCTTTGCTAATTGAAAGTCTGGTCCACCCCGGGAGTTAGGCCTCACGCCCGGTATCCGCCAGGGTGCCGATTCCCGGCTCAAAGATTGTACCATCGGACGCAGCGGGGCCTCGCAACCACTCGGGTCAGGTTATGGAGCACTCTGGTAAGCGAAACAGCTTTTTTACTTGATGTAAAAAGGTAACTCCACGGGAGCTCTCGCTAAACGTGGATATCTCTCATGGAGTCCAAGCCATGCCCCTCATGGCATTATCCTAAGGACTATATAATCCTTCACACTTCCTGCAACACACAACTCTGTCCATATTGCACCTTCATTACTTCACTGACCTCTATTTAACACTCATGAACATTTGCCTTATTTATAGTTACTAATTGGAACAGCCTCATTCAGTTGCCATAAAATTGTCACACGCCGGTCCTATAGTCAGGTCCCGGCTCTGTGACTTTCCCTTTAAGAACCATGATTCTGCTTGCTTCTCTTTCAGTGACATTACTTTTACAGGTGTTCCTAGCTACTGTGATCTGGACCACTCCCTAAACCTCTTTGTCCTGGAGCACTATATGAACCTCCCAAGGTTATGGACTCATGGCCTGATCTTTGTGTTACTCAGTCTACCTTGGTCTGGGTTGTATCTGCTGCTGCTGTTACCTGTGTGCTGGACTTCTATATCTACAAACCACCATACCTGGTACTTGTGGTTCCACACTGCTTGCTGAATCTCCTACTGCTGTTGCCTGTGTGCTGGACTTTTACATCTACAGCCACCATACCTGGTACTTGTAGTTCCACACTGCTTACTGAATCTCCTACAGCTGTTACCTGTGTACTGGACTTCTACATCTGCCCACTGAACTGTCTCGTGAGTTGCCTATTACACCTGCACTCATATTGATTGGCTCAACTATCTCTCTGCTTGACTGCCTGTATTCTTTCCTGAACTACAATCAAGTTACCTTGTCATCTGTGATTCTATGTTTCGCACAGCTATTATTATTACTCTGCTGATTATTAGTTGCTGGACTGTTATTAAGAATATATTGCCAAGCTAGTTGCCAGTTCCGTTATTCAAGTTGTGTGCATTCATTCTTCATGCCATTGCTATTGGTTACCAACTGAACTTCTTTCGTGATTTCATTGTATTTTGTGAACTGTCGTGTACTCAGCTTGCTGAGTGTACATATCTTTCACTGTTGCTGTTATACCATCTACCAATATACTATATTGCAACGCTGCTATCATCTTCTGTGTTTTGTTCAACCTCCACCATCCACTGCTAATAACATCCAAGTAGTGGCAAAAGGGATCCATAAAATATCCTTATCCGTGACAAAAATAAAAGGACATATATTTTATTCAGCTTACCTATCTTTCTCTCTCTCTGCTTCTATTGGCTGGTGATAGATCACCTAATCCAGGTCCCCCACATCCCTCCAATACAAATATATCAGAAAACGACTGCAATTCAGCTAATCTTAAGCCTGTCTCCCCTCTCTTTCAAAGTCCCTTTGGAATGCATGCTCTGCTTGTAACAAACTTACCTCTATACATGACTTCTTCCTCTCAAGCAACCTCAACCTTCTTGCAGAAATATGGCTTACACAATCAGATTCTGCCTCACCTGTAGCCCTTTTACATGGTGGCCTCCATTTTATCCGCACTTCCAGACCTGGAGGCAGACAAGGAGGTGGGGTTGGCCTATTTCTCTCCCCACAGAGCATATTCACAGTTCTATCAAATGTCCCGTCACTTACATTCACATCTTTTGAAGTACATATTATTCAGATTTTTAATCCATTCTCTGCGCGTGTTGCTGTGATCTATCGTCCCTTTGGGCCACACCATCATTTTTTAACGATTTCTCTGCATGTCTCCCATACTTTTCTCTTTGAACATCCCCACCATTATTCTGGATGATTTCCCTTGCTATTCCACGATGCAATGCTACTTCCAAACTACTCTCTCCAACACCTTCTCTCCCAAATCTATACATTCTCTTCCCCTGATACTGCAGTACCTCATTTTCGCCAATCCATAGCAACAGCCTGTCGAAGTAATAATTAACAAAAACCCTATATTACCAATTAGTTCAATAGAATGAACCAATGAACTTGAATTTTGTGTTTGTGCTTTTAAGAGAACGGAAAAAAACACATATTACATAACAGGAGACATGTTTTTAGTAAATTTCCATTATTGCACAATTCATGTACAAAACAACATGTTATGTAATTGCCGGATATGGCCAAAGAAATATTGGCTCCACATAAGGTCAAGATGACCGTCCAAAATGAACATGTCACTTTAATGATAGAATGCCAGCAGTGATGTAAACTGTGTAAAATAAGGAGTAACATATTCTATAAAAGAATGAGTTAATCAAATATAGGGTGTCAATTGGCATTTGAGACCCTGAGCGTATGCTTCGTCCAGTATGGCTGTATCTATGTATAATATCATTTTAATAATAAACTATAGAAATATTATATTTTGAAAACCTGCTCATCTCATTTATTATTTAAAGAGAAGAAAAGAGAAAATCTTATACAAGCTATTGATCAAGTGGCTCAAGTGACTCTTCATACTCCCCATTGACTTCAAAGTCAGCCATGGCACAATAAATTAACACAAAATCTTCAAAAATGTCCCCATAAAGAAGAACATCACTGACGCAATGTCACAAAATCAGAGTCAGTATTGGCCTCGAAGGCTGCTCAGGTGGATACTTCCCTCAGATAGGTGAGGAGACTAACGGAAAGCAAGATTTTCACCAGGGATCCCCACAAGGGAATATGGGCTTAGCAGCTATCTAACCGCAGGTCGTGGTGCTCTAGGAGGCGATGAGCGAGACTAGATGGAGGATCAGGAGATAGTTGGTTGCAGATAGGAGATGGTTGCAGTAAGGGTATGTCAGAGTACTGGAGGCAGGTCCAACAGGTAAGTGGAAGTCCAGGATAATAGAAGAGAGCAATAGTCTGCAGGATGCTGATGAACCGGGATCCTGATGAACTAGAAGCCCTGGAACAGGATTGGCAGAGATGCACAACTATCTGCAGCGTAGCTTCAGTGTCTTGACTGCGGAGGTAATACAGGTATACACTGGAGAGCAATAGACTGCAGGGTGATGAAACGCTGAGGTTCTGATGAGTTGGAAGCCCTGGAGCAGGCTCAGAGGAGATGCGCAATGATCTGCAGAGTAGCGGCAGTGTCTTGACTGTGGAGGTGATACAGGTATACATGGGAAAGCAATAAACAGGAGCCAGAGGAGGAGACATCCTAACAGGTAAGTAGATCTGAAGATCTGGCATCCATAGTAAGGAAGTAGGTGCTTTAAATAGACAGGCTGACAGGTATTTAGCCAATCAAGAAAATGTAGAGAGTTTTGAAAAGACCAGGGGCTAGATTTACTAAGCTGCGGGTTTGAAAAGTGGGGATGTTGCCTATAGCAACCAATCAGATTCTAGCTTTCATTTATTTAGTACCTTCTACAAAATGATAGCTAGAATCTGATTGGTTGCTATAGGCAACATCCCCACTTTTTCAAACCCGCAGCTTAGTAAATCTAGCCCCAGGTGTGCGCATACTCAGTTCAGAGCAGCCAGAATGAGAGGTTTGTTGGTGCAATGTGTGACATGTAAATCTCGTACCTCTAATGATTTCTTCACATATACTTCTATTTATCACGCCTATTTTATGTTCTGGACACAGCAAAACTAATATACTTCCAATCGCTGATCTCTGCTTATAACCTCAAATGCCTTTTTAGCACATTTAAATCTCTTATCAACCATCCCACCCAAAACACTCTGGCTAATATCAATGCCCAGGAACTTGCTTCCTACTTCAAGGACAAGATTGATAATATCAGACTAGAAATGGTATCATTGGCCTGATCTTTGTGTTACTCAGTCTACCTTGGTCTGGGTTGTATCTGCTGCTGCTGTTACCTGTGTGCTGGACTTCTATATCTACAAACCACCATACCTGGTACTTGTGGTTCCACACTGCTTGCTGAATCTCCTACTGCTGTTGCCTGTGTGCTGGACTTTTACATCTACAGCCACCATACCTGGTACTTGTAGTTCCACACTGCTTACTGAATCTCCTACAGCTGTTACCTGTGTACTGGACTTCTACATCTGCCCACTGAACTGTCTCGTGAGTTGCCTATTACACCTGCACTCATATTGATTGGCTCAACTATCTCTCTGCTTGACTGCCTGTATTCTTTCCTGAACTACAATCAAGTTACCTTGTCATCTGTGATTCTATGTTTCGCACAGCTATTATTATTACTCTGCTGATTATTAGTTGCTGGACTGTTATTAAGAATATATTGCCAAGCTAGTTGCCAGTTCCGTTATTCAAGTTGTGTGCATTCATTCTTCATGCCATTGCTATTGGTTACCAACTGAACTTCTTTCGTGATTTCATTGTATTTTGTGAACTGTCGTGTACTCAGCTTGCTGAGTGTACATATCTTTCACTGTTGCTGTTATACCATCTACCAATATACTATATTGCAACGCTGCTATCATCTTCTGTGTTTTGTTCAACCTCCACCATCCACTGCTAATAACATCCAAGTAGTGGCAAAAGGGATCCATAAAATATCCTTATCCGTGACAAAAATAAAAGGACATATATTTTATTCAGCTTACCTATCTTTCTCTCTCTCTGCTTCTATTGGCTGGTGATAGATCACCTAATCCAGGTCCCCCACATCCCTCCAATACAAATATATCAGAAAACGACTGCAATTCAGCTAATCTTAAGCCTGTCTCCCCTCTCTTTCAAAGTCCCTTTGGAATGCATGCTCTGCTTGTAACAAACTTACCTCTATACATGACTTCTTCCTCTCAAGCAACCTCAACCTTCTTGCAGAAATATGGCTTACACAATCAGATTCTGCCTCACCTGTAGCCCTTTTACATGGTGGCCTCCATTTTATCCGCACTTCCAGACCTGGAGGCAGACAAGGAGGTGGGGTTGGCCTATTTCTCTCCCCACAGAGCATATTCACAGTTCTATCAAATGTCCCGTCACTTACATTCACATCTTTTGAAGTACATATTATTCAGATTTTTAATCCATTCTCTGCGCGTGTTGCTGTGATCTATCGTCCCTTTGGGCCACACCATCATTTTTTAACGATTTCTCTGCATGTCTCCCATACTTTTCTCTTTGAACATCCCCACCATTATTCTGGATGATTTCCCTTGCTATTCCACGATGCAATGCTACTTCCAAACTACTCTCTCCAACACCTTCTCTCCCAAATCTATACATTCTCTTCCCCTGATACTGCAGTACCTCATTTTCGCCAATCCATAGCAACAGCCTGTCGAAGTAATAATTAACAAAAACCCTATATTACCAATTAGTTCAATAGAATGAACCAATGAACTTGAATTTTGTGTTTGTGCTTTTAAGAGAACGGAAAAAAACACATATTACATAACAGGAGACATGTTTTTAGTAAATTTCCATTATTGCACAATTCATGTACAAAACAACATGTTATGTAATTGCCGGATATGGCCAAAGAAATATTGGCTCCACATAAGGTCAAGATGACCGTCCAAAATGAACATGTCACTTTAATGATAGAATGCCAGCAGTGATGTAAACTGTGTAAAATAAGGAGTAACATATTCTATAAAAGAATGAGTTAATCAAATATAGGGTGTCAATTGGCATTTGAGACCCTGAGCGTATGCTTCGTCCAGTATGGCTGTATCTATGTATAATATCATTTTAATAATAAACTATAGAAATATTATATTTTGAAAACCTGCTCATCTCATTTATTATTTAAAGAGAAGAAAAGAGAAAATCTTATACAAGCTATTGATCAAGTGGCTCAAGTGACTCTTCATACTCCCCATTGACTTCAAAGTCAGCCATGGCACAATAAATTAACACAAAATCTTCAAAAATGTCCCCATAAAGAAGAACATCACTGACGCAATGTCACAAAATCAGAGTCAGTATTGGCCTCGAAGGCTGCTCAGGTGGATACTTCCCTCAGATAGGTGAGGAGACTAACGGAAAGCAAGATTTTCACCAGGGATCCCCACAAGGGAATATGGGCTTAGCAGCTATCTAACCGCAGGTCGTGGTGCTCTAGGAGGCGATGAGCGAGACTAGATGGAGGATCAGGAGATAGTTGGTTGCAGATAGGAGATGGTTGCAGTAAGGGTATGTCAGAGTACTGGAGGCAGGTCCAACAGGTAAGTGGAAGTCCAGGATAATAGAAGAGAGCAATAGTCTGCAGGATGCTGATGAACCGGGATCCTGATGAACTAGAAGCCCTGGAACAGGATTGGCAGAGATGCACAACTATCTGCAGCGTAGCTTCAGTGTCTTGACTGCGGAGGTAATACAGGTATACACTGGAGAGCAATAGACTGCAGGGTGATGAAACGCTGAGGTTCTGATGAGTTGGAAGCCCTGGAGCAGGCTCAGAGGAGATGCGCAATGATCTGCAGAGTAGCGGCAGTGTCTTGACTGTGGAGGTGATACAGGTATACATGGGAAAGCAATAAACAGGAGCCAGAGGAGGAGACATCCTAACAGGTAAGTAGATCTGAAGATCTGGCATCCATAGTAAGGAAGTAGGTGCTTTAAATAGACAGGCTGACAGGTATTTAGCCAATCAAGAAAATGTAGAGAGTTTTGAAAAGACCAGGGGCTAGATTTACTAAGCTGCGGGTTTGAAAAGTGGGGATGTTGCCTATAGCAACCAATCAGATTCTAGCTTTCATTTATTTAGTACCTTCTACAAAATGATAGCTAGAATCTGATTGGTTGCTATAGGCAACATCCCCACTTTTTCAAACCCGCAGCTTAGTAAATCTAGCCCCAGGTGTGCGCATACTCAGTTCAGAGCAGCCAGAATGAGAGGTTTGTTGGTGCAATGTGTGACATGTAAATCTCGTACCTCTAATGATTTCTTCACATATACTTCTATTTATCACGCCTATTTTATGTTCTGGACACAGCAAAACTAATATACTTCCAATCGCTGATCTCTGCTTATAACCTCAAATGCCTTTTTAGCACATTTAAATCTCTTATCAACCATCCCACCCAAAACACTCTGGCTAATATCAATGCCCAGGAACTTGCTTCCTACTTCAAGGACAAGATTGATAATATCAGACTAGAAATGGTATCATCTTACTCGATAAGCAATCATCTCAATTTCTTCCCAGAACCCTCTGACACCCTTCTTCATTTGATCCCACAAATGAAGATGAAGTATCTACTCCCTTATTTTCTTACTCTACCTCTGTGTTTCCTGTGCTCATTTCACCTCTAACTAAAATCTGCAACCTCTCTCTACTGCTACTTTTTCAATCATTATTCAAGCATGCAGTGATTACTGCTTTACTAAATTCTGACCCTAACGCTCTCTCAAATTACCATTCCATCTCTCAGCTCTCTTGACCCTCCAAGATTCTAGAGAGACACGCCTCACACGCTTTCTTTCCGCATACAACCTATTGGATCCTCTTCAGTCAGGCTTTCGTTCTCAACACTCCACAGGACCTGCATTGACAAGTGACTTGTTGTCAATGATTTTATCACTGCTAAAACTATAGGCCATTACTCTCTTATAATTCTCCTGGATCTCTCTGCTGCAGTTGACAACTTTGCTCTCATACAAATGCTACAATCCCAAGGTCTGCAAGACATCTTCCCATCCTGGTTCTCATCCTGCCTTTCTACATTGTTTTTTCATTGCTAATTTTTTTGGATCCACCACTGCACCGCTTCCTTTATCAGTTGGAGTCCCATAAGCACTGGCGGATCCAGGTTTGGGGACGATCAGGGCAATCTTCCCCGCCTAGCAAGATCTCACTGCCTAAGACTACACACTGTATGCAGGTGCGGTCGGCAGAGACAGAGAGTCTAAATATAATCACAGAGGCCGGGCAGCGTACTCTCCTTGCCTGTCTCTGCCAAATGGACCTGCACACAGGGTGCAGCCGAAGGCATGCTTGGCTATCAAAAAGGGGGCAGGTGTTACGGTTTGGTATTCTGGACTCTGGATCCCTTCAATGGATGTTTAGAAAAACGGATCCTTGGGAAGTATTGTAACACACTAGTAAGTGGTAGTAGCACCCAGAGGGTGAATAGATGACGATGCAGGATAAAAGTACAATCAGCATGTAATCAAATATGGCATAGAATGAACAGTCCAGCAAACAGGTGGCAGCAGGTGTATGGTATCACAATAGGACAGCACACATCAGAGTAGAGAGTAACAGTCCAGGCAGCAATATAATCACAACCGATGTGGCAGGAATCAAGTACCATACAATGCCTTAATATGCTTTAGATGACACAGGAACAGTTCAGCCAGAGAAGATAACAACAAGCAACTTGATGATACGACCTGTAGTGCCACTGAGCCACAGAGCGAATGCGGAGTAGATGAAGCTTGAATAGGACAGCTCTAATAGATGACTTCAAAGGTAGCAATCTCCGTTGCGCAGCACGGCCCGTGTACACAAATGTAGCTTAAGCGATCCAGCTCGTGGAACAGGACTACAACTGAGGCAGGTGCAGCTTGAGCGGTATAGCCCGTGGAGTAGCACACAGCGGAGACAGGTGCAGCTTGAGCGGTATAGCCCGTGGAGTAGCACACAGTGGAGACAGGTGCAGCTTGATAATTGTCATTGCATAAATACAAATACTAGGGCTGGCAGACTTGGTCTAAATCTGTAGTTACATTTTATTGTACCATAGCTCACTCAGAAGCAGGAGAGGTGGCAGGGTTCAGTGCTGAAACAGAAATTGTAATAATAGGGCTGTCAGTGTTCTTAAAAGTCTCCAGTGAAATTCTACTGTGCCATGGCTCGTACAGAAACAGGAGGGGTGGCATTGTTCTTGCCACTCTACAGTCTCAGTCATGATGATAATAATCCCTCTACCTCATGTGCTAAAGTCTATGTTCAAGTGCATTGTTGGTTTTAAGTCAGGGAAGCAAAAATGTAAATAAAAAGCTTGTACCTTTTTTAAAGAAAAATACAACTCTCTAATAAAGGTTAAAGTTTTCTGTAGAAAAACATAAAATTGCCAACATACCATTATACCAAAAATATTACCACGCATACTAGCATCCTTTTCTGAGCTAAATCTCAGCATCTGCAATCTACACTGTCATCATTTCACCCTCCTCAATGTGTACATCATCCTCAAATAATACTAATTCATCCCCGCTAAAATCCACCATCACAGAAGTCTGTGTACCTTGATGTAATTGCCGGTAATGGCCTTCCCCATGGAATTTGTAGTTCATTTTACGGAAGAACTGTCACAATTTTTGGGCAATTCTTTTAGACGAGACCAAATGTCAAAATGTTGTGCAGACTCATCTGCATCAACGCTGGGTGTATTGGGAAAGCTAAGTTTTTTTCTAGCAGCAATTTCCAGAGAAACTGAAGGAGGAGACATCATTGTGTCATGTACCACTTGAGCTGTCAGTTTGCTGACCAGGAGCTCATTGCATCTCTTGAGATCTGGGTCAGTTGGAAAGAAAGAAAAGACATAGCTCTTAAACCTAAGATCAAGCACAGCTACCAGAATGTAATGAACCGATATCAAGATGTTGATAACTCTTGGATCCTGGTGAAGCAAATAAAGTATTTAATCTACAAGTCCAACATAAGTAGCAGGATTAATTTGTTTTATTTCCTCCTTCAATTTCTCTTCCGGCTTTCAAAAAGTCTAATTAGGGGAATCATTTGACTCAAGCTAACAGTGTCTGCACTCTCTTCACAGGTGACTATTTCAAGTGGTTTCAGCACCTTGCACAACACAGAAATAATTCTCCACTGCGCTGGACTAAAGTACATTCCCCCTAAATTCTATTCTTCTTGCAGCTGCTGCATTCTCCTACATGCTCTTGCAGAATCGCAAAAATGACCCTTAATATTTCGGGACACAGACAGCATCGCCTGCATGTCATTGTCATTTTTTAAAAAGTTCTGTACCACCAAGTTGATTGTGGTAGCAAAACAAGGAATGTGATGAAATTCCCCCCACTGTAATGCTCTAGCAATATTGGTGGCATTATCAGAAATCACATATCCTCAGGAGAGTCTAAGCAGAATAAGTCATGTTGCAATGACATCCCTTAGCTTTTCAAAAAGCTAGTCAGCGGTATTACCTCTGACCTGCACCTTGTATCGTCTCTGATAACCACCTCTGACTCCCGCCTACTCCCGTGCTGTTCTCCACTTATTGATTTGCCTACCATGTTCAGACTTTCCCACAGTCTTCAAATCTTTAGACACTCTTTGAAAACCCATCTCTTTTTTTAGAGATGACCTTATCCTTGATAACACTATTCATACTAATGCATCCTCACAACTATCCCAATCTCCACTCTGAGCCACATTTGCTCCTCTTGTTTCAGCTGTGCCCTCTTCCCTTTAGAATGTAAGCTCTCTAATGAGCAGGGTCCTTCATACCCTTTGTTTTCATGTCTCCATTTATTTTGTCTGCTCGTGTTTTACTTATGTCTTGTTTTATGATTGTCCTTGTCTTCCCTACTGTACGTCCCTGGGGAACACTGTGGTGCCTTACAAATCTGCGATAATATTAATACTACTACTACTACTACTAATAATAATAATAATAATAATAATAATATGCCTCTTAATGAAGCGGATGATACACAGAGTAGCCTGCCTCTAAAAATGTGACGCACTTGGATACATGCTGCTGCTGTTCCTGCTGGTGAAGGCGAATCACCAACCCAATGGGCTGTCTTAGTCATATGTCAATCTTTTGTTTGCCCAATTCTGCCTTTCCATATATCTGTGGTAGGTGTACAGTGAGTAGAATAGCATTTTTACGAACCTTCTGGTAGATGTGAGGAATAGCTTTTCAAGTAAAATGGTGTTGTGATGGAATTTGGTAACAGGGACACGACCTCAAGTAATTGTCTAAAACCAGCTGCATTAATAGTAGATATTGGATGCAGATCTAATACTAGCATAGTCGCCATGGCATCTGTGATCCGCTTTGCGACTGGGTGACAACTTTCATGCTTGCTTCCTCTTGTAAAGGATTGTTTAACAGTCAATTGCTGTAAACTACTAGTAGCCTTCTTCTTGGTCTGCTTCTGGGTTGAAGATCCACCCCAGCTGCAGGAGCACAAGCAGTGGGCCTAATGCTCAAAGATTCTTCTGAGGAGCCCTGCATAGGGGAGGAGTCATCTCGCATTAGCAACTTGGATGCAGGACTAACTCCCATCACTTGTGAGGATATTGATGATGAAGGTGTTGGGGGTGTAGATTGCAGGTGCTGGGATCTAGATGAGAGAAAGGAGGTAGCTGATGCTGGACTGCTTATTGTTTTTCTTTTAGCATAAGTTTCTGATTTTCCCAAGAGCTTTCCATGAACTCGCTTCAAATGGCATAACATGGATGAGGATCTTAGATGGTTAAGGTCCCTATCTCTACTGACTGTGGCTTTACAATGCTACAAATGACTAGACAACTGTTGTCAGAATTTGGGTAAAAATAATTCCACACATAAGAGTGGATTTTTGGTCATAATGCCTAGGCATGACAGTGAAGTGGTTTTGGTTTTATAACTGGATTAGCTTCATGTTTTGGCTTTGGTTTTGGCAAAACTACTCTCGTGTGTTTTGGTTTTGGATCTGTATTTTTTTTTAAAAATTGCTAAAATATGCTAAAATCATATAATTTGGTTTTTTTCTTTATCCTACATTATTATTAACCTGAATAACACTAATTTCAAATCACTTGCAGTCAATTTTGACCACCTCACAGGTCACAATATTATTTTCATACACTGTATATTTTATATACGGTGATAAGAAAAAGGCCATTGTCATGCCTGGGCATAAGACCAAAAATCCAGCTCTTATGTGCACAATTATTTTTACACAAATCCTGACAACAGTTGTCTAGCCATTTGTTGCATTTGTAAAGCCACACTCAGTATAGGTAGGGACCTTAACCATCTAGGATCCTCATCCATGTTACGGCATTTGAAGCGAGTTCATGGAAAGCTCTTGGGAAAATCAGAAACTTATGTTAAAAAAATATCAACAAGTAGTCCAGCATCAGCTACCCACCTTCTCTCATCTAGATCCCAGCAACTGAAATCTACACCCGCAACACCTTCATCATCAATATCCTCACAAGTGATGGGAGTTAGTCCTGCATCCAAGTTGCTAAGTTTAGATATCTTCTCCACTAACCATGATTATTGAGCGTTAGTCCCGCTGCTGCTGCTGGTGGTGGATCTTCAACCCAGAAGAAGAATACTAGTAGCTTTCAACAATTGACTGTTAAACAATCCTTTGCTAGAGGAAGAAAGTAAGAAAGCTGTCACTCAGTCGCAAAGCAGATCACAGACGCCATGGGGACTATGCTAGTATTAGATCTGCGTACAATATCCACTATTAATGCAGCTGTTGTTAGACAATTACTTGAGGTCTTGTGTCCCTGTTACCAAATTCCATCCCAACACCATTTTACTAAAAAAGCTATTCCTCACATATCCCAGAAGGTTCATAAAAATTTAATTATTGGTCTTCAAAATGTCATTCTACCCACTGTACACTTAACCACAGATATGGGGACAAGCGGAACTGGGCAAACTAAAGATTATATGACTGTGACAGCCCACTGGGTCGGTGATTCGCCTTCACCAGCAGGAACAGCAGCAGCATGTACCCAAGTACGTCACATTTTTCTGAGGCAGGCTACTCTGTGTATCATCGGTTTCACTAAGAGGCATATTATTGTTATTATATATATATATATATATATATATATATATATATTATTATTAGTGTCAATAGTGTTATCAAGGATAAGGTCACCTCTAAAAAAGAGATTGGTTTGAAAAAGCATCTAAAGATTTGAAGGCTGTGGGAAAGTCGGATTGAGCGTGGTAGGGAATTCCATAAGTGTGGAGCAGCACAGGAGAATTCTTGAAGGCAGGAGTGAGAGTTGGTTATCAGACACGAGACAAGGTGCAGGTCTGAGGTAATACCGCTGGCAACCTGTTTTAAAAACGAAGTAATGTCATTGCAACATGGCTTATCCTGCTTCTACTCACCTGAGGATATATGATTTATGATAACGCCACCAATATTGCTAGAGCATTACAGCGGGGGGAATTCCATCACATTTCTTGTATTGCTCACACAATCAACTTGGTGGTACAAAACTTTTTAAAAAATGACAATGACATGGTAGAGATGCAGTATGTGTCCCGAAAAATTTAGGGTCATTTTCGGGATTGTGCAACAGCATTTAGGAGAATGCAGCAGTTGCAAGAAGACTAGAATTTGAGGGGGAATGTACTTTAGTTCAGCGAAGTATTCACCTGTGAAGAGAGTGCACACACGGTTAGCTTGAGTCAAGTGATTGCCTTAATTATACTTTTTGAGAAGCAGCTAGAGAAATTGAAGGAAGAAATTAAACTAAACAAATCCGCTAACTATATTGTAATTGTAGATTAAGTACTTAATTCGCTTCGCCAGGATCGAAGAGCTATCAACATCTTGTAATGACGTCTCCTCCTTCAGTTTCTCTGGCATCTGTTTCTAGGAAAAAACTTAGCTTTCCCAAGACACCCAGTGGTGATAAAGATGAGTCAGCACAACATTTTGACATTTGCTCTGCTCTAAAAGAATTGTCCAAAAATTGTGACAGCTCTGCCATAAAATGAACTACAAATTCCATGAGGAAGGTCATTATCAGCAATTACATCAAAGTACACAGACTTCTGTGATGGTGGATTCTAGTGGGGAAGAATTAGTATTGTTTGTGGATGATGTACACACTGATGAGGGTGAATATGACAGTGTAGATTGAAGATGCTGAAATCTAGCTAAGAGAATTATTGTTATAGCACCAGGTGATATTTTGTTTGTAAGAGAAAGAGCTACCTGATGCTGGTATGCTTGCTAACATTTTGGGTAGATTGGCATCTTGGCAATTTTATGTTTTTCTACAGTAAACCTTCACCTTTTTTAGAGAGGTTTTTTTTTTCCTTTAAAAGGGTACAAGCTTTTTATTAAAATTTTTGTTTCCCCCACTATGCACTTGAACATAGGCTTTAGCACATGAGGTAGAGTGATTAGTATCATCATGACTGAGACTGGAGAGTGACAACAACAATGTCACCCCTCCTGTTTCTGTATGAGCTATGGCACAGTACAATGTCACTGGAGACTTTTAAGAACACTGACAGCCCTATTATTACAATTTCTGTTTCAGCACTAAACCCTGCCACCTTTCCTGTTTTCTGAGTGAGCTATGGTACAATAAAATGTAACTGCAGATTTAGACCAAGCCAGACAGCCCTATGACTTCTATTTCAGCAATGACTCTTAGCAATGGAGCACTCCTCTTTGTATGTTACCTATATAACACAGTAGAATTTGAATGCAGAATTACACCAACCCTGACAGCACTAGTATTTGTATTTTTATGCAATGAGAATTACCAATGCAGCTCTCCTTTTTGTGTGTTACCTATATAACACAGTAGAATTACACAGTCATCACTATAGCTAACCAGCATCATACTGCTTCTTCCATTTGAAACATTTTTCAAATCCTACTCTATTGGTTCAAGATTCGCTCAAGCAAAAGATTATAAAACAGGTCAAGTGGAAGAAGTTGAACTAATATGCCTCTGTATAATTAATAAGTACAAGGTAAAAAATACATTACTCCTTTAAATAACTTTCATTTATGTTGAAAAAAATCAATCTATATTATTATTATTATTATTTATTTATAAGGCGCCACAAGGTTTCTGCAGCGCCAAACACAGTACAAACAATGGACAGTACAGGGAATAACAGTACAGAACAATAAACGAGTAATACCAAGACTTCAGATGCTCCAGGAAAAGCAAAAATATTGAGGTTGGAGCACAAGAAAAGGTAGAGAGACAGGAGGGAGAAGGGCCCTGCTCATTAGAGCTTACATCCTAAAGGGAGGGCAACAGACAATCGGCACAGAGGGAGTCAGAGGAGGGGAGCAAGCGTACCCTTTTCAAAGGAGGATCCAGGAGATGAGAACGAGCATGGAAAGAGGGTTAAGTGGAGGGCTGGTAAGCTTTGAGGAAGAGATGAGTTTTGAGTGCCCGTTTGAAGGAGCACAAGTTAGGGGATAGACGGATGGAGCGAGGGAGGCCATTCCAGTGCAAGGGGGCAGCTCGGGAGAAGTCTTGAATTCTGGAGTGGCATGAGGTTATTAGAGTGGAGGAGAGGAGACGGTCATTGGCCGAGCGCAGGGACCGGGCGGGAGTGTGGATGGAGAGGAGATTGGAGATATAGAGGGCAGTAGATTGGGAGAGGGCCTTGTAGGTGAGGGTAAGAAGTTTGAAAAGAATTCGATAGGGGAAGGGGAGCCAGTGAAGGGCAAGGCAGAGAGGGGAGGCAGAAGAGGAGCGGCAAAAAAGGAAGATAAGCCTCGCCGCCGCATTGAGTATAGAACGAAGGGGGGCAAGGCGAGAGCGGGGGAGGTCGGTGAGGAGAAGATTGCAGTAGTCCAGCCGGGAAATGATGAGCGCGTGGATAATAGTTTTGGTTGCTTCATTAGATAGGAAGGGCCGGATGCGGGCAATGTTACGAAGTTGAAAGCGACAGGATTGCGCAAGAGATTAAATGTGAGGGGTAAAAGAAAGGGTGGAGTCGAGGGTGACGCCCAGGCAGCGTAGTTGTGGGACGGAGGAAATGGTGGAGTTGTTAATAGTGATGGAGAGATCCAGATGGGATAAGGACTTAGACGGAGGGAAAACAATAAGTTCTGTTTTTTCAATGTTAATTTTGAGAAAGCGAGAGGACATCCAAGAGGAGATGGCAGAGAGGCAGTCAGATACACGAGAGAGGAGGGGAGGGGAAAGATCAGGAGAAGAGATGTAAAGTTGAATATCATCGGCTTATAGGTGATACTGAAGGCCGAATGAGGTGATGAGAGCCTTCCAGTATCTATATAAAAATTGAAGCGATGATGATCTATGCTCACACACAAAAAATGTGAGGTGGTACTCAGTTTTATTATGTGATACTCATTGTTTTATTAAGAATAAGGTGGCATTATTACATGGCTCACCATTATAAATAGGCCTAATGGCATAGTCCAAAAATGTGTAGAAGGGTCACTGTACCTGTTTAACCTGATTCCCTACTTGTCAACTGCATGGCTTACATAAAGTCAATTACGTGCTTTATATGCAGGGTGAGAGGCCCTTTAGTAAATCAATAGGGTTTTTTCTCCCTTAAAAGGGTTACTGACGGTCATAATGCTGCTATAGCCTGCAGTAACCCCAGCAGTCAGAAAGCTTGCCTTTGCATTTGGAAGCTTATTTAACAAGTATCTCTACGGTACTTGTACCACTGCTATACCTGTTCTGTTATCACCATCTCAGGCTTTGTCCCAGTTTACCACCATTGTGGCAGTGGCTTAAGGTGTACTAACCCTGAATACCTTGTGTTGAACCTGCCTACAATTGTTTTGGTCCAGCCTACTTGAGGACACTTTCAAAAAATTTCCAGGGCTACTTTAAGTTCCAAATCCACTACTAGGGATGACCAAACTTTGTGGAGATTCTTTAAGGCTCCCCTACATTTGTAAGTGAAACACTCATGCTCCCCTACATTTGTAGGTGAAACACTCTAACAGTACCAGACAGTGACATTTACCAAAGTTACCCAATTCTACAAACATGATGGGGAGTCCATCTTCCATGAGCTAGCTGTTATCATGTTAACCAATGAGGTCAAGTTAAACACATATTTACAAAGCCCACCCACCAGCCCCTTCTCCAAATCCAAAAACAGGCACACAGTAGTGTAAATGGAATGACCTCTACCCCTGATCATTAGATTATGTAGCAAACAGAGGTCCAGTAACTAAATACTGGGGGCACTCCCATATGACATGGAGAGAGAAGCCCATTGGGACACTGCACCTTAGGCACATTGAAGAGGATTGCCTACTCATCTTGAACAGGTGAAGTCGACTAAGGTATACCCTGTTCTCGACATAGAGATGAATTTGTTGAAATCTAATACATAGGATAGCAGTCTTAGTCCTGCCCAGACCTGTTCCCAATCTTTGTCTGAGAACTACTTAAATACTCTGCATTCAACCCATGTCTCTGAACCGCAAGGCCATGTGTCAAAGCTAACAGACGTAGATATGCATATGTTACTGAGATCATTAATGTAAACCTATGTCTATGTCACCTAAGCAGGGCAACACAAATCGTGGGTGGGCGGTCCCTGAACTGGAACCCCAGGACGCGGTGCAGCCTCTAACATATGAAAACACTATTTATTGGTTTTGAGAATTATAACTTTAAATGGCCAAATGATTTTAAATAACCATCAGTATAGAGTTGGCCAATTGAGGAGATACCAAATATGTACTAAATATAACTCCTTTCCAATTTAGCCAATTCAAAAAATGTAGTGCCTAAGCAAAGAGGGGTGTCTAGATCAATCTTCTCCCCACCCAAGAATTTATGAACACTGTTCCATGTCATGACCGCCTTCTTAGAGATTGGATGAGCTCTACGTTTTCTAAGGTCAGTAAGCAAAAACTGAAAGTTCGGACCCCATCTGCTCACCAAAACACCATGACCGTAAGGAGACTATCAAGTGAACCACACACATCAGCTGAGTACAGAAGCATATCATCAGCATGTATAGTCGTTTTATCTATGGTGTTTCTTGCTGAAAACTCTAAATATCAGCATGTTCTTTAATAAGACAAGCCAAGGTTTTGATGGCCAGCGGAAATATTGCAGGCAAAAAGGGCAGCCCTGATGCGTGTTAATCTTCAGGGGAAAATATATCTAAATATGGCTATTGACAGAGACCCTGGCAGCTGGAGTCGATTAAAGAAATCTGATCCAATTAACTAAACCTGGGCCGATGCCAAAGCGCCTTATTCCCTCCCATACTTAATCCCACTCCACAGTGCCAAAGGTCTTGGTGGCAAACAGGGGGGACACCACAAGATGAGTAAATAGTTTTCTGAGATTGAACATTGTAGATTTCCCAGGCATGAAACTTATCTGGTCTGGGTGAACAATCTGGGCAATAGCCTTGTTAAGTCTATTCGCTAAAACTAGGACCAGCATCTTGACATCGGTGGCCAAGAGAGAAATGGGATGGCATGCCTATTGGTAAATTACGTCCTTCCTGCATTTTGGATAATGAGCCAGATGACAGTAGCTAACATAATTATCCAATAGTTTTGGCATGAAGAACTGCCTAAACTTTTTTTAAAAAAAAACTTTATTTACGAATTGTGGAAGTCAAAGAATTGGATGAAGTCATTCTAAATGAACAAATATGAATTGTAATAGTTTTCCGTGTGATTGCAATTAGTTCCCTACGTCATTACAGTAAATGCAAAATGTACAAATGTAAAGAGACTATCTTGCATATTTCTGAAAACTGCTGCAAAGGAATCAGATTATGTATTTTTCTATTAATGCGGTTTAGATGCAAACAATCACCTAGTTGGAAGCTATGGCAATACTAACCCTCACCTTTGAATTTCACAAAAGTCCCCATCGCAAAACATAAGGTAGTTAAGGCTATTTATAAAAATACAATTTTGGGAACTGACCAGCAGCAAGAGACAAATGGTATAACACAATGTTATCATTACAGTGGCACAACACAATACTAGAGTGATAAATAATGAATAATGGGCATGTTCAGCACAGAAATATGTAGGAGGTAACCTAAATGTGTGTGTATATATATACATATAAAAGACCGGGGATAACGTCTTCTGGGGTAGACCGCTGCACTTTAGATAGACTAACCGATGATATCAGACCATTCAATTACTTTGGTTTGACTAGCCACAGTTAGTTTTATTTTACAGTCATAAAAATAAACAAACAGAAATGTATAGTTAGTGTCTGACACTAACTATACATACAGGAACACCCTCTCTCAAGTAAGGGACCTTGTGTCCCAAATACATATTAAATACAAGACTTACTGGTCACCATATGCATTGTCTTTCAGGAGACATCCAATCTCCTCCCCAGACTGAGAGAGATAGAGGAAACTGCCTAGCCGCTTTAAGTGGGCATGTAGCAGGTGCAAATCCTGACTAATTAGATGTGAGACTGGGAGTTCAGAAGGCAAAGACTGGGCCTTATGTATATAGCCCACCCCTCTATCTCTCCATACATAACCCCAGCACCCTTATCAACTTTTCATGAAGCTGAATACCCTCTTTGGGAAGCCTCTTCCCATGCAAGACAATCTCTCTGGGGTTTTAGAGCATATAAGACAGTAAGCCACTGCCTTTAACCGCTTGCCCAGTGCTCATGTCACAATATACTCTCTCTCTCTCTCTCTCTCTCTCTCTCTCTCTCTCTTTTATTGCTTGCTCTTTTTCTCCGTTTTAGTGTTCTGCAGGAAATTTTGATGAAATTACATCTGATAAACCTTAAAATGTTCACTCAGATCTTTGTACATTTATCAACCAACAAATTAAAACAATAAAATAAGCATGGTAATTTCCTGTCAGAAACATTAGGTTTGTCACTGCCATTTCTCCTCAATCTAGTTTAATAAGTGTTCTGCAGAAGTGGCTTTTGCTCAATGTTTTTGTATTGATTAGTACAGCTGTCTGACACAAGTCAAAGAATGTCTCCTCTATTAATTCCCTAGAAGAACGCGTTAAATGCGAACGTATATCTGCACTAATGATGAGTGACATAAATCTATAAATGGCATTTCCAAAATACACACCAATAAAACATACAATAAGCATGATAATATTTTAATCATGAATTTAACATTTTCTAAAATCAATCACTCAAGACTTTAGGTTTTCAAATATACTAAATATTCATGTGGCACATCAAACTGGAATCAAAATGTATTTAATATGCTATATTCATTAAACTAAGTTGGCATTAGTTAAATTAGATTCTGTTTGTGAAAGTGTGATTGCATTAGAATGCTTTTAATTTAAGAAACCAATGCCTAAATCCCCTTTTAAGATTTCCAAACTGTAATTTGCAAACAAAATAGCATTCTTTGCTGAAAAACTAACTCAAGAACTACTGATTAAAATATTAACCTCCTATTTAGATATCATTTTCTGTATTTAGTGTCCACTTAATAGTGACCATATATGATTTGTGCTTTAAGCAAATAGGCTGACAGATGTTGACAAGAATAAATTATCACATTTTTGTAATATGCAAGCATTACTATTTTGAGCATGAAGATGAAAAGCATGATTATGCTAGCATAAGGCTTGCTGAAAAAATTGTTTAACATTTCAAAATAGTTGTTAAGGTCTGTTGTATTTTTATGAACATTTTTAAGAATTGTAAATATTATCATAATGGTCGTTAGTCCCAGATAAACTCCACCACAAAGTCCTTCCTCTTTAGCCGATGGCTCAGTCGCCTCCGAGTATATTGTGTACAGTTGACTATAGGCAATGACTATATTTCGGTTTCACAATACCACTACTAGCTTTTATATATCCAGACTCTGAAAGTAGAAGTTATTTAGACCAAAAGTGTTTACTACCCTTGTAAAAAGAAATCAATGAAACAATCACATTCTATTTTCTTAGTTTTTTATGATTTTTATAAGCCTAGAAAGACTCAGTTAGGTCTGCTTACAGAACAACTGGGGATAGTACTGACTCTATTTCCTGTTTTCTGAGCATTCTTTTCAGTTTTATGGTAACATAAAGTAGTACAGAAACCATCTTAAGTTGCAACTGATTAATATATTTGCCACCCTCAATCTTGAGATTAGTTCAAATCTGAGGAAACATTGGGTTCTTTGGAATTCGTTTTTGGAGTCCTAACAACCTACATTGAAGACATGCAAAAAGGATATCCAACTAATAGGGTTCAAATAATGAATGTACACATGGTCACAATGAAGATAAATTCTTTGCTTATACAATGAAAATAGTCTGATTCCTTACCGTAATTGTGTTCCCATTACTTAAATTGCATTAGTGGCGACAGAGTTTATCATTTTTATCATGATATCAGCTATAGTATCAAAGGATTTTACACTTGATACACTAATTACACCCACCTCTTCAGACAAGCTTATGATATTTCTCAACCACCATCTTAATCTCCCTAGGTTACCCTATTACCACCCTCTACACAGCTAACACAAGACAACAACCCTTGGACCAACATTACCAAACACACAGCCCACTCACTACTTTTACCTTTGCATTCTAGCTGGTCCATTGTGCAATATGATGTAGCACATGCCCTTGTTTTTCAAACTCCCATTGTCCTATAGATTGTAAGCTTGCAAGCAGGGTTCTCTTACCTCTCTATATGTATTACCAATTATTGTCTTATTAATGTTTGTTCCCAATTGTAAAGCGCTACGGAATATAAATAAAAGTTGATGATGATGATGATGAATTATGAAGCATATATACTGATGTCTATTTTACCATAGATTGTAAGCTTACGAGCAGGGCCCTCTTACCTCTCTGTCTGTAATACCCAGTTTTGTTTCATTACTTTTTTGTTCCCAATTGTAAAGAACTGCAGAATATGCTTGAGCTATATAAATAAATGTTAATAATGATAAGTAGGGATGTGCACGGGCGACTTTTGAGGTCTCGTGTTTTGTGTTTTGGATCCGGATTTTCTCAATGTTTTGGGTTCGGATTTGTTTCGCAAAACACCTGTCGAAAGGTTTTGGTTCGGATTTAAGGTTTTGGATTCGGATTTTTTTTGAAAAAAGCATAAAAAGTTAAAAAATCAATTTTTTGGGCTTATTTTCACTCCTACGCTATTATTGACCTCAATAACATTCAATAACAAGCATTTCCACTAATTTACCATGTATTCTGAACACCTCACAATATAGTTCTTAGTCCAAAACGTTGCAATGAGCTATCTTTCTGGACTGCGTAGGGGAGTGGTCCCCACAATATAATAAGAAAACCATCAACTGGTCTTAATCGCACCAAAACATGTACCTGGACTGCGTAGAGGAGTGGGTCACCACGATATAAATTAAAAACCCTGAACTTGTATGATTCGCACCAATAATGTACCTGGACTGCATAGAGGAGTGGGTCACCACAATATATATAATAAGAAAACCATCAACTGGTATGAATCGCACCGAATAATGTACCTGGACTGCGTAGAGGAGTGGGTCACCACAATATAAATTAAAAACCCTGAACTTGTATGATTCGCACCAATAATGTACCTGGACTGCGTAGAGGAGTGGGTCACCACAATATAAATTAAAAACCCTGAACTTGTATGATTCGCACCAATAATGTACCTGGACTGCGTAGAGGAGTGGGTCACCACAATATATATAATAAGAAAACCATCAACTGGTATGAATCGCACCGAATAATGTACCTGGACTGCGTAGAGGAGTGGGTCACCACAATATAAATTAAAAACCCTGAACTTGTATGATTCGCACCAATAATGTACCTGGACTGCGTAGAGGAGTGGGTCACCACAATATATATAATAAGAAAACCATCAACTGGTATGAATCGCACCGAATAATGTACCTGGACTGCATAGAGGAGTGGGTCACCACAATATAAATTAAAAACCCTGAACTTGTATGATTCGCACCAATAATGTACCTGGACTGCGTAGAGGAGTGGGTCACCACAATATAAATTAAAAACCCTCAACTTGTATGATTCGCACCAATAATGTACCTGGACTGCGTAGAGGAGTGGGTCACCACAATATGTATAATAAGAAAACCATCAACTGGTATGAATCGCACCGAATAATGTACCTGGACTGCGTAGAGGAGTGGGTCACCACAATATAAATTAAAAACCCTGAACTTGTATGATTCGCACCAATAATGTACCTGGACTGCGTAGAGGAGTGGGTCACCACAATATAAATTAAAAACCCTGAACTTGTATGATTCGCACCAATAATGTACCTGGACTGCGTAGAGGAGTGGGTCACCACAATATATATAATAAGAAAACCATCAACTGGTATGAATCGCACCGAATAATGTACCTGGACTGCATAGAGGAGTGGGTCACCACAATATAAATTAAAAACCCTGAACTTGTATGATTCGCACCAATAATGTACCTGGACTGCATAGAGGAGTGGGTCACCACAATATATATAATAAGAAAACCATCAACTGGTATGAATCGCACCGAATAATGTACCTGGACTGCGTAGAGGAGTGGATCACCACAATATAAATTAAAAACCCTGAACTTGTATGATTCGCACCAATAATGTACCTGGACTGCGTAGAGGAGTGGGTCACCACAATATATATAATAAGAAAACCATCAACTGGTATGAATCGCACCGAATAATGTACCTGGACTGCATAGAGGAGTGGGTCACCACAATATAAATTAAAAACCCTGAACTTGTATGATTCGCACCAATAATGTACCTGGACTGCGTAGAGGAGTGGGTCACCACAATATAAATTAAAAACCCTCAACTTGTATGATTCGCACCAATAATGTACCTGGACTGCGTAGAGGAGTGGGTCACCACAATATGTATAATAAGAAAACCATCAACTGGTATGAATCGCACCGAATAATGTACCTGGACTGCGTAGAGGAGTGGGTCACCACAATATAAATTAAAAACCCTGAACTTGTATGATTCGCACCAATAATGTACCTGGACTGCGTAGAGGAGTGGGTCACCACAATATAAATTAAAAACCCTGAACTTGTATGATTCGCACCAATAATGTACCTGGACTGCGTAGAGGAGTGGGTCACCACAATATATATAATAAGAAAACCATCAACTGGTATGAATCGCACCGAATAATGTACCTGGACTGCATAGAGGAGTGGGTCACCACAATATAAATTAAAAACCCTGAACTTGTATGATTCGCACCAATAATGTACCTGGACTGCATAGAGGAGTGGGTCACCACAATATATATAATAAGAAAACCATCAACTGGTATGAATCGCACCGAATAATGTACCTGGACTGCGTAGAGGAGTGGGTCACCACAATATAAATTAAAAACCCTGAACTTGTATGATTCGCACCAATAATGTACCTGGACTGCGTAGAGGAGTGGGTCACCACAATATAAATTAAAAACCCTCAACTTGTATGATTCGCACCAATAATGTACCTGGACTGCGTAGAGGAGTGGGTCACCACAATATATATAATAAGAAAACCATCAACTTGTATGATTCGCACCAATAATGTACCTGGACTGCGTAGAGGAGTGGGTCACCACAATATAAATTAAAAACCCTGAACTTGTATGATTCGCACCAATAATGTACCTGGACTGCGTAGAGGAGTGGGTCACCACAATATATATAATAAGAAAACCATCAACTGGTATGAATCGCACCGAATATTGTACCTGGACTGCGTAGAGGAGTGGGTCACCACAATATAAATTAAAAACCCTGAACTTGTATGATTCGCACCAATAATGTACCTGGACTGCGTAGAGGAGTGGGTCACCACAATATAAATTAAAAACCCTGAACTTGTATGATTCGTACCAATAATGTACCTGGACTGCGTAGAGGAGTGGGTCACCACAATATAAATTAAAAACCCTCAACTTGTATGATTCGCACCAATAATGTACCTGGACTGCGTAGAGGAGTGGGTCACCACAATATATATAATAAGAAAACCATCAACTTGTATGATTCGCACCAATAATGTACCTGGACTGCGTAGAGGAGTGGGTCACCACAATATAAATTAAAAACCCTGAACTTGTATGATTCGCACCAATAATGTACCTGGACTGCGTAGAGGAGTGGGTCACCACAATATAAATTAAAAACCCTAAACTTGTATGATTCGCACCAATAATGTACCTGGACTGCTTAGAGGAGTGGGTCACCACAATATAAATTAAAAACCCTGAACTTGTATGATTCGCACCGAATAATGTACCTGGACTGCGTAGAGGAGTGGGTCACCACAATATAAATTAAAAACCCTGAACTTGTATGATTCGCACCAATAATGTACCTGGACTGCATAGAGGAGTGGGTCACCACAATATATATAATAAGAAAACCATCAACTGGTATGAATCGCACCGAATAATGTACCTGGACTGCGTAGAGGAGTGGATCACCACAATATAAATTAAAAACCCTGAACTTGTATGATTCGCACCAATAATGTACCTGGACTGCGTAGAGGAGTGGGTCACCACAATATATATAATAAGAAAACCATCAACTGGTATGAATCGCACCGAATAATGTACCTGGACTGCATAGAGGAGTGGGTCACCACAATATAAATTAAAAACCCTGAACTTGTATGATTCGCACCAATAATGTACCTGGACTGCGTAGAGGAGTGGGTCACCACAATATAAATTAAAAACCCTCAACTTGTATGATTCGCACCAATAATGTACCTGGACTGCGTAGAGGAGTGGGTCACCACAATATGTATAATAAGAAAACCATCAACTGGTATGAATCGCACCGAATAATGTACCTGGACTGCGTAGAGGAGTGGGTCACCACAATATAAATTAAAAACCCTGAACTTGTATGATTCGCACCAATAATGTACCTGGACTGCGTAGAGGAGTGGGTCACCACAATATAAATTAAAAACCCTGAACTTGTATGATTCGCACCAATAATGTACCTGGACTGCGTAGAGGAGTGGGTCACCACAATATATATAATAAGAAAACCATCAACTGGTATGAATCGCACCGAATAATGTACCTGGACTGCATAGAGGAGTGGGTCACCACAATATAAATTAAAAACCCTGAACTTGTATGATTCGCACCAATAATGTACCTGGACTGCATAGAGGAGTGGGTCACCACAATATATATAATAAGAAAACCATCAACTGGTATGAATCGCACCGAATAATGTACCTGGACTGCGTAGAGGAGTGGGTCACCACAATATAAATTAAAAACCCTGAACTTGTATGATTCGCACCAATAATGTACCTGGACTGCGTAGAGGAGTGGGTCACCACAATATAAATTAAAAACCCTGAACTTGTATGATTCGCACCAATAATGTACCTGGACTGCGTAGAGGAGTGGGTCACCACAATATATATAATAAGAAAACCATCAACTTGTATGATTCGCACCAATAATGTACCTGGACTGCGTAGAGGAGTGGGTCACCACAATATAAATTAAAAACCCTGAACTTGTATGATTCGCACCAATAATGTACCTGGACTGCGTAGAGGAGTGGGTCACCACAATATATATAATAAGAAAACCATCAACTGGTATGAATCGCACCGAATATTGTACCTGGACTGCGTAGAGGAGTGGGTCACCACAATATAAATTAAAAACCCTGAACTTGTATGATTCGCACCAATAATGTACCTGGACTGCGTAGAGGAGTGGGTCACCACAATATAAATTAAAAACCCTGAACTTGTATGATTCGTACCAATAATGTACCTGGACTGCGTAGAGGAGTGGGTCACCACAATATAAATTAAAAACCCTCAACTTGTATGATTCGCACCAATAATGTACCTGGACTGCGTAGAGGAGTGGGTCACCACAATATATATAATAAGAAAACCATCAACTTGTATGATTCGCACCAATAATGTACCTGGACTGCGTAGAGGAGTGGGTCACCACAATATAAATTAAAAACCCTGAACTTGTATGATTCGCACCAATAATGTACCTGGACTGCGTAGAGGAGTGGGTCACCACAATATAAATTAAAAACCCTAAACTTGTATGATTCGCACCAATAATGTACCTGGACTGCTTAGAGGAGTGGGTCACCACAATATAAATTAAAAACCCTGAACTTGTATGATTCGCACCGAATAATGTACCTGGACTGCGTAGAGGAGTGGGTCACCACAATATAAATTAAAAACCCTGAACTTGTATGATTCGCACCAATAATGTACCTGGACTGCGTAGAGGAGTGGGTCACCACAATATATATAATAAGAAAACCATCAACTTGTAGGATTCGCACCAATAATGTACCTGGACTGCGTAGAGGAGTGGGTCACCACAATATTATTAAAAAACCCTCCACAGGTCTGAATTCCACCCAAAAAGTTTATGGACTGCGTAGTGTGGTGTTCCCCAGAATATTATTTAAAATTTTTGCAGCAACAGTCAACGTTGTTTAATATCTGATACACCTCTATCTGGACTGCATAGTGGAGTGGCCCCGGTACCCAATTTGGTACCGGGGCCACAATACCTCCTCCAAACATGGTACAGACCATTCGTCATTGAGATCCCATCAAGTATGTTAAAGACAGACAGGGTCGAAGTGTTATTGGTTGACTTTGTAAACCAAAAAACTGTCCCTGTTGCACATAGTCGTGCAATGAAGACTGACTTTTTCATTTAAAGGCACCATCTTTCAAGTGTAGTGTTTGCAAGTCATATTATACTTTTGGTAAAATTGGTTTATTTTGTTCCTCTTTATGGTAACTACTAATAGAATTAAAGTATTAAATAGAATTAAAGTATTAAATAGAAGCAGCAGTTACTATTTATGGGAATTAGTAATAGAATTAAAGTATTAAATAGAATTAAAGTATTAAATAGAGTGGTATAGAGTGGTAGTGTGGTATAGAGTGGTCCCCACAATATAATAATAAAACCCTCAACTGGTCTGAATTCCACCAAACAAGTATCTGGACTGCGTAGTGGGGTGGCCCCGGTACCCAATTTGATACCGGGGCCACAATAAAATAAATACACCCTCAACTGGTCTGAATTCCACCAAACAAGTATCTGGACTGCATAGAGGACTGGCCACTGGCCACCACAATATAATATATAGAAAACCTTCAACAGGTCAGAATTACACCCAAAAATAGTATCTGGACTGCGTAGAGTAGTGGGCACTGGGCACCACAATAAAAAATATATAGAAAACCTTCAATAGGTCTGAATTCCACCAAACAAGTATCTGGACTGCATAGAGGACTGGCCACTGGCCACCACAATATAATATATAGAAAACCTTCAACAGGTCAGAATTACACCCAAAAATAGTATCTGGACTGCGTAGAGTAGTGGGCACTGGGCACCACAATAAAATATATAAAAAAACCTTCAACAGGTCTGCATTACACTACACATACGGCTGCTCCTCCATCCTCTCCATCATATACATGTTGGAGTTTTAGCGTGTGACAACCTCTTGTTTTTGATAATGTCAATGCATTTTGAATATTTTTCAATTTGCCCCACACCACTGAATGTACTTTATCTATGATACGCATCTATCTATCTTGACTGCGTAGTGTGGTGGCCCCGGTACACAATTTGGTACCGAGGCCACAATATAATTAAAAAACCCTCCACGGGTCAGAATTCCACCAAAAAATGGTATGGACTGCGTAGTGTGGTGTGCCCGGAACACAATTTTTTACAGCGCCAACAATATAATTAAAAAATTGGGCATCAACTGTCACCGTTTTTTAATATCTGATACACCTAAATATGGACTGCACAGTGGAGTGGCCCCGGTAGTAAATTTGGTGCCGGGGCCACAATACCTCCTCCAACTTCCAAGTGTAGTGTTTATAAAGACAGACAGCGTTGAAGTGTTATTAGTTGACTTTCTTAACCCTAAAATTGTCCCTGTTGCAAATATTCGTGTAATGGACAGTTACTTTTTCATTGCAAGACTCAAGCTTTCAAGTGTAGTGTTTATAAAATATAAACAACAATACAGTAGTTTTAGAGCACGTCAATACCTCATTTTAAATTATGACAGGGCATTTTACTTTTGGTTTAATTTCTTGAATTTGTTTAAATTTGGTTTTACTTTTTGAACATGGCAAACGACTGTTGATTGGTCATATAATGCAAAAAAAAAAGTTCCAAGATGGAATTGTCCTTGGGCCCTCACACCCACCCTTATGTTGTTGAAATAGGACATGCACACTTTAACAAACCAATCATTTCAGCGACAGGGCCTACCAAACAACTTTGGCTGAAATGATTGGTTTGTTTGGGTCCCCACACCAAAAAAGCTATTCATCTCTCCCTGTACAGACTAAACAGGCTCTACTGAGGCAAGATGTCGTCCTTATCCTCAACCTCTGATTCCTCTCCCCCTACAGTGTGTACTTCCTCCTCATCACACATTATCAATTCGTCCCCGCTGGACTCCACAACCACAGGTCCCTCTGTACTATCTGGAGGGCAGTGCTGTACTTCATTGAGGAATTGTTTATTCATTTTTATAAACATCATTTTTTCAACGTTATGAGGAAGCAACCTCCTTCGCCGCTCACTGACCAGGTTCCCTGCTGCACTAAAAACTCTTACCGAGTACACACTGGAGGGGGGACAACTCAGGTAAAATAGAGCCAGTTTGTACAGGGGCTTCCAAACTGCCTTTTTTTCCTGCCAGTAAAAATATGGACTGTCTGACATGTCTACTTGGATGGTGTCAGCAAAGTAATCATCCACAATTTTTTCTATTGTGACAGCATCCAATGCAGCGAGAGTAGACATGTCTGCAATGGTTGGCAGGTCCTTCAGTCCGGACCAGATGTTATCAGCATCCCCGCCAGCGCCTCTTTTGGGAAAACTGAGCTTTTTCCTCGCAGCCATAGATGTGGAAGAAAATGAGGGTGGAGCTGTTGGCATGTCACAGTCCTCTTCAGAGGACAATCTCCTGACCAGCAGGTCTTTGCACCGCTGTAGACTAGTGTCCGCCGGAAACAGAGACACAACATACACTTTAAACCGAGGATCGAGCACGGTGGCCAGAATGTATTCCTCTGACTTTAAAAGAGTGACCACCCTCTGATCCTGGTAAAGCGTACGAAGGGCTACATCCACAAGAGCTACATGCTTGGTGTAATCGCAATGGCTTACCAGCTCCTCCCTCACTTTCTCCAGCTGCTTCTGCAACAGCCTGATCAGGGGAATGACCTGACTCAAGCTGGCAGTGTCGGAACTGACTTCTTGTGTGGCAAGTTCAAATGGCTGCAGAACCTTGCACAACACTGAAATCAGTCTCCACTGCGCTTGACTGAGGCGCATCCCCACTCCTTTGCCTATGTCGTAGCTGGCTGTGTAGGCCTGAATGGCTTTTTGCTGCTCCTCCATCCTCTGCAGCATATAGAGGGTGGAGTTCCAGCGCATCACAACCTCTTGTTTGAGGTGATGGCAGGGCAGGTTCATGCTTTTTTGATGTGCCTCTAGTCTGCGGTAGGCACTGGCTGAATGCCGAAAGTGTCCAGCAATTTTGCGCGCCACCGCAAGCATCTCCTGCACACCCCTATCACTCTTGAGGTAATGCTGCACCACCAAATTAATGGTGTGGGCAAAGCATGGGACGTGCTGGAAATTGCCCATATTTAATGCCCGCACAATGTTACTGGCATTGTCTGACACCACAAATCCCCATGAGAGTCTAAGTGGGGTAAGCCACTGGGAGATAATTTCCCTCAGTTTCTCTAATATGTTGTCAGCGTTGTGCCTCTTATTAAAGCCTGTAATACACAATGTTGCCTGCCTTTGCACGAGCAGCCATTTTGTAGATGCTGCTACTGATGCAGCTGTTGCTGTTGCTGCGGAAGGGGATGCATCTACCCAGTGGGCTGTCACAGTCATATAGTCCTTCGTTTGCCCAGAACCACTTGTCCACATGTCCGTGGTTAAGTGGACAGTGGGTACAACCGCATTTTTTAGAGCACTGAGGACACTTGATCGTACTTCTCTGTACATTTTTGGTATCGCCTGCCTAGTGAAGTGGAATCTCAACGGGATTTGGTACCGGGGACACAATACCTCCATCAACCCTCTAAATCACACTCCACTGATGGCGGACACCGGGCGCACGTCTAACACCAACATTGCAGTTACAGCCGCAGTTATACGCTTTGCAATAGGGTGACTACTATCGTATTTTGTGGTCATGGCAAATGACTGTTGGAAGGTCAATTGTTTTGTGAAAGACTTAGCGGTCTTACGACTTCCCCTCTGGGAAGATGACCGACTAACAGCAGCAACAGCAGCAGTGGCAGTAGTAGGCGTACCGCTGCAGGATTCCTCGGATGAATCCCGTATTGAGGAGGACTCAGTCTGGCTGCTGACTTGGGCTGCAGGACTGAATCTGATGGAGATTGTGGAGGAAGTTGACGAGGAGGGTGTTGCTGGTGTGTATCCAACTGGACCACGAGATTTAGGTGTCCCTGTACCGATGAGGGTCCTAGCCCCAGTTCCTGAACTAACCACTGAACTATGAAGGTTATTCAGGTGACGTATAAGGGAGGATGTTCCTAGGTGGGCAAGATCCTTACCCCTGCTTATTTGAGCTTTACATAAGCTACATATGGCCATACATTGGTTGTCTGGATTTGGATAAAAATAACTCCAGACCGAAGAGGTGCATTTTTTGGTCTTCTGACCAGGCATGACGATGGGCTTTTTCATCCCATGGACATCAGCTGTTTCCCCCCCTGGTGCCTCATTTACAATAACCACATCACCATCCTCATCATCAAGTTCCTCCACAGCGCCAGCTACATCATCAATAGGCTCCTCCCGAGCCACCTCTTCCCGTACAGTGATGGGAAGGTCAGGCTTGACAACCACCAACACCCTTGGACTCGCCTTGAGGATTTGTGATGATTTCTCTTTAGAAGGCAGAGTTGTTTGCTGTTTTGTTGCTGACAGCATAACTCTCTTCAATTTTTTGGAGGGGGGGAGGAGGAGGAGGGATAAGATCCGTGGGTGAAGCTGAACCACTAGTCATGAACACGGGCCAGGGCCTAAGCCGTTCCTTGCCACTCCGTGTCGTAAATGGCATATTGGCAACTTTACGTTTCTCCTCGGATGATTTTAAGTTTCTCTTTTTGCTACTTTTTCTTAACTTGGGCTTTTTAGATTTTACATGCCCGGTACTACGAGATTGGGCATCGGGCTTGGAAGACGACGTTGATGGCATTTCATCGTCTTTGTCATGACTAGTGGCAGCAGCTTCAACATTAGGAGGAAGTGGGTCTTAATGTTTCCCTACTTTATCCTCCAAATTTTTGGTCTCCATTATATGTAACACAAGATACTGCAGAGTGTGTGAACTTGGTAATATTGCAGTACCAATGGACTTATACTGCTGGATTGTATTTGGAAATTTGGTTATAATTACTTTTTTATTTTAATTTTTTTTATAACTTTTTTTTTATTTTTTAAAAACTTGGGAATACTGGGGAAATACCTATGCCCTTAGAAGCACAGAGCACAGGACACAGCACCACTGGACTGAACAGGACACAGCACAGGACCCAGCAGCACTACGGAACTCAGCAGGACAGAGCACAGGACACAGCACCACTGACTGGACTGATACTGCAGAATGTGTGAACTTTGTAATATTGCAGTACCACTGGACTTTTACTGCTGAATGTGTGAACTTGGTAATATTGCAGTACCAATGGGCTTATACTGCTGGATTGGTTTTGTAAATTTGGTTATAATTATATATTTTTTTTAAATTTTTTATTTTTATTTTTTTTTAAACTTTTTTTTTTATTTTTTAAAAACTTGGGAATAATGGGGAAATAACTATGCCCTTAGAAGCACAGAGCACAGGACACAGCACCACTGGACTGAACAGGACACAGCACAGGACCCAGCAGCACTACGGAACTAAGCAGGACAGAGCACAGGACACAGCACCACTGGACTGATACTGCAGAATGTGTGAACTTTGTAATATTGCAGTACCACTGGACTTTTACTGCTGAATGTGTGAACTTGGTAATATTGCAGTACCAATGGGCTTATACTGCAGGATTGGTTGTGCAAATTTTGTGGTAATTAAAAAATAAATAAATTAGTTTTTGGTATTTTTTTAAATAACTTTTTTTTATTTTTTTAAACACAGGGGAATATTGGGGAAATAACTATGCCCTTAGAAGCACAGAGCACAGGACACAGCACCACCGGACTGAATAGGACACAGCACAGGACCCTGCAGCCCCACTGACCTCAGAAGGACAGAGCACAGGACACAGCACCACTGGACTGAGCACAGCACAGCACAGCACAGCACTGAACTGAACAGCACGAGATATAGCAGGACAGAGGACCACCTAACACACCCTCCCTCTACCCTGATCAATGCCCGAGTGAAGATGGCGGCGATTAGCGGGGAATTTATAGGATCCGAGTATCGCGAGATCCGACAACGGGATTATGAGTCAGAGCCTCAGTTTCAGACTTGAATTTGGCGCCAATACCCGGATCTGTCTCGGATCCGACTCGGATCGGCAACGTTTGGGTGGGCTCGGATTTCATAAATCCGAGTGCGCTCATCTCTAATGATAAGGGCCAATGTGGGAAGCATATGTGAAATCATGAAATCTGTCATGATTAGGCTAGAGACAAACGATTACTGTAGAAACCTATAGGCCTCGATCTCTTCCAGTACCATTGCATTTAGCAACAGCATGGCATTCTGTAAGTGCCAGAAATACGCAAATCAGCCTAGTAGCATATGAGTGCGCTCGCTTTCTGGGCAAGAGCAGAGCCATTTCATACAAGATAGACACGCAAACTGGCACATACCCGAATCTGAACCAGCCCCAATGTGTATATGTGTATTTGTGTTTGAATAAGTATATGGAAAATTTAATTGGATATTGAAGTTTAGAACAAATGGTAAAGGGCAGGGTTCTCTTACCTCTCTGTCTGTATGTATTACCCAGTATTGTTTTATTAATGTTTGTTCCCAATTGTAAAGCTCTATGGAATTTGCTGGCGCTATATAAATAAATGATGATGATGATGATGAAGGGCACTTGTTCCATACCACTACCCCTTCACTAAATATCAACATTTTAAACAATATGACATTTATATATTGACAAACAATATATTTGTTTTTTGAAGGCTTCAACGCAACACAACTTCTAGTTTTTTGAATATCTCTTTATTTTCAAAATACTGATTGTATTCATTAGACCTGTAATTACGATTGTTAACCAATAAAATTAAATCAAATTACATATTCCTGTCTTTTGGATTTCGCTTATCAACAAATTGTATCTTATTTTATGATGATTTAAATTATTACTTGTAGTAGGGACCTAGTGTTATGCCATAATAATGATACAATGCCTTTGATCTTATTAATAACTAGTCTCATAAATTATTGGGATAAATGCAATTTGCGACTTTTACGCTATTTTAGTCACATCGAATAACATGCACCCAAGACATCTCAGATGTACTTAAGATGCATTATTTTATACAACCTTTGTAAATATTTGCCTTGTACCACGCCAACCATAAACAAGGAATACCAGTTGTAATGTTTATGCTTCCCAACTAGATATCTGTAAGAGTGACTTACGCGATTCCTTTGTTTGACCAGGCTTCAAACTGCCTAAGTATTTCACATCTATTGATCTCAAAGTCAGATAGCCCACCATTATGTGTTAATCGAGAAATAAATACCAATCAATCACTCACTTCACTATACTCCATTATCAATAGATGTATGCTTTCTATCTGCTATCTAGACAGACAAGGCAGACACAATGTACAAAATCTTTTACTTTACAAAGATATCTATGAGATAATGTAAACCATACATAAAATGCTTACATACAATAGCAATAATACATTTTAGTTTCAATAGACATGATATTAATATAGATTTTACCAAGCTATTTTAGAAGTCAATTATAATCCAAATCCTATTAGTTATCCTAATTTGTTGTCATGTAAACTTTATATTTCAGTAACCCTCATTTGTGTATTTAAATTCAGGGATTTGTGTGTGTGTGTGTGTGTGTATATATATATATATATATATATATATATATATGAGATGCTCAGGCTCGGTTTCCTGAATCGGTACCTTTGCGCTTTTTCGGTTTTGAAAACGAGGCAAAACATCATTGTGACATTGTCGGATCTCACGATTTTTGGATTCCCTTTTAAGATCCAACATAACGGTGGGTGGGCGGGAGGTCGGACCCCCATTTTTCTTTTCTGCCACTGCTGTCTGCCAATGTGTCCTAGATGTGCCAGGAACTGCTGTGTGCTCTGTCGCTTACCATCCAGCCAGGTCGCTGCAGTATTTGTCCAAAAGTTTATGAAAAAAATATTGTGACCTGTGAGGTGGTCAAAATTGACTGCTAATGACTTGAAATTAGTGTTATTGAGGCTAATAATAATGTAGGGGGGAAAAGGAGCAAAATTATGTGATTTTAGCATATTTTAGCATTTTTTCTAAAAAATCCAAAACCAAAACCAAAACACACCAGGGCAGTTTTGCCGAAACAAAAACCAAAACACAAAGTTAATCCAGATCCAAAACCAAGGCCAGTTTACTTGGGTCAGTGAGCATCTCTAGTATATATATATATATATATATATATATATGTGTGTGTGTGTGTGTATGCTGAAATACAGAAAAATTGTATATGAGTGTGTTATCAGTCCTTGCTCGCATGTGTGTGTGTGTGTATTTGTGTTTTATGTGTGCATGTTATGTGTGCAAAGAGGATGTGTTTAAGAGAAAGTGAGAACATGCATCATGCATGTATGCAAGAAAGAAAAGTGTGTGTCTAAGGTCTAAGGGATAGTGCAGACCTGCAGGCATGTCTGAGAGAGAGAGATGGGGGAGGAACATTACTGAGAGATAGATGGGGATAGGAGCCAGCCTTTGTAAAGAACATATAAATAGAGTTAATGAAGAAGGATAAACATTATATATACATGCAAGCAGAGTTATACATATATATATATATATATATTAGGAAAGCTATTAGAAATAGATGGAAACATTACATATACATGAAAGCAGAGTATATAAAATGCAGGCAGATACGGATAGATATAGGAAGGTAAATGATAAGGTTAAAAAAGTTAAAAGAAATATATGAATATTATGCAGGCAGAAAAACAGATAAGGTATAAGATTAAGAAAGATAGGTAATATAGAGACGTTATTGCAGGATACGTTAACTTACAGTGGATTGCTGCAGTGTGTCCAGTAGTCTCCAGGTGGAAGAAGTGTAACATAACAATGAGGCAGTTTACTCTGGTTCAGGAGTTTATAAACCCTAACCCAGAATGCACTGCTTCAGCTAGGGGGCATTGATCTTGACCACAACCCCCAGCAACAGCATACTGCCTTGAATAATGAGTCACTGTTCTGTGCTGAGTTGTTTCTGTCAAACACATGTTTCTTTGTTTGAAATGCTTCCTGCCAAATGCTACATGTTATTCTGTGTTTGTTTGATATTCACTGGCTACCAGCTAGTTCATATCTTAATCCCTACCTCCCAACATTTAGAATTCCAAAAGAGGGACAAAATAAGCACACCCCCTGTCCACCTAAACTCCGCCCACAAATGAGCACATTCATGTAAAACACTGCCCACTTTCCTGCTAAACCCAACCACTTTTGTGGTCTGCATATATGGTTGTCCCGCCAAAATCTGGACAGTAGTGAGGCATGTACAGGGGTATGTAGAAAGGGATACATTAGGAGTAGAGAATATATTTAGGTGGGTTTCAGGGTGATATAGCAGGGGGTGGGATGCATTGGGGTACAGAATATATTTAGATGGGGTACAGGGAGATACAGCATGGGGTGGGATACATTGGGGATACAGAATATATTTAGATGGGGTACAGGGGGATATCTTGGGGTACAGAACATATTTAGATGGGGTACAGGGGGATATAGCAGGGGGTGGGATACATTGGGGGTACAGAATATCTTTAGATGCAGTATATCCCCCAATATAGTAGGGGGTGGTGAGTTGGGAGGTATGCACACATGCCCCCTCTGCCCACATGCATTACACACACATGCCCCCTCTGCCCACATACCTTACACACACACACACACACACACATACTTTACACACACATGCATTACACACATGACCCCTCTGCCCACATGCATTACACACAAATGCCCTCTCTGCCGACATACTTTACACACACATACTTTACACACACATGCATTACACACATGACCCCTCTGCCCACATGCATTACACACAAATGCCCTCTCTGTCCACATACTTTACACATACATGCATCACACACACATGACCCCTCTACCCACATACTTTACACACACGCAGGGCCGTCTTTCCCATTGGGCACAATGGGCAGGTGCCCGGGGGCCCTGCAGCCCAGGGGGGCCCGTCGGAGGCAGCAAAAAAAAAAAAACCTGGGAAAAAAAAGACAATACTTACCTTGCAGTCAGCTGGCGATCTGGCTCCCTCCATGGTCTCCTCCACCATCGCGCTCGCAGTGCATGTCGGGCGTGACGTCATCACGCCCGCCCGACATGCATTGTAACTACTTCAGCCACATAACCTGGTGATGTCACAGGGACGTTGCTTAGCAATAGCTACACTGAAGAAAAAAATGGGAAAAAAAACTCTGCAGTATTGGGACAAACTGTCGGGCGAGACAGCGGGACAGTCCACTGAAATCTGAACTGTCCCGCTGAAAACGGGACAGTTGAGAGGTATGCTTAATCTGTGCATGGGCGTGCAGACAGCAGTGGAACGTTAGTGGCAATTATGCCTGACTCAAGCTCCGCCCTCTGTGATTGTTTCATCACAGGCACAGCAGCTGCAACATTGAAGCTCCTTCACATTACTTTTTCCAAAACTATGTAATCAGTACAAAATAAAACTGTTTAAAACTTTTTTTTACATTTAACTATGTAATAAAAAAGTATAGTCTGCCTATTTTATATTTAGTAGTATGTGACATTTGTGCAACAAATTTACATAGAGCTTTGTCATTCAAACCTTGCTTAATAGACTTGTTACAGAGAATAACCTCCATTTTAATAAATACTTCCATCAGCAACCTGTTTTATTATATAATTTGTCACAGAGAAAACAGATGTTGTTCTAAGTTGCTTCACACAAATTAACATTTAGGAACTGCTTCAAAAAGACTCTAGCTAATATTTTTCAGCTTTTTCAGGGGGTGAGTATATTGGCATCTACTAAAGGTTATTTAAAAAGCTGGGTGTTTGTGTTTTTTTTTTACTTTGTTAGTGTATTTATTGATGTTAGTCTATTTTAGGTTGCTTATGGCCAGGAGCTGTTTAAGGGTTCCAGCTGCTCTAGGCTATTACAACGGTTGTCGCCCTTCCTTCCCACCAAGGTAGCGATCACAGTGGAAATTTAGAATAGTTTTACAATGAAGACAGTAGAAGTGGTGGTATCTCATACCACTATCTACCAGCCCACTTCAGCCACTGCATATTTACATACACATGAGTGCGGTGTCAGCTCTTCAAAGTGTGACACATTGTATGAGGGGTGTGGAGGAAATTACTGCCTCATGCTGCACCTCTCCTCAGACTGAAAGTTTACCCAGATGTACACTGCAACCATAAACATTATTCATAAAGTTTTGCACTTAAAAATTGTTAGAGGGTTGAAACTTAATTGAAACACAAGCACATATGCTAACATAAAAATGTTCTCCCTATGTCATGTTCTAAGTGTTCTAAGTGAGGGAGGGGGAAACTGCTATATCGTTTTACATTACGGTAACTATCTCAAAATTGACGTGTATGGATTCACCTGAAAAGTAAAACAAAAACAATTAAAAAATCATGCCATTTTCATGCAGATCATTTATACTATTCAAAATTCTTTTTATATATACTCTTTTAAAGTATATATATATATATATATATATATATGATCTCTTTTCCGTAATCCTGTTATCTAACAAGTTCTCAACTATGGAGAAGTGAAAAGTGCATTATTGTGATTTTGTCATATACACAAACACAGGGCTCTATTTAGGCTTCTCCCTCTTTATCTAAGTCTATTGCTGGTGGCAGCTATTGCTGGGTATTACGGATACTAGCTATTGCCAGGTCTGTGGCAAAGGCTTCCCCATGCATAAGGGAAACCTATTTACTAAACACAGCACTGTTTACAAGTACCACCACTGTCTTCCTATCGCTCCTATAGACCTGGGGTCAACTAAAGAAAAAATGGTTTATTATTAAAATGAAGCATGTTTCCTGTTTTTAATAGGGATGTGCACCGGCGACTTTTGGTGTCTCGTGTTTTGTGTTTTGGATTCGGATTTTCGCGATGTTTTGGGTTCGGATTTGTTTCGCAAAACACCTGCCGAAAGGTTTTGGTTCGGATTTAAGGTTTTGGATTCAGATTTTTTTTGAAAAAAGCATAAAAAGTTCAAAAATCAAGTTTTTGGGCTTATTTTCACTCCTACGCTATTATTAACCTCAATAACATTCAAAAACAAGCATTTCCACTAATTTACAGTGTATTCTGAACACCTCACAATATAGTTATTAGTCCAAAACGTTGCAACGAGGTATCTTTCTGGACTGCATAGGGGAGTGGTCCCCACAATATAATTAAGACCATCAACTGGTCTTAATCGCACCAAAAAATGTACCTGGACTGCGTAGAGGAGTGGGTTACCACAATATAATTTAAAAACCCTGAACTTGTATGATTCGCACCAATAAATGTATCTGGACTGCGTAGAGGAGTGGGTCACCACAATATAATAAGAAAACCATCAACTGGTATGAATCGCACCGAATAATGTACCTGGACTGCGTAGAGGAGTGGGTCACCACAATATAAATTAAAAACCCTGAACTTGTATGATTCGCACAAACCAATAAATGTATCTGGACTGCGTAGAGGAGTGGGTCACCACAATATAATAAGAAAACCATCAACTGGTATGAATCGCACCGAATAATGTACCTGGACTGCGTAGAGGAGTGGGTCACCACAATATAAATTAAAAACCCTGAACTTGTATGATTCGCACGCACCAATAAATGTATCTGGACTGCGTAGAGGAGTGGTCACCACAATATATATAATAAGAAAACCATCAACTGGTATGAATCGCACCAAAAAATGTACCTGGACTGCGTAGAGGAGTGGTCACTCACCACAATATAAATTAAAAACTCTGAACTTGTATGAATCGCACCAAAAAATGTGCCTGGACTGCGTAGAGGAGTGGGTCACCACAATATAATTTAAAAACCCTGAACTTGTATCATTCGCACCAATAAATGTATCTGGACTGCGTAGAGGAGTAGGTCACCACAACATAATAAGAAAACCATCAACTGGTCTGAATCGCACCGAATTATGTACCTGGACTGCGTAGAGGAGTGGTCACCACAATATATATAATAAGAAAACCATCAACTGGTATGAATCGCACCAAAAAATGTACCTGGACTGCGTAGAGGAGTGGTCACTCACCACAATATAAATTAAAAACTCTGAACTTGTATGAATCGCACCAAAAAATGTGCCTGGACTGCGTAGAGGAGTGGGTCACCACAATATAATTTAAAAACCCTGAACTTGTATCATTCGCACCAATAAATGTATCTGGACTGCGTAGAGGAGTGGGTCACCACAACATAATAAGAAAACCATCAACTGGTCTGAATCGCACCGAATTATGTACCTGGACTGCGTAGAGGAGTGGTCACCACAATATAATTAATAAAAAACCCTCCACGGCTCTGAATTTCCCCAAAAAAAATTCTGGACTGTGTAGTGGGGTCGCCCCGGTACTAAATTTGATACCGGGGCCACAATATAATAAATAGTTACACCCTCAACTGGTCAGAATTCCACCAAACAAGTATCTGGACTGCGTAGTGGGGTGGCCCCGGTACTAACTTTGATACCGGGGCCACAATATAATAAATAGTAGCGGCAGTTCCTCTTTATGGGAATTAGTAATAGAATTAAAGTATTAAATAGAATTAAAGTATTAAATAGAAGCGGCAGTTCCTCTTTATGGGAATTAGTAATAGAATTAAAGTATTAAATAGAATTAAAGTATTAAATAGAGTGGTATAGAGTGGTAGTGTGGTATAGAGTGGTCCCCACAATATAATAATAAAACCCTCAACCGGTCAGAATTCCACCAAACAAGTATCTGGACTGCATAGTGGGGTGGCCCTGGTACTAACTTTGATACCGGGGCCACAATATAATAAATAGTTACACCCTCAACTGGTCAGAATTCCACCAAACAAGTATCTGGACTGCAGAGTGGGGTGGCCCCGGTACTAAATTGGATACCTCCTCCAAGTTCCAAGTGTAGTGTTTATAACATATTAACACTACACTAATTCTAGCACGTCAAACCCTCTTGTTTTAAATAATGACAGGGCATTTAACTTTTGATTACATTTTTTGAATTTGTAGACATTTTCTTTTACTTTTTGAACATGGCAAACGACTGTTGAATAATCACATAATGCCAAAAAAATAGTTGCAAGATGGAATTGTCCTTGGGCCCTCACACCCACCCTTATGTTGTTGAAATAGGACATTCACACTTTAACAAACCAATCATTTCAGCGACAGGGCCTACCAAACAACTGTGGCTGAAATGATTGGTTTGTTTGGGCCCCCACCCAAAAATAACAATTCATCTCTCCCTGTACAACTACAAACTAAACAGGCTCTACTGAGGAAAGATGTCGTCCTCATCCTCAACCTCTGATTCCTCTCCCCCTACAGTGTGTACTTCCTCATCCTCACACATTATCAATTCGTCCCCGCTGGACTCCACAACCACAGGTCCCTCTGTACTATCTGGAGGGCAGTGCTGTACTTCATTGAGGAATTGATTATTCATTTTTATAAACATCATTTTTTCAACGTTCTGAGGAAGCAACCTCCTTCGCCGCTCACTGACCAGGTTCCCCGCTGCATAAAAACTCTTTCCGAGTACACACTGGAGGGGGGACAACTCAGGTAAAATAGAGCCAGTTTGTACAGGAGCTTCCAAACTGCCTTTTGGAGTTCTACCACGTCACTACCTCTAGTTAATTTAGATTGCAAGGCTTGTAAATACTTTGAAGATAAAAAAAGCAGGCTGCACAGACTGTGGAGCTAGAAAGTGAAATTAAATGGACCACGTTACTTTGGTGGCTATCTATGCCCCCCTCCCCCCCCCCCTACACTTGTAGTTGAATATAAATAAAGCAGCCTGCATAGACTGTAGAACTAGAAATTCAAATATACAAAGAAATGGACAAAGGCAGTTTGGTACCTGTCTGCATCAGATCCCCTCTCCACTAGGAGTAAAATAGAAAAATATTCAGCCGTTATATAATCTAGAATATAAATAGAAATTGAGAAAGGCAATTTGGTATATGTCTGCATCATAATCATCAACATCCTCCTCAGCGCCAGCTACATCAATATCCTCCTCCCAGTGTACAACATTCACACCTTCATTAGCCAAATCTGTAACTGGACTGTGGGTGATCCTTTTAGCATATGCAGAGGGCGTGCTGCAAAAGCTGGATGGAGTCACCTTTTCCCGTACAGTGATGGGAAGGTCAGGGTTCACAACCAACAACACCCTTGGACTCGCCTTGGGGATTTGTGATGTCATCTGTTTAGAAGGCAGAGTTCTTTGCTGTTTTGTTGTTGTTGCTGACAGCATAACTATCTTCAATTTTTTGTAGGGGGAGAGGAGGAGGGCTTAGATCCTTGGGTGAAGCTGGACCACTAGTCATGAACATGGGCCAGGGCCTAAGCCGTTCCTTGCCACTACGTGTCGTAAATGGCATATTGCCAACTTTACGTTTCTCCTCAGATGATTTTAAGTTTCTCTTTTTGCTATTTTTTGAGAACTTGGGCTTTTTGGATTTTACATGCCCTGTACTAGGAGATTGGGCATCGGGCTTGCCAGACGACGTTGATGGCATTTCATCGTCTATGTCATGACTAGTGGCAGCAGCTTCAGCATTAGGAGGAAGTGGCTCTTGATCTTTCCCTACTTTATACTCCAAATTTTGGTTTTCCATTATATGTAGCACAAGAGAGCGTACCCCTAAGCCACACACACTCGGCAAAGCCTTTAAAAATTATATGCGGCACAGGAGAGTACCACTGGACTTATACTGCTGAATCAGTGAACTTTGTAATAGCAGTACCACTGGACTTATACTGCTGAATCAGTGAACTTTGTAATAGCAGTACCACTGGACTTATACACTGCTGAATCAGTGAACTTTGTAATATATCAGTACCACTGGACTTATACTGCTGAATCAGTGAACTTTGTAATAGCAGTACCACTGGACTTATACTGCTGAATCAGTGAACTTTGTAATATATCAGTACCACTGGACTTATACTGCTGAATCAGTGAACTTTGTAATATATCAGTACCACTGGACTTATACTGCTGAATCAGTGAACATTGTAATAGCAGTACCACTGGACTTATACTGCTGAATCAGTGAACTTGGTAATATTGCAGTACCAATGGGCTTATACTGCAGGATTGGTTTGCAAATTTTGTTGTAATTAAATTTTTTTTAAATTATTTTTTTGTATTTCTTTTTAATTTTTATAACTTTTTTTTAATTTTTTAAACACTTGGGAATATTGGGGAAATAAGAACTATGCCCTTAGAAGCACAGAGCACAGGACACAGGACCACTGGACTGAACAGGACACAGCACAGGACCCAGCTGCACCACTGAACTCAAAATTGACAGAGCACAGCACACAGCACCACTGGACTGATACTGCAGAACACAGCACAGCACAGCACAGCACAGCACAGAACTAAACAGCACAGCACAGAACTAAACAGCACAGCACGAGATCTACCAGGACAGAGGACCACCTAACACACCCTCCCTCTACCCTGATCAATGCCCGAGTGAAGATGGCGGCGACTAGCGGGGAATTTATAGGTTCCGAGTATCGCGAGATCCGACAGCGGGATTATGACTCCGAGCCTCGGTTTCAAGTTTTCATTTGGCGCCAATACCCGGATCTGTCTCGGATCCGACTCGGATCGGCAACGTTCGGGTGGGCTCGGATTCTGGAAATCCGAGTGCGCTCATCTCTAGTTTTTAATAACATTTTTTTTTCTGTTTTTTTACAATTTTATTCTATAGAAGTTATTATTATTATTTTTATTATTATTAGTATTATTATTATTATTATTATTATTATTATTATTTTTACGAATCTGGAACTAGAAGCTCAACTACGTGATTTCTGTTTTAATGACAAGCCAGTTCAACACACATAGAGGAATCCTGCACTGGCCTGTTGAGCGGTAAGACTCCGCTTAATTCTGCCAGGCAGTATTGACAGGGAGCTAAGCATTGCTCAGCTACCCCAATGACCTTTTATTGACAAATTGGGAGAATGAAGATTTTTTATCACTGGGATAGGTAGTGATAGGAAATCTACATACTGCAGGATCTCTATAAATAGACCCCCAAATCACAAAGTGATTTGTCCTATAGTTAATATGATGCTCTCCACTAATCAATGAAATGATTAAGGGAATATCACAAGCAGTGTAAGAAAAGTCAGAAGAAATGTAAAAAAAATGTAGGCATTTTATGGAAAATATGTGTATAGTAATTTCACCTCTTTTTTATTTGATGTACCTAGCGCTCATTGATTAAGTAACTGAATTCAGATTTAATTAACTATATTAGGTTACATTGATTGCATTTTACAATGTTATTTAACTTACTTATCTGTTATCATATATTGAGAACCACAGTTACCTTTATATGATATTGAATTTATTACTTAACTGTTCATTCAAATTTTGATTGCAGTTATTAATTTGTACATTTATTAGTAGTTGTACTTAGTTTTGACTTAATATTTACACTTAGTATTAGACTATTTTACTTTTGCTATAGGTCTACCTAAGTCAGTGTGCATCTGATCTATAATTGCTGTGTGTTTTTTCTTATCTGATTAATTAATTTCACGGAAGCTATATTTATTTATTTGTATATATTTGTGTCTTATTTTATTATTATATTTTACTACTTCTTGTTTGTGTGTCGCTTGTCTTGTTATTAATTAAGATATCCTGGTTTACATTTGTCACATATATTCATGGTGGTTACAAAGCGCCTTTATATAATGCAAATCACCTGAAGTTTTGTACATTTTATTTTACCCTGTCTATATCTGCAATATTGCTTATGGACCTCTGAATCTTAAAAATGCTTTTATAAATTTCCTATTCATTTGAATACTATACAGTTTTTGTTATATGCAAATGTTTTTGCACCCTTGGTTTTATAGCATGTTTCACTGCATCTCTAAATGAATAGAGGTTAGTACAAACTCTGCAGAGTACAAGCGTAAACATTTCATATTTCTGCATATTTTAAAACACAAATTATCACTTATTTGTAGACTTTAACAGATTGAAGAAAAAAAAAAACAGCAAATGAGGCATATGCAAAACTTTGGCCACCCAGATCATTCAACAGTACCTTTTTTAAAGTCATCAAACCTGGATTTGTTTAAATTAAGTCATTTGAAGATAATTCTAGAGTTAAATAAATAAATAAATGACCTTTCCTGCCTACACTCAACGACAATAGGTTCATAAGGCAGCTGAGTTTTTTTTAAATAACCATAATAAAGATAATTCACTATTACAAAATCAGGAGAAAGCTATAAAAAGAAGCTTCCAACATTCTTCCAGATTGTTATTTCTACAGTCATAAACATTAAGCGATGAAAATTTAGAAAAACTGTTGGAGCTAAGGTGAGATTGTGAAGACTCAGAAAAATATCTAACAGAACTGTTGGTAAGGGTGATAATCATATTTCCTATGCACAAAATACTGACACAAGGAATACTGACACAAAAATGCCTACACTGAAAATACTGACAAGTAGGAAATACCTAATGTTGTAAACACTGACAGGCAAGAAATCCCGACAGCTGAAAATACTGACATGTAGGGAATACGTAACATTGTAAACACTGACAAGCAAGAAATCCAGACAAACTAAATAACTACATGTAAGAAATCCCAACTCATATAAAATACCAACAGTGTGATTGTCGACAGTGAAAATGCTAAGTCACACTGCTAATGCAATGCAAGTGGGTCTGACTGGCTAGCTGTATACTGTTAAAAATAGGACAATTAAAAAGAAAAAAGCATGGGGTCAGCCCTATAAACACTATTAACCCTAGTGCTGCCAGTCTACTGATGGTTTCCGTGAAATCAGGGGAAAAAAAGAGTGGGGTACCCCTGATTTCATGAAAAACCGCACTCGGCCAACCAGCCGTGGTGGTGGCATTATAGCAGAGGGACACTCAACAGGGATCCACCTGTCATAATGACAAATTAATCCCAGGTTGTTTGGCACAGGGATGGATTCCCTAGGGATTGGGGCCTGCAAAATTATTGTGAGGGCCCCCTCTAGGAATACCCAGCCCAGTGCTGAAAGCACTAGGGCTTTTCCTACACCCCTGGGTGGTAGTTGTAGGGTAACAAAGTGTGTATCATGTATGAAAAAGTGAAAAACACGGTCTACTTTGTGGAACTACAAGTCCAATTCAGCCTGGGCTGGCATTAACAGTCTGGGCATGCTGGTGCTTGTAGAACTACAAGCGCCAGCATACGCATGGCAGCAGGGCATGCTGACACATGGAGAACCACAAATGCCACCATGCACTGACACACAGGAGTTTCTAATCCATGTAGTGCCACAAAATAAAATTTTATATAAAACACACAACTCTTTTTACAACCACATTAGTTTAATAGAAATAATAAAACCACTAAACTAAATCACAACATCTTTTTAAACACATATATTTATTAAAAATAATAAAATCCCATATACTTACCATCGAATGTTTTCATGTATAGAATCCAATCTTGTAAACTGTCAATTCAAATTTCCAAATGTCCATGGCAGTGTGGGAAACCTTCGTACAGTATAAATAGACCTTGTGTGTGTTTCTCTTTCATTCATGCGGAGTGAAGATAGACAAAAGAGAAACATGTGTATTGGTGGCACTCAATGATTTTTAAATAATATAAAACATATATTTTATTAGTTCATTTAAAATAGTTCCATAGTCCCTAAATAGTACCTGAGTAACGCTAGTTGCGAAATAAAACCAAAAAAGAAAATGCAAAAAATAACTCGAGTATAAAATAATAAACTATTAAGATTAAAATGGCAGTGTTAACCGCCAATCCTCGCTGTGTTATAAGCTTTATAATTTCCCATTCATGTATTTCATATAAGGGTATTTGTGACTCACGCTGCCAGTACACCTGTCATTATATGCAGGTTGTCAGGAATCATGTACATAGATACGATTATTAGGTGCAAAGAGAATAAGGAATGATATTACAAATAATGCCTGTTTAAATACACAGGTTATTGAAAAACCAAAACAGATAGGTATTGCACCTTGTAATGTGCACCTAATCATTGGGAGAATTATACAGAGTCCTATTATTAATTAGCTCCAAGATATATTAGTAAAATTAGTAAAATTCTATAGGTATGGGTCATTCTAATAATAATTCTTAATTAATATCAGCCATACAGATTGATATTAAAATAGATATTTCTGTGGAGTTATAGTCTCCTTTACTACCAAACTTCACCAAACACCGCGATCTTAGAGCGCATATAGATTTCTTATTTATTGGCATATTGTGTTTTCAAAACACGGTCCCTAATGAGACACGTAGCGGGCTCACTCCTGCCCTGATTATTACATAGTCATATGACCTCCGGTTATTTAAATTACTTGTACCGTAACTATGGTCTCTAAGTCTTGGTTCATTAGTTCCCAGTGCTTTTGTAAATATAGTGGCTCCTAAAGAAGTATAACACTTTTTCCCAAACCCTATTCTTATATTAGAATTAGCAGCGTGGATCTCAATTAATAACACAGCGAGGCGAACACCGACGTGCATTTCGCTTACTCGCTTTGACCAAATATTAATGAAGAATTATTATTAGAACGACCCATACCTATAGAATTTTACTAATATATCTTGGAGCTAATTAATAATAGGACTCTGTATAATTCTCCCAACGATTAGGTACACATTACAAGGTGCAATACCTATCTGTTTTGGTTTTTCAATAACCTGTGTATTTAAACAGGCATTATTTGTAATATTATTCCTTATTCTCTTTGCACCTAATAATCATATCTATTTAAACGATTCCTGACAACCTGCATATAATGACAGGTGTACTGGCAGCGTGAGAGTCACAATTACCCTTATATGAAATACATGAATGGGAAATTATAAAACTTATAAGACAGCGAGGATTGGCGGTTAACACTGCCATTTTAATCTTAATAGTTTATTATTTTATACTCAAGTTATTTTTTGCATTTTCTTTTTTGGATTTATTTCGCAACTAGCGTTACTCAGGTACTATTTAGGGACTATGGAACTATTTTAAATGAACTAATAAAATATATGTTTTATATTAATTAAAAATCATTGAGTGCCCCCAATATACATGTTTCTCTTTTGTCTATCTTCACTCCGCATCAATTATCTTTGCAAGTGTGGGGTGCACCAACCCAGTCACTGGATAATATGAATGAGTAATATTGGACTGGGTATATGATTGCCTGGTGAGTCGGTATATCTATTTTTGAATTTTCTCTTTCATTCAGCAGACGCAAATGAAAATTTTGCACATAGGTTTTTTTCTGCGGTTTGCTAAATGTATCCAATACAAAATAATTGTGCACTAAAGTAAGCAGAATTAGATCAGCTTATCTCAGCTAAGCTTGTGACGCTATCAAGTGAAATATAGATACTGAGTCCTTCATCTAAATGCAGGATTCTTGAATGCAGGTTAATTGGCTTCAGATAAAATGGAACCCAGTGTGTGTAAATGACTACATGTCCTCTATACAGGATTGTGTAACATCAATGGCGCTATTTAAATAAACACATAAATACATATAATAATAATAATAATAATAATAATAATAATAATAATAATAATAATAATAATAACAATGCTATTTATTAATGAAGCAGTATTTTGCAAATTTCAAATGAAATGATTATTCTATGCCTTGAAAAACATCATGATTATAACTGCAAAAAAAATGGATTAAAATAAAAATACAAAATATGATGAAATAACATATACTAATTAGATAGAAAAACTCTGAAATTTAGAAACAGTTTTGCTTGAATTAAAATTAAGATTAAAATATTTAAGAATGTTAAATTATTATCATAAATCAAATCTTGCAAGATGAAGTTATATTTATTACTATTTTAAAATGCCTCTTGATAGTGTAGCATTCCAGAAAATGTTAAATAAAGACACACTAAGGCATACATGAGTGTGCAGTTTATGTTTTGTCTGTGCCAAATAGAGCCATTTATTCTTTTATAATATCATACACTGCACAAGTGTAATGAATGGATAAACGGAAGGACAAAATCATGTTTTCCCTCTTGAATTATGAAGAGCTTCTGCTAGAGAAATACGCTAAAACATAAGCAAGTCTCATTTCAGCAGAGGATAATCTGCATGCAGTGCATTGTCTTTGAAATATTATGCACCACTTAATGTGGAGATGGCAAATAAAAATGTGTTTTCCTCTTTTACATTTGTTCCTATGCTGAACATTGGAACATTATGCAAACTCTGTTCCCTGATTAATAGGATGCAAAATGACATACAAATGTGCAGATGTGAATTATATATGTGAGTGTACCCAGTGTTCAATAAACTAATTAATACATTTTTTAAATTTTATTGCAATAATTGAGAGTTATTGCTGGCTTTAATTCTGCCAAAAATTTACAAAACTGAAGAAAGAAACAATAGGTTACCAAAAGTGTTTAGCATGTGTCACATCCAGAATTGGCTCTAAACAATTGAGGGACAAAGGTGATATGTGAGGTTTTATCTCTACACAGTAACTGTATTTAAATTAAAAGCATTAGTTTATAGAACTGTGTATAATTGCAGGGACAATTATGTTTATGCTGAATAGCTCCACCTATAAACTTAAACATAAAAAGGTTAACATTAAAATAGATCAAACACCTCATTGTCTCTTTCCATGCAATGGGTTTAGTGTGTCACACTTTATAATTAATTGTTTTGTATCAGTAATGAATAAAATTAAAACAAACTCTAAAACTCTAAAGGCAAGCTTATAAAATTCCTCAACCAACCTCTTAGCCACCTTAGGTTACCCTATTACCACCCTTTACACAGTTCATACAAGACAATTTCTAACCCCCTGACCAACATTGCTTGTGTGACTGGATCATACGGTGCACTAAGTACTTTTACCTTTGCAATATGTCTTGACCAATATGCAATATGATGTAGCACTTACCCTCATGTATCTAACTCCCATTGTCCTTTAGATTGTAAGTTTGTGAGCAGGACTCGCTCCTCTTTGCCTGTCTGTCTGCATTACCCAGTATTGTTTTACTACTGTGTTTGTTGCCAATTGTAAAGCAATAAGAAATATGGTATATAAATAAATGATGATCATGGTTATAATGATGATGATGAAAAATAAGATTTTGCTTCACAAGATAGACATTTGGGAGGTATACATTGAGTTATAGATTTATTTAAAATTAGAGATGAAAGCAATTTTCAAAATTGTTCAATGAACTATTCACCATATTCTACATTTGGCTGCAAAATGTTACATGTGTCACCAGAGTTAACGGACTCTCTTCATTGCAGCTTTATCCAAAGATTATATGTTATGTGTAGAAGTGCATACTGTGGAATAGCAAAGGAAAAAGCAGAACTCAAGGATTGTATCATCGGAATGTCACACCTCTGTGAAACAGTCTGTTCTTCCACAAATTTCATGAAATTTTGCAGTACTCAAAACTAAAATCAAAATGATTGCGTAAAATAAGATGTCAGGACTAGATGTAATTGAACTCATTTGCAACACAAACGAAAAGTATACCCTGAAAACTGCATCCAGCAACAAAATAAAATACAATTGTACTATATAATTGTTTAATACTAAGAAGCTGTAACACATTGGGGTTGGACATTTATGAAAACTGGTGCAAAAGAGAAACATAATGTAGCCTGAAGCATGTATATGATTCTAACATTTTCTAGTATAGTTTTGAAAGTGAAAACATATTTGATTGGTTGCTTTGAGCTGCAGAACTTCTTTCTTGTACACTGGTTTTCAAAAATGCCCACTTTTGCTTGGTAGAAAAAAATATCCTGGGATAACTCTTAATAACCCCGAGATGTCCCAGAAAATCCAGAACATTAGCAGTTCTGCTTATTTCATTAAGTGTAACTCTATTTTGCATCTATTACCTAGAAAAATGCAGCAAGAAAGGAAGGCACACGTTTAACAAAAGAAGTTAAATTGAGATAGATATATAAACAGAAAAGACACTTCAGGCATGAATTAATTTACATTATTAAACATATATTTTACTATTATGTGATATGGCCATTTTACTATCCATCCAAAGCTGACAGTACAATTACAGCGCACCTGTTAGTCTATCATCTAAACAATGGGGAAGTACACTGTGGTTCAATAAAAAGTAAGCAAAACAATTTATTTCATATATCACTAATGCCTGATCATATCATACTAAAACTTTCCCGATATTTAGAGAATTGAACCAACAATATATTTTGAACAGATCATGAAAAAAAATTAAACGGATAAAAAGATATGAGGTTTTAAACTTTATCAGTGGAACAAAATTGTTTAGATTTTGTAACAAAGTAATTTTTACATGGAAGTAGTCTTTAATATTTTTGTGAAGCTCTCAGTAGTATGGTTTGATTATTTAATTAAAGAAGATGCTCCAAATGATCTCTTTCTGCTTGCACGTAAGCCTGGAGACGGTGGTGCCATTGGGCAACAACATCGTCGATAATCCTCTGATCCAGACCCATCCGCTCTTCCAACAAACATTGCTTCAGATCATTTACATCATGGTTTGCTGTATGGTACTCTCTCTTGCATCACGCTCCACACTTTATAAACGACAGGATTCAAATCTGAACTGTTCGGAGGCCATAATGTGGGAGGAATGAAGTCTGGTGTCTCTCTTGTTAGCATTTTAATGGTTTCCATAGCTTTGTGGGCTGGCGTGCTGTCCAGTTGAAAAACAAAATAGCCTTCTGGTGCCAGATTTCTGATAACAGGTAGAAGATGATGTGACAGCAGAACATCGCAATAGACCTCTTGTAGAAATTGACGACTGCTGTAATTCTTGGATTCCTTCAAACCTTTTCTCATGTGTACCATGTGTAGTTCTTTTTTACTGAAAGGCATTTTTATGGAAATTACAACTTTTTTATCATTGTTTTCTATCATAATTTCATCTTCTTTTTTTTGGGTGGGAAATAAAAAACGGAAGTCATTAAAATAAAAAAGTTTGTATGTGGATATTTTTATTTGAAAAATATTATTATTACAGTTTGGCTTACTTTTTATTGAACCACAGTGCATATTTAAAAAGGATCATTTCACATAATGTGTTAACATAAATTCATAATCTAGGAACTATCCATCATCCATATTTCATACAATAATATAGCATAATTTAATATCATATCATTTTACCCCTATAATATCTGTCTGTGTTCGGATTTACTTTTTGTGTGTTGAATATATGTAGATTTTGCCTCTTATAGACTCTGCCAAATTCTTATGTTTATGCTGATGAAGTTAAGGGCCAGAAAAGTCTGAGCAGATATCTTGTATTTACAGAGGGGGTACCATGGATGAAGAATCGTTTCTACGGTGGCAAGGATCTGTGCAGCTTTTAATCTCCTACACTGCAAATAATTATAGAACTGTGGGGTCTGATTCCAGCATTAGCAAAGACATTTGTGTGAACAGAGAAAATACAATAGCCTTTGATCACATTAGCATGTATACAGACAATTGGAAGAAGAATGTCATGATTACACTCTGTTCTTCTGATTTATCACTAATACATCTTCTCCTCCTAGTAAGTCACTGCAAAGCAAAACATCCTTCTACAAGAGCAGTGACACTATAACACTTTTCAGTTGGCACACCATTTTAGAAACAGTCTTTTTAATGAACTTGTCCTTAAACTTGCCACATTCTAAGTTGGCCAGCATTGTCTCAGTAGAATCTATATTGGACCCTGTTTGGACATATAAATAGGCATTGACTGTTGACTGGTTTATATCCTTGAGTGGACTCAACATTGATAGGAGGTATTGAATTTCTGCTTGATCCATCCCTCTCTCAATGAAAATTGTGAGTTAAAAGTGCTTATCTCTATATTGCATTTGAGTTGATAAAACCTCAAAGAATAGAGTTTTTATTGAACTCCTGATATGAGCATTATACAATTTTTGAAAGAATGAAGTCCCCCTTTGAATCTAATATTCACACTTGTGACAATGCCTTTAATATGTTTTATGTATATTTATAATTATTAAAATATTTGTAAGACTTTGTGAGCAAAACTCTAATGCTTTTTAGGAAAGGTGTTATAGGATTCGCACTACCATCACTGTGGATTGGGTCACAGAAATTGCTTAAACTAAGGACTCCTAATAATATTACTCTGTTTAAGTCCTTATACTCAGATAGAATTCAGATGACTGCTACTGTTTCCAATGATCCTTACTTATTTCACTGCCTTTCCATAACCATCCTGTTTTTCCCAACCTCCTTCCTTCTTGAATCAGTCCATAACTTATCCCTAAGTCAATAACTTTTCTATTGGCCTCCTAAATCTCACACTCCCTCACTTACCTATTCCTTTTATACTCAAATTATCTCATCTTCACTCTTGTTTCCAAATAGTTGCCTAGCTCTCCATACACTTATGCCCCTGATATGTATGGGTTCTTTTGAACCTTTTATACCATCCACTTTTGGCATTGCTGAATTATAATAGGAATATTAAACCATAAATATTTTTATTTGACATATGTTTTTAATAACGTGTTATGCCATTGTTACTTTACCTGAACAAAAATGTATTATTATTTATCATGTTTACTGCCTTGCACTTTTGCGTCTATTGTCTACTTGGCTGTATATAAATGTATAGTTCCATGACTTGTTTACAGCAGGTCACCTTGGAAATGAGATTGCTCAAAGATGTTCACCTGGATAGAGAATGTGATTGATTGACATGGGGTATAAATCTGCAGAACTCAGATGACTTGCACAGATAAGTTGGCAGTGTGACTCTGGATAATTCATAACTCACATTTCAGTTATTATCAAATACTATTTCTTCCACTTCAGGAAAATAAAAAAAATTAAACACATGAATCCTACTGAAATGCCAAATTAATTCCCACTTTTTGATTGCATCCCCCTGACTAGATTACTGTAATGCACTTTACCAAGGTCCTCCAAAAAATGAGCATCCATGGTACATACCACAGTATGTTGCAGCTAGGTTGGCACAATACTAAGGGGTCCATTTAACATTGGTGCTCATTGGGCAGCACTCAATGTCCTACCACTTGAATTTATCAAGCCAGGGCTCATTGGTAATCCCTGTTGAAATGCTCCCCATCTAAACCAACTAAAACCTCCTTTACCAGCATCCAAACTCTGCCGGCGAATAGAGGATCTGACTCCAGTGGCTTTTGCACATGCACGGCTAAGGAGACCCAGGGCTGGATAAAGAGAGACTTCTCTAGCGGTGATGGAGCCCATAAGGTAAAATTAAAAAGGTAATATAATGCCATCTCAACATGGTGTTATTCTTTTAAGTCTCATGGTCAATCGAAGTCCGCATAGAAGTCTATAGGGACTGCAGTGACTAGCATTAGACAAGTTAAGGAAGGAGAAATCTATGCTTTAACCCCTTCATAAATTAAAAGAATAGCTGTGATGACTATTCTCTAGAGAAAACAGCTGTTTTTTTTAGATTTTTGTCTCATTGCAGCTTAGTAACTAGACCCCAAATCATGTTATAATCACATTATACCGTACACTGTCTACTGGTAAAATGAAGGGTTTGTTCTAAAATTGGTTTGCTGGCTATTAAAGCTCAAACCAACCTTTGCCATTGTTACTCGAGATAATTCTTCACCCCTCATTTTATTTCACATGTCCTTTGTAATTTTTAAGACAGTGAAGTTAAAGGCACATAGACTTCAGCAAAAATCCTTTGGAGCATGAGTATTTTTTCCACATTTACCTCACATTCTGAAACTTATTTCACTGCAGAATCATATATCAACATTTTTAAATAATTTCCAGTGATGCTTTGCTGCTAAGTCAGGGAGTCTAAGCACATCACAAGCTACACTGTCTCGGTGTACTTTGGAGCTTTGCAGTCCCCATCATCTCATGTTCCCTTAATTTTAATATAACATTATTTGCATTTTAAATACTGTTTGCACTGAAAGTCCCCAATTTTCCCATATAACTCATCCGTAATTTCAGAAATCCTAGATATGAGCAAAGAGGTTTGGACATGTACAGATGTCATACAAGTGTCAATGGTTTGCATGAACAGTTTTGTGGAGAGAAAAAATAAAAAATTGTGCACACTTTTGTTGATGCAAGGTACAAAGCACATACAATTCAAGTGAATCTCCTTTCTAAAATGAAATACATAAACATTATTTCTGAGAATTGTTACATTTGATTATAGTCTATTGTATTGATGATAATGATCAATTATTGTAAATTTCAAAGGATTCAGAAATATGCTTTGGGATCATTATATATATTAAGCAAATCAACTACATATTTAGGAATTTTGTTTAGAATGAGAACTTTACCATACTTTAATTATAGCTTAAACTGACTTTTTGACCATTTATGTGCTATATTTGGCCTGTGTTTGCCACCTAGTGGTAAGATGTTACTTGTTGCTCTCAAAAAATAACAGACTTTAAGTAACCTACATGGTTTATATTTATGAACATTGTAAATATAAGTATGAAAAAAGGCATTCATCCATTATATAATAAATCATTACCCAGACAAGGGATTACAATTCCGTTTAATTATGTCTTTAACATTGATAGCACAAATACTGTTTTATAAAGTATATCCTGAAGGTTAACAATTTAACACCAATATAAACATAAGTACTACTCAGGAACGTAAGAGACATTCATACATAGTACTTAGCAGATCTAGTCATATGTGCCAGAGGCTTAGTTGTGAATGTTTTGCACTGGCCAACTAAGCTTTTTGAGCAGCTACAGTGAATTTTGTCCCAATTCATTTATGTGTAGGCTTTTATAATCCACATAAAAATAACATTTTTCGAAAGCAATGGATTAGACCAAGCAACCGTAATATCCTGTCTGAAAGCACTGACAAATATTTCAGCTAAGAAATATAATATGAAAACTACACATTAAAATAGAATAAAACATAGTGTTGCTCAGCAATATGTGACTACACTTTAAGGATAATCCATATGAACCAAAAGCATTGTATTTATATGCAAGCCAACTAAGTACTGTAAATATTATAATAATGTATGTACACAATTTTCAAGTTCCATACAAAGGAAAACTTGTTACAGAAAACATCAATAAAATACAAGAATTTACTTAAGCTCTCCATGCTGTATTACTATGTGAGGCAATATTTATATCAATAAAACATATGGTTTAAAATTAGATATGAGCAAAATTGTCAAAAGTGCACAAAATATTTGCTTTGTTCCAGTGGTTCTAGTAAAATTTAGTATTAAATGATCCAAGCCCTGCCACAAACACAACACAGAAAAATGAATTGACCATCATCCTCAAAGCTCTGTTCAGCAACTATAAATTCTGCAAAATGTGACTTTACAATATAGAGTGAGTGGGAATAGTGAATGGGAAATATTTAATAGTGAGTGGGAAATATTAATTTATTTGTGGTTGCCAATTAATTTGTTGATGTGGACTATTTCATTTAATAGTGGGTCATAGTAATGAATATTAATTTAATGTGTTGTGATGGCATTATTTAACTAATGTTAGGGTAGTTTGGGGCTATTACTTTAATGTGTGACTGGGTTTAGTGAGAAGGATGCTATTTATTACTTCTGAAAAAAATTGGTGCATTTTGTGGGGAAATTGGTTTATTACATGGGAATTCTAACTATTTCATATTGTGGCTGTTCAGGGGGATCAGTGTATGTTGGGGAGGGGGGTAGTTCTATCTATTAATTCTGAGTGCTGTTAATTTAATGTTGGTGCTAATTGGGGGTAAATAGGGTTATCTATTAAATGTAAATGCTATTTAATGTAAGAGCTGGTAGGGAGGCAATAGGTCGACCCTGGTTTCAGACAGGAAGGCCTAATTATTTAATGTAGATGTTATTGATGTAACGTTAGGGCTGGTTGAAGAAAGAGGCCTAAATGGTTCCCTGACTGCTAGACTTCAATATTTTAAGAACCTATCCCTTTTTTCCAAACAGCGACCAAACATTCCAGTTTCCAGACCAGCAGCAACTCAGCTTAAGACACGGGCAGCAACAAGTAGTGGAAGTTTAAATAAAGATAGGAGATATCAGCAGAGTCTGCCAACTGTCCTGATTCTGGTGGTTTATTCCCAATTTTGTGTGACTGTCCTGCTCAATTAGGACTTTGTTCCGATGTCCCACTTCCCACTGTAATGCTCGTTAAGGGCCAAATGTGTGCACATTGTTAGATGCAAGCAGCTCTCCCTTAATAATCAATATATTCTCCCCCTGATATGCATCACAGAGACAAATAACAGTGCTGTTGTGCAGACACATGTATTGATTCATTTCTACCAGTGAATACACATATATTTGCTTTTTACAGTGTGCTAAAATAAATGCATAATTGAAACAGATATATACTGTTACTAAGCCATTACCAGACACACATTAGGGAAGAGTATTTGCTGTTTCTCATTTTTGATCTGTGACTGGAAAAAAGTAGATGTAGGAAAACACCAGATTGCAGGAATCTATGACATGCAAACTGGATTTGTTTTAAATAAAAGTATTGTCACCTAGCAACAGCAGGTTGGTTAGGCAGCAAGCCTCCTGAATATGCAGAGGCAGAGGGAAGGGAAAGTATTTTCACTTCCCCTGCCAAAAAAAACCCAGAGCAGTGAGCACACATGCATGCACCCATGAATCACGTGCATGCTCGCGGTCACGTGGGCGCGCCAAAGCACTGCTGATGAGATTTTTCGGAAGCTCACTGGTGATAAACCAGTCCTAGAAAGGAAAAGTGTAAAATAAAGAAAAAAGGTAACCCTTGAGCCTGACAGTTCTGGCACCTTTAAATTGTGGAGAAATACCAAAACATATGTGTCATATGTTCTTGACGAAGAAACAACAATTTATTTGAACTTTAACTGACAACTTATGGTAACAATTTAAATATTCAGCTGTTAGAACTAGGTGAGAGAGAAGCTGGAAAAATCAAGTTTGGCTCCAAAATCTAGGATATAGTTAAAATGCCGGATAAAAAATTACTTCTGTTCCTTATTGGTGGCTGCCTTGGGCATCTTTTGGTCCCTTGCTGCGCCTAGAGGGATGATAGAAGGAAATATTATTAATACCCAAACACAGAGTCTCCAGAGGAAGCACCAGTCTTAGCAAAAAGGAGAAAGGCTGCTGCCCCCCATAAAGAGAGTGACTTCTGAACTGGTTTGTGTCTATCCCTGCCTCTTTCATGGTCACCACAATCCGTCCTCTGATAGTAGAGGATCTTGCCAGGCGCAAAGGTTTCCTACAAATAAGGAAAAGCTGGGAGATAGTATCTCTCATGAGGGCTGTCAGAGCATAGTAGGAGGATAGGCATGAAGTCACACAAAGGTTAGGCTCTGAAGAATCATATATAACATCAAATTCAACTATGGGATTATTGAAAGAGGAAGTACTAGTGTGACCTTTTAGAATGATGTGACATCCCATAGGAGTTTGTGATAACCATGGGTCTGAGGTGTGTATGAGGGTCAGTTCAGCCCCTCTAACTGCTATGGCGAGAGCCAACAAAGATGCCAACTTACTGGATAAATAGCCAATGTTGGAGTCTGTCTCCCATGAAGCTAGGAAGGAGAGAAAAGTCTCAATATCTCAAGTGTGAGAGTATTTTGGTAAGATTGGTCTTGAAAGGTATATACCTCGTAACAAACAAAGATATAGTTTGCTCTCCGTTAAATTTGGGATCAAGATAACTAAAGCACAACCGCATGATCTGATGGTAGCTGATGCTAGGCCTAATTCGTATTTAGAAGCTAAGAAGTCTAATGCTAAATGAATTAGTGATGCCTGGTGATTGGGATTCCCTTGAGATCTCCAGAGGTAAAACTCTTTAATAATTGTGCAATATCTAGCTGTCGTTTGGGGCCTTAAGGAGGCATTAATTAAATCTTTTGTGGGGGATGCAAGGGCTTGGTTTGTTAACAATCTAGTAATATTGCCATACACATACATTGTGGAAGTGTCTCTAGTATGTCTAGGGTTCCCTGGAAGCAGTTCTTGGAAAACCCTAGGGCAGTGGTTCCCAAACTTTCTCAGTTCGAGGCACCCTTAGAGTCACCATAATCTTTCCAAGGCACCCCTAAGCCAAAATAATTACCGGGTAGTCCCGTTTTTTAAGTAGTTGGGTCAAAATGACGTAAGATGTATTTAGACCCCTTCACCATCCCATTGTGCCACTTTATCATATCACTGCGCCCCTTCACCATATTACTCTGTCCCCCTCTTCGCCATATCACACGCTGTGTCCCCTTCTTCAGCATCTCTCTCTCTCCCCCTCCTTCAGCCTCTCTCTGTCCCCCTCCTTCAGCGTCTCTCTGTCCCCCCCTTCAGCGTCTCTCTCTGTCCCCCCTTCAGTGTGTCTCTCTGTGTCCCCCTTCAGCGTGTCTCTCTGTGTCCCCCTTCAGCCTGTCTCTGTGTCCCCCTTCAGCGTGTCTCTCTGTCCACCTTCAGCCTGTCTCTCTGTGCCTCCTTCATGGTGTCCCCCTTCAGCCTGTCTCTCTGTGCCCCCCTTCATGGTGTCTCTCTGTGTCCCCCTTCATGGTGTCTCTCTGTGCCCCCCTTCATGGTGTCTCTCTGTCTCCCCCTTCAGCGTGTCTCTCTGTGTCCCCCTTCAGCGTGTCTCTCTGTCCCCTCCTTCAGCGTGCCTCTCTGTCCCCCTTCAGCCTGTCTCTCTGTGTCCCCCTTCATGGTGTCTCTCTGTGTCCCCCTTCATGGTGTCCCCCTTCTTGGTGTCTCTCTCTGTCCCCCTTCATGGTGTCTCTCTGTGTCCCCCTTCATGGTGTCTCTCTGTGTCCTCCTTCATGGTGTCTCTCTGTGTCCTCCTTCAACCTGTCTCTCTGTCCCCCTTCATGGTGTCTCTCTCTGTCCCCTTCATGGTGTCTCTCTGTGTCCCCCTTCATGGTGTCTCTCTGTGTCCCCCTTCATGGTGTCTCTCTGTCCCCCTTCAGCCTGTCTCTCTCTGTCCCCCTTCATGGTGTCTCTCTCTGTCCCCCTTCATGGTGTCTCTCTGTGCCCCCTTCAGCCTGTCTCTCTGTGCCCCCTTCATGGTGTCTCTCTGTGTCCCTTCATGGTGTCTCTCTCTGTCCCCTTCATGGTGTCTCTCTCTGTCCCCTTCATGGTGTCTCTCTCTGTCCCCCTTCATGGTGTCTCTCTCTGTCCCTTTCATGGTGTCTCTCTCTGTCCCGCTTCGGCCTGTCTCTCTGTGCCCCTTTCATGGTGTCTCTCTGTGCCCTCTTCATGGTGTCTCTCTGTGCCCCCTTCATGGTGTCTCTCTCTGTCCCCTTCATGGTGTCTCTCTCTGTCCCCTTCATGGTGTCTCTCTCTGTCACCCTTCATGGTGTCTCTCTGTGTCCCTTCATGGTGTCTCTCTGTGTTCTTTCATGGTGTCTCTCTGTGTTCTTTCATGGTGTCTCTCTGTGCCCCCCTTCACTTCCTTTACTTACCTTTTGTCCTGGACATCCTCTCTGCTGCTGCTCCTCACTGAAGCTGAGGGACGTGATGACGTCACGCCCGGCAGTCAGTGAGGAGGAGGATCCGGCGCTGGATAATGGGTAAGTTTTTTTTTTCTTCTTCTTTTTATTGGTAGGGATCGCGGCACCCCTGTGACAGCGCCGTGCACCCCAGGGAGCCACGGCGCACACTTTGGGAACCGCCGCCCAAGGGAATCTTCTTCCCTATGCGTAACTTGGTGATCAGAGGGAACCAGACTCTGGATGGCTATACAGGGTACACCACCACTATTTGAGGTACCCCGACTACCATGATTTTCTGAAGGACATTTAGGAGAAGTGCAGGGAGAGGAAATGCATAGGGGTGAGTCAGATCCATCCATGGGAAAGACATTGCATTTATCCTCCACACTCCTTTCATCCATATTGTGGTTGCATGACTCATCTTCCTCTCACACCACTCCTCCTCCACCTCCCCTCTCTGTCTTGCCTTACACAGGCTCCCCTTCCTCTACTGTATCCTTTTCAAACTCCTTACCACCACTTACAAGGCTCTCTCCCAGTCTACTGCCCCTTATATCGCTAACCTCCTCTCCATTCACACTCCTGCCCGCTCCCTGTGCTCGGCCAATGACCGCCGCCGCTCCTCCACTCTAATCACCACTCCCCACTCCAGAATCCAAGACTTCTCCAGTGCGGCCCCCCTTTACTGGAACGACCTCCCACGCTCCATCCGTCTCTCTCCTAATCTATTCTCCTTCAGACGAGCACTCAAAACTCACCTGTTCCTCAAAGCCTACCGACCATCAACTTAACCCCCTCATCTTCTCCGCTCGTTCTCCTCTCTATACTCCCGGCCCCCCTTTTCTCACCCATACTTCAACTCCCTCCCCTTGTGCCTGTTTTGTTTACCCTTAGGATGTAAGCTCATATGAGCAGGGCCTTCTTTACTCTTGTCTCCACACCTGTTCTTCTGCTCCGCCTCTAATGCATTAGCCTGCCTGGAGTTTCTGAAGTATTGGTATTTTTGTTTATTGTTCTGTACTGTCTCTCCCTGTATAGTCTACTGTTTGTTCTGTGTACAGCGCTGCGGAAATCTTGTGGCGCCTATCAAATAAATGTTAATAATAATAATAATAATAATAATATTCTGGATGCAAAGCATGGGATCTGAGCGTTTATAGGGCTGGTAAAGAGGTCTATATCTAGGTCCCTGAAGGTGTGAACTATTTTCTGGAAGACTTGTCTTTTCAGTGCTACTGAGCTTAGGGTAAATCTTTTACATGATAGAGAATCTGCTAGTTCGTTCAGTTCCCCTGGAATGTAAGTTGCAGTCAGGATTATGTCTCTCTGAATTGCCCAGTCCCAAACTTCTAATGCTGCTTTTCATAGGGATGTTGACTTTGTGCCCCCTATTCTGTTTGTATTTGATACTGTGGTCATGTTGTCTAAGCACAGCTGGACAGAGACCCCTTTTAAGTGGCAGGGGACTAGAGTTTTCATAGCCAATTTCTCTGCTCGTAGTTTCAGTACCTTTATTAACTACCAGGATTCTTCGGCTGACCTGGTGCCTATTACTGCTTCGTCTTGTGAGAAACCTCCCCAACCTGTCACGGAAGCATCCTTGGTGATTGTCATGAATGGAGAAGCGTCTAGAAGGGGGCGAGGAGGGGGTCTGGGGAGACTGTCCCATTTGGACAGCTCTCTTTTTACTTTCCCGGAGAGATGAATGATGTTTGACCAGGAATAGTGGGCATAAATTAAAGTTCTCAGGAGATCTTGCGACTCTCTGCTCAACAGGGGAATGTGCCGAAAACCAGGGGACATTGCAATCATCATCCAATAATTCTTGCTAAGTTGCGGAGAGACATTCTGCAATTTTTTGACGTTTTTAGAATGCATTCCTTTTTGTCTAGCCATTTTCCTAGTGGTCCTGCTAGAGAAAAACAATGGGTATTTAGGTTGATACCAGAGAAACGTGATGATCTTGAAAGGGGTCAATACCGACTTTGGGATGTCGACAATGAACCCCAGGTTTGCTAATAGTGATTTGGTTAAGTACCTGTGTCTCAAAAGGGTATCTATGTCTGAGTGCACTAATAGCATATTGTCCAGGTAAATGATTCATTGGACAGTCTGTTGACGGAGATGTGACACCACTGCTTTCATAACTTGTATAAAATTGTAAAGGGCGATAGACAGGCCAAAAACCATTGTCCACTAAAATAAGTGGTCTCTCCAAAAGAATCTGAAAAGGCATCTGTGATTGAAGTGAATTGATATGGAGTGGAAAGCTTCTTTTAGAACTATTTTTATACAGAAGCAATATTTTGTGAGAAGGTAAGGAATGCATGGGATACCTTCCATATGAAAACTATTTGGTTTCAAATAGCAATTCAAAGCTTTCAAATTCAGGACTGGTCTTATAGAACTGTCTTATTTTCTTATAGGAAATAAGTGGCTTGTCCAGCCTTTGGCAGTTGGGTCTACCAACTATATTTTTCACTGCCATTGAGCCAGTGCCAGTACTTCGTCTAACTGGACTGCAATTAATTGAACAAGGAATATGAAATACCTGGTGTGGGAAGCAAATTAAGGAGAGGTTTAATACGGATAGGATTGTTTCTAACAACCACCTGTCTGTGGTAATCTGCTGCCACTCCAAAAATGACTATCTGAAAGTTTTTTGATGAAGAGGATATATGGGTGAGCGTACCGTAACTGCGGTCTCTCTTAGCGTTGCTCCATGTATTTGTGGCTGATCTTCTAGTAGCATCTTGGGATCTATGCACAAAACCTCCTCTTTGGGATCTTCTTGTGCCTTGAAAGTCTCAGGCTGGACCTGTGGCTCTCAAAATCCTCCCCACTTGAAGAAAGGGCCGTCTGATAGGCTCATTCACTTTCTTGATGTCTGAGATGATTTTTCAGGCTTTATGATGTGCTTTGACCTATTCTATAAACTGAGGCCCAAAAAAGGCCTGCATCTGTCAGATTTGGGAACTTGAGAGATTTGGGAGCAAGGTCTTCCAAACCTGCTCTGGTCAGCCACCTAGACCTAAGTGTATCTGTGATTTAGTTAAATGATTGGCCTAATATAAAACTTGCTCTGCTACTGGATTTAATTAGGGCTACCTTGGGTGCCACTAGAGAATCCAGGGAACATCCGAACGCACCTTCCCTCTCTGCCTTGTCTCACACAAATAGCAGGGGCCCAGCTGTGTCTGCAATTTTGTATTGTATCTTGCATAATGTGTGGTCTGTCTTGTCAATGTGTCTTTTTCCCCCCAAAATAGAGCTAGGTCAATGTCAGACACAAATAATGCTGGTACATCTGGTAACCTCATATAGGTATACAGTACCAACTCATCCTCTCTGATAAGTGTTGCTATAAAAGCCAACTGTGCAAAATTTTGGACTTTTGAATTGCATTGTAGGGCCCAGTGTGTGGCGTATAATTTTGTTGGAGGGGTTTTACCCTCTAATGCCACCCTGATCATCTGTATCTCACTAAATTCCCCATGTTGGGATGAGGCTGAGGCTCTTGTAATCACCTCTTATTCTCAATTGATCAATTTCCTTTGGGGAATAAGGCTGTCTTGTGGGTGACCCCATAAACTGACTACTGGTCACCTCATGCTTCCAGCTTCAGACAGAGGTATTGTGCCAGCTACAGGCAGAATTTTGCAGGAATAATACCTGAGAAGGCTTCCCTGGGGTTAATTTTATTTTTATTTTTCTTCTTTAACTTTTTCTGTGGTGCCTGTGGACTCCCTGAACAGGAAGATGACTTGGCACTCTCATTTGAATTTTTTTCCACCTCAGAATCTGAAGACTGAGTAGTTCTAACTTCTCTGACAAGAATATTCCTCTTCCTTTTATAAAAATAATGTCTCAGGTGAAGAGGAAGATACTGCCTTTTTAATGGGCTCCCTTCCCCTTTTTACTACCAGCAATGGAGGACATTTGTAGAGAATCTGTCACTGAGACAGAAACTGTGTCCTCCATTTCAGCTGACAGAAAAAATCTAAGCAGCAGTGCTCTGGCAGGCACACATGACTGTGAGCCTGCATGTGACCTAACATCATCATCATTCATTTATATAGCGCCACTAATTCCGCAGCGCTGTACAGAGAACTCATTCACATCAGTCCCTGCCCGATTGAAGCTTACAATCTAAATTCCCTAATATAGACACACACTCACACACAGACACAGACAGACATGGAGACAAAGACTAGGGTCAATTTTGATAGTAGCCAATTAACCTACCAAAATGTTTTTGTAGTGTGGGAGGAAACCAGAGCACCCGGAGGAAACCCACGCAAACACAGGGAGAGCATACAAACTCCACATAGATAAGGCCATAGTTGGGAATCGAACTCATGACCCCAGTGTTGTGAGGCAGAAGTGCTAACCACTAGGCCACTGTGCTGCCCAACAATTCGCAGGAGCATGTACGTGAACACACTGTTCCAGGTTTTTTTTGGCAGGGGAAGTGAAAATATTTTCATTTCCCTCTGCCTCAGCATATTTGGGAGACTTGCTGCATAACCCACCTGCTGTTGCTAGGTGGCAAGCCTCCTGACGAACAAATGTAGTAGCTCATTAAGTGTACTCTTCCTGATTGTTGACAGTCATATCAGTTTGTAACATTGTAGCATAAAAATACTTGATAGCTTTATATTTTCACTGAAATTTAAAGCTGATCTAGGATATGCCCTTCCCCAACTATAGATCTGTCCCCACATTTTAAATGTAGCCCCACCTCCTATTCAACATGGTTTTGCCAAGGTGCAAAGTTACTCATTTTTTTTGCTTTCCTTCCTCTTCCTTTTTAATTGTTTTACTTTCTTTAATGAATCATGCCCAAGGATTTTATTATGGACCCATAATAATTTGCCTGTGCGACGGATCTTTTTCAGAGTTCTTACAAACATCAAACACAGAAGTGTTCGTAGTTTAATAAAAAAAAAAAAGATTATACATTTATATTATTTAAAAATATATTTTACATAGTTTTACATTTTTTTTTCAGGAAAGTAATTTTAACAGACCACAATACCGAAATGTAAATGGTGAACCTCAAACGAGAACATTGACTCTTGAAAGCGATTGGGAAATGCAAACTGAGAAAACTGAATGCGAACTGTGAGTGCGAGCATGAGACATAAATTTTGAACATCTTCAAATCAGGGTATATTGATGACTGTAACGTGAACATGTTCATGGCCATTACCGGTGAAATTGAATTGAATTTCAAACAGGTTTAAATTTTTAGTCTATCTCTATTAAATAATTATCTTAAGCAGTTTCATGTGTCTGTGCTATACTTTAGCAATGCATAATAGCATGCTAAAAGTGGGAGTTGCTTGCTCATTGTGAAATATAAATTGACTATGCAAATGTAATCAGTTCATATTGTCTTTGGAAAAACACATATAAAAGCTATTTAGAATGTAGATACAATTGAAAATGTGTGGTGAATGCTGTAGGAATTAGTACCCTTTAGTTTGCAGGCATAAAAAATGTCTATGATACATTGCTGTAAGTTTGACTTCTCTAACATCAAGTTCAAACTAATATAAATGATAGTACTTCTGAATGCATTGATCCAAAGGAAAGTAAAATAGATCCAACTTGCCAATTCTTCATCACTGTCGGAAATGAATTCCTTCCTGACTCCATAAATGTCAATCAAATAAAATCAATCACCCTTTAATATATATAACTTCTTGTGAGAAACACATCCAATATACTTTTAAATTCAATGAATTAACTGATCATCACCATCTACTTTTTTAGATAATTCCATAGTCTCAACACACACAGTGAAGAAGAATCTATTCTGTACTGATGTTAAAATGTATTTCCTCAGGTCATATTAGATGTGTCACAGTCTTGGTATGAAGAGCTTGTTAGAGAAATCTTTGTATTGACCTTTAATGTATTTCCACATACTAATTAGGTTCCCTCTTTTTTTTCTTTTTAAATAATTAATTTTCAGCACGCAATACACAAATATCCTGCATGAACAACAAGTGGACAAAAACAAGTGGTAACTCAAAAGTTAAGTGTGGAAATCAAAACATTTTCGGATGAGAACAAAAGTGTGATGCAAGTGATAAAAATCCTGAATGAGGCATGTAGTAGTGTATGGTTGTATGTAATATTTAAAGCAAGGAAAAAAAAAAAGGAATGAGGGGAAACGAGACCAAGCTGGGACTCCCGGTGACCGGTGGTCAGCTAAACAGGTGTAGCATTTGTTATCCTAACTAATAATGATAAGAATAATAGAGTTTGGCCTACCAACTACTTTTCATATGAAGAGAGCCAAATATTCTGAGCTTGGTCAGCTGGTGGTACCGGAACTGAGGGGCTATTGTCAATGAACCAATCACCCCAAATTTGGGTGAATGTATGTTTTTTTTTATTTAAGTATGCTGATATTTTTTCCGCAGTCACCAAATACCACACTTTACTGACAAGTTGCTGTCTGGAAGGAGGGTCTGGGTGTTTCCAGTGTTTTGCGACCAGGCATCTGGCCGCTTCGAGTATCTGAACAGACACTTTCTCTGAGTACTTGTCCAGGACTTCTATGGCGAAACCCAGGAGAAAGGACCATGTGCATTTGGGAACTTGAACAATAGTGACCTCACTGATCAGAGCGACTACATCATTACAGAAAGAAGTGATTTTTGGGCAAGATTACCAGATGTGGAGAAAGGAAACCTGTTCCCCACAGCCCCTCCAACATAAGTTGGAAGTCGACCCATAAATCCTTTGCAGCCAGGTAGAGACCATACCAGTGGTGATAGAAGGAGATGAGCAAATTGTGTACATTGGAAATGATTCCCCTTTGCAGGGGTGAGTTCACACATGGGTTCCAGGGCGGTTAAGGGTCTCGTTATATCAGATTTAGGGAGGGACTTAGCATAGTGTCTTACTTGAAGATAAGCAAAAAGGCTAATATTAACAAGACAAGTAGCAGCAATGAGAAACAATGATCAATGTGCAAAATGTCACCCACCATCCTGATACCCTTCTCACACCAGACCTTAAAGCAAGAGAGGCAATGCTCAGGGGTAAAGGCAGGGTTGTCCCAAAGAGGCGTTATAAGGGAGTGAGCTGAGGTGGTCTCAAAGTGGAGCTTACAGTAGTCCCATATCTGACATGTGATGAGTGCAACCAGGTGCCATCTCAATAATAAAGGTCTGTCACCAATTGGGACCCGCAGAAATAATTCCAAAGATTGAACGCGGCAACAGGAGGACTCTAGGTAAATCCACTGAGGGTCCTTGCTTTTTGTAAACCACACCACAGCTTGACTGAAATGTGTAGCAATATAGTACAGGAGGATGTCTGGTAAGCCCCTTCCACTGCTAACCATCGCTCTGTGCAGATTAGAGAAGTTAGTGTTAGTGTGCTGGGGTTTATGCTGCCAAATGAATTGAGAGAACCAACGGACCTGGGCACTTGCACCGGGAGAGTCTGGAAGAGGTAGAGCAGACAGGGCAGGATATTCATCGTGAGGGTGACTATCCTACCTAACCAGGAAATTATTAATTTTTGCCACCTGAACAGATCCACCTTAATTATTTTAATTGTAGTGAGGAAGTTTTTCACATGTAAGGAATCATACTGGGAGGTAATAAAAATTCTTAGGTATATTATTTTGGACTGCTACCACGAAAAGTTGAAGCTGCTTTTGAGGAATGTGCTCCCATGTGGAGCGCAAATGCCTCAGTCTAGGAAATGTTTATCTTATAGCCAGAGAGGGATTCGCAATCTGTAAGGATGGTGAACAAATTCAGGAGTGAGGTGTGGGGGGAAGTCAAAGTGAGCAGTAGGTCATTTGCAAATTAGCTAAGTTTGTATTCTTCGGAACCAATTGTAACACTTTTGACATCTGGGGAAAATTAATTTTGGCCGCCAAGGGCTCAATCCCAAGTGCAAAAATCAAGTGTGACAAAGGGCAAACCCTGACTGGCCCCATTGGTGATTGAGATCAGTGATGAGAGTGCCCCATTCATCAAAACCCTGACAGAGGGGCCTAAATACAGAGCCTGGATTCCCTGAAGAAAATTACCATCAAAGTCAAATTTCATAAGAGTTTCCAGCATGAAGGGCCATCTGATTCCGATAAGGCTTTCTCTGCACCCAGAGAAAATATTAAGGCCGGTGAGTTGACCGAGCTGATATATTGGATGAGGCTAATGGTTCTTCTAGTATTATCCCGTGTCTCATGGCCTGGTATGAAGCGCACCTGATCTGTGGACCAGATGGGGTAATATAGCATTACTGTGATGAATAAGGGCTTTCGCATAGTTCTTAATGTCTGTGTTCAAGAGTGAAATGGGCCTATAATGGGCACAGTTCAGCAGGTTATTGCCCTCCTTCGGGAAGACAATAATACGTGCCTCAAGAACTTCTTTTGAGAAGAAGCTGCCCTTTAACACACTGTCAAACAAGACAACAAGATGAGGCAAAAGAAGCTTGTTATTAATGTTGTAGTACATGGTTGTGAAATCATCAGAGCCTGGTACCTTGTTCGCTTTCAAATTTTTGATAATGCTCAAAATTTCTTGTACTATACCACCCGCCCCTAATTGGTCAAGTGCGGCTGGCAGGAGCCTGGAAAAGCAGCATTGAGAGAGGAAGCATTCAGAGGCCTCCTCTGAGGTTTGGGAGGGACCACCTGATTGTGAGATATTGTAAAGTTTACGATAATAGCTTCTAAATTCTTCCGTTATCTGATTTTGACCTTGTGTGAGCCAACCTGAGTGAGATTTGATATGGAGTACATTACTTTGGGAGAGTTTGGATCACAGCCTGTCTGCCTTGAAGCCTTTCTCATAAAAGCTTTGGTTTAGGCACTTAAGATTTTCCCTCTTGCGGAGAGCAGGAGGTTTAACTCTCCTCTCGCTGCTACAAGTTTACAATAGTCCTCTGGTAGGCCCGAAGCTTTGTAAATTCTGTCTAGGCTTGTTACACGACTGAGGCAACAAGAAATTTCTGGGTTTTTACTTTTTTAGCGTACGCATCAGCTCTAATCAGACTGCCACAGACCAAAGCTTTGTGTGCATCCCAGAGGAGCATAGGGGAGATAGAGAGGTTGGCATTTGTCTCGTAGTAGTGGTGGATTTCTGTGTCTTTCTGCAATTTAAGGTGAGGGTTAAGTAGGACACTATCATTTAGGCACCAGGTAAACTGATTCTAAACTGTCTGGGGGCCAACGACGTCCACCACTGCCAGGTCATTGTCTGACCATGTGCTGGGAAGGATATCCACATCAATGATATGTTGAGTTAGATCAATGCAAAGGAAGATTATGTCCAAGCACATGTGCACGCCATGGATTGGCGAGTAGAAGGTAAAATTTATAGCGCAAGGCTCTCTAGCTCGCCATGCAGCAAATAAAGATGTTGGAAAAGAAGACACCCCAAGGCCTTACAGTTGGTTTCTATAGTATAACGGGAAGATTAAGGTGGAAGGTATCTGTCCAGGTGTTTGTCTAAGGTAGCAATAAAGTCATCTGGCAGTACAACTCTGCCCGCGAGGTACAAGGGCAAAAGGTCGCCTATGGAGGAGGAGAATTAAGCTTGGTTCGTATTGGGCGCATACACAATGAGTAATGTATAGGGGATATTATTAAGGTCACCTAACAAGAGAAGATGATGCCCATCTTGGACCCTAATCTCTTTCGAGAGTGTAAATGTAAGATGTTTGGCTATAAGAATGGCGACTCCCTATTTATTGAGAATAGGGTCACAGGCCTGATAAGAGCAAGGATAGTATTTAGATTTAAGTTCAGGATGCCAGGGATCAGATAAGAGAATCTCCTGCAAGAAGACTATGTCACCCTTCAACTGCCTAAGAGTGTAAAGCAAAGAGGTTCTGAGGGAAGTTCAGCATGTTCACATTAAGCGATAAGATTTTAATAAGCCATGGGGAATGAGTGAAGCCATTAGAGCTGGAAAGAGAGATTGAAAAGGGGCCGGGCTACCAGGAGCCCAGGAGGTTGGTCTCAGGGGCAGGGACAAGACGAGGAAGAGGGAGAGTAGGATTGGGCATGGGACTAGAGACTAAGGTCATGTGTATGAGCAGCCCGAGAAGTTGGACCCAAGGTAAAGGACGGCCTAGTAGCCAAAGGTGCCCGAAATGGGTCCCAGAAACCAGAGGGGGGAAAAGTGTCTCTGGCAAGCGCCAGATGGGGTGGAGAAATGTTGGAACCTCAAGGGTGCATGGTGCGTGTTAGGATCAAAAGATGAAGCAAGAGTGTAACAACGTGTTAGAACATCAGTGCAATATGTAACATCATCAAAAACAACAGTACCAAATTATATATAGCATGGTGTGCAGTGTATTCGTGGGAACATAAAGGAATATTAGACTTGTCTACAGATGAATGTATAAGAACATCATGTGATATAAGTCCTGGACAGCACGGAACCCAGAAATGAGAGTGCTGTAGAAGACAGTCTTAAGGGTGGAATGCTTAGATCCAAGAGGACCAAAAGACCTGCAGGGGAAACACAAGAGGAAAAACACAAACAAACAAAAACATTTCACATTTCACATATGAGAGTCCAGGAGGTATACACACTTAAAGGCCCTCAAACTGGTAGCAACTGGAGACCAAAAGAAGGGTAGAGGAAGCCAAAAAGGACAGCCAGAGTTGCTTCAAGTGATAGGAGCACTGGCCTTCTTGGTGGAGGCAGAGTGCCAAGTTTGTCTCAGAGCTCCCTGTGGTAGAGGGGTAGCACTATGCTGCGATGAATGTTCTGGTGGTAATGATGCAGGTATCGGGAGATTACATTTTTGGAGCAGAGAATGAGTGTCCTCCAGGGAATTAGCAGAAAGCACTTCCCCCTGGACTTGGAGGGAAAAGGGGAAGCCCCACCTATATTTGATGTTGTGGTTTCACAGAATTTGAGTCCCTTCCTCCATCTCTCTCCATTTAAGCAAAGTAGAGGGGGCGAGATCTTGAAACAAAAGAATTTTAGCTCCTTCCATGGAGATCTCTGGGCATTTTCTAGCCTCTCAAAGAATTTGTTCTTTCGCCTTATAATAGTGTAGGTGAAGAATGACATCCCTTGGTGTATCGACTTCTTGCATTCTCAGCTGGAGCGCCCGATGGACTCTGTCTAGCAAGGAGCAAGTCATCTGAGATGGTGGAGGCCAGCATGCAAAAGAGACGGAGAAGTAGTACTCAAGATGTGGCCTCGTCATAGACTTCGGGATATTACAAATTTTTAGACTGTTATGCCTGTCTCTGTTTTCAGGTATCTTCCTGCTTGTCAGGGAGAGATAGGAGACTGTTTCGTATAGAAGCAAATTCTTGTTCTGAAAATTTGGGGAATTGGATGATTTCTTCTTGAGACATCTCCAGGGTAAAAACCCTGTTGCCACTGTTGGCAACTTCAGAGGATAGATTGAACATGACTCTGGTCACCTCATTTTTAATGATCTGTTTAATGTTTCTCATTTCAGAAAGAAGGGCAGCAATATCCGCTTTAGTAGAATGAGCAGACGGATCATCCACCGTGGAGTCCATTTTGGAGTTACTACGTGACAAGGAGGGAGAAGAGGTTTGCCTGGATGAGGCAGGGTGGCTTAGGGTGAAGAATTATACAAGTGATTAAGAACCAGACCTCTTGTTTTTAGGCATTCTATTACAAAATGGAGAGATCTTGGGAACAAAATACAGCTAGTTTGGCATACAGGTAATGTTCTAGTAGCGGGCCATCCACACACAGGACAGAATGAGGATTCACAACATATCTAGTCGATCATTCAGACATTGATAGAACAGCATTGTCAGGTCCACAAGATTGTATCCGGTGAACTACACAAGGACAGCAGAAGGTTGCCCAAGGCATTAATGGACATAGAAGTAAGTCTAGGGCAGAAAAATCAGCAAAATCTGTATAGGGTATGTTTGCAGGCCATTTAACCAGTGTAAAAAAAGCTGGGAGCGTAAAGTGTGATTGAAGCTCCCTCTAGTGGAGGCTCATGCAAACAGCAGGTGTCTACAGTATTGCTGTAGAATCGTTATAGTAGGAAGCTTGCATTATGTAGGGCTAAGTACTGAAACCAGTGAGCACTGTGAGGGTAGAGTATAAGGGTACTGCTGTGTTGATTATAGATGCAGTCAGGCTGTAGAAGAAGCACAATGTGTAGGTCCCCAGCCAGAGTTCCTAAAGTCACCTAGACAGAGAGACCCTGAATCAGTTACTGTTGAGAGGATGCAGGGAGAGTCTCTAAGGCAGTGATGTAGGATGACAGGGCACACCAGCTCTGTTAGGAATGGGGATAATGTTTATAGATCAGGGAATCCCATGAGGGTGGCTGGTCCCAGCGACTAACCTGTGGTCCTTAAGTTGCAAAGGATCACTGTAGCCAGGGACACCCTTCGGCTGCAGGATCCAGCAGGCTAATCGGGAGTAGAGTCACGTCTTGCGATAACAAACCGAGTGACTGCAGCACTGAATTTGCTCTTTTCTCCAAAAATGCACACATATACACTTCTAGGAAGATATATCTTCAAGCTATTGCATTGTGAGAGCAAAATCACAGCCAATAACATTGACAGAATGGCTCTAGGAAAAAATAGAGAGAGATTTTGGATAACAGTAGATAAATATTGGAACTCAAGCACACTTTCTAATACTTTAATAATGAGTAGGTAATATCTAACAGCAGGTATATTTTAATACCTGGTACCCTCACAATTTGCATAAGACAAATGGAAATGGAAATTCAATCATGTAGTGTTACATTAGCCTTAGTGTTCCTATAAATAACAACTATATTTAAAAGAAATCTTTAAACACAATGGGCCTGATTCATTCAGGAAAGTAAGCCAAAAAAATGAGTAAGTTTTCTGCTGGACAAAACCATGTTACAATGCAAAGGGTGTATATTAGTTTATTATTTTGTACATAAGTTAAATACTCGCTGTTAATTTCATGTATCACACAAATACATGATAGCTTTATTTTTACACTGAAATTTAAAGTTTATCTAGGACATGCCCTATACCAACTATAAATCTGTCTCCACATTTTAAATTTACCTCCTCCTCCAATGCAACATGGTTTTGCCAAGGTGCAAAGTTACTTTTTTTTTTTTTGCTTTCCTTTACTTAATGAATCAGGCCCAATATGCTTTCTTCTGGTATGTGAAATTAATTTAGCAATTTCTTTAATTATAAATGTAACTTTAGAAATGTATCTTCATATATTTATCATTTTGTTATGATTCTCATACTGTTCAATTTGCAGTTATCAGTGTTATTTTTTTAATTACAGACAACATGTCTTCATTAATATCCTTACAAAAATAATGTTAACAGTCTCTAAAAAATTTGAAAAGGGAGAAACATTATAACACAGAATTAAATATAATCAAAATGATGAATTAGTAAACAACCTATACAACACTTTACATATTATACAAGTGTAAGATCAATAATCATACCAAAACCTGGCATGCTGTTTAAAGTATAGCATGTCTCATTTAATATTATATGCAACTCAAAAGCATTGAATTTGTAATTGTGCAAGAAACAACGTGTTTAGAAGCTCCAGGTTTCCATAATAAATACTTGTGGAAGATTAATGACTTCCTGCACCATGCCAACATGTCAAGTCAATCTGTTCTGTCTTGTCATTCCGATATAAATGAATATGTGTCACTAGTTTAGCTTATTGAACATTTGTTGCTGAAATTTATTAAAATCACTCCTAAACAAGTCCATTTAAATACTATTCAAATGTTCACTAAGTAAAATGTAATGTATGGTATAAGTTGAGCACATTAGTTTAATTGGGAAATTAAACATGCAAATATAATAACAATTTATAAATTTAGTTGCCATATCATAAGTGTTTCAAGAGCTTTATATTATCAAAATACAAATTCAAGGAAGTGCCTGAGCACTGCAAACCAAAATGACTTGACATTTGAGATGCAATTACTACAACCCCAACTATATTTAATTGTCAAGCTATGTTACTAACCTGAGAGAATGGTTGAAAAATGAAAAATGAAACTGCTGTAAACAAGAAAATTCCAACTAAAGCTGCTAAAATGCTGATTGTGAATCCACAAAAGTCCTCCAGTGTCAGCATATGATGGAGGTAAAAGAGAAGAAGGAAGGTGGACTTCTCTTAAAAGTTAAATCTCTTGGGGAGAGGCAATTGCTGACACCTGGGCTAAGACAGTATACCTTTCTAAGGTTGCATATGCAAATACCCAAACTATTGCCTCTTTAGAAGACATTGCTGCAATCCAAGATGAAGCCATAACTCTGAGAAGGTTACTTAGTGGTCTTTTGGCTGTATTTTTCAGAAAGATAAATTACCAGATGGATGTCTAGTAACTCCAAAAGTCCAACTTGAGCAACTTGCTCATTAAACCACAGGTTGGTAAACATGAGCAAAGGAGGGGTGATTTCTGTTGTAAACCAGGATAGATATGAACTGGGAATCACATATATTTCACAACAATATTATCAGACTTGCCCTGTTTCTCAAGCTTACAATGTTGATAGGTCTCAAAATACTAAGCAGGCCATACCCTTAGGGCCCACATGTAAAATGACAAAATGATTTGCAAATTTGCAAGTTTACTGCATAAAGATGAGAAAATGTTGCAACTTTGAATATGTTTGTTAAATGTATATGTATTCAGTATGGGTTGATGTCTACCCAAGTGCCAAAGCAGAAACTAGTCCAATAAATAGAAGCAGGAGTTGAAGAGGCTTGATGTGTTACCCATAGCCCTAATGAGCATGAAATCTTCTATTAAAAGAAAGACTGGACTAACTCTAATGAAATATTAACAGACTGGCCTGTGATATTACCATTGTGTTCAAGAGTACCTTTAATCTCTCTTGACTTACTTTTGAATATTATAAGGTACTAATTAAAGGTGTAATATATAATCACTCACCAGATCCATGAGACTCAAGGAAAGGAACCAGATCAACTGTGTCACTTTATAGAGCCTGATGCCTGGGCCTGTATTAAGGTGCATCAAAGAAAGACTTCTCTAGAGACCTGGTTTACTAGGCTTTACCAATTGCTCCTGACCACACAACCAATGGTAAAATGCCAGGGATATAATACTTTGGTCACCACATCACATTGTAAAAAGCCCTCCATTCAGTGTTTCAGGAGTGTAAAGAATCATCTTCCCAACTCCTGCCAGCGCATGGATTTTAAATGCTGCTCAGGGGTCTAACTTCTTAAAGTGCACAGGTAAAGAGGTGAGAAACACCAGTGCATAGTGAAGTAGGCCACACTAGACACAGATACAAACAAAGCACAGTTGAGAAGGTTAGTGCAGGACAAAAATGCAAATCTGTTTGTGCCCCAGGGTATGACCACTTTGTCCATGCACTCCTATTATAGAGATGTAGAAATGAAAATTTAAAGTGTCTGAGTACCTGTAACTGGAGGGGACCAAGAATCTTTATAGTACAGATTGTCATTTTGAGTTGGATGAATGACTTTGATAGGTATTGTACAGTGAGATCAAGACTGAAAGGTACACAAAGGTAGTATAGGGAAGCAGAGATAGAGAAGGCTATAGGTAAGGAATCAAATGAGATTGAAGATAATGAAAATATATGTCTATACATATATGTTTATACAAACCACAAACATATTACCAGTAACCTGACTTTAGCTCAGACTGGTAGGTAAGGACAGAATGGCCAATTAAATCTGTAAGAGAATAGCAAGGAAAGACAGAAAGGAACATAGCTCAGTGGTAGAGTAACAGCTCTACAGAAAGAAATGGTCAGTAACAACAAGATATCAACACCAAATAAGGCTTTGAAAAAAACAGGTACTCAGAGATCACGCTAACACATATTTGACAAGACAGAAATCACAGGCAAATGACAACATAAAAAGTCAAAGGAGTTGAACAAACAAGATCTACCATGCCAACATTTTTTATTTTTGCTTAAGTCTGTTTAATAACTAGATGGGTCATTTAAGTATCCCAAAAGTCAAAAACTGCAGTGTTAATCCTATTTTGTATTGTTATACACCTACTTCAGCATAATTCAGCTCAGTATTATGGGATAGAACATGGAATTGTAAGTTTTAAGGTCGCCACATGCCACAATGATCGATGGGAGCAGTTGGGTTGCTTTGCTGCTTTAAAACCACTAATGTGCCGGTCGCCACTTTAAATGACGTCAAAGCGATTTGCCATGATTTCTTGTCTTCGGAATGTAGCTGAACACTGAGGGATACTTAATGTGTCTTTATTAAGGTCAGTCTATATTCTTTATTGTCGGGCATGTAACCTTCAGAGATTTTATGTTGTTAAACTAACTGTTGGTGTTATCAGTACCAGGTAAACTTACCCAACCCAGTCAGTGACATGCCTTGCAGAGTATGGATTAGGTGCATGAATATGCCTATTTTTGTCCTGTAAATGCAAAAAGTGAGATTTCATTTTCTGGTACAAGATTATTTAAATGAGATAAAGAGGTGGAGAAGATGTATTACATGAATATTATCTGCTTTGCAGAATGGAATACTGCGTTTTTCTCTCTGCAAAAACTATCCTCTATATTTTAAATGGAATGTATATTGCACCTTCAATTTGCTCTTCGGCATGGAAGTACATTTCAAATTACGTTTTAACCAAAGTGATAAAAACCCTCAAACATATTGTACATTACCAATAATAAAGACTAATAAAGGCCCGATATTCCTCTTACTTGCATGATTAATTGAAGACAAAATAAGGCTAAATTAAATGGTATTTTAAAATAAAAAGAAAATTCACCAAGTCAATGTTTGCTGAACAATAACATGGATACGGGAAAGTATTTTCACACCCAGGCAAATATCTGAATAAAGAATTTATACCAAAGAACTATAGACACACTTTTATTAAAAGAGTAAACAATCACACTGAAACATTTCAATATAACCTACAGACAAACAGTACATTAAACATCTTCTAGTCTTCATGATCTCCAATCCTCAGGTCCCTTGAATCTCTCCACTGATCATGGTTGCGGCTTCTGGGTACAGGGAGGGAGCTCTCTTTTTTGGTTTCCCAAATGGTGGCCCTTATCTCATGGAGGCTGGATAGTGATTATAGCCATATGGCTATTTCGTGTGTGGCATTTGTTTAATGAGAGATACTTCTTTGGTGTTTCTCTCACTAATTAGAAATCAGTAATAAAGGTAAACATCTTTTACACTATATTATTGATAAGTGTGATTTCTATTTGGGAAATACTGTTCTATGAGAGAAAATTGTTGTGGTATTATATTGGGTAATTACAAGGTTTAAGAGTTTAATTTTTCCCTAAGCCACAATTTGTTGTTCTTTCCTTATTAGTGGATGCACTTGTGACCATCTACCTATTTAATTCAGAACCACTATTGCACGGTATAGGATAACTATATTAGTGTAATGTTCCCCGGAATGAGATGCTACAGCTTTTCCCTCAATAGTGAATACATTTGATATGCAATTTACATACATGAAAGAATTAAGTTTTTGGATATATTAATATATTTAACTGAGATAAATAATGATAACATTATGAAGACACTGAGGAGTTGTATTACTAAAGATATGGGGGATTGTCTGGTTATGTGATTAAATATATAAAGTGTAATATACACATATGATATAAAATATGTTAGCTTGAAAAATTATATGAGTATAATAATATCATAAAAACAGCAAACAAAACTACTACTGAGGACTGATATCCCGTATGCTTTATATCCCTCTGAATTAAAGAATTGAATGAATAAAAGAATGAATGATGTTCAGAAAATGTCTGAGTATATTGCATATTTATAGGCAAGCAACAAAGATGCATGATGGTGTAAAAACATTAAGCTTATTACGACTAATGCACATTACATCGACAAACATAGAAATATTAGTCTATTGTCAATACAAATGATATATGAATTAAATTAAACCATTGAGCATTTCAGCCTACCAGACCTTATAGTCTGGCCCCACTTAATGGTTTTAAAAATAACAGAGCACCTTATTTCTTTATGTTTTTACTGTCTAAATCTTTATCTTAACATTTTGCCACAATGGACCTGGTGAATGTAGGATTGTGAACATCCCCTTTTAATATTTACTACTAATAAAAGTGATTTTAGAGCTTTAGAATAAGATAGGATTTTTTTGGACTAGAGTGCCTTCTCTTTTTTCAACTCTGGTCTTTGAGAAAATCTGTTCCTAATTAGTTGAGAGTCCTCTCATTGTGTATGTGAGACAGCATTAAAAGCTTATATATATATATATATATATATATATATATATATATATATATATATATATGTAACATTTGAGGTGAGTCCTTGCCTAGCACGGATATATTTCTTTTTTGGTTTATTTTTAGCTTGGATAGTGACCAGGAGCTAGATTTACTAAGCTGCGGGTTTGAAAAAGTGGGGATGTTCCCTATAGCAACCAATCAGATTCTAGCTGTCATTTTGTAGAAGGTACTAAATAAAAGATAATAAAATCTAAATAAAAGCTAGGATCTGATTGGTTGCTATAGGCAACATCCCCACTTTTTCAAACCCGCAGCTTAGTAAATCTAGCCACAAAGCTCTGCACCTCTCCCACCTGAATGCTGCAGACTGTGGTTTTATGCAGTCTGCTAATAAAAGAAACACAAAAAAGATTTCAAGAAAGGGGTTTAATCTCTGGTGATGAAAATAGCCCGATAATCTCCCCTTGAATTAACCCTTAGAAGTTTTTTGTGAGATCCAGAGCTCCACACTTACTGGTACTTCCTGTGGATGTTAACCTGCCAACTACGTGCTTAGTCCCTGGACTATAGTGCAAAAGTTATCTTTTTGTGCACCTTTGCTTCAGGATGCATAAAAGACAAGCTTGGGGATTGGTTTCCCAGAGTTACAGCTCCTTCAGGGACAGTTTGCTGCAAAAAAAGATAACAGTACTTCTAACAATAAATATATTCATTATGGAAAAACATAACTCTGGCTACTAGTAGGACAGTCTTAACCTTTATCTTGCCTTCTACCAGTACTCCTTATCAAGGGAGGGGAGGTGTGGTAGGTAAAAGGTAGCCCTGCCACATTGGATTCTCTGTGGGAAATTAGATACATCAAGGTTAACCCAAGTTTAACCAATATTTTCACCACAATTAGGTTAGATTTTCATTTGATTTTATATTACTTGCGCCATCTGTATTGTTTGTAATATTCACCAACCCACAAACATAGCCAAAAATTGATTTAATAGAGGTGTTTCTAAGACATAATCTGAAGGTGCACCTTGTAATGCACTAGCCGGACAAGCAAGCCAACTTGCACATTTACAAAAACCAAGCAGGAATGCACTTTTTGTGGTTCATAACTGACCCTTTTGATATCTGAGTTCAAGATGGGGGAAGGAATTAATGTCAACCAAACACCTTGCCAGGAGCTGTAGTTTTTTTAGTGTCATGTTCAAATCTGAAAGGTGCAAACTAGCTGATGACATGTTTCACAGTTTCCAATTAAAATTATATATAACAGATGGAAAAAATAATGACCAATAAAAAACACTGTTGTAAACAGTCTTCTTTGTACAATACCTTTTCTAAAAGAGGTTTGTTTATATATATACGTATGGTGAATTGACTATATAAAAGTTTGATTGGACCTTAGGACAATATCAGAGACATTATTTTCAGATTTATTGTGGGATTTGGACTTTTTTTTATTACTATACGTTTGGCTAGGAGAACTAAGCCTTTCACTGGTGAACCAAAGCAGCTATTGTTGCTCACAATATGCAAAAAGAGAGGAACAGCTGCTCTTCATTAATGTAGGCATATCACACCATTCCATTTGCTTCTACTAATGCAAATATGTATCTAACATTGTAGTAACAAGAATTTTTCCTATTTATGGTTATACTGTTTTCATAAATCTCTAGTTATTTACATTACCATTCTATACTATTTCATTGGATTTTTGTTTTTAAATTGCTGCTATTTTTTATATGAAGTCATACTTGCCAACTCTCTCTGAATGTCAGGGAGACTCTCTGAAATAGGGGTGATCTCCCTCACTCCCTGAAGGGTCTGGCATTCTCCCTGATGCTGAGCCAGTACAAGACGTGGTTGGTTTTACCATCTGTGGCATGATAACACAGTTCAGAAATTGTGCCCTATGTCCATGTATTGATGCCTATGGAGGTGGCCATTTTCATGGAGACCAAGATTTAATCAAAGACTGACAGGTAAGACAGTATGACTTCAGTAATGGAGACAGAAATGTAAAAGACACTTCAGTCTCTAGAGATTCATTAGCTACTTTTTTTTAACGCATAGTTGCCTACTCTCCCGGAATGTCCGGGAGACTCCCACATTTCTGGGAGACCTCCCGGAAGAGCAGGGCAATCTCCCAGTTCTCGCCCTTGCAATTGATAAGTGGCAGGGCTTAATGACACAAATATCGCATCATCTTAGCCCCATCCTCTGCTGTAATTGACCAAAATTGTGACAATCATTTAGGGGGCGGGGCCAAAATTATGATAACTGTCAAGCCCTGCCCCTGAACGCCCATCTCCCCTGGAATCTCCCCGAAGCCAACGGGGAAAAGTTGGCAAGTATGTATAAAGTTTATGTGGCCTATGCATTAAAGTGTGATGAGTTATTAAAACAGAGAATGCTCATCATAAATTGCATGAAGGGCTTATATCAGGAGAAATCAAAGATTTTTCCTGGCATAAACCAGTTAACATTTGTAATTGCAGACCCCATGGATTAATATGGGGACTGCGAAGTTCTGCAATTCATGCAGCTTTGAAAAGCTTTGCATTGTGCAGAAAGGTAACGCCATCTCAGGATGGCTCTACTTGTCTTTTCCTATGAGATCCTGCTGAAACCTCTCCGACTTCGCAGAATCCCTTACAGTGGAAGTGCTATGCACATGTGCATATCACTTCTTCCGTTCATTAGCACTATAGGCTGCTGGTAAACAGGAAAAACTCTTCACATCAAATGGGTCACTTAGCTGGGGCTCCCAGAGTAGCACCGGCATGATACATTTCAGTGATGCTTAAATATGCATCGGTGTGATTTTCAGTGATGCATATTTACTGGCAGCGCATTATATTAATGCATGGACCCCTATGTACCTTTTTAATTAATAAACTATAATATTAAATATTAGCAGTTCTCTAGATCTTTATGTGGATGTTATTAGACATTATTTGAATTTATATACATAATTGTGGCATAAACTTTACAGACTCATTGTCTGCACTGCCTGCTTTTTCTGTATTTTCTGGTATTTTCTGAATTCGATTGACACTCCCTTTAGTACAGCTGCATGCAGTAGTCTGTTAAAGTGCGAAAATATTTAGCACCTGCTATATTTTTATAAGTAATAGCTTTTTACCTTTTTGTACAAGCTCAAAAATTTCCCAAAGGTTGAAGACATATTGGGCCTGATTCATTAAGGTATGCAAAACGAATGCAATGTGCATTTTTTTAAAAACGCACATAAAACAGGTATACACACACATATATTCAACAAGGAACTGATGTTAAGATAAGTTAACCCGTGCATGATACTCATGCATTCTAGTCAAATCAAGCTACTTAAGGTGTTAAAAAGGTTCTTGTCATGCATTTGGGGCTAGGCCAGGCCTCCTCAGGGGAAGAGCGTTACTTCCCGACGTAAGCGCCCTTTTTTAACGTGGTTTTGTCCACATGTCACCACCTCATCATTCTTCTCCATCACCTCATCCTTCATCTTCATCGCCACATCCTTAATCTCCATCGTCTTACAGTTCTAAAACCTCTCGATACACGTTTCTGCTGAACACCTTATCGCTGTGCTCAATCAGTCTTCCTTGAAGGGCAGTATTCATAACCTGCTCTTTCACATCACTACTTCTCTGTACTTGTGAAAATGTGACATACAATTGTCCATGACCAAACACAGGCTCTGGTAAATAAATACCCACACGGTCAAGAGTTTGACCCCTCAACTGGTAAATTTAGCCTTTACTACCCCTCCCACGGGGGAAGGGGGGATGATGGAAGTTAACTGACTTCACTATTATAATTTTTTTGTCAAATAATGTCAGTATACCAAATTTCAGGTCAATTGGATGAGCCCTTTCTGAGAAAATAGTTTTTTTCACACACACACACACACACACTAACACACGCCGCTAGGCTTATATATATTAGATACATATGAAGATGAATATGGGTGTAGGTCTGTTCTGCTCTACTAGACAGGACACTGCAAGAAATGTCCAATACATATGAGGAATATAAACTCACAAAAGAACGCACAGATAAAGAAACCTATTCAATTGATGTCACCTATTAATAATATAGTGTCATTAATGACAAAACCTTGGGAGAAAAAAGTTTTGTTTATCCATGAAAAACCTGCTTGCAAAAACATGTTCTGGCATACATGCTCATCATCACTAGTAATCGACACTAGACCTTTAGCTGGAGGTAGAGATACAGCTGAAAAGCAAGTACTTAGAGATGTCCACAACTTGAACCGGATGCTGCTGCATGTGCTTGAACTTGGCACATCCTTACTGTGACTACAGGTATATGCCCCTTCTCCACCCAGTTCCCTCTTAGAAATCGTATGCTGTAGTAAGTGTTTTTTGCACTCAAAGATTAATTGGAAGCTGCTGCTGTCTTTGGCCTATGGTTCGGTAATGGGCATGCCCAGAGTAATTGTGCGAATAAAAAAAATCGCCAGTTATGCACCTTAACGAATCAGGTCCATTATGTTTCAGTGTTCTCCAATGTCCAAACCAAATGTTAATGCAATGCTACATGAAAGTCCTGTTGGAATGCTTAAGCTGCTAATCAATTATCAACAGATATGATTTTTCAAACCTACAGAGACTAGCATATACAACAAACAATGTCATTGCTTAACAAACTGGATATGGAACTTAATAAATGAAATAGCAAGTGTGGGAGATCAAGATATTCTGTACTAAAGAAAATAATTTATTTCATGACTATATGAGAGGGCAGGCTCATCAACCTCTATGACATCTTTGGATACTTTAACTGTACTTTGATCAGGATCATATTTTTTGCAGGAAAAAGCTTTAGAAATTGATTCTTATCATAAACAAAATCTCAAGGATATAAAAGTATTGTTGAAAAAATTAGTGACAGTCATATGGAATCAGGCACTTCAGGACTTATCATCAGGAAGAAATAGCTGTTCTGTTATAGTCTCCTTTACTAATCCACCAACTCTCCACCAGAAATCAAAATAATGTAGCTGTGACTAGGAACAATTTGCAAGCATATATACTGCTGCAAAATAAATCAGGACTATTCCAAATTATACCTAATAATAAATGTAAGCCTTCATTTACAAGCCTCTTATCAATATTACAGTATAAAGGACTTTCATGTTGTCACACTAAAATCCCTCTTTTTAATACATTCATTAAGAAGCTGGGTAGCAAGTTATCTCCCCCACAGGTTTAATAAAATATATAATATAATATAAATATCATACAAATGTGTAATATGTTGTCTTTTTGCTTGCCAAAATGTTCAAATATAACTAACTTACCTACATCATACCAGATGTGTTTTTGGTAGCCTTTAAATATTTTTGGGACACCATTGACAAATGTATTGTATGCCATTCCCCTAGCCTAAGGATAAATATATAAAAACATATCACAATATTAGATTGAGAAGAATATGGAGGTAAACTTAGCACAACTCAATCAGGCAATAAACATTTGAGAGTTAGCATATCAGAACAGATTGAATATTCCAGAAAAGGTAAGAGATAATGTTTTTATGCCTCGTACTGACCAATTCAAAGAGGCTGTAATGAAAGATAGAAAAAAGAAGTAAGTGATTAAAGTAACATATATCAAGACCAGCTAAGTAGGAACAACAGGTGGTGAAACAATACATCACCAAAGTAATACTTTGTGATTAAACAAAAGAAATCAATTTCCATGGTGGCTTTAAAGGTTCAAGGCTATAGGTCATCAGTGTATTTAATCATGACATGTTACAGCCGCTTGCATTGAGGCACCAGTTCCAGCCGCTTGCCCCGAGGTGCCATTTCCAGCCACTTGCCCCGAGGTGCCAGTTGTAGCCGCCTGTTCTGATGTGTGGTTCCAGCTTCCTGTTCTGTGGTGCCTGCCTCTAGCATTGGACTGGTCCGTCAGAGTGCCGGGATATTCCCCGGTGGGCCCCGATGCCTGTGAGCCCCGCCCCCTCTGTTGGTGGGACGTGGTGGAGCAGAGAAGAGCTCATCACATGGGATGCGCACCATGTGACAGGTAATGTCCCATGTGAGCAAAGAAGACAGCACAGCTGGAAGTGGCTAAAAGGTATGTGTGAGGGCAGTGGGGGGTCACTGATGTGTTTGAGAGCAGCTGGGGGGTCACTGATGTATGTGAGGGCAGGAGGGATCACTGATGTGCGTGAGGGCAGTGAGGGGGATGGTCACTGCTTCCGGTCTTGAGTCTCTAGCCCCTGCTTTCGTTCTCGAGTCTCCAGCCCCTGCCTTCGGTCTCGAGTCTCCAGACTCCAGACTTTGCCTTTAGTTTCGAGTCTCCAGCCTCTGCCTTTGGTCTCGAGTCTCCAACCTCTGCCTTTGGTCTCAAGTCTCCAGCCTTTGCCTTTGGTCTCAAGTCTCCAGCCTCTGCCTTCGGTCTTGAGTCTCCAGCCTCTGCCTTCGGTCTCGAGTCTCCAGCCTCTGCCTTTGATCTTGAGATTCCAGCTGTCTCCAGTCCCGAGTCTCTGGCTTCTGTCTTCAGTCCCGAGTCGCCGGTTTCTGTCTCCATTTCAGTGACACTGTCTGCTTCTGAGGGGGCGCTGCCCTTACATCCTGCTCCAGAGGGGGTGCTTCCTTTAGAGTCCATTCTAGAGACATTGCTAATGATTCAGCCCGAGTTGCCACTTAATACAGTTTATCGCGAGTTGCCCAGTTGCCCGCTGTCCAGTCCAAGGCTTCTCTCAATGCTGTCCTGCCCAAATGTGTCCAGTCCTAACCATCCTCCAAGTGTGCCCAGTCTGTGCATCTTTCCAAGTTGTGTGCCCAGTCCGGGCCTCCATCCAAGTCATGTGCCCAGTCTGGGTCGTCTCTGGTCAAAGGTGTGATGCCCGAACCTCCAAAGACGTGTTTGACCCGAGCTGACAAAGTCATGTGCTAAACCCAATTCTCCTTCCAATGTTCCAATTACACCATCATCCAAGGTTGTCAAGGCCTCAAATCCATCTTCTGTTCCTGATTTCCGACCACCTACCTTCAAAGGGGACATCCAGCAATTTAATACCCTTATAATATGTACAATATCTTATTTTACATCAGTACCCGACTTCCTAGATACCCAACAAAACAAGGTGTTTTTCCTGTTATCCAACTGTACAGGTAAAGCTCTGAAATGGGTAAGCCCCATTATTGAGACCAAAGATCCTATTCTGTTTGATTTGCAACTTTTTACTGAAGCAGTGTTCAAAGAATTTTTTTCTATACCATCTTCTTTGTCTCCTGTTACTCAAGCCTTGGAGTTGCCTTCATGTTCCATTCAAATAGAACAACTCTGTGTCCTTAAAAAGAGAGTTAAAAAGAATTAGAGGAGTTGATCTGCATTCCTTGGGTGAGGTTTCTATACCTTTTCCATCCTTAGATGATGACTTCTCTGCTACATGCCCAATTCTAGATGATGATTTAGAATTTTTTGACCATTCCTGGTAATTGGGCATTTGCAATACTCCCCTTAAGTGGGGGTATGGTCACAATCTGCTTCTGGCTGCTTTACAGCATCTCCCTATAGGATGCTGCTTGCCTCTTTGCCTAGAACTGTGTTAGTCTTTGCCGTGGTTGTGTTCCTGGATGCAGTACCTCCATGCCGCCAGATGTGCTGCTGTTCCAGGATGGATATTTTTAACTCACTAATAGAAGTTAATCTCTGCTCCTCGTTAATGGTACACATGTGTCTCTCATTATTTATGTCTGTTCCTTCCCATGCACCATGCTGGTCATTGTTGTTGTATGCTGCTGTGCTTTACCTTGTTGTGTTCCTGGTTTGCTTGTTCACCTGCATCAGCTTTGTTCCTGTTATTTGATTTCTGCATCTCCCTGCAATCCTTGTTCAATATCTACACCATCCGGTTTGTACCATACTGCATTATCTAGAAACATGTCTGCAATAAATATTGTGTGTTTTCACCATATTCCAGGCTCCTTAGCTGTGATTTTCTGCATTGAATCATGACAGTATGTGTGTGCATTAATTGAGCTATTGTTTTATGATTTGCCAGCCACCTAACAAACATTCTGTACTTGCTTAGTCCAACAAGTGTGAGATGCAGGTAATTGTTTTCATATTGCAATCCAATGCAAACTTAACAATAAAAACTTATAGAAAATCCATGTCCATCAACAAACCACCACTATACCATATGGTGTTTATTGTGTATACTGACCTAAATATTAAGATAAGAAAAACTTATTGTAACTCAAATATTTACCATTTTGTCCTTTTACACCCCAGAAGGGTGCATGGTTTGGCTTAACTACACCTGCTGAAATTCTTGTATATTTGCACCCCTTTCTGATTTTCGACTGTATGCGTGTATTCTGTATATGGATGTAATCAAATATGGCTCTTATGCTGCCCATACAGAGCTGCTCGCATCTTGAGATGCAATCAGCTCTGCATATGTGGGAAGATATGTCTCTTTTACATACTCTTTTTTGAAAAACAGAAATTAAGTTAATTTTCATTCCTACTCTGCTTCACTCTCTCTGTGTGCAAATGGGGCTATTAAAATAACCCATGATCAGAGAAGTGATACAGTAATTGGGAGGCTGGTCCAGGAGGTTGGTATTTTATATTGACTTAAAGAGGAGAAGGAGAATAAAACCAGACAGAGTGAATTACAATTGCAACAGAGAAAATATATATATTGTAACCTGGATAGGAGAACTTGTGCTCTCTCCTTGGGTAGATGGTAGTGTACTAGCAGAGGAGTCACATAAGTCCATAGTTGAGGTACAACTGGCTTCAGGTAGTTTCATTAAGCAGAACAAATAAAGAAAATCTCAAAATAAACACCTTGCCTGTCACTAACTAAACATATGCCATTCCTGCCTATCAAAACTATACAAAACATAAGAAGTTCCAGAATATATAGTCACTCATAATCAATACAATGCCTTCTCTTCTAGAGACTCTGTAGTCTTTTTCCCCAGGCAAAGCACCAACCCAGGCTGAGATTGACATCCTTTTAAACACCTCTCACAGGTGCAGCCACCAACCACTCTGCTGGCTAACTGGCAGAATAGAAGACCTGGACTGGGCCTTGTAAATTGAGCCTACCCATCTCTCCCCTTTATTTACAGCCCATTATTTATAGCCCATTTACACACCCCAGGGACACTTATCAGCTTTTCTCGAAAGCTGAACACACACTTTGAGAAGCTCCTTTACACACAAAACAATCTCCATGGAGTTTTAAAACATGTAGGTTAGAAACCTGTGACAAACACATCTGCCCAGACACACTATTCTAGTGTTTTTGTCAATATATATAGTTTCAAACAAATACTTTAAACCAAGTTAGTTTTGATATTGCAAACACTAAGGATTAAGGATGGACATAAATGAAATTACGTTTTAAGGATATAATTCAATGTTGTTAGAAAGGGGCTAGTTAAATGATATGAACTAATTTTGCAATTATTGTAATTTAAATTACCATTAATGAGACTGCAAATTAAAATAAATGGAGTATTGTTATTGTGGGTTCATCTCATTTCTGTCCTACTTATACTGATAATTCTCTATATAATTGTAATTATTGGTTATTTTTAAGATAATAATAGCAACTCTTCAATTACTTATCGTGGGACTGAGCAATTCATTTAAATCAGCAACCACTAAATATATACAGAAATATCTGTATAATAATATGTTGTGTATTAATATTCCACTGCATAATTTAAGCAATTAAGGAAGCTATTATTATTATTATTATTATTATTATTATTTTCAACACACATGCAAATACTATTTCTTATTACACCATTTAATTGCAGTATATAACATAACAATAATAATATTAATTGCTCTGTACATTGAGGACTGGCTGAACATATTGAAGCCATGTTGTATATAAAGTCGTTATTTTATATATTTCTTCAAGCTTCAATGTTGGCCACATGGAACAATATTTTCATTGGCCAGATCTAGCCACACTACACTTAAAAGGCACAGGGGCATTAATGCTGAAAATATGATATACCCTTGACTGCTGCTAGGTGGCTGTTTTAAAGACAATGTTAGAGAGTAACTTCAGAAATAGAGATTCTTTTACATGTGATATGGATCTTTGACTGGTGGGCCATAGGTTCCTCATTATTATTATTATCGTAGATTTGTAAGCGCCACAGTGCTACGCAGAGCTGTACAGTAGGGAAAACAGTACATACATAAAACAGTGACATACAAGGTAGATACAATGAATGCAGACATGAAAACAAAGAGTATGAAGGACCCTACTCATTAGAGAGCTTACATTCTAAGTGGAAGAGGGCACAGCTGAAACAAGAGGAGTATATGTGTTTCAGAGTGAAGATTGGGATAGTTGTGAGGGTGCATTAGTGTGAATAATATTATCGAGAATATGGTTACCTCTAAAAAAAATATGGGTTTCAAAGAACATCTAAAGATTTGAAGGCTGTGAGAAAATCTGATTGAGCAAGGTAGGAAATTCCATAAGCGGGGCGCTGCATGGGAGAAGTCTTGTAGGCGGGAGTGAGAAGTAGTTACCAGAGACGAGACTGTCACAGTTTTTAAGGTGGAATCGACAGGACTGGGAGAGAGTCTGGATGTGAGGAATAAAGCAGAGGGCGGAGTCAAGTGTGAAACCAAGGCAGAGGGCTTGGGAGTACTGAGGAAATTGTGGTGTTTTTAACAGTGAGAGAGATTTGAGGGAAGGTGGTGACTCTGGCAGGAGGGAAGTAAAAGTAAACAGCCAAAAACAGAGTCTTGTAGGACCCCAACAGATAGTAAGAGGGGAGGATAGGATGTACCAGAGGTAGAAACACTAAAGGAGCGGTTTGATAGGTAGGAAGTGAACCAGAAAAGAACTGTGTCATGAAGGCCAATGAAGTGAATGGTATGTAGAAGAAGAGGGTGGTCAACAATGTCAAAAGCTGAAGAGAGGTCCAGGAGAAGGAGTATGGAAAAATTACCATTACATTCTGCAGTAAGTAGATCATTGGTCACTTTTGTGAGAGCAGTTTCAGTGGAATGTTGGGGGCGGAAGCCTGATTTCTGAGAGTCCAGAACGGAATGAAAGGAGAAAGTGAGACAGTCATTTATACACTAATCGCTCAAGTAGTTAGGAGGCAAAGGGGAGGAGAGAAACTGGGCGGTAGTTGGAGAGAGAGGCTGGATTGAGAGATGGTTTACTTAGAATAGGTGAGATGAGCGCATCTTTAAAAGAGGATGGAAATGTGCCAGTGGAGACAGACAGGTTGAAGAGGTGAGCTAGAGGTGGGCATGTAGTGGAGGAGAGGGAGCAGAGTAGTTGGGAGGGAATAAGGACGAGTGAATAAGTTGTAGAGTGTGATGTTAAGATGAATGCAGATATTTCTTCTTCAGTTACTGGAGAGAATGAATTAAGGGTGGATTGGGGAGTGTAGGTAAAGGTAGGTAGAGTCAGTGAAGTGAGTGGAATTTGGCATGAAGAAATATCTTGTCAAATGGTGTCATTTTTGTGTTTAAAATAGGTGGCAAAATCATGGGCAGTTAGGGAGGAAGGAGGAGGAGGGGCAGGTAGGCAGAGAAGTGAGTTGAAGATGGCAAAGAAACAACATGGGTTAGAAGACTGGGTGGATATTAGAGATTTGAAGAATGTTTGTTTGGAAGTTGAAAGGGCAGTGCTGTAATAAGAAAGGCTGAATTTATAGTGGAGGAAATCAGGATAGGAACGAGATCTCTTCCAGTGACGCTCTGCAGTGCGAGAGCACTTTTGCAGGTAGTGGGTTTGTTTCACGTGCCATGGCTGGGGTTTGGATCATCGAAGACTATATGTAGTAGCTGGAACTGAATTGTCTAGAGCTGAAGTGAGCCCTTTGTTATAGAAAGAGGCAGCCTGATTAGGACAGGACAATGCAGTCATTGGAGAAAATAGTTGTTTTAGGAAAAATGAGAAGTGGAATGGGACAGTCCCCATAGGAGAGTGCTACAGGGGATGTAGTGTCAAAGGAGGTGAGCCAAGTTTCTGAAATTGCAAGGAAGTTGAGGAATTTATAAATGAATAGATCATGGATAGATGTAAGTTTGTTACAAACAGATCCTCATTCCAATTATGGAAAATATGCTACCTGCCTTGCCATAGACCTTCAATTTATAAAGGTTTGCCATTTGAGATACATGCAAGCATGTGCAAAATATAAAAATATTATTAAATTGAAGCATCAAACTATGGCTGTAGCATTATAGCATAGTAGCCATAGATTGTAAGCTTGCGAGCAGGGCCTTCTCATCTCTTTGTCTGTTTTACCCAGTTTGTTTATTAGTTTACTATGTTTGTCCCCAATACTAAAGCGCTATGGAATATGTTGGCGCTATATAAATAAATGATGATGATGATGATAGTAGCATTGAAGCTCAAAATGTGTGCAAATACTGTTGTGTAATTTGGTTGTCATAAAGGATTACGTTAGATTTTATGGATCTATATATGCCTTTGAAGATCAAGGGGCTGATGCAGAATGAGTACTGCTCCAGTTTGCATAGCATTTCTTGTGTGAAATCGCTCTGCGCATGCCCAGAAAAGAGGGCACATGCAACAGCACTTATGTAGATTTGTCTGATTCTGGCACTTAAGCCAGCCTGGGCCATAGGAGGTGGGACAAGCATGGGGGGGGCTTATGTAGGATCAGTACAGTAAAGGTTCACTTGCACAAACAAGAAGCAGTATAGTTCTGCACATTTAGCGAAAAATGTCTTTGATTTAAAAGTGTTCTATCCATTTTTACAACTCATTTTTACTTACTGTCCTATTTTCTTTATTATTATTTTTTTAATTCCCTGATCAATCCTGAAACAAATGTGAAAAATCTGATGTCATATGACTGCAAGAACATTATTGTTACAGGGAAATATGTCTTACTAGTTATGGGAGTAGCAGACTGCCATTAAAATGGTGTTTTAAGTCCCTGAAACTAATTATGGTTCAATTAAACATTTATGTGTACATGCCCCTTAGTAAAACTGTCTGAAAACAGATCCTTTATTCTTATAAATAAAAATGGAATAATTGGCTTATGTATTATTTACTTAATTTCTTGACATATCCTAATTTACTAGCAAAGTTTTTTTGTTTCCAGTTTCACATTATGCAGGGGTATAATTGTACATTTGTGGACCCCAAATCCAAGTTTTATAAGGGCCCCATCTACTCATCTATTATTCAGTCATGAAAATTCACATATACACATTGAACTTCAGCAAGGAAGATGGGCCCCCCTCAGCGGAGTGCCCACATAGCAGTTGTCCCCTGCAGTTATGGTAGGTATGCCTTTGGCAGTATATAAGAAAGATTAATTAGCACTGAATTCAGGTGATCAATAATCACATAATCCCATAGCTAATAGATGTGTACTTCTTTGTACAAATAAATATAGCAGTTAACTTTTGTAAGCAGACAAATAAAATGTTGATTTTATGCATATATAATGTATTCATGGTTTGAATGCCTGCACAAACAGCTGTGAAAGATATTCTTTTCTTATATCTGTAAACCATTACTATCACTAATCATCATATTTTATATTTTACTGTGGTGGCGATGTTAGGACATTCCTCATGCATACCAGAGATTGACAAAGATACTTTACATTTTTTTCATACACTGCCTGAATTATACTTACAGCTGCGCAACTTAGTGTCAGTCTTTCTACTGCATCCAACTAAACCCAGCCTTTCCTTAACACAGCATCCTGTCACAGATAAAGTCACCTCACAAGATAGAGCTACATGACAGACTGTCAACTGTCATTTATCTAATTAAAAACATAAACAAGAAAAGCTAAGTATATTAAAACATTTTTGAAACAATGACATTTAAAATGCTCAACTGTTTAATGTATTTGTTTTAAAGCTATTCTCATGTGAAATATATGGATAATAGAAGTCACCCCTGTGTTTCATGAACTGCTTAATATATGATATGGTGCTCCTTTGTGGCTTTTATTATCATTGTATTCCCCAATAGGTGGTGCATTATTCCTTAAATATTCAATTTTAAAATGCAAACCAGCCTTGATAAGCCATATAATAACATTTATGTAACCAAATTATACTTAATATTAATGTATCCGTAATGGGCTACATTTTCCGTGAACTGCTCTGCTACATCCTGTGAAAATTTAAATAACAAAAAAATCTGCTACATGTGGTACGTGGTAGTGATAATGTTATGAATATATTCATTCATAAACTGGATAGATAGATAGATAGATAGATAGATAGATAGATAGATAGATAGATAGATAGATAGATAGATAGATATGTTTAGATGCATTACACTGCAAGGTCAACATCAATTGATGTCATGCCTAAGGTCAGGGTGTACCTATATTTAAAGTTGCAATGTTTAATCCTTGTCAATCTTTGATCCCTGCAGACATGTTCATAAAAGAAAGGCAAAATTGGTGCATTCTATTGTTAGAGGGCATCAAATACTGATTTAATGTAAAGACTTACTGCAATTACTACGGGACTCTTTTCACCTATTTTTTATTCATGAAAATTGTACCAGACAATTGCTACCTGCTTTTGCCAGCTCAATACGAGGCACAAAGGAAAACACCTCTCATCCAGCTACAAAAAAAAATCTGTGTCTTAAATGTAGCGCTGGCATCTGTAACTGAACGGAGCAGTGATGTTGGCAACCAGAGTCAGAGTGATAAACAGTGAGAGGAATGCTAGGAAGAAGAAAGGAGGCTGAGCTTGAGAACGGAAAGTGGAGCAAGTATAAACTGATGGAGAGACAGGAGATAGAGAGAGAGAAGACTTGTTGGAATCGAGAAGCGGAGTTAGTGACTGGAGCACCAGGGAGCGAGAGAACAAGATTGGAAGAGGAAGTTAGGAGACAAAAGAAAAGAGAGTTTGGTGAGGAGTGAATGTGGCAGCCAAACTCCACACCGAAGAGAAGCCATGCTGCCAGTGAAAGCTGGAGACCAGTGGAATAAGTAGTAGCCGTTTATTGTATTACATACATAAATTGACTGAGTCTTGCGCTATTGTTAGTTAGACAGGGAACTGGTGGGGAGACATGAAGATTTATCTGTGAAAACCCTTTTGCAGGACTATGCTTTAGTATCAAGGGTACAGTGCAGGGAGAGAGAGACAAGAACTTTGGGATTGAGACCCTAACGAGAAAAACACAAAACCATAAAAAAGCTAATCCTTTTCAGTGGACAATGTTACAAATGTGAATTGTGATACAGTTTGAAGTAAAGGAAACAGTGAGTTGCTTCTTCATAGTAAAAAGGAGGGAACAGCCCGCATTTACTACATGTTTTTCTGCATCAATATTAGATTGACCTTATGTGAAAGAGAAGGAGTGTTGTTCATAAAGTTTTCAGTAGAGATCTACTATTCTGTCAGGAAAAGATAACAAGAAGTATTAGCACTGAAAATCTTGCATGCTTTGCCCCGTTAATTGTCTCAGAGAAACTGTGCTATTCATTCATATTGTATTTGTGCATATCAAGTCCAGAAACAAATAGTAAGGATCAACATCTTTGTCGCTCCCTGATACCAAAGATGTGAACATTTATATATACTATTCAAATTGTATTGCATGATTTATGTTATTTTGCTTGAAGCAAGTTTGAGTGTGATCGTAGAGCATTATCATATAAAGTTGTTATGTGATTAGTTTTATGTTTGCTGCCTGCAAACTGTGGGCCAGGTGTACTTCTTAACGTGTTAGAGAATAGAAGGTAAGTAACATATAAATTGTATTTAAATATTCGTATATATTTTACTGCTATATTAGACTATTGCACTGATAATTATTCCAATGTCCAATGTTTGAATTGTTTCCATTGTTATATAGCTACCTCTAGATTAACCTTTTTCTATGGTGTATTATATTTTTGATAAAAAATGAGGTTAAAACTTTAATGGCACATGCCTTTGCAAATAAGCGTGCTGGTGTGGTTTCTAAAGACCAGTCTGGAGTATTGAGATTTCATTTGTGTTTGAGGTCAAAAGTAGGTGGACATAGGTTCCTTTAGCCTCTTTCTGTTGTTACAGATTCACTCAAGTTTACCCAACAAAGATACTACTGAATCCTGACTTAGGTGGAGGCACTGCGCAGAAGTTATGGTAGTGAAGATTGCTACTTAGTGACAGAAAGTAAACACACTTCTCTTCAATGACACTTTGTGGAAAGGTATATTACACAGACAATATTTTTCAGTGGTATAAGATAACCTGAACTAGCTTGGTTGAATCAGACACTGAGGAATTAGTTATAGCCAGCGGTTGAAATTTAAATTTAGAAGTGGTTGTTTGGATAATGCAAGTAGATGGATTTGATATTTTTTAAGACAGTAGTAGAAGTGGCGGTATAACAAACCACCATTTATCAACACACTTCAACTACTGTTTATATCAAAAAGCTTCCTCCCAGAATGACCAGGATTTTATAGGTAGTACCCTTACAAATATAATATAAAATTAAGCAACATCAAGCAGCATGTCAGCATGGACTACAGAGGACATTATAGCCTATTGTCTATCTTCATTTCATATGAATCATGTGGACTTAATTGTGTTCCCTGTGTTAAACCCAGTTGTTCTTATTAGAAATTTGGATATTTCAAAGACTTTTGACATCCAAATGGAGTTTTTATGTGAACTTGTGTGAAACCCCTCTGTTACTGGTGATGTGCAGTGACTTACTTCAGATATCTATCTTCTGCTGCGAATATAGTATGAGTGTGGCATCCATGAGGTTCCTCTGAATACTCAGGTGTTTAAACACAATAAACATGGAGTGGTCACTGGTGGTGTGCAGTGCAAAGTCAAATTATTTTCAACACCAGACCATCTCATGGCAAAAATAAAGTTTTTATTTCCAAAACGTCTTCTCCTCCTGGACATATCATAACAGTTGCAATGGACATGAATTCAAACGCCAATATCCTCAGCACGGGTCATAGCAGTTATAAGCACAATTTCTCCAAATACCTCCAGCACATACACTTCAACAGATGTTAAGCTATAGTACTCCTTTACTTCACCTGTACTTTACTTGTATGCCTCCATTAAATAACATTTTACAGCTGCATACCTGGTGTTGCTGGGTGCAGTAATTCCACACACTAAGCCAAGGACTCTGCCTCACTTGAGTTATAATTGTTCAACCATTGGACTCCATCTACTTTTCATTGTGATTACTTATGTAGGCCTTTTTAAGGGGACTTTCTTACAGGGGGAGCCTAACAAATCTCCTGCTAGGTAGCTGGCTCTGCAGTGACTCCCCCCCTTCACATTATGGGGGCTTTTTCAAGGAGACTCTACACAGGGTCTAATCTCATATAACATGTGGCTTTAACCAATCACACTTACTTCTTCCAAAGAGTCTATTTCTGTCCATCGATGCTTCTCTTCTCCAGACAATTTCTTACAGGCAATCCAATTTAAAGCTCCTCTCTTTCTTTCTCATTTGTTTCTGGGATTCTCCCTCTCTTGTTCACATGCAGCTCTCATGCAGCCACACTTTTCATCTGGTGTCTCTTCTGGGTACCCCTGAAGGTGGTAATGCCCCTCTGTCACTCTACCTTCATTGTGGAGCTTTCTCCCATTTGTCCTCTCAAGAGGATATTGAATTACACCTCACAGCAGAGCTGAGCACTACCCAAGATGTTTGCCCCGTCTGCGCTATTATAACTATGGGACACTTTCCCCTAGAGGGCTAGCTATGCAGTTTGTGGCAACTGCCATGCACACCTCCTCCCTTTTGCCAGGGACCTGGAACCACCCTCCTCCTTACCGAGTACCGGCTCACTGTCAAAATATCTGTCCCCTCTCTAATGTGGGATTCCAGAGTCTTAAATAAACTCTAGCTCCCACATGGAGCTCCCACAACCAGCACTGGCGCTTTCATGCAGCGTGACTAAGCTCTACCCCTAATCTTGTGATGAACCAAATAGTCATATGATAGCACTATAGGGTCACGAAGTCCGCACCTCTCTTTTTACAACTCTTCATTCAGTGACCTCGATGCCGGCAGGCACGGCTTTGACAAGTTACTCTAGGTGTGTTATACTTGCACCACCAAGGTTCTTAAATAGAGCCAGGTGAGTAACCTCACAGTTATCATGGATGTACAAAATGATGGTTTCCCTATTTCCTGATCTCTATCAATCTCTCATCACATATACAGGAAGCTAGTAGCTCCTTCAGTCGTTTCAACATCACAAAGGCTTTAAGGTGTTAAAATAAATACTTGCTCTTCATAAACTTGAATTTGGAATTTTGTTAACCAGTTTTGATCACAATTGTTCTACACTGGACTCTAGTAAACTTGGAGGCACCAACTCAGCAGTGGAAAATCCTAATCCATGTCTATCACCAACCCATCCTTTCATCCTGAACCAAACTGATTTAGAACTACCCCTGCAGGGTGGGATTCCCACCAAGGGGACATTTCAACTGTTTAAGAAGACCCTGCATTGGAGACCAAAAGGTGTTCCAGGATGTGTTATGCTTGGTGTAAAGTTCCTGTGTCGTATTCTGCATGTGACCCGCAACTTCTTCATACATCTTGTTGCCAAAAATCTCTGCTCCATCTGGAATTGCTTGTGGGTCTGTCCACCTGGTAAGCCTGCAGAACCAAGGAGACTGTAGTGCAGATCCCTATCACGTTGACAGAGAGCATTAGCCGAGTGGCCGGGATCAACAAGAGATTGAGACAGACCACGAAAATATTTTCATACAGATTGGATGGGAGTTTTGTCTTTACCACCGCGAGATTGCAAGGACTGCTTGGAGAGAATTATGCTTTTACCACTGTGGTATCACAAAGACAACTTGGTTGGGAGTTCATCACTCGGATGGATCTGGATGGACTGAATGCTCCGTTACCCTGGCAACTACCTCAGGACCACTGCAATTGGCTACATGGTGAAAATGTATGCAAAGATATTTCACTTGCAGTGTAATCATGACATTGGAACTTTACGTGTAGAGATTTAAAACCACTGCTGGATCATGGAACTATTCTAACCATTTCTGGTCTGCCCAAACCCAAAGGACTGTTCATCATTCTTCTGTTAATGTCACTGGGAGGTTTTTGGATGTGATTTGGAGTGTGATGAGTACTTGAGGTTTGATTTAAAGTTGATATATCTTTGAGTGGTTATTGTTTGCATTAGATGTTCATCTTTTGCACTAAAGATACTATTTTCCATGTTCTCTCTTTGATTGTGTGACCCTGAACTCCTTAATAGCAGGACATCTCTCTGGATTTAAACCCTAATCTGCTGATATTATCACAAGCAATTAATTGCAAGTATGTATTGGATATGGATTACATACCCCAACTGCCTGTCTTTTCATTTGATGATTCCAATTTCCTGAGGAAAAAAAGCAGTGATTATAGAATAGTGGGATGCTACTGATGTATTCTATTGTTTAGAGATTGCTATAATATCCACATGTTCATTTGAAATGAAGCTATGCAATGCAAACAAATAATCCTCTGGGAGCAAATGTATTAACAAGCAGTTTTTGCAAGTCGCCGATATTCAGTGACTTTGCAGGGCAAATTTAAAATGGCAATGGCTTTCAAAGCAAAGCTTTACCTTGAAAGCCATCATGCATCTCACCTCAGTATAAAACTCCAGGGAGTAATACACTTACCCATTGGAGTTTTATACGTAGGTGAGATGCATAATGTATGACGACATTACTTGGTTTCCAGCACTAGTAAAGAGAAACTTGCATGGTTGCATATTGTGCAGGTTATTCAATTTTCAGTGAATCAGTTTTTAAATCTTATATTCATGTTTTAAATGGGAAAGATAATTTAAAGTGATTTGGAAGCAAAAAAATTCTATACATTGTAACTGTGTTTAATTTGTTTTTATGTTAGACTGTTTTTTGTACAATTTGTTGCTGAAAACACAGTTTTTATCAATTACCGCTATCTGATACTCTTTTAGGAGAGAATTTCCTGAAATTCCGTTAAAAAAATGTATTTTAGAATCTTGACTATACATAATGTATCACATCCAAAGCCTTACCAAATTGCTACACTTATCTTTATTCATCACTATCTACTATAATAGGTTGAATTGAGCATTTTATAACTAAGTAATTAAAATACTGGAAATTTCACCAAACAAAAGTCAGAGTATATCAGACTTTTTTCTTCCAGTCTAGTACTGCAGAGAAAAAGAATGTGCCAGCAGGTCAATTACCTACTGTGAACTTTCTCTACCAAGACAAATAGTTGGTGGTCCCTATTTACCCAGATCCTATATAAGGTGGTACCTGCTTTAAAAAAAGAAACAACAACAAAAAGACAGGGTGACCATGATTCCTTCACACACTTAGTCCTAGCTTTAAGTTACCTCCCATCGGGTGGCATGTGCTAGAGCGGAACAGCCCTCCTGTGGGCTTAGCTGGTTGCACCAAGATAAACTGCATGTGAGCTATAAGTTTTGTAGCTTATGGTATAATATTTTGTGTTAATGACTTCTTTCTCTGAAAATATATTTAACATCTATTTTTTTCTTTATGTAAAGCCAAGTATATCTTTCTGTATTAATGTCAATATGTACTAATATTTTGCATTTCCATAGTACCACATAATTATCAATTCATTTTGCACTAACTGAATTTCAACTGTTGTCATATTTGGCCATCAAGAAAATACTTTTCTTTGAAGTATATTATGATTATTTTACAGCCGAATTACTTCAATAAGGAATACAAAATTTTGAAAGAAGACACAATTTTTATCATCAGCCTTTTAATATCTGCCACAAATACAGTATGTTCTTCAAACAACAGATAAGCAGAGATATACTCCAATTATTAAATGATGAATTTATCAATAATCTGTTCAAATGTGAAGGGATATCTTCCATAAGTAGAAAATGTAGGAGCACTTTGACATGTAAAAAGATAAAAAATATGTAGCATTGTGTTAAGCAGTTGTTTTAAAAGTAGTTAACATGTTACAGTGGAACAATGAATGCTAATTCAGAAATACGTGTAGCGGCGGAAGTGAGCCATGAATCGCAGATAATTAGAAAATAAAACTGCAAATTGTGTAAAATCATAAAAAGGTACATTAATATATAATTGTTATGTCTTAAATATACAAGCCAGTTAATAATTTCAAATTCATGAAATCTTCATTTGAGTTACAAATTTAGCAGCATTTCAAATTATTGCAGTAGATGGCATCTAATATCTAATATTGTTTAAAGTCATTTCCCACTATAGCATTGGTGATGTCTCCCCTGAGAACCCCCCCCCCCCACCCCCCAACTGTTATCTGATCTGTATCATCGGACTACACCATTTTCAATTAAAGAGGGGAGAGGGTTTCAGTACTGGTGGACTCTACATGTGTCAAAAATTTCAGTCAGATGCAACTTCTCAGGTAAATGTGAATATTCAGGAAAGAGCCTCTCCCCCTATTGATATGATCAGACAATTAAATGAGAATTGTCCTGATGGTGACCCCAAACAACTCAATTGTATAACATTTTGTGAATTACTTTTAATAAATAATAGGCAATGAAATATAATTTAAAGAAAAAATACAATGCAAAATAAAAAAATATAGACACAAACACACCTTGAGAGAATGAGCAAAAATGTATTTGCCCCTTAAGAAGTAGGACAGATCTTGATATTTTTTAGAGAATAGTGGAAATGTGGTATCACCATAATGACATTAAGTGACTTGAAAATGTATAGTTTTCTCTGCATGATATAACATTCTCTTTATACTTATCCTAAGGGCTCCACGTGTCTCCGCACAAATTGAACTTAAGCATCTGCTTCAACAGAACTATAGTAGATAACTGTTAGATACATTTTATTGCCTTTCCTGAAACACAGCCAGTAAAACATATTAACCGGCACTGTACAGACAAGAGAAAAATAGATATTTATGGATCTATAGTTATAGATGTAGTAAAGCTATGAAAATACTGAAAATGCATCTAAATGTAGTTTTATATAAAATAGAAGTATTTATTAAGCTATACAAGATTAAAACATTCTGTTGAAGTACAAATATGAAAACATATTTTTGAGCTAAACGATAGCTTATACTTTAACATGATTATAAATGTTGTAAACCTGTAAATACTGCCCATATCATAAATGTTTAATACTATTACACAATGTATTGTATAATAAGATAGATATGAAAGGACTAGTATTAAGATAAAGAAAATGTTGCCTGTTACATAATTGAAATTGCAGATAGAAAGGACCATCATAGTGCAGGAGCCTAGGTGATGCAGAGTCCTGGAGTAACCACAGGGGCCATGATGGTGTCAGGGTCTTGGTAGTGTGGAGGTCCGTATGGTAAAAAGGAAGGTATGACAGTGGCAATGTAATGAGTGGTAAAACAACAGCAAGGCAACAAGCAATGTTTTGGTAGAGCAGTACAAAGGCAAATACAATGTAGTACTGTCAAAGGCAATGGGAAAATGGTGAGAGGGGTAATTAGTGGGAGGAGTGAAATGAAGAGACAGGGGCAGGATTGAGGTGGTGAGAATGAAAAGGTGAGAGAGTTTGTGAAAAGCAGAAGTAACAAGTGAAAGGGTAGGGGTCAGAGAGAGAGAGCAGGAGTTGACACAGGTGAGAGTATGGCAGGAAAATAAACAGGGAAAAGAAATATATAATTACCAAGTAACAGTGTCCAGAAACATTAAATAAAATGTGCAAAGGTAGATTGTAGTAGTTGAAACTTAGTAATTAGCATGCAGCAGAGAATGTCACCTGTTAGTTCAACCATGTCATTTAAGTATACATTTCTAAATACTTTGTGAGAAAAACACATAGGGGTAAATGTATAAAGCTGCGATTTTTGCAGCGATTTGAAATGGGTGCACATTTTTGGAGTTTGGTGGTGATTTTAGCACCAACACTACAAAAAAGCAGTCTACTTCCTTATTTGAGTTTATAGGAGTTTAATGAATATAGAAAGAGTAGTGGAAAGTAAAGCTGAGTGTGAATTGTTTAAAAACGAGTGTTGTAAGTCATAACTATTATTTTTTTTGCCCTTGTTTGTCTCATGGACTGTGTGTTTAGAATACTGTTTTTTATTGCGGGTGAGTGTTTTTTTGTGTTTGTATTTTACCCCTGTGTTTTGTTTGTAAGTGTTTTTCTGTGTATTTAACATCTGTGTGATACTCAGAAAACTGCTGGGTACTAGGATCCAGTGGGACAGGACTGTCTATAACATGATACAGGAGAGACTCTAGGACCCAAAAAAATGTTCAGTCTATAAGACTGCTGGGAAGTTCCAGGGTTTTGTGAGTATAGGAGTAGTGCCAGAGATTGTTGAGTATAGGAGTAGTGCTGAGGAAAAAAATTGTGAAAAGAGACATGTTTTTCTGCTATGTTTTTGTGATGAAAAGTGAGGCAAGTGCTGTTGCTGAGAGATAGAGTGCTGCAGAGGGCTGAAGTGCATTGCCAGCCAGAATACTGCATGCAAAAAGACTTAAAAAAACGACTGATACCAGTCAGTCAGATTGGAGCTGACAACTATCTACACAACAGGAAACGGGTCTGTGTAATTAAACTGACTGTGTATTCTCACTCACTACACAATATATCATACATTTTAAAAGTTGTGAGCTAAATTTACAAAGACATTTGTTCAACAAGTGGCGTACCTCACCCAATCTTCAAGTACATGCCTGCAGCATTTCACCCCAGTTATAACTGAATTATAGATTTACCATTTAACAGAGATCACCATTGATCACTCTGATTGTAACCTGGTATCTGTAGTATCCTGCAAACCATCATAACTTGAATATGCTAACAAAGGAACAACATCATTCTTGACTTTTCTCTTGCAAGATCAGATTAAAGCACAGTGACAACACACTGCATTGTGTTATACCTAAAACAGTAACTATTTTTGATCACTGCACTGAAGTCACAAGACTGCCATTATAATTGTGTGCCTCCATTATAATAAAAGTGCCTCCTGTCTGGTTCTAATGGGTACATGTACATAAAATCTGGCCAGTGAAAACATTTATGTTAACTAGCTCTGCTGAGAATGGACTTCTTTTAAAGGCTATTCATTAACTGTGATATTATTTGCTTGTGATGTATTGTTTGAAATGAAAGTTCTTTATGATATTAGGTACTAGAACTGTATTAATGTATTCAGAGTTTATTTGTTGCTAATCATTTTTTATTCAGAAATATTTTAGTGATGTATTGTTCCTGTATAATAAATCTGACGTCACTTCATTCATTTGGTGTCCTGCTTGTATTGGGAACTCCCAGGTTCTCTGTCCCACTGCCATGCTGTGACCATGAAAAGAGCATCCGGAGACCTGGTACGATCTGCACTACACTCTCTCAACACCTAACTACAGGAGTCTTAAATCTGTTTTTTGTTCGGTGGTTAGGATGGTGAAATGAAGGAAATGCGAGGAGGGAGGGGAGTGGGGAGCAGGAGAGAGAGGAGCAATTAGCTGAGGAGGAGCAATAACTTCTTAAAGAGGCAAGGTCTTCAGCATCTTTTTGGAAACCTAAATCTGGGCGTAATATGTGCTTTAGTTGGGAGTAGAACTGTGTGTTAGTACATGATATCATCCCTGTCTTTGAGCGGTTTTTGGGAACTCTAACTGCCAAAATTGCCTTTTCCAGAAAAAATAGCTATGAACAACAGTCTAAGATGCTGTCAATGCAGTTGGACCCATCAAAAGGTCCTTTGAGAACTTCTGCAAATGGATCTCCGACATAAAACGGCAAATGAAAGAGAAGATGTCGGAGAAAGGGAGAGCAGCTGAAGAGACTAGTGGTGAACTCGCACTGGTCATACCATACACCTCCTATGAGGAGGATTTTAAACATCTCATCCCTAGACAGATATTCGAAGGAATCAAAGTTCGGTACATGGATAGGCCTCTGTCCCAACCTAAGGCTGGTGAGTATAATTTACTTTTAAATATTTTATCCCCTTATGGCCAAATAATAATCCCGCATCATGTGAATGTTAGACATTTGTGCACATTGAATGCGGAAGCCTGACACATATTATATGATGTGCTAATGACATGTGGGTGTCATCTTTTTATTTTACAGCTTTAGTTTTTTTGAGAGCAAAAAATATTAATATCAAGCATCTCTAAATTTAAAACACACAGGTTCCTCTCAAACACAGACAGCACCAGCAGTCAATTTCCATTAGAATGATGACTCCTTAGAAGGTAAATCTACCTATGTATTGAACAAAAAACGAAAAAATAACACTGTCATTACACATTTTTCTCTAAACCAAAACAACTGTAAATGTGTATTCATTTTTAGTTTTGTTTATTGTACCAAGTAACATTGAAGGGCTATTTAGCAACCAAGTCCAAAGTCGACACTGCCCAGACAGAGGCACCAAACCTAGCAACTCAACAAGACATCCTTTTGGAATGTGTTGAGAACTTTCCTGAAGATGAGGAGTGTGTAATTCCTGTACTACCAAGAATTCCACAAACACCACAACCCAGCCAAGCAGAACTAGCAACTGTGCCTAATGTAGCAGATGCAATCCAGCATTTTTTTGAGGTACAGTAAAATTTGTTCCAATTCCCTCAGGATTCAATGAAGGGCATACAAAGGCAGCAACATACATGACAAACAACTCAGGATGTGCAAATCTTTTCAAAAGATAAATGCTAGCCTCATCCAAATTAACACTGCAGTTAACAGTCTGACTGGGGCTGTAAAAGAACTCTCAGACAATCTTGTAGCTGCCAGTGGTCAATTTATGTCACAACTAATTCTGCCCTCTTCTTCATGAGCTAGCAACATTAGTACCACACCAAATACTTCACTGCAGGCTATAACCCAATGTAGTAGTGTCCAGGTCAAGGGTGGAATAAGGCCATCCACAAACCTTGGCAAGAACCCTGAGCCTGCAGCAAAAAAATAAAAATAAAATATGTTAGTTAATGGATATATTAAAAGCTAAAGTATCTTTTTTCTTTTTTCCCCCCAAAACTCATAAAACATGTAAGCATTGCTTTCTTTATGTTTTCAAACATTTCTGTAAAAATAAAATGTTTACTTCATATGCACTGGTATTAACGTAAATTTATTTTTTAATTGTGTGTGAACATTTTACAATTGAACAAACATTTTACAATTATAAATATGCTATGAGTTTATTTCAAAATACATACACTTACTATTTAAATAGTGTCAGAGATTTCACACACATAGTCCTGTGCTTATGATGAAGAACGTAAAATATATAAAAATAAAACAAAACAGTGGAATGGTAATTACTAAACAATTGCATTTAATAAAAATCCATGCTCACCTGAAAAAATACTCTGAATGATCCTTTCTCAGATCTGTTTTGTTAATGTCTGCTGCCGGTGGTAGGGGTATACTTTGGTTTAGTGTCAAATTATGCAGCAGACAGCATGACAACACAATATCAGCAACCTTACCTGGGGTACAGTGAAGCACACTACCAAATTTATCAAGGCACCTGAATTTGGTCTTCAAAAAGTCAAAGGTATGTTCTATCACCCCTTTAGTGGATGCGTACGCCTTATTATATATGTGTTGTGCAGGAGTCTGTGGACTCAACAGAGGTGTCATTAACCAGGATTGACAGCCATATCCTGAGTTACCTAGAATGACAGTGTCAAAGAGATTTTATTTTGGATGAAGACAATTTATTAATATGAAAATATTTACATTGTTTTATCTTATTTTAGTATATCATTAATATTTGATGTGGTATTATTATGTCAAATGGATCCTTGCGTGTGAGCTGATGAGAGGGTAATGAAAACAGGAATGAAGGAGTTATTCAAAGAACAGATGTTTCTAATCAGAGATGTTAGACAAAGAGTTGCAATAATTTCTTCAAAGTCTCCATTGCATCCCGGAGAGCTAAAAGGATCAAGATACGCCTATATACCTTCTCAGCCAATTGTAATATGACATTTGTAAATTTTAGTACAACCTACTTTTTTTTATTTGTACTAAGAGTAATTGTCTGGAATGTGAATAGACAGAGTTTTCAGAGACTGAAAATGAGAGTGATATTATCACAGCGCAAGCTTTTCTTTTGTAAATAAACAATGATATAATTTTATTCTTAAAGTTTCTTTTGCTAAAGAAATTAAATTATTACTTTAACAAAATTGGAGGCACTGCTGCAATTCCTCAAACATGATTCGATATGGAAAAGGGACATTTGGATTTCTAATTTTGAAATGTATGGTCGATGATTTTCTCTTTTATAAAGGAAGGTAAGTTATTGCCGATCTTTTTGAAATAGAAAAAAGTGTACACCATAGATTGAAAACTGGTTATCTTGTGTGTTTTTTCCCCATGAAATTTGTGTTGCAGAAATGAGAACTTTTAGCTTATTATTTTTGTTTATAGTAACTGTTTTATAATTTAAAAGTAGGAGTTTAAAGTGTTACATATTTCTGTCTGCTACTTTGCTAAACAGTACATCATATGTATTTCTGTTATTGGAATGTAGGCAATATAAAATTATTTGCCTGAGTTCAGGGGAAGCTGCTTTGTGAACTGCTTATCTGAGTATGAGTGTGTGTTAATGAGTGTTGAGAAGTTAAGAGATAAAATAAAGAGTTAATAAATCTAAGTAGTCACTGAATACAGTGTTGAGATTGAGGCTATCTCTCAGACGTGAGGCCTAATGGACTTTCTGGATAGTGGAACTGCGGGGCCACTATCAATTGATTGCGCACTGTGGGGAGTATTCTACGTGAGAAAATTGGACTTGACTACAGGGTCCAGTTCTTAAAATAAAATAAAATAAAATAAAGATTAATATAAAATATAAGGAGCGATTTATGTACTGCGGGGATAAATCCTCAATGAAGTATGAGAAATAGATTGTCCATAGGTTTAGATAGAAAAAGAAGTTATATGTTTGTAGAGCTGCGGGACTACAAACAAAAAAAAATAGTTTTTTTGAGTGATTTGTGTAAGGCTGTATGAATATGACTAATCATTGTGATAAGCAGTTTCCAAGTGCAGGGTCCTTTGATAAAAATATTTTGGATAATGTGCAAACAGAAATTGAGAAATTGAAAAAAATCAGCAAACAAAGTTATTGACATATTGAAGTAATGTTTGACAGAGTGAAAGGGCTAAGAACTGATAAGCAAAAATATTTTACAGTCACCTGAATCTGATTTAGGTGATTCTAAAACAGTTATGTCTGAAAAGACACAGGATAACAATAAAATAGTGGAGAATTATCCCAATGAAATAATTTAATAGGGAGTGGCTGCAATACCAGAAGCAACCAATAGATGGTGCAGGGGCTGCTTTAGTATATCAGAAATAGTTAACTGTAAATTACATATATTTTTTTTAAATGTTAGAAATTTATTATGGGTTTTGGAAATTTCATTGCCTGTGGGATATTGTTCAATTTTGTAAAAAATTCTAAATGCTGTGTATGAATGTCATTTTTGCTCATACTAAAATTACTAATATTTAATATAATTGTGTTGCTAATTATGTATTTTATCCTGTGAGTTGATTAATATAAACTTTTTATGATTAAGCTAAAGAATAGTAAATCTTTTAAGGATTATTATGCATAAGATGTGGCTAAAATGTCACATTAGATGGGTATATGTAAGTATATCTATGTATATGTGGACATAGCAGAGCATAGATAAATGGCTGGTAAAATTTGGAGCTGAAGTGTTAGCAGAAACTTTGAGAAGCATTCTTCAAATTGAAACCCTAGAGTATAGGCGTAAGAGTTTATCATTAATTGTGATATATTATTAGTAAGAAAAAGGAAAATTTGAAATATACATTATTAACTGTTCAATTAAAATCTTTTAGACAAAGAGAATTAATAGCCCAATAATTTAAAAATATTCAATGTGATTGTGAACCACACCTAAAAATGTCTGGTAACTATTTTGCATGTTGACAATAATTATTTCTATCATTGTTTTTTTGTTAGGACAGAGAAACAGACCCATCCCCCAAACCTTTCACTCCTAGTGGAAAGTTTTCTTTGTGTCCAGCACAAGAGAAGGGGGGCCATGGGCTTTGAAGAGAAAAAAAACATGTGTATATTTCTGATCAAAAGCAGAGGACTCTAGATGTTGAACTATTATCATCATTTATTTATATAGCGCCAACATATTCCATAGTGCTTTACAATTAGGGACAAACATAGTAAACTATTAAACAAACTGGGTAAAACAGACAAAGAGGTGAGAAGGTTCTGCCCGCAAGCTTACAATTTATGTGAACTATTAATTTTATTGTCTTATTCTCCAGAGACTTTTATATCACACTGTGATTTTGTATTTATCTTATATGTTAATAACTTACTTTTGTTTTTTGTTTTTTTTACAGTCTTTGTAGACACTATTGTTAGCTGTTAATATTCCTATATCAACGTGGCTACATGGTTTCCAGAAATAAACTGCAATTTTGCCAGTTCAGGTTAAGTATTTGGGTTATTGCTTGACCCAAGGACTGACACATCTTTCCTCAGAAAGAGTGAGACTTATTCTGCATATGCACTAGTCACTAAATAAATCACAAGTGCACATCTTTCTAGGGGTTTGTAGCTGGAGTTTACATGGAAACTATCAAAGACCTATTGTTTATTATAGTGACAAATTTAAACATAGATGTTCATCATTGTCAATCTGTTTAAAAGTAGTTGCAACTGTAGCATTGTTCATAGATAAAGTAAAATATCTAGTACTTAGTCAGAAATGATCTCTTTTCATTTTGTATCCTGTTTTGCTCTTGATGAATTTTGTACAAACATGACAACTCTTTGCTGCCAGATTCGTAAATTGTAAATGAGATCTTATGGCTTTCTTTATCTAACCATTTGTTGGTGTAATATCTTTAATACTGTTATGTTCTTAATTAGTGTGCATAGGAATGCACAGAGGGTGGATGAGAGTACTGATAAGTATATGAAATTTTTGATGAATTAATGCCTATTTATGACTGTATGGAACATTTGGACTAGAACCTTACCGCTAGATCTGACATTGAGGATACACACTTACTAGGAGTAGGTATCATTTTTTATACAGATGGTAGTTATCATAGATAAAATGAGATTGGAAAGTTATGTATAAAGATATAAGATAAGTAGCATTCACAACAGTGTGTGAGTTGGTGCAAGGCAAAAATATTAAACATCTACACAGATAGTAGCTATGTATTTGGTGCATTGTGGTGGTTTAGAGATTGTCTAACTGTAGTAGGTACTTTGATAGCATATTTTCAACATGTGAAGAAGATGCTAGATGTTATTCAGATGTCATTGCAGGAAGTGATTAAGTGTTAAGATCACACAAGTAATATTGATCAATTGCATTAGGTAATAAAAGGACAGATGAAGTTACAATAGGTTTAGTAAGAAATTCATTACTAATTAACATTTCTTCACAGGACTTGAATTTGTTGTTGTTTCAGTTAATTACTGATCAGAAATTAATCAGAATGTAAAAGTTTTGTTATTCACAGGAATTGGCCCTCTGGAAGTTGAAGGTATGTGTACAAGATACCAATGGTACATGGAAAGATGGTAAAGATAGATCAGTGGCCCCAAAGGCTTACCTACCAGCACTGGCAGAAGCAGCCTATGGTCTGACTCATTTAGAAAAGGATGGTATGTGTGGACTTGAGGCCTACTGGTATGCACCTGGCTTCTCTTCTCATGCAGGTAAAAAGGCTGGTTCATGCTTTATTAGCCTGAGGAAAGAATCCAGGTAAAGCCATATCTGTAGAACCATCACATATCCCTCCTGCAAAGACTTATTCCAGGTAATATAAAATTGACTTCATCCAAATGAAAAAAAAAATGTCATAATCTACAGTATGTACTAATGTTTGTAGATATTTTTTCTAAGTGGGATAGAAGTGTAATTCCACTGCACGTTGCACTGCAGTATTTACAGAAAATAAATTGGTATATGAATTAGTGTATAGATATGGTATATCACCAATGATTGAGAATGACAGAGGTACACATTTCAATGTGTAAGTTTGTTCTTTTTTAAATGTATTTTACTAAAGAATAAAAAAAATAAGTTACTGAAACGATTTAATGGTATATACAATACACTGAGTAAAGTGATGAAGAATACAGGGATGATTTGGTTAGAGGTTATATCTCTAATATTTTATAGAATCAGAACCACTCCCAGACTTCCATTCAATTTTTTTCACCATATGAGATTTTGTTCAGAAGACAACCCAATATTATTATCAGCCCACAAGAGACTTTTAAAATGCATTCAAGATTAAACTTTTAAGTACCTGAATGAGATGAGTAAGCAGTTACAAAAGCAACAAGAGACTTTGAAACTGATTGTACTACAAATGTCTATTGAGAACCGTCAGTATATACAACCAGGAAAATGTTATGGTCAGACATTTTTAATGTTCTAGTTATTTGACAGATCGATGGGAATAACCACAGCATTGAAAGTTGCTGACATAAGATACTTGGATTCACATATCCCACTGCAAGAAGGTAGTCGATCCGACAGTGACCTGAAGAGACGCAGAGACTAATAAAGTTTTGGAACCATATATAACAATTTTCTTTCAGGACTTGGATAAAGATGTAGTTCAGGAAGAAGAATCTGACCCAAAAGTCAAAGGAAAATATCATTATTATTATTATTGTTGTCACCGCTATAGGCATGATTTATTTTTATTGTTATACCTTATTTTATTTTTTATGGACATTTGGTTATGAGGACCTGATGGTAAGATCCGGTAGTGATTTTGAGGAAATGGGGGCATATAGTCGTAAAAATAGAGAATCAGAATTGTCTTCATCATTCATTCTACTCATAACTGATAACACATACAATAATGACACATATAAGATAGAATTAAAAGATAAGTAATTGGAGATAAACCTGAAGATTGTGATGAGAGACTGTGAACTGAAATATGTAAATGTCAATATTGTAATAACCTCCTGAAAATGTGTACAATGGTATGATAGGACGAGCAATTAAACTAATTGTTGGATATGTAGCCATACACTACATGGACACCAATATGTTGAAATTGTTGCCAATACCTTTAAATCTTACAGAGTTGCTTAATTTGCCAGAGTGAAGTCCAGTTGCTGGGAAATATAATGAAACACGACCTCTTTACTTAAAATTGTTGCCACATGTATTGACTGAAAGTGTTATATGTATAAATTTTACTTATAGACCTATAGATGAGAGAAATGAACATCTAGGTAAAATTGGGAAAAGTCCTGCATTTGAAAATAAATCTAAAATTTAGATATGTTGGATCAAAGAGATCTTTGGAAACAGTAGCATGAAAATACAATAATGTTACAAGGTGGTGATTGTAAAGAGCAGTTAGAGAAAAACAAGTACGGAAAGTTTGTAGATATTGTGAACATAGATATATTACATGTAGCAATACCATGTATTTTATTAGATAATATATTACAAATGTGGAAGTAAGGCATATAAGTGTATACCATTGAATTAAGGTAGAATATGTTATCTAGGTTAGGTGATTCCAGCTGTTAATTTGTATTTACACAAAATGATTTAAATAAAATTATATCGAAAAAAGAATTTAATAGATATTTGACTATAAAAAGAAAGGAAAGAAGTGATGAAAAGAGTACAATAACCAGAGTCATTAACATGTCCCTCCCATGCTTGAAATTTGATGGCTAAATTATTGTGTTGTCTTCATTTGTTTGCAATTGGCTCATTTTAGTCTGTTTACTCAGAGGTTGTTTTGCTATACAAAACAACCTAACAATAACAGTTCAATAACAGATACAATAACCAGTATCACAATTTATTAGTGAATCAACTGGTGTACAAGTATGGATTATATTAAAAGTTATAGGCACTGCACATAGAAATATGAATTGGTTTTATATTCAAGGTTTAGCTACATTGATTGATAAAATATCAAATGTGTATGGTGAAACCTTTTGTTATGTTGCAAATGAACTTCAAGTTTTTTTAAAATATAGTTAATAGAACATAGATTGATCTTAAATTATTTTACTGCACAAACAAGTGGTTATTGTGTAACATTACAGATGAAGTATGAAACATATAGTTGTATTTGTTTCGACAAATGACACATAATCTAGAGAAGATAATTATATGGATGAAGTAATAAAAGTAAAGAGAGATTTTGCAAAGATATATAACATGACATTATCTGCAGTAGATACAAGGTTTTCGTTGTTAGATTAAAAACAATATATAATAATTTTTCAGGTTTTGGTACATTGTTTCAATCGTTGATGCATTCGGTAGGAAGATTTCTTCTCTTTATATTAGGAATATTGTTAGTTATCTATTTTGTATTAAAATGTATACCAGTACTGTTGAAATTTTGTAAGAAAACATTGAGTAGAGAAATTAAGAGAGTGAATAATACAGAGGATGAAATTATAGAACTGTATGAACAAATTAAACCTCGTAATCATAATATTGTGCGATAGTTGATAACTATAGATACTATAGTAGAGAACTATCAAATGAGGGACAGTCAAAGATATTTTATTTTGTATGAAGACAATTTATTAATATGAAAATATTTACATTGTTTTATCTTATTTTAGTATATCATTAATATTTGACGTGGTATTATTATGTCAAATGGATCCTTGTGTGTGAGCTGATGAGAGGGATTTGAAAACAGGAATGAAGGAGTTATTCAAAGAACAGATGTTTCTATTCAGAGATGTTGCAATAATTTTCTTCAAAGTCTCCATTGCAATGCGGAGAGCTAAAAGGATCAAGATACGCCTATATACCTTCTCAGCCAATTGTAATATGACATTTGTAAATTGTAGTACAACCTACTTTTATTTGTACTAAAAGTAATCATATGGAATGTGAACAGACAGAGTTTTCAGAGGCTTAAAATGAGAGTGATATTATCACAGCACAAGCTTTTCTTTTGTAAATAAACAATGATATCATTTTATTCTTAAAGTTTATTTTGCTGAAGAAATTAAATTATTACTTTAACAACAGATAAATACAAATACTTACGCATAGCGCATTATTATTCACTCACATACCCAGGAGCTATACCTCCAAAATTTCAGAATTCTGAAATTTGTGGGGCTGATATAGGCATTATGGCAAGAAACAGGATAGCCTGCAACAACACTCATGATTTCCATGTTTGCATCACAGACCACCTGCAAGTTCATAGAGTATGTATGATGTCTGTTGGTATGGACTTCAGCCATTTAACAGGTGGTCTCAGCCCAAAGTGTGTATAATCTAAGGCTCCCAAGACATTAGATAATCCTGAGAGTCTATTGAAAGCTCCCTTCAATTCATGCCATTCAAAATCCTGGTGGGAGAAGCAGATATAGGTAGACACCAGTTTGTTAAGAGGACTTAACACTTATGTTAATTGACTCAAACATGTTCTAAAATCATATGGCCTGCACAGCCTAAGAAGAGGCTGGTGCTTGGAGTGTTCCTCTCATTTTATCTGTGCAGTCTCTAGAATCTCACTTTCCTACAAAACACCCAACAAAAATTTTTCAAGCAACTCCATTTTCATCCACATTAATTACCTTTTGGGGCCCTTTTAATTAGCTTGCTTAGACCAATTGCTGATGTGTTTGCTTATCACGCTTATCCAAAATAGCGTGTTGATTATAGTGATTTTGAATTCAAAATAGCAACAATTTTGCAATTGCAGCTTCATACATATGACAATTTGTATTGTTGGAGTGGCCAAACATCGTAACCGCGATTTGTAGCATGGCAATTTTTGCAAAATCACTTTACTTGCGATTTACTATCACCTAACACTTTCATACATCTGCAAGTTTAAACTCGTCCGAGAAAATCATTGAAAAAGGCTTGATGCATTTACCCCTTAGTGTAGAAAACCCCCCAACATATACACACACAAAAATGTCCCCCCTTAGAATGAATGCTAAAACATAGTTGGGATGAATAAAAACTGGCTACATATGTGCTAATTGTGCTAATTGATCATCTGAAAAAACAAACAAACATTTGGTCTTAGGCTACATAAGATCCAGGCCAGAATGTTGTCAAAACCTGTGCTTCACGGATCAGCAGCCTAACACAGGTTATGACAAAAATATGAAATATATGAATATTAAAAAAACACAGTTCAAATATTTGAAGTGCAAGTTATAATGGGCCTGATTCGTTAAGGAAAGTTAAGTAAAACATTGAGTAAGTAGTCTCCTGGACAAAACCATGCTACAATGCAAGGGGTGCAAATGAGTTTATTATTTTTGCACATAAGGAAAATACTGGCTGTTTTTTCATGTAGAACATAGATACTTGATAGTTTATTTGTACACTGAAATTTAAAGTTGATCTAGGAAAAAAAAAACAGTATTTAACTTATGTGCAAAATAATAAACTCATCTTGCATTGCAACATGGTTTTGTCTAGAAAACGAAGAAGGAAAACGTACTCAATTTCTTGCCTAAGTTCCTTAATGAATCAGGCCCAATGTGATGATGTGATGTTTAGATTACGAGAGGATGAGAGTAGTAGCAGTTAATGTAAATAACTGGAGATGAAAGAGAAGATAGATGGTTAGCTGTTGTGGCATTTAACTGTGCAATTTACTGAGGAATAAACCCCTGCAATGTTGTTCACACTAAACTGTCATTTTAGCTGACTGTCCGATAAGCATGCACAGTATGGCAAATAAATAGATAAATAGTTACATTAAAATTAGCCCACAGCTTAATTTTGTAAGTCTTGACAATGTAATTCTGGCTTTCCATTGTGTACTTGGCCCCTGGAAAAAATAAACCATCACCACTGTAACTGGGTGGGGTGAGATAAATACAAGGTACAATGCTTGTGTAAGGTGGGGTTCAGCTATATATCTATTAACTCGAGATATGGTGTTTCCGCTGGGGATGAGGTAAGTTGGTCTCATATTGCAGCAATTTCAGAGTGTATGTTGCCCAAAAATTACAGTAATGCTCTCCGCTTGTCTGTGCAGTCCTCTTCCTAAATTTTCATGGGGGTGGTTTGGTATCTCGTTTTACGACAGTTGTAACAATGATTGTAGATATGCAGACACCCAGTCCTATGTTGATTTTTTTTGTCAGTGTTTCAGGGTTTGGCCAACCCCAGTTTCATAGTTTATTTTACTTTAAAAATGTAATTTGTTTATTAATATTAACTACCAAATAGTACAATAGCTGTTAGATATATAAATTCAAGTTGTGAACCTAATTTTTAGTCAGATTTCATTGATGGCCTAATCTCATTTGATTGGGAGTTTTTTTTAAATCTATATTCACTGCCTCACGGGTTATGGTATGTACTGTAAATTTAAATTGCTATATCTCATGTTTGTTACTGGAGGCACCACACGAAATTCAGGGTAAAAGTAAAATGAATAGTTGTTCATCATCAATATAGGTTTTTTATTAAATGTTTAAATAAACAAATCAATCAATTAATAATTAATCTTAAATCTATACTAAGACAATCTACACTAAAGAACATTTGGTAGTCATACAATCTATAATTTAAAAGTGTTTCACAAGTTTAGAACAAATACCATGACTTCAGAAAGTAGCAGGAAGGCTCTTGTATAGAAGTTCATGGGGGAACAAAACACAGTCTTTGCCCACCCAACATAATTCATGGGGGGGGGGCAACTGACCCCTCTGCCCCCAGTTTCTATGCCCCTGGAGATATATATATATATATATATATATATATATATATATATATATACAAGTTAACCCGTGCATGATACTCATGCATTCTAGTCAAATCAAGCTACTTAAGGTCTTAAAAAGGTTCTTGTCATGCATTTGGGCCTAGCCCAGGCCTCCTCAGGGGAAGAGCGTTACTTCCCGACGCAAGCGCCCTTTTTAATGTGTGTTCATGAGGTAAAATTACCTCACGAAAATGAGTTTGACCCCATAACTCGTAAATTTAGCCTTTACTACCCCTCCCACGGGGGGAAGGGGGGATGATGGAAGTTAACTGACTTCACTATTCTAATTTTTTTGTCAAATGATGTCAGCATACCAAATTTCAGGTCAATTGGATGAGCCCTTTCTGAGAAAATAGTTTTTTCCACACACACACACACACACACTAACACACGTCGCTAGGCTTTTCTTTTATATATATTAGATAATGCTAAGAATTTAGTAGGTCAGTGTATAACTCTGGCCAGCAAGTGGCGCTGCAGCTTGTTTTTTTTTTTCCACACACAGACTAACACATGCCACTAGGCTTATATATCCAAGTTCACTGTATCCGTCCATCTTGTGTCTTCTGTCAACACCAGCAAAATCTTGGGTGTTATAAGACGAAACGCGTTGAGCGGTATCCAGCGTTAGTTCCATTACCTCATGTGAGTGCTTTTATACTTTTTATTAAAATATTTTTGCATACACATTGAAATATCTTCTTTTTTCAATCTTATGCATTTTCGCCATGTGTATGAGGCTGGGATTGTGAAGTCATTGATGTTGCATATGTCTTAAGTACCTAGACGTGAGATCTACATGATTTTTGGTACGCAGATTTTATTACACATTTGTTGCACTCATTTGGGTGTCCTGTATGTGATAATCTGAGACAACAATCTCAGACACTCCATAGGATTGTGGGGTATTTGGTGAACGGCCCTTACCAATTACATTTCAGTGTTACACAATGTTTGCTCTTTTCATATTGTATGACTGATTGGAGGAGATTTGGAGGACTATAAGAACAGCAGAGACTGCTCCATTTTTTCCTGGAGACCCATTGCAGCTTACCTTACGGTACGCATATTATTACGCATTTCCACCTTGTATATTTGATATTCCACTTAGAGGCGCCCTGCCTGTCTTTGTATTACAATATATATATATATATATATATATATAACAAAATACAATAGATAATACAGCGCGTAACTCTAGGTAGACAATTAAGAATGGATTTAATGTCTCTTTGGGTAAGCGAAAGTCCTATGTTCAGGCGGCTGCCAAATCCTCACAAGGCCAGATGGTGTACTGGATAAAATCTAAAACAAAATAAGCGAGAGGGGGCGCCACATAGCATAATACTGTATGTAAAAATACAGACTGATGTACCAAATAGTAGAAATAAGGATCACCACGTGGGTACAGACACACAGGTTGAGGTGAATCAAAGAATAAGTGCACTCAAAGGTACCGGCACCATACAAATGTAATATGCGTACCAGATATAAAATCTTTAAGGCTTATCTGTTATTATCCTGTGTCGTCAGGAGCTCAGATTTTTCTCACAAGTCGGTGTTATCTCACACAACGATAGGGGTACAGAGCTGGCAATGGTTTTGAAGCTCCTACCTCATAGAAAACAGACAGAGTGAGTCTGTTTTTTTTTTTTTTTTTGCACTAACAGACTCACTCTGTCTGTTTTCTATGAGGTAGGAGCTTCAAAACCATTGCCAGCTCTGTACCCCTATCGTTGTGTGAGATAACACCGACTTGTGAGAAAAATCTGAGCTCCTGACGACACAGGATAATAACAGATAAGCCTTAAAGATTTTATATCTGGTACGCATATTACATTTGTATGGTGCCGGTACCTTTGAGTGCACTTATTCTTTGATTCACCTCAACCTGTGTGTCTGTACCCACGTGGTGATCCTTATTTCTACTATTTGGTACATCAGTCTGTATTTTTACATACAGTATTATGCTATGTGGCGCCCCCTCTCGCTTATTTTGTTATATATATATATATATATATATATATATATATATATATATATATATATATATATATATATATATATATAATCCAAGATGCAGGTATACATAATTAAAGACAGATCTATGCTAAACTCTGCAGTAATATAACCTCTATAATAGAATTAGAATAGACACAAGGCTCTTATTGCGCATTTTGATCAAATCGCGGATGCCCATCTGCCATGTCAAGGTAACCTATATATATATAGTCATTATTACTAAGTGGCATAACAATACAATACAATACAATACAATAATTGCCAGTTATAGGACATGTTAGAGACGATCGCTAGATGTTAGACAATGTTACCAGCTAAAGCTCCTTAGCTGTTCACGCTGTTGCTTTCCAATCCAAGGTAAGGAAAAAGACAAGAAAGAAACCAGTGAGCACAACACATCAAGTGGCCTGTGGCGCTGAAGCTCACGTATCAGCACTAAAAATGGAGATAATAACACAATCTGAGAAAAAAAGGGCTAAAACAGCAGAGAAACTGTGTGACATGCAGGGTAATGAGATGTGAAATAAAAACTTTTCTGAAAGATCCAGTTGGCAGTGTGTCACACTTGACAAATAACTGCTGAACAACCTGTGAGAGAGTGCATTTAATATCTATAAATGTACCTCTTTCCAAGATAGGAGCGATAAAAAAAATCTCTTAATCCTCTAATAAAGCTTGAGTAGAGAACACTGTAATTCCCCTGTGAGCATCCTGTTAACAATGTCTTGCAAGTGCTGAAACACACAAATAATAGTGATTTTTATTGAAGGGATTGAAAGATGAGTGCTTTGCCCCTTTATGTGCTCGATATTTTAGTATTGATTGGTCATTAAGACCTCATGAAAGTATTTGTAGAAACCATTTAAGCATAAAACATAATAAACAATATATGTGTTTATTATTGGCCGCAGTTTAAAAAAGGCTAATCTCCAGAAAACAATAAAAAATATATTGTTACATTTTTCCCACCAACAGATTTAGAAAGTGTCACAGCTCCCCTGCCTTGTTCCATAGTCTGGAGGAAGCAATCCCTGGAGAGAGCATAGTGCAGGCTCAAGTGTCAAATCTCCAGTGACAGGTTTACTGCAAACATGTCCATGCATTTTAAAGGTTTGCTCCTGAACCTGTGAGTGCCTTTAAAACAGAGAACAACATAGAAATAGGTTTGTGTTTTGTTTTTGTTCTTTGCATTTTAAATGGCAAAGAAATATTGCACCCATAGAGATGGGCAAAGTGGTTTAGCTAGTTCTGAAATCCTAATGATTTTGAGAGATTCACCATTGGATAATTAATTTGCAAAGCTCAAAATTGAGTAAATAATTAACACTCACTTCAAAATCTGGCCAACTGTAATGCATGCAACTTGAAGAAGACAAGCAACAAGCATCAACAAATGTCACATCCTTATAGCCTTTTAAAAGGAACTTACAGTCCTTGTGCACTTATGCTTCCAGGATTGTACTAGGTAGAGATGAGATGAAATTGCAGCAAAGATTTGTGGCAGAACAAGCCTTTTGCATTTGTAAATTAACATTCACATTTATCAGATGTAGTTATGAATAGAGCTGGCACAATGATGGTGTCAATTAATTCTGCTCTGTGGCGTGGTACAAAAATGAAGTACATATTGCACCTGATACGCACCGCAAAATGCATAGATTTTGTGGTGCTTATCAGATAGCTCAGCACTCTTTTAGGTGCACATCTACTCTTCATGATCAGAAGACACCTTTGCAAAGTAGAAGTGCACTTTGCGAAAGGTGTGTCACATCCTACAGGTTTAGTACAACCCTATTCAATAAAATACATTTGTCTCATAAAATATTGCTTGAATTAGCCCTCGAAAAAAACAATTATTTTCTTTGAAAACTGCATTTACAGCATTCTCACATATGTTCAGCATATGGAAACAATGTTTTAAATGTAATGGTTAATTATCTCAAAAGTGGCTGAATATTATTAATTTAAAATACTGGTTTTAATTTTTATACTGAGCTAAAAAAAAATGAATCGAACGGCCACAAATGTGTGGTACCACAAGTGTATTTGTTTCAAATTAAATTGCTGAATGTGCAATGAGGTCTGGTTTGAGATAAAACTACATTTGAGTTCTGTCTTCCTGATTCTGAGTAATTGATTTAGGCTGTATTGTTAAGAAAGAGAAGAAAAAGCCATTTGGCGATATGTAGTTCTTTGTTTTCAGCTGTGCAAAGCCTCAGTTTTCTTTTCAGAATGTCAGCACTATGTCTTATTATGGCATCACAGAGTTTATTTTAAGACCTGTTCTTTCCATTTTATTCTCCTTTAGTTAAGTGGGGACATTTTCTATTATTGTCCAATTATAGAGCATTTATTAAAGCATACAATTGTATGTAGAGTTTGATAAGTAACTTCTGTATTATGTATTAATAATATCTGATCGTTAAAATGTATTTAAGAAGTATTATTATGAATAAGATGTGCAACAGTCATCTCAGAACTAAATAATTCAGTAATAAGACATTTTAAAATTTAACGTAGAACTTATGAACTTAGAACATATGTTTCTTACCAGAACATATTATTTTTAATGTTAACATATAATGAGTGCCCATTTTTTTAAACCTATCCTCCATATAATAGGCTACACAATCAGTTGCTTCATGCTGATCAGAGAACCAGAATACAGTATATCAAAAACTGCCTGAGTAGATGGCAGGTGTGTCATTATATGGCCATGTTTTTAAGCATACATTGGAACTTTTGGTGTTACTTGAGACTATGTCCTTATGAATTCTTATGAACAGAATGACAATTCTTAATGCAAATAAGGCAGCACCCACTATTTGGTAGAACTAGGAAATTAGATTGTAAATATCTGCTAGTGTAATGGTGTTCATTAATGTTTTTTAATATCATCATCGATCATGTTAATAAGCACCTCGCACCTCTTGTAATATATATATATATATATATATATATATATATATATATACACATATATATATATATACATATATATATACATATATATATATATATATATATATATATATATATATACTGATAAGCCACGCCATAAAATCCACCTGCCTAATATTGTGTAGGTCACCCTAATCCCGTCAAACAGCTCTGACCCATCGAGGCATGAACTGCACAAGATCCCTGATGGTGTCTTGTGGTATCTGGCACCAAGATGTTAGCATCATATCCTTTAAGTCCTGTAAGCTGCAAGGTAGGGTCTGACTTGTTTTTCCAACAAATCCCACACATGCTTGATTGGATTTAGATCTAGGGAATTTGGAGGCCAATTCAACACCTTGAAATCTTTGTCATGTTCCTCAAACCATTCCTGAGCAATTTTGCAGTGTGGCATGGTGCATTATCCTGCTGAAAGAGGCCAATTCCATCAGGTGATACCTTTGCCATGAAGAGATATATGTGGTATGCAGCAATGTTTATGTACGTGGTTTGTGTCAAAGTAACATACACATGAATGCCAGTGCCCAAGATTTCTCAGCAGAACATTCCCCAGAGCATCACACTGCCTCTGCCTGCTTGTCTTCTTCCCGTAGTGCATCCTGGTGCCATCACTTCCCCAGGTAAACAACGCACACCCATTCGGGCCGTCCACATGATTTAAAAGAAGACATGGTTCATCAGACCAGACCACCTTTTTCCATTGCTCTATGGTCAGTTCTGCTGCTCACATGCAAATTGTAGGCACTTTTGGTGAAGGACAGTGGTCGGCAAGGGCAATCTGACCAGTCGACCAGTCGGTACGGAGCCCCCTACACAGCAAGCTGCGATGCACTGTGTGTTCTGACACCTTTCTAACATAGCCAGCAGTAACTTTTTCAACAATTTGTGCCACAGTGGCTCTTCTGTGGAACTGAACCAGACGGGCTAGCCTTTGCTTCCCATGAGCATCAATGAGCCATGGACGCCCATGACCCTGGCGCCAGTTCACCAATTTGTCTCCCTCGGACCACTTTTGGTAGGTACTGCATACTAGGAACACCCCTCAAGACATGCCATTTAGGAGATGCTCTGACCCAGTCATCTAGCCATGAATTTGTCTCTATTGAAAGTCCCTCAGATCCTTGCGCTTCACCATTTTTCCTGCTTTCAAACACTTCAGCTTCAAGAACTGACGGTTCACTTGCTGTTTAATATATCACATCACTTGACAGGTGCCATTACAATGAGATAACCACTGATATTCACTTCACTGTGTTTATATATTTATCTATATATATCTATATATATATCTATATATATATATATATATATATATATACATACACACAATCTTGGTTGCTCCATGTGTGTAGCATACTTTAACACTGGCCAACTGCAAGACCTTTGCTCCAGCCAGGACAGAGCTAGAAACGAGTGTAAGCTCAGTCCCGGAGCCCACGACTTCATGGACAACCTTATTTTTCTTCTGCACAGTCACTTTAATGAAAGGTGAACCACTGGTTGTACAATACCCGAAACAGCAACTTAGAAATTTGATACATGAAAAAGAGTCTCAAACACTGCCCGCATGTTGACATATTCGACTATCAAGCACTAAGAATTGCTGGACGCAATAGTAAGAACACATCTGAATAAAGGAAAAACATTTAACAGAGAATTTTTTTATGTATTGCATTCAGTGACTCTTTATGCCATATAGGAGAGACCATTTTATTCATATAGATTGTTATATCAGTTTCCACCTCCTATCTAACTAATTGAGCGCTTTATCATTTGTACTACATGGAAAATTGGGATATCTCCACCCCTTAGCAGCTCTGAGGGAGTGTTATGCATTAAGTTAATTAATTTGCATTGACTTATACCGTTTGTATCTGTATATTTATTTAATTGCTCATGATAGGTTTTGCTATTCCTTATGTGTGGTGTTAATTTGACTACTGTATACAGACATCAACTGCTGAAATATTAAAAGACACAAAGACCTTAGGAGCAGCACACAGATGATATACAGATGACTAAGATATTGGAATCCTTGTGAGGCTACTCGATTTGGTGGACTTTTATTGTTGATATTTAATTTTGAAGACCTTGAGGAGCCAAGTACCTGTACGATTAGAGTGGTGAGAACTTACATATCACTGTTGTCATTAAATTGGAGAGACTTTATCATTCAATAAGACCAATATTTCACTCCCCTTATATGGACTAAGCTCCGACACAACTAACTTCATTAACTATGAATTTGTCCAACTTTGCAGCCTGACATATATATATATATATATATATATATATATATATTTATGCAATTTTAATACATATATCTATAGTTTTAATGACTCCAAAAGAAAATTCAGACATGAAAACTCAGCTCTATTTACTAATAAATTTATTATAAGGTTATACAAATTACAAGATAAGAAAAACACAATGAGAATAGGTCTTCTAATTATTTATGCTTTTCTTAACTACTTACATAACACAAACACAAGACTTTTTTTTATAAAACACTAACAATTAATACACATATTGTATCCCTGCAAGAATATATGAGTGTAAATATATATATCTACCTTTCCTTTAGATGTTGTAGGATCCTTCATTCTGTCTCCTCACATTATACATGCTGTGGCTGGCCCCTCAGCATGTATAATGTAATCCAGGCTGTGGGGCCAGCCATTGCCGCTTTAAAACAGCAGCTTGCATTCGGATCATTACAAATGACGTGATTTCTTAGCGCCCAGCTTTTGCAAGGTCGGTTTTTACAGTGTCAGGAAATTGAAGCTGCCGCAAACACCACTTGTCATTAAGTTGGTAAGTCGCAGTTTCTACATGACCGGTCTTGTTGTCATCGTTATCTTTTTGTCGCTCTCTACTGTGTCGGGTTTGTCTGCGCTGGAAAACCAACTACCACCGGCTACTAATTGGGGGGTTGCTAGCTGTGCTAGAACTCTCTGTACAAGTGGAGAGGCAAAAAGCCAAGCAATACTACATTATTTAGATTAGCATTGTTGCCTCAAAGTGCTGGGGTCATGCCTTTGATTCTGACATGGGGCCTATCTGTGTGGAATTTGTATTTTCTCCCAGTATTAGTGTAGGTTTTCTCCAGGTGCTCTCATTTTCTCCCACAGTCCAAAACCCTACTAGTTGTTTATTACATTGACTATCTGGGGGGTTATATTAAAAAAAAAAAAATGTTTGTTTTGTGATAAGTGAAAGTGAGGTTAAAAGAATTGTGATTCAAATATTCAACAAAACTGATAATAGAATTGAGTTGCTACACAAACATATGCTTGTGGAGGTTGGGGAAGCTGGGGGCAAATGTTGTCCAAAAGGTTGTGTCCAAAATTTGCAGATAGAAAACTTGATGAAATAGAAAATAATTGTGAGTAAGAATACAGTGGAAAGCTTTAAGAATGAAATCACGCTGTTCCACTGAAATCTTTTCATCATTCGTTAAATATTTGTCAGCTGCCCTAATCCCATTGTCATGGGGGATGCTGGGATATAGGGCTGAAACATCACATGTAAGAAAATATTAGTTTTTGTTCCATTGAACCTTTTCAACAATATTTAATAATTGTGTAGTCTTTCCTGTGTAAGCTTTCAAGGAGGCAAGTTGAGGTTGCAGATAAAATCATCAAAATAAGAAATATTGGTAGTAAGAGACCCAATCCCAGAAAAAATAGGATGATCTGGTATATGGTGAAGTGACTTGTATATCTTAAGGAGGGGATAGTAGGTGGGAGTGATGGTGTGCAAAGGAAACAAGAAAATCACATTCCTCTTTACATGTATCCCCATCCTCCTATGTGGAGTCCAAAATCAATTTCAGTTCTTGTTGGTAAATAATAGTAGGGTCTTTGCCTCTGACAAGTAATCTTTAGTGCCTTGAACCACTACTCCCTTACATCTATCAGCAGATTTAATGGTTAATGTCAAGTCCATAGACAATTCTTTTACAGCCTTAAGTTCTAATAAGGAAAGGTTATGATTGTTCCTTTGACCACCTGCTTCTTTTTCAAAATGTGGTCTAAAGCTGTCTCACAAGATTCTCCATAGCTGTATTTTCTTCCTCCTCTAAAACAATTGCGTTACCACAAATTTTCTAAAATTTGAATTTCTTCATAATGCCATATCTCTTCATCCACATATTCCTATGACACGATTTAGTTCAATAAACAGGTCAAACACGTTAGGTTTTTTTGTTGGGGCAAATTTTAATCCTTCAAAAGTACACATATTTGGGGTTCTGTTTTAGAGGACATATTGAAATCATTCTTGATTTGTGTAGTCTTTTGTGCTTTCTCTTTTTTTTGATGACCATCTTCCTCCTCGTGTTTCTCTATTCCTGGGTCTCTGCCTCTTCTAGGAGTTCACAGACATAGAGGTCTGTACCATTTTTTGGAATTGTATCAGTGGTACAAGGTTCTGATCTTTCTCGCTGTTTACCGAAAAGGGTACTTCGTTATCCCTTGAGATTTCATCTTAGCTCTTGCTCCTATACCCAATTCCTGGGATTTTTAAATGTATCTCCTATTTTTATCTTTATGGGGTCTATTTACCAAGCATTTTTCCTGTGGTAAACCCCCGAAAACAACAGTTTACCGTGAAATCACTATGTACCATTGAAGCATCGCAGCAGATATCTCAGATATCTGCTGCTTTGCATTTCCTATAGTTTTTTCTGAGCACTCCCCATAACAGTGTATGGGAAGTGCTCAGAACCGCTATGTATTAAAGGCTAACTAGAGAAAATGTTCTTTTTTTATATGTTAATGTACCCCATCTGAAGCTGGCGCCATCTGAAGCTGGCGTACATTAACATATCTGAAAACTTTCGCGCTGTCCAGCTCTGCTCTGAAGAGCAGCGCATGTGTGGAGGGATCATGTGATCCCTCCCTGTCAATCATCCTGCAGTTTGCCGGCCAGGATGTTACTGCGCATGCACCAACTATTCAGTCGGTACATGCGCACTAACAAAAAAAGAAAAAAAAAAAGAGAGAAGATCACCGCAACCTTGAAAAATGAGAAAAGTCTGCGATGATCAGGTGAGTCACTTCTCAGGGACAGCAGGTTATCGGCACTGCTGTCCCTGAGAAGTTTTTTAATACATAGCCGTTACTTTTCAATCCTTATCAAGGAGATAAGGATTGAAAAGTATCAAGTCAAAAAAATGAAGGGTCATAAATAGACCCCTATATGTCCCATTCGATGTTTTGCTTTGAGGGTTTTTTTTTTAGTGGTCTCAATATTTTTATTCATAGTAGATTTATGTTTGTCATTCAAAACAGGTTTGATATTACATAAAAAGCCAACATTAGAACTGTTCCTATTAAACCTAGGAATTTTGATGTTTGCTTTGAGAGAGGGCCTGTTTTATTTATCCATTATTTGTTATATTCTTTATCTTTATGAAATTCTAACCTCCCCATTTGAATAGTCTTCTGGAAAATGTCTTATTTTTCCCATAAATCAACTGCTTTTCATAATTTTCACCCTTGCTGGTCCATCTGCTCCTGGGGGCAAATGCATATGCATCAAAGCCATTGAAGGAGAACAGAGAGAAGAACTAAAAGCTTAAGTGGGGCTTCACTGCACATGCACTGATCCCCGGGCATGCTCCAATTCTCAATGGAACTTTTGTGGGGAAGGCATGGTAGTGATGTATCATTGTCTCCCCTCCCATGTCCTCTGCTCTGTACTTCTGAGAATGTGTTTGTGTAGTGAAATGTTGTTCTGGCTTAACTGTGTGTGTATTGAAATGTAGGTGGGTGCAGGCAGTGGTGGAATTACCACCGTTGCACAGATTTTTTTGCTTTTGTTTAGCAAAGTCTAATATTCTCTATTCCAGATAAATACTGTCTGTGGGCCAATCTTAAATCTTAACTTAAAAAAAAAAGTGTTAGAAAATTATGCAAGTGTTCAATGCATGTCTGTGTGCAATTTAATAGAAAATGCATCCCTTTTTTTCTGTAAATTAGCATGGGCACAGATATCCTGTGTACATTTTAAAATTTCTTAATCATTTCTAATGTAAGCATTTCTGTAATTGATTACATGCACTTGGTCTATTGTAAATCAGGATAAAAATAAAGAAAGTTAACAGTAACTAGTTAATAAGAACATTAACTGATTGTATCTGCTTTGTTTAGTTGTTATAAAATATGCTTAACAGATTAATAGGCTGCAAATGTATCCTTCTTCTTTAGATTTTACCTGTAGTTAAGTTCACTTTTTATTTCTTTTTTTGTCCCTCAGGTAATACATATTGTACCATGTCTACAATCAAAGAGTTCTAGCAAAGAAAAAATCCCTAATGAAATCTGCCCTTTGATAAATTAACCAAACTTTTCATAATAACTTCCTATCTTTAAGATTGCCTTACATATTAATATTTACACTTTGCCTGCAATAAGGTAGATAGTTACATAAAAAGCATAAGAACAATTTCACTGGTCATTACAATGCATTAGTTTTTCTAGCCCTTTGCATAATATACTATGCCTTATTATTTAACTCACACTGGTGCAGAGAGATGCTTTAGCCAAGACCACCATATTGTAAATTCCCAGCATGATATGCTGTTTAAATTAGGACTTTAACATATCGGATGTTGGGATGCTAAGGCTGGATTGTTTCTCTGTACAACAGGGTGGTCACGATTTTCTTTATAGGTTCTCCATGCTGCAGGAGTAAAACATTTAGAATATTTCTGAAGGATAAATTATGATGTACCTGTCAAGCGACCCTACCTAAGGACCTAACTGGGAATGTACATATGAGTAGGGGAATTATGAGTTCTTCCGTACACAGAATTAGGGTAATTTAAGAAATGTATTTTATGCAAAAATGAGTACCATAGTACATTTAGGTTGGTTTAGTGAAGGTGGTAAAAAAAAACCATTTGAATTAATAAGGTATCAGGAGATATTAAGTTTATGCATCATCAAAAATAAACATATTGGAAGTTTAATGAATTGTTAATACCAGTTTCAGTGGAAACCTTTTAGCGGTCTGCAAACACAGTCTAATTTATGGTCTCTCATATCATATGACATAAACTCTAGCTTTTTTTTCCACATGGGGATAAAGTAGTTCCTTCAAGCTGTGAGTGAGGAGTATATATAATTTGTGATTGAACGGCAAACGGCAGAGGGTGACACAAAGAGGTGGTGTCATAATGGACATAGCAGCCTATATTGTTGATATGAGATTTGGTGTCATTAAGAACTCTACCTACTGCGTAGAGTTCTTTCTGTCGTACCTTCTTTCTGTCATATTGGTGGCACTAACTCCCTTTCCCTTTGTAAGCCCAGTCTACTTGTAAAACACTGCTTCCTCTATCAGCAAGAAACTTATAAGTACTGTTTTCACTTATAAAAAGGGTAGGGCGGTTTATGGCCTACTGAGAGCTCTGGGGGACTGTGGGCTTTTTTTAATGAGAAGGGACATTTATTTTACTTTTAGTAACATTTGCATATTGTGACATGGGAATGGGAACACAAAACAATGCAGGTTGGATAGGACAACAGAGAGCACACAAGTATCTATGGATCAGAGCACAGATGACATGCACAAATAAAGTTATTTTAGAGGAGATTTAGAATTGTTCATGTATAGGTGGGTGGTTGGGAATATAGTGATGGAGCAGAGGGGTTTGGAGGAATTTATGGACACCATTCAGAATTTTGATATGCAGCTCAATAATTTCAAATCAAGCACCTGAACCTGGAAATGTCAAGAGAATGCCAGGCAAGGAAGTGAAATGATTGTGATGTAAAGAAAAGCTTTACCTGGATATTGGGTCAGCGGTTAGAAGAAGTGGTTAGAGGTTAGAAATAGTAACTGTGTTAGTTGAAAATATAGGTCAATATAATCTACAAGAAAATTACCCCAGCTAAAATATTTTAGATACTATACATTAAAATACTCCCTGAGTGTTTGAAGTGCTGCAGTGATATAGGAAGTTTTTGTTATGTTTGGTGGAGGTGGAAAAATTTGCCATCGGTATGTAATAAATTAAAAATTCTAATTAAAAATTCTCTATGGCTGATTTTGCTAGGATAAGATTAGAAAGGTAGTCAAAAACACTAAACTTAAACTCAAGGGTTAGTTAATAGGTTTATATTATTCATATTCCTTTACTTTGAACATCTCTATCCCTTTTGAACTTTTTATACTAGAAATTAGATTGATAAATAAAAAGATGTGAAGATTAAAAAACATATATGTCATAGAAAGTGAAATAATATCAATGAAGATATAAACTTCACTAGAATATTCAAATTTGACAGAAGTGACAGTACAAATTATTTCAATATGTGTTCTCACCTTTATTCAGTATCTTCAAAAATATATGTTGTAATGTCCATTTCTGATATATTTGTTTGTAATTTATCAGCCGATTACTATAATATAGTTTTCATTGGTAAATTTAGGGAATCAAAAATTTATATTTTGAACTTGAAATAAGACCTCTTTAAAGGTAGAATGAGTCAACGGGCCACCACTTCATCTTCTGTCTTCATTGTAAAACTATCACTTTCCATTCACTTACATTCTCATTACATTTTCATACCGCCACTTCCAATTTTCCATACTGACACTTCTAAATTTCCACTTCGACCACTGGAATGAGTTGTACCCTGACAACAAACTATATAAAATAAGTGGAATGTACTAAGAACAAGCTTTATAAGGACTACAAAATGATTTAGCAAAATGTTGCCTGATTTGGTAACTCAAAGATCGTATTACCAAAACATCATACTTTTGCAAACATCCTGTTCTGTCGCTGAATTGATTAATGCTAGATTTCATCATAATTTCACTTATGTCTAATTTAATGGATCAAGCCCACCTGGTAATTAGATTAACAATATATTTTTTGTCCCTATACCTCCATGATGCCAAACAATTCTAGATTTCTTGTCTAGGCAAAATTGACCAAATACCACACTGCGAAGCATATGCACTGTAATTGAAAACTTCTATCTGTAATTCAAGACTAATATCACCTGTCCACATGAATGTTGTTGAAGATTTAAGAACTGCAAGTAAAGGTCAAGCTAGGATATATAAACATATTGAACATATAAAGAGTGGACTAATGACATACTTATGGTCATCTACCAATGTGCCATCTGCAACCTTGCTGTACAATATTTTTGCCGTTTTGTGACATCATGATCCTATATATGCGCCAGGTTTTATGGGAAGCACAAAAATCTGTGCAGCAAGATTGCAGCATCTGCAGATGGGAGGAGGTGGGTTGATCATGCAGCCTGCGCCATAAATTACACCAAATTCAAAAACTAGATTTCCTATAGTGGAACAATTTAAAAGGGTAAAGTTGCTACATGTATAGGGGTTTGTCTTGGTTTTACGGTGACCATATAGCCTTTCTTCCTGAATAGAACTTGATTTTTACAGATGCATTTATATGCACACAAATAGCAGTAAAAACACAAGTTTGTAAACACAAAAGTGACATGTAATAAAGACAGTCCCTGCACTGGACTTTAATTACGAAGCGCACTGGATGCACACCGCAAAACATCTTTGTGTTGCACTAGATAGGTCGTACAATGCACTTCAAGGTTCATACATATTCTCTGGTCTCAAGAGATGGCTATATTTGTGGTAAGGTACTAAAATGTCAAGAGTCATACTATGCAAAAGTGTAAACATTACACCAAAGTCGGACCTCCTGCCATTTTAGAACCACAACTTTCATTATAATAATATTTTCAATTTTTCTTCAATACTTTTAATTTTAGCCTTATTTATGTCTTAAATTAACCATATGACAGAGGGGACATCTGAACTGCCTTTATTACATCTGGTACTTTTATGTGTTTGATGTTGTTTTATTTACATTAGGCAAAGTATGCCTAAAAATGCCCTTCTCCACTGTGTTGAAATATCTAGACCTGCTTTATCACCTCCAACCTAATGACTTGACAACATAAAGATATTTTCTTGCAGACTTTTTTATTTCCAAGACAGTGACAGCAAGGCATATGGAGTATATTACATACAAAAAAGTCAGTATATACAAATAATCAGCATTCTTCTAAAACAAATGAAACATTTTCTTCACACAAGTTTTCAATAGATATTTCAGGGTGTGTGTAAAAATTAGACTCATAACTGTACTTCACATTGAACCATTTGTTCACTTACACATGTGGTCAGCTAGTCTGTACATTCAGTTTACTCTGATGGAAAGTAGCTATACCCAATTTTTCTTACTAAAAACATGCATTAACATTTATACACATAATACCTTTGATATTAAAATGAAGATATAACATTTTCTTAATTTACTGCTGTATTAATCATTGATCATTAGCCTTCACACTGCAATATAACTGCAAGGTGTAAAATGTGTTCCATTAAAAGTAAAGGATGCGGTTTGATCTCTGCCAACGAAATGCTGCCAATTTGAAGTCCATTTTCACAGAGTAGATGGCTGTGCACCTTTCTGTTTGTTGCAAGCAGCATCCTCACTCTGCCAATCTACCGGTGGAAATGTTTGCTACTCCACATACACTACCATCTTGCTCTGTAAACCTATGTGCTTTAGCAGAAACCTAGGTACACTTGAGTAAATAGGGATGCACAGCAGGGCTGAAGCTGACATTTCCCTATGCAATAGAAGTTTTGTACTTTGCAATTAACCTTAATTTTATTTATTTGGGGAGGGAAATCTCATAACGGCCTTCTAAGCCATTTCAAAGTAAATCTGCGCGATCTACATACTCAGAAGATAATGCACTTTTACTTTGTTGTTCATGAAATCTTTAATATTTGTTTTTGTAAAATTAATTTAAGAGTTATAGTAAGCTGAAAGTAGCATGCCAATATTTTCAGTACTAGAAAAAGCTTGAAGGTGCCTATGAGAATAAAATAGGAGACCAATAGGTCCTCTATAGATTGAAGGAGTGTTTAGCAGCATACTGTAGATGCATTGAAAATGGAAAGCAAACTACAGTGATATGGAAAACTACAACGATATGGCTGGAAATACCAAACCAAATTTGACAAGATTATATATAAGGTTATAGACATATTTAGAAAACTCAACCAGGTTAAAGTGAATTCAATAATATTTGTATAACAATGCAGTAATGTTTAATATAATACATTATTACATAACTTTTAAAGATATCTGTAGAGCTTTTTGATGTTTTGATTTTTCTTTTAATCAATCTTCACTTACAAAGTATACTACATTTGGAAACAGAGATTCTAAGTTAGATGCCGTTTTTCAAAGAAGAATACTGCTGTGCAGTTTAATGAGCAGTGCTTTTTTCTGTTTAATATTTATAAAAAATCATTAGTTGTAAACAAATTTCCAGTTTCCAGTTACTCCCAGCTTAACTCAGTATTTATAATTATGCAGTAATGATGTGTCAAAAAAACATGTTCTTCTGTCAAAACATATTTTTTTTAAGAAAAAAATTACTTTTTTATTAAGGGAAAAGGAATAAAGAGTCCAAAAAATGAGAATAAAAAGTCTGGCCAGTTATATTCTGCATAAGGAATATTCTGAGATAGAACAAATCAGCAAATAAGACAGTTGTGAATAGTTCACCTAAAGTACATCTGTTACTTGTATGGGTGAGGTAAGAATTAGCGACAAGCAGAATTTCGACACCAGGGATGTAGACACTACAATGTCGATAGTTGTTATAGCGATATGTAGTCAATGTAGACTTACAGAGAAAATGAAAGCAAAGGTGCAAGTGAAATTCACAGGTGTGAATGCCAGAAGTTTTGTTCTTATCACTTAAGTTTCCAACAGTGAGATTGCAGGTCTTAAAGGGGTAAGTCGACCACCCAGCTTCAGAATAAGGTACAACTCTTAATACAAAAGCTAAAATAAAAAGCCTGTTGGAATTCTGCTTGTCAGCAAGGTGATTACCATCGACTTGCACACATCGGACCTCATTTATAAAGCACACTGGGTGCATGCTGCAAAATACCTTGGTTTTACATATGTGCACCTAGTCTGTATAGTGGACTTCAATGTGCATGTTTGTAAATATAAATGTAATAGCAAAATCCCACCTCCTCTCACCTTAGAGCCAATTATTTTATTTTAAAAATATTGAAATAGAGAACCTGCAGATTGCACTTCACAATAGTCATCAGGTACAGCTTCAGAATAATCAACATGGACACCATCATTTATTCAGTAAGGACAATGCTTAATGTGTCATTAACAAGCTAATTTTTGGAAATGCTACCTGGTCTGAGAGGTCATGTGCATTTCTCCCCAAGGAGACTATGGCCATAATGATTTTAAAGTCGAATTCTGGATGCAGTTTTAAAAATCACTAAGACCAAACCACATACTGTTTTCAGAAAACCACAGTTTTTAAGGCTGGAATATATGGTCAAACCAGGTGTGAAATATCTCAATTTATTGTATGGTTTTGTTATGTACACTGTCTGATGAAATGGTATTTTCCTGATTTGATTGTATGGATGGGTACCATGCCTTCAGGCAAACCTTGGTGACAATGAGTTTCCGCATCTAGAGGGAAAACCAGCACCAGGCTAGGTAGGCTGGGCCAGATCACATTAAAATAGAATAAAAAAGGAAGCTCTCCTGTCATAGTGGTACCAGACAAGAGACTGGAGAGTGCATTAAAACAGCATGAACCCCTCCACCCTGAATACAAGAACTGTTACTCTGAAGGGACAAACTTTGCACCACTGTGGTCCCAGCATATTATTAAGGGGTTTCTAAGTTGATTATTTTAACGTAATATAAATAAATAAGTAATGCACAAATAGAAGTTTAAATCATATTTCATTATAAAACACTCCCTGATATCCTTATTCTCAACTTGTAAAATCAAATCTTTATCAACAAGTCCTGTTGTAATCAAAGGGGAAATATTGTGTTTTATGAACCAAACTAACCCCAGGCTAGACAGACTAGGTTGGTTCTCATTAACACGAAGACCAGAGGTGTGTGGTCTCCCTGTCATTATGGGAAACAATCAAAGTTTGGTCAGCGCATGGCTGTGCCTCCATGGGAAGGGGAGCTGCACAATCGCCAGAGACAATGCACACGAGTGCATTTAAAAAATTCACTGCACTGTAAGTTGTGTGGTAAATGTAAAAAGTGATGAGGGTTCAATGCACTCATCACACAGAACAGTTGTTTGTTTTTCTTTTTGACTCTCAATAGGCTGATTGCACAAACAGCATATGGTTAGAGCAAACTTACTTATCAGAACCACCTCTATCCAGTCCTGGAAAAACATATGTGATTTTGGATGTGAATACAGAACATGGCTCTTAATATGTTGCAGTGTTCTGAACTTTGTAATTAATTTAAATGTACAAAAAAGTACCTTAAAATGTTCTTTATTACAAATTTCAGATTTGTGGTTTTCAATTTAGAAATTATCTAAAAATATATAAGTTTTTTTTTATTATTTTATTTTTGTAAAATTGTACTTTAACATGGCCTAATTTAGAACTGATGTTATAAGTCTTGTTCCCTGGTGACCTGGATTGACCTTTGCGCACATAATTTGTACTTCATCATTGATATGTTATCCATGTGACTCTGGAAACATTTCCAAATTGATCATTTTGGTTTTCATTGACAACTGTCCTTTATGTAATGAATGGTTTATTTTTATTGAATTGGGATATTTCTTGGTGCTTGTTTGTATGGTTGCAGGTATTTCATTTTAGTGTTCTCTATAGTAAATTAATTTTAATCATGTGATCAAATACACTGATATCCCTGAGGGCCAATAAGACTCACTTCCTGGACATAGTCATAGTCACCATGTGGGTTTCTTATGGAACTGAGTGAGATCATGACACTTGGGCTTGGTATTTCTGCTTGACTATAAATATACACTGGCATTTATGGATGTGGGGTTCATTCAATTTATTTTTAAGACTTAGTTAGCAATAATTAATTTATTGTATTTAAAGTAGAGATGAGCGGGCTCGAATTCCGCTAATCCGAACCCAAATCCTCAAGCAAATCCGAATCCAAAACACAAAACACGAGACACCAAAAGTGGCCGGTGCACATCCCTAATTTAAAGCAATATATAAATAAACTGTGACTAGTTTGCAGCCACATGGCTATGCCTTTATTACAGCATTACACAGTTGTCAACATGGGGGGTGAATACCCTGGTTTGCTGGACCACCACTTTCCTCACTGACTTCATTCAAAAACTATGAAATTTCATTCACTTAAATTCCCATTACATTTTTCATGCCAACACTTCTAAATTTCCATTGCAACCACTGGTGTTACATAATGAATTATACATTACATTTGTTACAATGTACTCTACATTTTACTTTTTATAGTACATGTAAAATTTGCAGCTATCCATTTTCTCAAAATGTATTGATTATATTTCTGTAATATTATGCTTATGCTACTTTTAGAATAATCATTCTGTCAGTCAAATTTAAATCAGATGAATATGCGAATTTTTCATATTAATTAAAGTTCAATGGATTCTTTATAAAGAATAGATGAAAGGAGCAGAAGTGACAGTAGAGTCATGTAGACTGAAATTTCTGCAGATAAGCGAGAGCTTTTAAGGGTTTCCTTTATAGCTTCCTGGAATGTTTCCAAGAATGGAATGAATTGACAAACAATATTTCTCAGAAAGAAAAATGTCTTAGTTTCTAAAAACAAATATCAAAAAATAGTACTTGGGGGAAAGGTTCATGAAAGACATGACATATTCTTATTATAACAAAATACACTTTAAATAGGGAAACCTTTTAAGTGCATCTTTCATTTCAAACCATTTAACAAATGTTTTAGGCAAGGTATGAGGATAAATAACTTACAGGCTAACTTTTGTTTGTCAATATGAAGCTTATCTTTAACCATTTTCTATATACACTGTCTGAAAGATTATATATCATCATCATCATCATCATCATCGTTTATTTGTGTGTTGCCACAGATTCCGTGGTGCCTGATATAATGGACATAAATAACATAGAAAACAGTAATCATAACCAAATGTATATAGGTAAAAATGAGCAGAATAATAATTGCATGGATGCAGTTAACAGAATGATTTGCATGTCATAGGAAAAACTCAGTATCAGATATGACAAAAGACAAGCAAGTTAGAAAGATGGTAGACAGACATGAGACAGAGAGGTTGAAAGGACCCTGCTCAATAAATCATATATTCCAAAGTGGTGAGAAGAGACAGTAGAATCAAGTGAGTCAGTTTAGTTAGGGGTATGGATCGTGTGATGGGCAGTGTGGAGAGTCATGGAGATTTCTGAGCGAAGTAGAGGAACACAATAGAAAAGCACAAATATACCTTCTGGCACTTATAATGATCATTTTTATAAACAGGTTAACAATGCACACACCAGCCACCAAAGGAATGATACATAAAAATTCTGTTACATAAATGTACACACTGGCACACATTAGGCTAGTTGTTAGTCAAATGGAATAACAATGTACACTAGCATTCAAAGGGTTAAGATGGTCAAGCATAAAAGAGTAATGGATTTGTTAGAGTATCAAGGACAAAACTTATTACATTTTAAATTTAATATACAAAGGTACAGAGCATTTGCATATAATAAACAAAAACATATAATAAATTACATACAAAAAATAAATGCAATGCTGTCATAAAAACAAACGGGATGAAATTACATAGAATAAAAATATCATAATCCAGGCCTGGGACAGGACAGAATGAAATAGACAGACCCTCAATTAGAGTTTGCCCTCTCATACACGGAACATTTAAAGGTTTTCTCTGCGCGAGCTTTCAGAGGGGCAGTGTTTATGCTAATGTGGGGGAAGTAATGTCTCCTGAATGTCAATTATGTCAATTATAGTTTTTCCAAAAATAGTCCAAAATTGTTTTACTTCCATAACTGTTCTTGAACATGTCACACAGACATAACTCCCCCTTCACTAAACTAGTCATAACCTCCTGCGCATTTACATATCGGATATTAAGAGATCATAGCATTATGAAATATCAATCCAAAAGATCGGTAGTGACTGTGGTTTCTCTGTACAGTAGCTAGCTATACTTTGCATACCTTATGTGTTTTCTGCTCTTAAGTAGGTTGCAAAACTTAAACTTACATCTGATGTGTTGCAATTTACTAATCCATAAACCATATGAGGTCTAGGCCAAACTGTATGGTAAACCCAGATGAGAAGCATCTGGTTTTATCCCTTACATCTGTAAAAGCCCAGTGTTACAGTCACAATTGTGTCTGATGGATCCTAGTGATCTGCTTGACTTAACACTACCCTACTGGGAGGCAGAAGGTGTTTTCCAGTGACCCCCACAAGGAGGTATGGACTTTGCAGCTTCCGTCCCATAGGTTGCGGTTCACCAAGTGGGTTCAAAGCAAGACCAGAGTGTTAGGCCCCATCCCCACACTTCCCATAGGTGCTTGGGATGGATGCCTGTCTCCTCTCTCTGCCTGCATCCCATTGCCTAGCAAGGGGATGCTCCTCCTGGTTTTTATGTATTTTGGTCAGCTGAGAAGCAGGGTGGGAAACTACTGGGCTTATTCAGGCTAGATGTGTGCCAGACCAGTGTCATAAAAATGGTCCAATGAGCAGCAACTCAACTAGAAGTGAGTGGGCTCGGTTCCCCGAGAACCAAACCCACCCGAACTTCAGGTATTCGAGTACCGAGCCGAGCAGGCTCGGTACTCTCCCGCCCATTCAGATTCGAAATCGAGGCAAAACGTCATTGTGACGTAGTTGGATCTCAGAGCCCGGTTCACGCAGTATTTGAAATGCATAAATACCCGCCTCCACAGCAATCCATCGCCATTTGACAGAGGGAGAGAGCAGGGTTACGTCACAGGCTGTATTAGAGCAGGGACAGAGCAATATTTGTATACCTTATCCTTTCTATTATTATTTCAATTCTGATACCAATTCTATTAGCAATTGTTAGAGCAGGAAGAGAGGAGGATAGAGGAGGCATTTTTTTCAATATTTTGCACTACAAGTGCTTTGGTTTGTCCCATATTCCCCAGTGTGAAACAATAATTTTTCTGGCTGCCAAAAGTCATATTTAGCAGCAGTATCTATACAATATTTTGCACTACAAGTGCTTTGGGGTGTCCCACATTCCCCCAGGGTGAAACAATAATTTTTCTGACTGCAAAAAGTCATATTTAGCAGCAATATCTATAGAATATTTTGCACTACAAGTGCTTTGGTTTGTCCCATATTCCCCAGTGTGAAACAATAATTTTTCTGGCTGCCAAAAGTCATATTTAGCAGCAGTATCTATACAATATTTTGCACTACAAGTGCTTTGGGGTGTCCCATATTCCCCAGGGTGAAACAATAATTTTTCTGACTGCAAAAAGTCATATTTAGCAGCAATATCTATAGAATATTTTGCATGCGCAGCCCTTTCTAAACCTCCAGTGTATGTTCCTTTAACTTAATTGGCAGATCAGGCAACCTCCCTATATTAAGCACCTGTGGTCAACACCACGTGGCCTGATCTTGGAGTCTCATTCCCCATGAGTCTCTGAAGGTGTTCCTGTGTTTCCTCGTTTATTCAGCCCAGCTGATTCCTGTGGTTTCCAAACCACTTCTACCTCTGTGGTTTCCAAACCACTTCTACTACTGTGGTTCCCATACCACTTCTACCATCTACTGTATCATCGTGACTGTGAGCTGATTCCTATCCGCTGCCTCCGTGCACTACAGTCTTCTAACCACTTCAACTCTACCATGTATCATTGGGACTGTTAGCTGATGTCTATCCGCTGCCTCCGTGCACTACAGTCTTTCATTCACATCCACTCACCTGTTCATGATTGTGACTGCCAGCTGATTCCTATCCGCTGCCTCCGTGCACTACAGGCTTCAACCTGCAACTCGTCTGTGTTTCATCATCGTGACTGTTTGGCTGATTCCTATCCGCTGCCTCCGTGCACTACAGTCTTCAACCTGCAACTCGTCTGTGTTTTATCATCGTGACTGCTAGCTGATTCCTATCCGCTGCCTCCGTGCACTACAGTCTTCAACCTGCAACCCGTCTGTGTTTCATCGTGACTGTTTAGCTGATTCCTATCCGCTGCCTCTGTGCGCTTCAGTCTTCAGTCCTTGTCAACTCTCCCGTGTTTCCTTGAGTCTGCTGCCACTATTGCTACCCGCTACTCTCCGTGATCAACTGTTCCAGTTCAACTCTGCTCCGGTGTCCCATCGTTACTGCACCTGCTGGTTGCTATTGGCTACCTCCGTGTTCCCGCAGAGACCCGCTGCTGTTACTTCTCAGCGCTACTCATCCATCTACTGCTGATCCGCTCTCCACGCCTTCCTGTGTTCCCTGCTGGTCTACCTACCTGTGCGCTGCACCTGCTAGACCACCGCTTCACCCATCCAGGGACTTTGCATCCTGCCGGCCTCCTGCCGTTCAGGTATCTCTGCACTCCTGTCTGACTGCCTTCTCCTGAACCACGGTATGCATACTTCCCATTGACTGTGCTGTGTATTGCATACCTTGCTGGACTGTGTTGGTTCTCCTCTGGAGTGTACTATCCGCTGAGTCTATTGCCATCATTGACTGTGTTATCTCATGCTGGATTACTTCAAGAGACTTTCTATATTGGCAGTGTTGTTCAGTCATTTATACATTTATATTGTGCATATTACTGTGGATCAAAGTCAAGGTGTCCGTGTATATATTGTGTTGCAGACTCTCCCCGTGCACCTCCTCACATATATATTCAGTGGTACAACTTGCTAGTGGCAGACCACTGACCCCTGTTTACAGTTTCACCTGTTCCAGTATCCTCTCACATAGCAGTGGTACAACTTGCTAACGCAGACCACTGACTCCCCGGATACCTCCACTTGGATTCCATTCCTTCACTCAGACAGCGGTACAACTTGCTATCCGCAGACCGCTGACTCTCATCACCTCCTCGTTTCTGTTGGACATTCCTCCTCACTATAGCAGTGGTACAACTTGCTACCGCAGACCACTGACTACCTTCACGTGTCCTTTGTCCATACAGTTCCTTGTGTATTACTACCTCCATATTGCCAGTGCTGCTAGTCATAGACTTTCCTGAGCATCTCATCATCTGCTATTTCCTGTTCCGTGATCACCCTGCTACCAGAGTACCATATTACCACCTATACTGCTCTGGTAAGCCTATCACCTGGTGATCCCTGGGTAAAGACTCCTAGTGCCCGTGACAGTAAGATCAGGCCATGACAGACCCAGATACGGAACCTACCGCTAAAGAGATGCTGCAGCATCTGGTCAGCCGTGTGGAGCAACAGGATGCTCGCCAACAGCTTTTACTTCAATGTTACCAATCGTTAACCTCCCAAGGAACATCTGGACAGACTGTTACAGCTAATATTGAAGCTCCTGTGCTTTCCTCCGTTTCCCCAGTGCCATCCCAGGTGTCTACAGTTCCTACGCTTCACCTGCCTACTCCGTCAAAATACGACGGGGATCCCAAAACTTGTAGAGGTTTCCTTAACCAATGTTCAGTCCATTTTGAACTCCAACCTCAAAATTTTTCTACCCATCGTTCCAGAGTGGCCTATCTTATCTCATTGTTTTCTGGACAAGCCCTGGCTTGGGCCTCCCCTCTGTGGGAGAGAAACGATCCAATTCTACAAGATAGTGCCAAATTCATTTCCACGTTCCGAAGTGTGTTCGATGAACCAGGTCGTGTGACCTCCGCTGCTTCCAGCATCCTTCGTTTGCGACAAGGCTCCCATACAGTAGGACAGTATGTCATTCAATTTAGGATCTTAGCCTCTGAACTTCAGTGGAACACTGAAGCATTAGTTGCCGCCTTCTGGCAGGGGCTCTCCGATAAAATTAAAGATGCACTGACTACCCAAGAGCTTCCTTCGTCACTAGAAGATTTGATCTCTCTTTGCCATCGTGTAGATATGAGATTTCGTGAAAGAGAGTCTGAGAAAACAACGGCTGTCAAAGCACCTCTTCGTTTAAATCCTCAATTTCGTCCAGCTCCATCCTCTGTGATTCCCATGGAGATAGGACGTTCCAAATTATCTTCAGAGGAGAGGAAACGAAGAGTAAAGAATAGACTCTGTATCTATTGTGCTGATTCCACCCATATGCTCAGCTCTTGCCCTAAGAGATCGGGAAATGCCAGGCCCTAACTAGTTCTGGAGAGGTGAAGTTAGGGTCCCTGGAGTCCTCTCCATTGTCTATGAAATCTAAAGTCTGCGCTTTTGATGTTACGATTTCCTTTGCTACCAAATCCTTTGAGTCACAGGCATTGATTGATTCCGGAGCAGCAGGAAATTTCATTTCTAAATCACTAGTGAATCAATGGTCCCTACCAGTGATCACTTTAAAAACACCCATTACTGTGACGGCTATAGATGGATCACGCCTCATCAATGGTCTCATCACCCAGAGTACGTCTCCAGTAACCCTTCAGATTGGTGTACTACACCATGAAGAAATTTCGTTTTTAATTCTTCCAGTTACGACAAGTCCGATTGTCTTAGGCCTTCCATGGCTTCAGTGTCACTCTCCCCAGATTGACTGGCGCACCCCTCAAGTTACGTCTTGGGGGTCTGAATGTCACCATCGTTGTCTCTCTCAAGTTATTCCTCTTAAAGTACAGCAATCTTCCATCTCATCTTCCTCCCCGGGACTCCCTCCTCAGTATGCTTCATTTGCCGATGTGTTTGATAAAGCTCAGTCTGAACGTCTTCCTCCTCATCGTTCTTGGGATTGTCCGATCGACCTTCTACCTGGCAAGACTCCTCCCAGGGGTCGGGTCTATCCTCTCTCGTTACCTGAAACTCAAGCCACATCTGAGTACATACAGGAGAATCTCCAGCGTGGGTTCATTCGACCTTCCACCTCTCCCGCTGGAGCTGGGTTCTTCTTCGTCAAAAAGAAGGATGGATCATTACGCCCTTGTATAGATTTTCGTGGACTCAACGCCATTACTATCAAGAATCGGTATCCCATTCCGCTGATCACTGAGCTATTTGATCGCATCAAGGGAGCTCGGATATTTACTAAGTTGGATCTTCGTGGTGCCTACAATTTAATTAGAATCCGTTCCGGTGACGAATGGAAGACCGCGTTTAACACCAGAGATGGGCATTACGAATATTTAGTAATGCCCTTCGGGCTGTGTAATGCCCCCGCTGTTTTCCAGGGTTTCATCAATGAGATCTTTCGGGACTTATTATATGTATGTGTCGTTGTCTACCTGGACGACATATTGATCTTCTCACAGGACCTGCTTTCTCATCACCAACATGTGGCAGAGGTCCTCTCCAGACTACGGAAAAACTCGTTGTTCTGTAAATTGGAAAAATGTTCATTCGAGTTACCCCAGATTCCATTCTTGGGGTATATAGTTTCCGGAGTTGGCCTGAAGATGGATCCAGACAAAGTAAATGCTGTACTACATTGGCCTCAGCCAACTACTCTTCGTGCCATCCAGCGTTTTTTAGGTTTTGCCAATTACTATAGACGCTTCATTCAAGACTTTTCATCCATTGCATCTCCCATTGTGGCCCTAACTCGGAAAGGGGCTAATACTAAGCAATGGTCATCTGAGGCTCTCCAAGCCTTTCAAATCCTCAAAGAGTCCTTCTCGTCTGCTCCCATTCTGCGACAGCCTGATGTGACACTCCCCTTCTTCCTAGAAGTAGATGCCTCTAATGTGGGCTTAGGAGCTATTCTCTCCCAACGCTCGGAGCAACAAAAATTACATCCTTGTGCCTTCTACTCTCGGGGTCTTCTGCCCGCAGAGAAAAATTATACTATCGGGGACAAGGAGTTGCTGGCCATCAAAGCTGCATTAGAGGAATGGAGATACTTGTTGGAAGGAGCTCGCCATCCGGTGACGATCTTCACGGATCATAAGAACTTGTCATATTTGCAATCTGCTCAATGCTTGAACCCTCGTCAAGCAAGATGGTCTCTTTTCTTTTCCCGTTTTGAATTAATTATAACCTTCAAACCAGCCGCTAAGAACAAGAAAGCTGACGCTCTATCTCGAGCTTTTGTGACGTCCTCTGATGTAGAAGAGGTTCCCAACCATGCTATTCTAGATCCCAAATGTATTTCTCTGGCTGCTTCATCCACCAAAATGCTACCATTTGGGAAGACCCTTGTGCCTCCTACTCTGAGGAGGAAAATCCTTTCGTGGTTCCATGCCTCTCGTTTTTCTGGACACGCCGGTGAACACAAGACCTTTGAGATTCTCTCTCGTAGTTACTGGTGGCCTTCAATGAGGAGAGACGTCAAAGAGTTTATTGCTTCCTGTGATTTATGTTCTCAGTTCAAATCCTCCCGCAGAACTCCAGCAGGGTTGCTGCGACCACTACCCATTCCGTCCAAGCCTTGGACCCATATTAGTATGGATTTCGTTACTGATTTGCCTCCAAGTAAGAATCACAATACTATTTGGGTAGTGGTAGACAGATTTTCGAAGATGGCCCATTTCGTCCCTCTGTCCGGTTTACCTTCCTCGTCTACTCTGGCTGAACATTTCATTAAAGAAATCTTCCGCATCCATGGATGTCCGTCTGAGATTGTGTCGGATAGAGGAGTACAATTCGTTTCCAGATTCTGGCGGGCCCTTTGTAAAAACTTGGGCATACGATTAGCACTCTCATCGTCTTACCATCCGCAATCTAACGGACAAACGGAACGAGTCAATCAAGATCTTGAGACTTTTATTAGGATGTTCTCTTCAGCCAACCAAGACAACTGGGTAGAATTGCTCCCTTGGGCTGAATTCGCCCATAACAACATGTACCATGAGTCATCATCCAAAACTCCATTCTTTGTGGTCTACGGTCACCATCCGTCTTTTCCGGAATTTCCTGCCCTCCCGCCCACCCAAGTTCCTGCTGTGGAGACTGCTTGTCAGACCTTCAAAAATATCTGGTCTCAGGTCAAAACCTGTTTAAAGAAGACATCTAACAAATATAAGTCTTTCGCAGATAAGAAGAGGCGGGCTATTCCACCACTAAAAATTGGAGATCGTGTCTGGTTATCTACCAAAAATATTCGTTTGAAGGTTCCATCTATGAAATTCGCCCCTCGTTTTATTGGTCCATATAGGATCATTCAAGTTATCAATCCAGTATGTGTTAAACTTCTTCTTCCTAAGAATCTTCGGATTTCCAATGCCTTCCATGTGTCCTTGCTCAAACCTCTCATCATCAACCGTTTCTCGACTCCTCCCTCAGCACCGCAGCCAGTTCAAGTTCATCAGGAGGAGGATTTCGAGATTACTGAGGTATTGGATGCAAAAATTTCACGAGGAGTCCTCCGTTTCCTCGTTCATTGGAAGGGCTTTGGTCCTGAAGAGCGTTCATGGATCAAAGCTGAAGATCTTAATGCTCCTGCCCTTTTGAAGAAGTTTTATTCCAAAAATCCGGACAAGCCCGGTTCCAGGCGTTCTGTGCCCACCTTTAAAAGGGGGGGTACTGTCACTCACCGGACTGTGAGTGCTTCTTCCCGGACATTTAGGAACCGTGGCCGTCCTCCATCCTGAGAGACTGCGCATGCGCAGCCCTTTCTAAACCTCCAGTGTATGTTCCTTTAACTTAATTGGCAGATCAGGCAACCTCCCTATATTAAGCACCTGTGGTCAACACCACGTGGCCTGATCTTGGAGTCTCATTCCCCATGAGTCTCTGAAGGTGTTCCTGTGTTTCCTCGTTTATTCAGCCCAGCTGATTCCTGTGGTTTCCAAACCACTTCTACCTCTGTGGTTTCCAAACCACTTCTACTACTGTGGTTCCCATACCACTTCTACCATCTACTGTATCATCGTGACTGTGAGCTGATTCCTATCCGCTGCCTCCGTGCACTACAGTCTTCTAACCACTTCAACTCTACCATGTATCATTGGGACTGTTAGCTGATGTCTATCCGCTGCCTCCGTGCACTACAGTCTTTCATTCACATCCACTCACCTGTTCATGATTGTGACTGCCAGCTGATTCCTATCCGCTGCCTCCGTGCACTACAGGCTTCAACCTGCAACTCGTCTGTGTTTCATCATCGTGACTGTTTGGCTGATTCCTATCCGCTGCCTCCGTGCACTACAGTCTTCAACCTGCAACTCGTCTGTGTTTTATCATCGTGACTGCTAGCTGATTCCTATCCGCTGCCTCCGTGCACTACAGTCTTCAACCTGCAACCCGTCTGTGTTTCATCGTGACTGTTTAGCTGATTCCTATCCGCTGCCTCTGTGCGCTTCAGTCTTCAGTCCTTGTCAACTCTCCCGTGTTTCCTTGAGTCTGCTGCCACTATTGCTACCCGCTACTCTCCGTGATCAACTGTTCCAGTTCAACTCTGCTCCGGTGTCCCATCGTTACTGCACCTGCTGGTTGCTATTGGCTACCTCCGTGTTCCCGCAGAGACCCGCTGCTGTTACTTCTCAGCGCTACTCATCCATCTACTGCTGATCCGCTCTCCACGCCTTCCTGTGTTCCCTGCTGGTCTACCTACCTGTGCGCTGCACCTGCTAGACCACCGCTTCACCCATCCAGGGACTTTGCATCCTGCCGGCCTCCTGCCGTTCAGGTATCTCTGCACTCCTGTCTGACTGCCTTCTCCTGAACCACGGTATGCATACTTCCCATTGACTGTGCTGTGTATTGCATACCTTGCTGGACTGTGTTGGTTCTCCTCTGGAGTGTACTATCCGCTGAGTCTATTGCCATCATTGACTGTGTTATCTCATGCTGGATTACTTCAAGAGACTTTCTATATTGGCAGTGTTGTTCAGTCATTTATACATTTATATTGTGCATATTACTGTGGATCAAAGTCAAGGTGTCCGTGTATATATTGTGTTGCAGACTCTCCCCGTGCACCTCCTCACATATATATTCAGTGGTACAACTTGCTAGTGGCAGACCACTGACCCCTGTTTACAGTTTCACCTGTTCCAGTATCCTCTCACATAGCAGTGGTACAACTTGCTAACGCAGACCACTGACTCCCCGGATACCTCCACTTGGATTCCATTCCTTCACTCAGACAGCGGTACAACTTGCTATCCGCAGACCGCTGACTCTCATCACCTCCTCGTTTCTGTTGGACATTCCTCCTCACTATAGCAGTGGTACAACTTGCTACCGCAGACCACTGACTACCTTCACGTGTCCTTTGTCCATACAGTTCCTCGTGTATTACTACCTCCATATTGCCAGTGCTGCTAGTCATAGACTTTCCTGAGCATCTCATCATCTGCTATTTCCTGTTCCGTGATCACCCTGCTACCAGAGTACCATATTACCACCTATACTGCTCTGGTAAGCCTATCACCTGGTGATCCCTGGGTAAAGACTCCTAGTGCCCGTGACAGAGGCCTTCGCCTTTCTGTATTAGTGGCAGATCAAAAAATGTTACTGAGCCTTCTTCTTGTACGATCACTCGTGACCAAGCAAGACCAAGTAATTTAGAGTCTAAAAGTGGTGCACAACTACTGTTATGTGTGAAAGCTGAGCTGCAAGAAAACAGTAAGGCATTAGAGGATAATGTATGCTCTGAATCAGAAATGACACCAATCCCTGTGGAGAGTCCATTCACCAGTGGTATGTCTAATCATGAGCATTCTGTTTGTGTAAGCATAAAGAAGGGCCCTTTCAGCAGTTCTGCTGATGTGTGCCTGAACAGCCCGAGTGTAGCCTATGACACACAAATTGAGGATGCCACTTTGGAATAAGAGGAGGATGAGGGGGAGATTTGTGTAGGCGACGAGGGCGCTAATGAGGATGTTGATGAGGATGATGCGGAGAGATACCAAATTTCCTTTCTCAATTTCTATTTATATTCTAGAGTCTATAACGGCTGAATAGTTTTCTATTTTACTCCTAGTGGAGAGGGGGTCTGATGCAGACAGATACCAAACTGCCTTTGTCCATTTCTTTTTATATTCTACAGTCTATGCAGGCTGCTTTTTTTTTTACTATTTTCTACAAGTGGAGGGGGGCCTTTAGAGACAGAAACCAAACTGTCTTTGTCCATTTCAATTTATATTGTGCAGTCTATACCGGCTGAATTTTTTTGTATTTTCTACAAGTGAAGGGGGGCCTATACAGACAGAAACCAAACTGCCTTTGTCCATTTCAATTTATATTGTACAGTCTATAGCGGTTGAATTATTTACTATTTTCTACAAGTGGAGGGGGGCCTATGCAGACAGAAACCAAACTGCCTTTGTCCATTTCTTTATATATTTAACTATAAGTGTAGGGTGTATTATACACCCAAAGACGATGGCTGCATTGCCAATAGGCATAGATGGAGAGGAAGACAATCTGGTTTGTGTGTAGAATTAATGATGGCCTACCAGGAATTAAACTGTGTTTTTCAAAATTTATTAGCTTTACAATTACCTTACATATCCAAGAAACAGGTGGAACACTAAATTAGGTTATTTTAGGCCCAAAAAAGAGGTGCAAGATGGAATTGTCCTTGGGCCCTCCCACCCACCCTTATGTTGCGGAAAAAGGACAAGCACACTTTAACAAACCTATCATTTCAACGACAGGGCCTACCAAACTACTGTGGCTGAAATGATTGGTTTGTTTGGGCCCCCACACAAAAAAAGCTATTCATCTCTCCCTGTACAAAGTAGTAAATTGGCTCTACTGAGGCAAGATGTCGACCTCATCCTCATCCTCTGATTCCTCACCCCCTTCAGTGTGTACTTCCTCATACTCACACATTATCAATTCGTCCCCGCTGGACTCCACAATCACCGGTCCCTCTAAAGTCTCTGGAGGCCATTGCTGGTCTTGATTGAAGAATTGATAATTCATTTTTATGAACATCATCTTCTCAACCTCCTTCGCCGCTCACTGACCAGGTTCCCCGCTGCACTAAAAACTCTTTCCGAGTACACACTGGAGGGGGGACAACTCAGGTAAAATAGAGCCAGTTTGTACAGGGGCTTCCAAACTGGCTTTTTTATCCTGCCAGTAAAAGTAAGGACTGTCTGACATGTCTACTTGGATGGTGTCAGCAAAGTAATCCTCCACCATTTTTTCAATGGTGACAGCATCCAATGCATCGACAGTAGACATGTCAGCAATGGTTGGCAGGTCCTTCAGTCCGGACCAGATGTTCTCTGCATCCTCGCCAGCGGGTCGTTTATGAAATCTCAGCTGTTTCCTCGCAGCCACAGGTGTGGAAGAAAATGAAGGAGGAGCTGTTGCCATGTCACGGTCCTCTTCAGAGGACAATCTCCTGACCAGCAGGTCTTTGCACCGCTGTAGACTTGTTTCCGCTGGAAACAGAGACACAACATACGCTTTAAACCGAGGATCGAGCACGGTGGCCAGAATGTATTCCTCTGACTTTAAAAGAGTGACCACCCTTAGATCCTGGCAAAGCGTATGATGGGCTTCATCCACAAGAGCTACATGCTTTGTGGAATCGCAATGGTTTACCAGCTCCTCCCTCACTTTCTCCAGCTGCTTCTGCAACAGCCTGATCAGGGGAATCACCTGACTCAAGCTGGCAGTGTCGGAACTGACTTCTCGTGTGGCAAGTTTAAACAGCTGGAGAACCTTGCACAACAGGGAAATCAGTCTCCACTGCGCTTGACTCAGGCGCATCCCCACTCCTTTGCCTATGTCGTAGGTGGCTGTGTAGGCTTGAATGGCCTTTTGCTGCTCCTCCATCCTCTGCAGCATATAGAGGGTGGAGTTCCAGCGCGTCACAACTTCTTGTTTGAGGTGATGGCAGAGCAGGTTTAGGCATTTCTGATGTTGCTCGAAAACGTGCATTAGTTTGCAGAGCAGAATGAGCACTTTTATGAATGAGTTAAAGTTTACAATGGAAGGAGTTGGCCAGAGCAAGGTCAATCCTTGCTATGCACAGAGAAGCACAGGTAAACCTATTTTTGTGGAGATTACATTTTACAGAGACAGATTATTGCGAGCTATAGGGATTCAGACAAAGCATATTAAAAGCTAAAATCTAGAAAAGATCATGTCCCATAATAAACATTTAATAAGAGGCATGTTGCACTTTGAGTAATTTTTAATAAACCTTCAAAAATACATATTAAGGGCAGTCCTTATGTTAAAGATCTGTTTGTCTTGCTTGATGATATAAAATAACTGTACTAGTTTAGGGGTCTGCAGTTCTTGATGTTTTTCATAATAAAAGCAAAGTCAGATTGTCCAGTGAGGGATTTTTCCAGACTTTAATGGTGTATAATGCTACCACTCCAATGTGCTCTGAAAGCTAGTAAATATAAAAATGTATTTTGCTTATACAATAAAGGTATCACTCCAATAATGCTTTTGTCTTTTTTGACACTGAACTACTCCATTAGAGTCCCTACCACTAGCACATTCTTCCCTCCGCTTCCACTATCTGTTGGGCCTTACAAGGCTCTTTTCTTGGCCCTCTGTTTTTCTTACTGTATACCACCTCTACCTTGACTACAACTAAATCTACCTCTGACATCGCACTTTCTACACTATTCATTGTAATCAAATGTCTGTCATCACATAGTTGTCCCAATGGTATTTAAAGCTTGCATGAGAGAAAAATGCATTGAACACTCTGTCTGGACAGAAAGTACATACCTAGGGATATTCCTTCCTTGCAAATCAGTTTGCCAGACTGATCTTACTCAACTTCCTTTTACTTTTATGAAGTTATGAAATAGACCAGAAGTAGGGCTAAGAAGTCGTTAGTTGTGGCGAAAGAGGGTAAATCCTAGTAAAAATCAGTAGGAAAAGGAAGCAGACATTGTTGCATTATCATTTTGAAGCTATATTAATGGGTTCCAAAATGTGCGCCTCGGCTCCTTGGGGTGCCGCATGCGATCTCACAGGGATGCCACGGCCAGGAACAGTGGTAAACAAGGGACTGCTTGGCAATTATTTTGGCTGAGGGGTGCCTTGAAAAAACTATGGAGACCCTAAAGGTGCCTCGTACTGAGAAAGTTTGGGATCTACTGTGCTATATATTGCTAACCTATTCCAGCAATGTTGTAACACCAATATACTTAGGAACTAGTAAATCAATTAAAAGTAATTATAATAGTAGTCAGAGGTTTATCAGATCAATCTATTTAGTAATAGTAAATTATGAGTTACAATTCACTTTGTAAAGTGACATAGAAGACTCATGAATGAAAGGATAAGCAGTAATAAACTGGCTTTGTTAGCTACATTGTTTTAGCATTGCACAAATTTAGCGAAATCAACATTTGCGATATATACTAAGATAGTTCCACAGATATATCCAAGACTCAGTTCATTAGCAAGATGTAATAACAGCATTGGAGGCAGAAGGTTATTAAATCAATCTACTTAGTATAAAATGAGGACCAAATTAAACACATGGAGAAAAGGCTAATTAGCTGCATAAAATTGGCCTTTACATTCCATAGCAGTAGTATTGTATCGATTTCCGATAATTATCAATTGAGTCAAATGTTAGTATAGCACAATAGATAATTGGCCGCAGGGAAAAAATATTATGTTTTCTGAAGACTTCCCCCACTCCGTGGTATACTGAGTAGGGGGAGAGGATTAATTATTTACAAACATTGGGATATACTACTTAGGTTAAGAATTATATTCACATGTTTCTGTTTATCTGTTTTTGCACATCTTTCTTTTAAATATTTGGCTTACTTTTAATTTAGATTACCTTACAGAAATAAAATAAATAATGATTGCAGTTTAAAACTACTTTAGTTATAATTTAGCCACAATTTAGTTATTTTCTCTTTGTTATTTAGTTTCCATACAATAAGTATAGGTTGTAGAATTCTACAAAGAATAGTATTTTTAATAATCATTGAATGTATCAGGGTAGGAAATATAAGTTTTCTGTTGATAGAGGCTTATTCTGATCAGTGGTGCGATTGGAACATTTATAACTCTAAAATCTCTAAGCACTCTCTGTATTAGAGCCTAACCTACTATACTATCCACATCACACTACCCACATTAATATACCTTCACAACTACCACAATCTCCAGTTTAACCCACACGCACTCCTCTTTTTTCAGCTGTGCCCTTTTCTAAATAGAATGTAAGCTCATGAACAAGACCCACCCTACACTTTGCTTTCATATCTGCATTTATTTTGGCTACCTTTTATGTCTCTATTTTATGTATGCCCTGTTTTCCCAAGTGTTTAGCAGAGCATAGTGGGGCCTTACATATCTATAATAATAATAATAATAATAATAATAATAATAAAAATAAAAATAATAATAAAACAACAGTATGCCAAACTACCTTGAACATATTTCTATTTGGCATCAGACTTAGAGCAATATTTCAACAGAAAAAAGACATTCACAACATACAATTTTACATTACAATATACAATACAATATATTCCACTACCTTGAACTCTCCACCCACCTTCCAATGTGGTCTTTCTTAAAAGAAGAACAAGGACATTTCTAAAAGGCCCACTTTACTGCCAGACTTGCAATAAGGTATAATATCTGAATATTTTGCATTTTTAACTTTTTTATTTCAGTAAAAGAGGCATTTAAAAAACACAAATTTCTTCAAAATAAATTGTGTACAACTCTTGATAACTTTGACACTTGTTCAACATAGACAACATGGTGCTTTTATAATGTTTTGTTCATATGATGATGAATACTTTGGTGTTGTTGGCTTCTTTCCATTAATTGAGTATAATTCTTAGATTTCTACAAAAGATGTTTGTTATCAGGTGGCTCTCCACCGAATCAGTCCCGTTTCGCAAAATTATCTAGTTTGCGTAGATTTACAAAATTTGTAAAAATGTAAACATCATAAGGTTATGCCAGATAATAAATAGGACAAACGAAAGAGTATAAATTAAATTCAGTGCTGTATCTCAGCACTGTATTTTTGGCCTAATTTTATCAGGATACAATATCTTTTCTTTATTTCTCTCTGTTTCCTGCGTTGACCAAACAAACATTCACATTGATTTTGTGAGTAAGCACAAATGTCTTGATACTGAAGTAAAGTATGCACACTTCTAAAACCTGCCCTCTAGGAGATCCTGGAGGGGACGTCATGTGACAAGTGCGTGAAGGGTTGTGTTGACGGCATTCTGTAACCATGGCCCCGCCCCTGCAATTAAATGCCAAGATTCATGGCATTGCATGGTGGGGATGGGACTTAATTATGCAAATCGCATTATTAAACCCCACCTCCACCACGAGACGGGAAGATGCCTACTCTTCCGGGACTCCAAGAATCGGGAACCTCCGGGAAATTCTGGGAGAAATATGAAGTAAACTTATTTGCTCTCCTGAACAGCATATTGCAAATATTGTTTTGTGAGAAAATATTATTTTTTTTTACTTTATAATACCTGATGTACACTTGGTACTTTGTGTCGTTTGCCAGCCTGCCATATCTTTCTTTCCTCAAACAAAAAAAATTACATATTTTGTACAAAAGAGGAGGACACATACCAGTGAAACAGTTAAGTAACAAATATAAATTTTGTGAAAGAAAAATCCCTTGGTTTATTTTAGAAAGAAAGCTTTTTCATCATCTCATATAGCAGCTTCTGGATAAAAGGTATGACTCCAGCTTTCTTTAGCTGTTAGTTGAAATTATTACTTTCTTGTAAACTAACAGCATGGCACTTGGTGGGAATAAGTGCCAGAGTGAAAGAAAAAGTGGTATTTCCTCAAAAGATTACAAAATGGGAATGATACATCAAGAAAGTGTAAGAATTAAACACTTTTTTTTCTCCAGATGAGGCAATAAACATGCATGTTATGACTCTGATTGTAAATAACTACTCAGATGGAAGTTAACACAAGTATAAAAAATTAGGAGAAGTCTAGGTGTCAGTTTTGGGACACTTACAAATGTTTTACTTTCTCTGCTGCTATTCAATGTGAATTCTATAATTGCTACCATGTAAAAAAGTATGTATACTTCATAGTCACAATGCTAAAGGGTTAATTGGTTACCCAGTCGCACCTAAACATTGTGCCTGACTTGCATTTTTAATGCAAGTACAAGGCATGTGACTGAAATTTAAATTAGAACACATTAGAACACATTCTATTCAATGCGGCCATATCCACTTACTGTTAGGAACCCCTCCAGCCGGCACAACTCAACCCGGAATCTACTCTGCCAATCAGGTGTTCACTGGAGCCCCTGATGGTGGGGACAGACTGGGCCACAGACTGACAGAGGGTCGTGAAGTGTGTACCGGCTGGGGAGAACCCAGGCAAGCGGAGTGAGGTCCACGCAGAGGTCAAGGGCCGGCAGCAGACAACAGTACCAGTAAACAAGCCGAGGTCAGGGGTCACAAGCGGATAGCAGAAACGGTAAACAGGCCAGAGATCAGGGTCACAGGATACACAAGCGAAGTCCAATTCAGAGCCAAGGGTCATACACAGGAAATCAGTAGAGGTTCAGAAGACAGGAACGGGAACAAGCAGGTCAGCAGACTGGAATGCAGAAGCTATAACCGGCAATGAGGTAGTGGACCTCATTGCGTTAAATATCAGTACCAGCCAATCAGAGCCTGGCAGTGGGATCACATGGACAGAGGTCCTGATACAAATTAGTACTTAATTAGCCCACAGGCTTACCTATTCCTGCGCCTGTGCCCGGCTGCCCCCAGCCGCCGGGACGCGGCGCTGCTGTAGTTAGCGTCCGGCCGCTGCCTAGGCAACAGTCGGGTAAATCCCGGAAGTAACGTCCCAGTCGTCATAGCGACGGCCGGGACGCCTGCAGACAGGACGTGAGAGTCGCGGCGGTGCCCGCGGCCGCCGCGACTGATAACACTTACGTTCACACTTGCGTATATGTGTGGACACTGCTTGTTCTTTTTCAATGTAATAACACGGCAACATACCCTATAGCTCCTTCCACACATAAATGTATGCCACTATTAACCCAATTTTGATCGACGGTACATTACAGTAGAGATGTGCGCTGACACCCTTGTTTTTAGATGTGGTTTTGGTTCTAAAATGTTTTTTGTGTATGTGTTTTGTTATAGGTTTATCCCAAGCATCCTGAAAGGTTTTGGTTTTCGATCTGGATTTAATTAAAAATCATGAAAAATAGGTAAAATTATGTGCTTTCGAGCCTATATTACTATTTATAGCATTAACATTTATTTACAGTCACTTACAGTCTATTCTTCACTGTTCAAAATTTCACTAATTTTGACCAAGGTCTGCAGCAAGCTGGCTGGCTAAAATTAGTGACAGAGTAACGTCAAAAATACATTGCAGTTTATTGAAAGATACAATCACCATTTGTGCTTTCATTTTCTTTTAATTCAATTCCATATCTTATATTTTAAGTCGACGTTTCGGTCCTACATTTGGACCTTTGTCAAGGCAACCACATAGAACAACAGAAAAGACAGATATTAAAAAAAAACATGTAGTTACCTCACTTCTTATGCAATCCCAGATTGCCTTCATCTGCAGCTCATGATTCATCAAAAGGTGATAGTCTGCATATAATTGCAAAATATATGAGGCAATGGCTCCCTTGTATTCTCTATGAGGCACTCCAAACAATATGCATTCCACCCTGGAATGGATAAACTGGAAGTGCCAATACTTCAAGTACCAAGACCAGAAGTACACAAATGGGTTTTCACTATAACACAGCTATTCCTAGGCATACATGCCAACTTTTGAGATCTCCCTTCTGAGAGGGGACATCTCGCTGGCGATTTTTGCGGCGTGGTTAAGCAGGATGCATCATTTGGCCCTGCCCCATAAGCTGTCACAATCATTTTAGCCTATAACTATGGGGAGCGGGTCCGCAATGACGAGTGAATCATGTCACTAAGCCCCGCCCCTACCAGTGAACTAACGGACTTCCCAGAAGTCTCCCACAAGCATAGGTAAGCAACTATATTCCTAGGTGAACAACTGGGACATCAGCCTAGCAGGTGTGTATTTCCCATGAGTAGTACCTAAGACATGCAATAACGCACCTCCACTGTCAAATGCACACTCCAGCTGTATGTGTTCCTGCTTGGAATGCATTAACTGGAAGTGTATTGATCATACTTGCCAACATTTTTTTTTTTTCTTCCGGGAGATGCCGGCTGGGACGTGGGCATGCAGGGGGCGGGGCTGCGAAATCGCGTCATTTTGGCCCCGCCCCCGTGACGGAATGACGCAAATCGCGTCATTTTACAGTGGGGGCGGGGCTAAACGCCGCGATTCCGGGTGAATCGCGGCGTTTAAACTAAATTTTTCCCCCTTCCTATCAGGGAGATTGCCACACTCGTCCGGGAGACTCTCGCAAAATGCGGGAGTCTCCCGGACAATGCGGGAGAGTTGGCAAGTATGGTATTGATGCATTTCCTGTATACCAAGCGTTTTGGTTCTATATTTTTCAGGAAATGACGCTTTGCCTCTTTTTCAGATCCAATTTTGCCGTGAAGAATCGAGTTGTGTTTTGTTTTACTCAGAACCCTAAATCTCGGATCTGCCAGATTTCTCTAAATCCATAATCTCTTTAGTGATCAGACCAATGTTTGGTATGATATAATTAGGTGAAAATTCTTTTTTAGATGTAAGTTAGTAAATGTTGTGTTGCTTTAAGATATACATTTGGTAAATGTTATTTTTTAGTTTTATATAGACAACATAAAAAAGTAGTAATAAAATAAACACTTTTTCATGATTATATGATTGATTATGTTCATGCTGTTATTGTACTGCTAAAAAAAATGTACGGAAACGTGTTTTTCACTTGCTCATGTTATCTTGAATGGGGCCTGATGCATTAAGGAATATAAATGCCAATATCTGCCATATTTTGCATAAAATCGCTTTGAGCATGCCCAGACCCAAACTATATCTTAGAGCGCAAAGGACCCTTACGATAGCATAAGATTTCAAGGGTGGAAGAAGGAGGGGAATGGGTGTATGCATGTAGTCAATGTACAGTAAGGGTGCGCCAAACTCAAGTGCACCCAGCAATGTCCGATTCAAGCTTTGAGCATCTGTTTTTTTGGTGTATCACTTGCACCAACTACAAGTCTGGTGTTATTGTGTTGACGACTGTGTATGCATGCTAGAATATATTTTTGCAATAAGGAGTAAAAATGCATTTTATGTACTTCAGAAATTAATAACATAAGGCCTGATTCTTTAGTGGTCTTATCTTGTGCAAAAGTTATGATGCTTATTTTTAAGAAGAAATGGGGAGATAAGTTAAGATGGATTTTCAACTTCACTTACGCAGGGGATTTTGCTTCTTATCTCCCTTTTCTGAGCATGCACAGAGTGGATTTGCTTAAGATAAGCAAAAAACAGCAGATAAGATCACTAATAAATCAGGCCCATAGTGATAATTTTTTTGGATTGAAAAACAAATAAAATTAAATAAACTTTTTTTTTACTTTTTTACAATTTTGTCATTAATGACTATGGGCCTGATTCATTAAGGATCTTAAATGAAGAGGTGTCTTATTTCAGTCTCCTGGACAAAACCATGTTACAATGCAAGGGGTGTAAACTAGTTTTCTGTTTTGCACATAGGTTAAATACTAACTGTTTTTTCATGTAGCACACAAATATCAACTTTACATTTCAGTGTACAAATAAGCTATCAATTATTTGTGTGCTACATGAAAAAACAGTCAGTCGTTAACTTATGTGCAAAACAGAAAACTATTTTGCACCCCTTGCATTGTAACATGGTTTTGTCCAGGAGACTGAAATAAGATACCTCTTCATTTTAGATCCTTAATGAATCAGGCCCTATATTATTAACAGGTGACAATCACTGAAAACTTTTTTTTGTTTTCTGTATACTCTTTTCAGACTTTTCGGACGTATCCTGAAGAGTATTGTTTGTTAGAGCAGAGTGCACCTAGGCCCATATTCAGCAAGAGAGGCTTCCTCCAGACACTCCTAGATGAATATCGTCATGTGTATGCCCAATTTATGTTGTTTATAAATAAAAAACACATTTTTTTGTATTTCTTAATGAATCAAGGCTAGTATGTGTAGTTTAGGCAAAGTTATAGGGTGGTAGAAGTAATTGCATTTTTCTATTAAAAAAAGTATTGTTTAAAAAAAATATTGATTCTTCCTTAGGTCATCCTGCCCACTGTATTGATTATACTCTGTGTAATCATACCTCTCATTATTACTCAGATGTCCTGCAGGACAATCAATCAATAGTACCGATATGTGTGAAGTAAGGTATAGGTGGCAAGGGTGGATGCAGAGCAGTTTACAGTTTTCAACATGAGACATGTGACATCATTAGGTCTTACTTGCAAGACTAAGATCTCACAGTTGCACTGTGAGCCTAATACACCTTCCCCATCACCTGTAGTGAGTCTCAACTTTCAATGCACCACACCATACAAACAATTTGACAGATATGGGCACTGGCATAGCAACAGGGCTTACAGAGGATATATATGCTACTGTCAGGATACTAGTGTGTTAGTGTGAGAACCCACTATGTAACTTTATTATCTAGTGGTGTAACCAATAGCAACAAAGATAAAAAACACTTGAAACAATACCCAGAATATTAACAACTTTCAGAAACAACCCGACAGCATCCCAGATTTAATTGTATAGCAGCACCATAGTTTTAATTTGAAAATTCTCTGTCTGGGCCAAATTGTATAAAAACTTTTTTCAGGACAAATTGCAGTGTTCTAGTTGTCCTGATGCAGTTGCAGAGGCAACCACAAGGAAAATACACCAGTCGCTAGGAGTACACTTTATATCGGTTATTAGAACCCCAGCCAAGCTGTTAAAAACCCCTAGCCAAGCTGTTACACGAAGATCCTGTGGTCGAAGTGGTCCTGAGGAAATTACCATAGTAACTAAGCCTCAGGTTTTCTAGATCCCTCCAAACACTACTGCAAGTCAAACTATTTGTTGTAAGCCTGCAGTTGCGACTTGGCCAGTATAAGCTGTTTCTCCAAACAAGTGGTGTGGATGTAACTGTCTTGGCAATGGGACGTTCGAGTCTGCCGAATCTTTCTGAAGCTAGGTTTTCTCCAGCCAAGCACTTACTTCCATAGACTTGCAGTATATGCAGGGCCAAATTGCAACTTTCAATTCCTGTTGTCTTGCTGTTTATAGCCCCTTGGCTAAAGCTCTCTACTGAGATGGTAGAGATCTGCACTCCTGTCACACTACTCCGGTAGGCACACCAGGTGAACAGCTTAAGAGCAGCTCCCAATGGAGCAGGGTTTCTTCCAGCAAACAGATTCCAACTATGGTGCAAAATAAGACACAGATATGCGATAGAATCACCATTTAGAGCTGGTAGGAGACAAAATTCCAAAACCAGGCTCAAATGAATTCCGAACACTCAGAATGTTTCCTGCACAGTCTTTTTACTCAGTTCAAAATTCCTAAGAGAAAAGTCCCAACCTGCAAGGTCTTATAAAGTTGAGGATAGAACTGTGGTGGCTTAACCTGGTTATGTATAGTCTTACTTCTGGTTAATGAAAAGCAACTCTTCATTTTAACCTTTTCCAAGCTTTTATAATGTAGAAGGGTTTTTCAGGGTTTGTGGCTTCTTGTTTCGATCTGGTGGGAGGGAATGGATGCCCAGAAATTGAAGTGCTGCCATTTATAGTTCATGGAGAAACATGTAACTCACCTGGCTACATTTAAGAACTGGATAGGTCCTTGTGTTGATATAGTCCCAGAGTTGGATGAACAATTCCCAATGTATCCTCAGTCCATAAATAAATAAACTTAAATCCTCATGTAAAATAAAGATAATTTGGCAGTCCACAGCTGTTTTTGATTGACAAATCAGGTGTGCATCCTCATCAACCCCGTCCTGTGACAGCTATCAGGCCCGAAATCCAAAACGTGCACAAAATGTGACCTATGTATGTAGCCATCACCACTTTCTACCTCTGATCACGCTAAAGTTTATGGACTGAATCACAGAGTGGATATAGATATAAAATAAAACTGATGATTCGAAGGCTGTAATGCAGCAGGTGCTCTCCTTCCATGACCTCTAACAATCAATTAGTTCACATAAGATGATCATCAGTAGTATTCTATATATAAGATACCTTTTATCTCATATGCTATACAAGTACTGAGTCACAGGTCTTGGTGGTTCTTGCTAAAGAATCCTATGGACCCCAGCTCCTATGCTGGGAACTGGAATGGACATTTTGTGCAGTTTGTGTTAGGGCTTACAGTCTCAGTGACCGCTAGTTTTTTCAAACATACACTTGTGGCTGGTAAGAGTGATTTTTGCTAGGGGTTCTCAGAGCTGCGAGCAAAAATCGGCGTTGAAATTACCGTGCATCTATAATCATTGTAATGGTAATAATGTGCATCTATTACCGTAGTAATAGTAATAATGCCATCCCATTTTTATGTATGTTTTTATATCACTGTCTGTTATGTGTTTGTGACCAGTGGTCAAAGTAGTAATTTAGAAGTGGCGGTATAGAAATTATAAGCAAATGGATTTAATAGTTTTACAATGAAGGCAGCAGAAAATGTGGCGGTATGGCATTCCACGGTATAAAGTTCCATTTCGAACACTGTTTGTGACATTATGGTTCTGGAAGAGTTTGGATTCATAATTATATGTTCTGGGCTACTCCACATGTGATGATTTACATTTCCAGGTGATTTATATATGTATGACATTTAGCAGTTTATTATATACGAATGTTGTTATTTGTTTTACCATTTGTCTGGGAGGCTGTGTAAAAGTTTTGGGTCCTACAGCTATGTGATGCTTGGGTCCTACAGCTATGTGATGCTAGGGAGAGTGCTGTTAGGTACTTTCAGAATCACCACATCATTCACATGCTTCACTTCATTCTATTCTTTCTACCAGTGTATATGACTGTTCTCACTAGCATTTTGAGCCAGCTACCTCTGTTCATGACAGTGAATTCAAACTGCCAGCATAGATAAAGAAAATGATTGCTAAAATCTGATTGGTTGCTATTAGCAACACCTCCACTATTAGAAGATGTGATATATCTACCCTTATGTCTCTGTTAAATTTGTATTATACTGTGTCATTAGGAGATTATGTAAATCACAAATTGTAATTAATGTTGTATTTAATGATGTGCGCAGACCCCTGTGTTATGGTTCTAAAACCATCTTCGTGTTTTGGTTTTGGTTCTGGTTTTGTCCAAAAATTCTCATGTGGTTTGGTTTTGGTTTAGGATCTGGATTGAAATAAATATCGTGAAAAATTGGGAAAAACATGTCATTTTGAGGTGTTTTTGTTTCTACATTAGCACTTATAGCATTAACATTAATTTACAGCCATTTACAGTCTTTTTTTCTCTATTTTTGATCTCTTCACAACTGCCACCCCACAATTGAAATGATTTGAGAAAATTTCTGAAACATATAAAGTGCCTGATTCATCAAGACATGTATCTGCAGATATTTAGTTTATCCTATGCAAAATCACTCTGTGCATGCCCAGAACCAGGCCATACGACTGCAAGTGCAGCCCTGTCTGCTGCGTCTTTGCATGCAAAGAACATTTATTACAATCTCCAATTTTGAGGAGTGAACGGTTGGAGGAATGGACATTTTGCCATAATCACTGTACAGTAAGTTAGTGCCAAATGAGAGCGCACACAGCCACGTCCGAATCAAGCTCTGCGTGTCTTAAAGTTGCTTGTTTTCCTGCCGTATCTCTTGCACCAGCTATAGAGCTAGTCTAAATCCTGAGTCCTAGTGATGTCAGTGTCATATGCATGCTATAACATGTGTCTGAAGTCATGAGCATCTGTAAAAAAATATTTTATGTACTATACACATTAAGAACATCTTAATAAACATTTTTTATGGGAGAAAAAAATATATAAAAAAAACCCACTTTTTTTTTTACTCTTTTATCACTAATACCTATTTATATTGTTATATAAATCGCCCTTAGGAGTGGGGTTCCATGGGTGTTTGCTGGCCAGGAGAAGGAAGACGTTGACCCCAACCCTCCTGAAACAGTGGTGGTCTCTCAGTACAATATGTGTTTTAATTAAATGAACATAACCATAACTGGATCATTATAGCATTATTGTTGTGGAAATACTGTACATACATTTACTTAAACAAATTTTATTAGGATTAGATATATCCATAATAATTATATAATCCCCCATATAGACTGCCATAACTGTGTAAGGAGTGGTCTATGCAAGTGAATACATTCCTTTGACAGTAGCAAAAAATACTATTGGGATTACATTTATGGGCTTATTTCACAAAAGTGCTATAAAACCAAAACTCATGAGACAGTTTATGTGACTAACAAAGCAAACAGGACATATGGCTGTCCTAGTTTTTGTTTCAAAATAATGGCATCTCTAAAATATGTAAAAAGAACCCATTAGAAGGATTTCAAATAAAAAATGTATTATAAATCAGAAAATATGAGAGTGCATTTTTAATACAAATACCAATAAAAAAAATTGCACATTTGATTAATATAATTGATTTTTTCCTAGATATGAATAAATGACCCAAGCTAAATGCCAGCTTCTTGCAAAGAATTTCATTTAAGCTTCAGTGAATTGAAAAAGCTCATCCACTCTAAACATTTCTAACTTCCTAGCAAGTAGCAGAGAATCTACCTGACAGTTGCCATGGAAACACATACAGGAAGAATGAACCACCAGTCTATAAATCCACAGAGAAACCTTCTTAATTGGAAGGCCTTTAACCCACACATTTTTCTCATAGCTCCACAGTTTATTTCTAAAAAGATTATTAAATTCGTCAATTGACTTATGAAGGACGCTTGCTACTATATTACTGTGTTTTCTTTAAATCTTTTTCGAAAATCACAAAGAAGAGACATGAAAAAGTTATCATAGATAGAAAGAAATATCTTGTAGGAAAATCATGGCAGTGGAAATATAATTGCGAGGGGAAAAAAATCTAAAGTCTGAAGACCAAGATTTTTGATTATCAGCTGAAATCATTTTTAGGTAGAATATTTAGAAAAATGTCTTATTTACAATAATTGTCACTGTTCTAAAAAATATAAATGTGAGAATGCATTTAAACATAAATATAATTTAGAATGTGTAATTTAAAATGTAGATAGTATATCTCCTAACCAATAAAAAGACACCCCAAAAAAGCAGTGCATGTTTGTAATATAAAGTAAGGAATGTATATAACACATGTTGATTAGGGAAAAAATGTGTTTACTGTGATATCATACTTGTACAAGCTTAATTAGGCGTGGTGTTAAAATTCTGCAAACAAAAGTGCATGTGCATGTTGATGGATGTAAAATGAAATGAATTGTACTAAATTCGACATGCATGTTTGTATTTTTATGTGCATCCAACTCGTGCTGAGCCGCTGTGTGTTTTATAATGTTTCTTCTTTTATTTTGCACATCGTCGCATTTGAAAACTTTGTTAAAGCTTATCTCAATAGAAACACTTTGTAAATGCAATGAACTGTAATTAAGAATTCTATACACAGGCATTTATACATGCGTTAAGCTTAAGCAAGATGCATGTTGAAAGATTGCAAATTAAACCCATTTATACATGCATCTAAACACATATAAACATATAGAAAATGCATACATAATCGCAAAGCCATTTTTATGTGTCTTTACATGTGATAAAAAGATGCACTGGAGTGTATGTAACCTGACATGGGTTATGTTTAATAACTTTACTGATTACAAGTACTGTAGAAGCCATTCTTTGTGCAATTATCGGTTTGCAGAGTAAAATTGGCAGCCATTGATGGAGAAGCAACAGGCTGTCTAAGGATGGTGGCCCGGTGCATTTTTTAAAATTAGTTTAAACAATGAACTGTTTTGCCCTACCACAAGTTGGGTCTCGTATAGGATGAGACCCACCTTTCACCAACTCTAAACTGGTTTGAAATTCAGGTCCTTGGACTGAAAATGTCAGTGCATGGCAAAGAATTGCCATAACAGTGCACCCTCTATACACCTGTGTCTCATTACCATAATCATGCTCCACAAAATAAAATCTAATTTTTGTACTACTCTGCAAAATGAAGAGCATTGGTGACTCTACTCTGTACATGGCTAGGAACACGCAACCCAATTCATCCATATATTTTTTATTCAGATAGTAGGCAAATGCATTAGACATTGGACCTTACCATTTTACTGGTGTAACTCAGGTGGCAAAACTGCCATAACGGGGGTCTAAATATTATTAGTTACCTAATTTATCTTATTAGACCACACATCCCATTGGGTTGTAAGGAGCCAAATTGTTTTTTTATGTGAGGCTGGTGGTCTCTGGGATGAGTGCATGCTGTTCTTTGCCCCACCCCCATAAAGGCACCAAACCTGGACTAACCGATGGCTGGTTTTCAATATGGTTGGGGAACCCCACACTTGCAGTCTCCCTGTTATAGTAGAAACCAGAACTGCCTGTCTAGCACTGATGCTGTCAGAGAATTTGGCAAAACGAGGAAAGTAGGCTGCCCATATTATTATTATTATTATTATTGTTGTTACAGTTTTTTGCACTGTGCATGGGGGATTCCTTTATTGCCTTTGTTACAGCTAGCAATTTTGTGTGTGAAATGTTTTCCAGTATTCGAAGTTAACTTCCCTTAACCTGCTTGAAAAATAAATCAAAAGTATAGAAAGTGATCCCATCTCTGACAGAATTAGGCAGACAAAACACATTTCCAGATTTACACCAAGTAATGGAATAAAAAGTTTCAGAAACCACAAATTGACACGTAATAAAAACATTGTCATTCCCTCACTTTTATTATTTATTTAAGCCCTATATAAAGCAAAACCAAGCATTATTGTAGGAGAGAAAAGTAAAAGTAAATTTAATTGAAGGTGAAAGCACTAAAAGGGTTAGTAGTTGAACTAATACTTCTGCATAATGCATCTCTTCAAGATTTTCCTGCCTCTCTACACAACAAAGTACACTGTTACTTTGCAGAGGCTGTTCCTGAGAGTGGGCAGAATGCATGTACCTTGGTTTTAGAGGACTATTAAGGTGCTTCTGTACAAAACCAGGTGTTCTGTGGGGTACCTCAGATACACTTTGTAAATGGCCTTGTTTCTAATTTTGTGAAATTTGTTAAAATTTTCAGAAATTATGGTTTCAATATTCATAAGACACATTGATGTAACATTAATGTAATATAAGCTAACAAGTCATACATTGTGTTCACTTGATCAGTAAGTACCTCACCATATCCCCAAAATTACATAGTAACATAGTAACATAGTTGATGAGGTTAAAAAAAGACACCAGTCCATCAAGTTCAACCTATTTTGGATCTCCTGCGATCCTGCACTTATATTTGAAATTAATTCAGAGTAAGCAACTGCCAATCTGTTTCAATTGTGAAAATCCCCCCAGACTCAATATTGCAGTCCTATTTTTACCCTATATCCACTACTATCCTTCATTTTAATTAACAGTTATATCCCTGGATACACCTTTCCGCTAAAAAATTGTCTAACCCTTTCTTAAACATATCTATTGAATCTGCCATCACAACCTTCCCTGGCAATGAATTCCATATCTTGACTGCCCTTACTGTAAAGAACCCCTTCCTTTGCTGGTTGTTAAATTTCCTCTCCTCTAACCTTAGGGGATGACCACGTGTCCTGTGTATGGTCCTTGGGGTAAAAAGTTCCCATGAAAGCTCTCTGTATTGACCCCTAATGTTTTTGTACATAGTAATCATATCTCCCCTTAGACGCCTCTTTTCTAAAGTAAACATGCCTAAACTGGCTAACCTTTCCTCATAACTTAATGACTCCATACCCTTTATCAATTTTGTTGCCCTTCTCTGAACCCTTTCTAGTTCCAAATTATCTTTTTAATAGAGTGGTGCCCAGAACTGTATTGCATATTCAAGATGAGGTCTTACCAACGATTTATACAGTGGCAAAATTACACTGTCTTCCCTTGCATCTATGCCCCTTTTTATGCATGCCAATACTTTGTTTGCCCTTGCAGCCGCTGCTTGACATTGAGCACTATTGCTTAGTCTACTGTCTACAAGCACTCCCAAATCCTTTTCCATTATAGATTCTCCTAAATTAATTCCATTTAATTTATAGATTGCGTTCTTGTTTTTGATCCCTGAATGCATAACCTTACATTTATCTGTGTTAAACCTCATATTCCATTTGGTCGCCCAATCCTCCAGTTTATTTAAGTCCCTCTGTAGAGAAGCTACATCTTGCTCTGATTTTATTACCTTACAGAGTTTAGTGTCATCTGCAAAAATAGAAACTTTACTCTCTAAACCATCACCAAGGTCATTAATAAATACATTAAAAAGGAGTGGCCCCAGCACGGAACCTTGAGGTACTCCACTTAAGACTTTTGACCAATTAGAAAATGTTCCATTTATCACAACTCTCTGTTCCCTATTCTCTAACCAGTTTTCGATCCAAGTACAAATTTTGATTCCTAGACCCAGTTCCCTTATTTTGTAAACCGACCTCTTGTGTTGCACTGTATCAAAGGCCTTTGCAAAATCTAAGTAGACCACATCTACTGTCCTGTCCTGGTCTAGGTTCCCACTAACTTCCTCATAGAAACTAATTAGATTAGTTTGACATGACCTATCCCTCACAAATCCATGTTGATTCCCACTAATAATTTTATTGCGTGCCAAGTAATCCTGAATACTGTCCCTTAAAATACCTTCCAGTAGTTTCCCCACTATTGATGTCAGGCTTACAGGTCTATAATTCTCTGGTTGTGCTCTCGTCCCCTTTTTAAACAACGGCACCACATCTGCTATTCGCCAATACCTTGGTACTGAGCCTGATGAGATTGAATCTCTGAAAATTAAGAATAGCGGCCTAGCTATTTCCGAGTTTAACTCCATAAGGACCCTTGGGTGTATGCCATCTGGACCTGGAGCTTTATTTATCGTAATATTCTTCAGTCGCCTTTGGACTTCTTCCTCTGACAACCAAGTATTGATTAATGGCATTGTTTCATTTCCATTTTTATGTATTACACCTGCCATTTGTTCCTCTCTAGTAAATACTGAAGAAAAGAAAGTGTTTAATTCCTCTGCTTTTTCCCTAGTATCATTTATCAATTCACCCATCTCACTTCTTAGGGGTCCTATATTATCTTTTTTAATCCTTTTGCCATGTATATACTTAAAAAACTTTTTGGGGTTTGTCTTACTTTCTTTTGCAACGTGCCTTTCAATTTCTAAGTTAGCCAATCTAATTTCCTTTTTGCATGTTTTATTACATTCCTTGTACCTTTTAAAGCATCTATTTTATTTATATTTTAAAAACATTATCTTACAAAGTTGAGGATGTATTCTTTTTGCAAGATTGGAAACAGATAGTCTTTAAAACTTAAATTGCAGATTATCCAAAAATTAAGTGAGCCCTAACCTAGGAAAAAATAGCATAAATTTCACTTGGATAAACTAACAATTAAAAGAGGTAATTTGATGTATGGTACCTTATTTATTAAAGATTCCAAAAAAAATTGTCTAAATGCCAAGTTCCAATTAGCACCTACAGCTGTGCCCATACTGTTATCAGCCTGGGATAAGAGCAGAGTTCACAAGAGTGTCAGTCAGACAAGAGGCCTGGTTCTGGGTGTGCAATAGAGTGGAAATTTATTGAATTGAGAAATAATTGTATGTTGTGGACTAGGTACAAGCCTCCCCACTAGTACAACAAGGACTACAAATGACTGTGTAGTAAGAGCTGTGAGAACATAAGATTTATTTTTAGAATTTTGTCTTTGTCTTAACCACTACATGGGTGACATAAACTTTCTAAAATTGACTGATTTATGATGTATATGATGTATGTACCCATCTTAAATCCCAAAGATTACAAAATATAAAGATAACAGTTTCAGAACTGCACAGGGTGCAGTAGGTGCAGCTGCTATGGAGTCCAGAGATGAGGGGGTCCTGGTAATTCAGGGTCTATCTTTCTGTCTTAGAGGCTAGTGCATCCCTCCCCACCCCTTCTTGGACACCTCTTCTGAGCCATGCATGTGGATAAAAGGCTGCAGTGCAGTGCAGTTGCTACGGGGACTGGGACGCTAGAGCGGCATTTGTAGGTCCCCACCCAAATTCTGGTATAGAGTTAGGTGATGCTTAGTTCTGTCTCTGCAAGATATTCTGGTACTAAAGAAAAAAAATATAATAAAAAATTGTGAAGAATTTAAAGAGACGTGCACAATAGTTACTAACATTTTAAGATGTTGAACAGATGTTGTCATAGAATGGCATGAAATCCCTTCAAACTGTACCTGTGGAGCAGTGGCGGATCCAGGGGGGGGACGATAGGGGCGATCGCCCCCCCCTAGCAGACACTTGCTGCCGACGGCTGCACAGTATGTGCAGGTCCATCCAGCCGTGACAGGCAGGGACAGTGTGCTGCCCGGCTGCTCTGATTGTGTTTAAAACACAATCAGAGCAGCCGGGCAGAACACTGTCCCTGCCTGTCACGGCTGGACGGACCTGCACATACTGTGCAGCCGTCTGCAGCCTAAGATTTTAGAACGGGGCGGGGCCTAAATCGCCCCCCCCTAAATCGCCCCGGGTACAGTACTTTTCTAGATCCGCCCCTGCTGTGGAGAGTATTGTTACAGCTTTCTTGAATGCTGGTATCTTCATATTGGGTACAACCCCTATCTGATCAGGCTGGACACAATTTCCAATTTGAACTATATCCTGACTTGGGCATAACTGATATATTAGCCATGACAGCAAACTAAAACCATCCTCAGTGAAATGTGGTATCAACTAATCTCAAATTTGTTCTTACAATAAAGGTCTTAGAGACTGTTTGACCAGGTATATAAGAATTAATAGATGTTCTGCAATTATTGCCGCTCACTTTTAATCACTGTTAAGCAACCAGAAATAATTATTTTTCAAGATGAATTACAAGAATTGTTCATAGATGATAACCACCCGCAGCACAGAAAACACATCAGTCCCTGCCCCATTGGAGCTTACAGTCTAAATTCCCTAACATACACACACACAGACAGACAGACAGAGACTATGGTCAATTTGACAGCAGCCAATTAACCTACTAGTATGTTTTTTGGAGTATATACTGCATTATCTCCTTTATTATAATAATAAATGGAAATAAAATTGGTAATAAAAGCAAACCATAAGAAACAGATAATAATAAACAATCCCAGACTGGGGTAAAACCAGCTTGCCTTCCTGAGTTATGTGATGTCAAAAGTAGGAGTAAAATCTTTTAAACCCAGCTAATCTGCTCACAAAAGTTCACTGGTAGGCAAGAATCATTCACTGTTACCCTTTTGCTGTGTTTTAAGTGTTTTAATTTTGAGATCTCACCATCTAGAATAAAAATAGATTGCATAATAATTTACAGTAATTTACGATTAAAGTGAGATTAAATTTACAACAAAAAACGAATGCAGCGCCCAAATCTAACTATCTCCCAGTATGGGCTAGTAAAGCATAAATAGCAGATCACGAGTGGTCAAATGTATAAAATAGTATTTAATATCACAATAAAATCATACATATATTATCTATTGATGCTTAAATGAAGGTAATAGGAGGAAAGATATACAGAATCTACGTCACAGTGCACTGTGACATAGAATAATATAACAATTCATTGGCTGTAAAAAACCATGTGTAATAGTGCTCATGAGTCTATATTGTTGGAATCACACCGCTACTATTAGCAATATGTATAACAGCTGTATACCTTGTAGCCGATATTGTGGTCAAAAAATATATGAATTGAGCATTGCTCTGCAGATTCCTCCCAGAAAAAAATGCTGATTATTGCCGTAGTTATTAGTCCACATATAATAATAAACTTCTTCCGATGGATAATAATATCTATATAGCCATATGTATAGCTCCGTACGGAGTAAAGATGATCTGAAGCCTCCGCTTCCAGTTGGTTTTATAGTATTAGTTCACCATGAAAAGTGTATTCCACTTCATACCCCATAGATGGAGAAAGACACATTAATGAGTAAGATATATTATAGTACTCACTGTCTCTGATTGGAAATTAGATGCGTCGTTCTACTCACCCGTTAATTTATACCATTAGAGAATCATCTCCTTAGGATCACTGTATGTCCGATGGTTATAGATTGGAGTCCCACTCCTTCATGATGCAGACTGGAATCGTGGGTGAATAATAGTGTAGCCTTTTAGGCTTTAGCGGAATACTCTCACAAATAAATTTACATAAGTAACAAAGAGCGATATTAATTTTAAATCTATGGCACAACATTATAAAGTATGTATCATAATTTTTCTTACAAATATGTTGCAATCACGTTACCCTATTTTCACACAATATAAATAACATGAAGAATAGTGCCTTGACAGTTATTGATAAATATGTAAGTTGCATTTACCATTATAAATATAATTACATGCCCATACAAATACAAAATACAAATTCAATTCAAATAAATATAAAACATATGTTGTTTTCATCTTTAAAATCATATGAGAATCTTCTTCCCTCTCATAGTCCAAATGGAAGTAATGCAAAAAGATGTCCACAACTTACTGTAATATAGAAGTCACACTAATGAATGAAGTATATGGTAAATAATATCAGTTAGAGGATTCAATACACAATCAGCTGGTGATCGTCATCATCTTTATTACATCTCTTTGCATTACCTTTCCAGCATCCGCAAGAGATATGGCTCCAAACAGGCAGCTGGATCGACTTCAGTCAAATTTTGGTGAACATGCCTTGACTGTAAGCCTACACTTGACCACCCCCCCATATTCTGACTTTTTAAGTTTATGCAGTAAAAAATGTAAGGTGTAACTAAATCCACATACGGCGATATGCAAGCACATGTCTGCACATTCCTAGATAATGTTGCACTAAACAAAGACATGTAACTGAAAATGTGCACATTCATATACATATTGTACTAGATATAGATTATATTACAGTGATATATAAAACCATGTAGATATATATATATATATATATATATATATATATATATATATATATATAACTATTTTGTTTTTCTGCATGAGCATAATGCTTTATAATGTAAACATTAGTAGTAGTGTTACTGTTCACATCTTGATACATTGTGCCCCAGTTTCCTTTAATGTGAATATTACCTTGATTAAGTGATCTCTGCTTCAACCAAAATAGCTGCTCTTTGAATTGGCGTTCCCAAACTGAGTAAAGAGGTCTGTGTGCCAAACTTATTAATCATAAGTAAATTAATTATAAGTAAATAATTTCCTTTCACTGTGCTAGTACTTTATGATTGTAATTTTGTTACAACTTGGTTCTGTGCACAGGGCTACTTTTTTGAAATTTGCTCAGAGAAGGAATGTTAGATGACTGTTTATTTTGTGTATCTGTTTTGTTTTTTACTGGGTTCATGTCTTTATTGCAGTTTCAAAGTGCCACTTCCTTTAACTATTGTACAGCAATTGCAAAGTTATTCTGTGCTTAATTTCCAGACACGTGGAGTTTTGCTTAAAATGTATTGGTTCTTTAACTATGTTGTGTAGCCAATAGAAAATAGGTATTTTGTAATTCAAGTTACTTAATTGTAGTTGTTTCGATACTGGGGTACCCACAGGCTATTTGCTTGTACCAGCTAATGGAAAGTCTATAGAGGTTACAGAGCAAAGGTTCCTGAACCAAGTCTGTACTTGTCACTCTACCTACAGCCTATCACTTGTTTCCAGTACCATGGATGTGGGAACATATTTTCACACCTAGGCAATATCTGAATAAAGAATGCTTACATTTAGTAATATCAAATTACCAACAGATCTATATTATTTTTATGAACTGTTTAAATAAATCACACTATAACAATTGTAATATAACACACAAGAGGACACAATTACAGTACAATATTAGTCTACTTTTAGTCACCAACCCTAGGCAATCCCCTTTGAGATTTATCATTTATAGCAAGGATCCACTCCCATTGCTGCAACTGTCCAGCTTCGCTGTTACAGTGCTTTCAGTTAGCACACAGCTTCACAAAACCCACAGGGTATGAGGATAAAGCAGGAAGATTGCTTGTAATTGCAGTCTTTCACTGTAGCCTCCATTTCTTGGTAGGTCCGGGAGTAACCATAGCCTTCACCAGTCCTGACATCCAGCTTTATGATCCCTAAGCTGAAATCACGAGGTCTCTACTCTGGTCTCCAGGCATGGCCTTTTATCTTGGATCGGATTCAAACTATTGAGGATTCTGTGTATTGGGACGGAGCTAACTCTACTGTCTACCCAGATAGCACTTATCTCCAGGGACAGATAAATGTCCATTTCACCCCTGGAACCCCTGTCGATGCTGGCTCCACAAAATCTGAAGATGACAAACTTACACAATGGTTCTCAACAGATGGATTCTTAGAACTGATAATAAACTTAGCTCTGGTAACTTCCCTGATTTGACTCCTTCCAGTCTTTTAGTGACATATAGAGCTTCAGACTTAATAGAACTTTCTAGTGTGCATAGTTCTTTTAAAGCAGTTTCAACTATGGAGCAGGCTGTGCTTGGATCAGTCTTGGTAGGTTTGGTCTTTCCCTGGGGTGTCTAAAGCACTTTTACAGATTTATCCTTGTTACAATTATGTAAACACAATAAAAATATACAGGATACATGCATAGGTACATGGTGTCCTGGCAGGCTTAAACTTTATTGATCAAGCCAAGTATATACCTCTCCTTGAACATGGAGATTTGGGGCATAAAAGAAGTAATTTGTACTTCTGACCAAAGTCTATATGTTGTGCATACCGTGGGAAAATCTATGTTGGACAAGTTATCCCCTCATTTGCTCACATTAGTACACAGTTATTTATCAAAAGAGGATAGATGATAAAAAGTTGAAAAAGCATATACAAATTACATAGTAGATAAATAAGTGCATAAAATGATGAGAAGAGATGTATAACAGCTCAATTATAACAGTCTTGCCACAATAAGGGTGGGATGCTGATGTCATACAACATAACCGATGGACAGATGACTAAGATTTAGAAGTAGAGATAGACCCAGATGTGATTGACTTTCCTATTATTTCCCCAACATCTTAGCCAGTGATTACCAGAAATGTTAGATAAACTATAAAAGAAAAAACACAAATTAGCAGGGGGTTGGCATGTATTACCAAACTGTTAGGATAACCATTCGAACAGCACTACTCATGCACAATAATTGTCACATCAAATAACAGAAAAAATACAAAATTACAATGCAGGGAAGTTAAGCAACTTGCCAGCAAAACGCAGAGAGGTAACTTTACCAAAGTCAGTGGTAGTAAGTAATGATCAGGGATGCTGAGAAAATGGCAATGCCTCTTGCTCCACCTAGGATCGGTTAGACATATAATAATAATGAAAGCACATCTAAATATATACATATATATTCTGCTCATATTAATTATGGTATGTATTGTATATTTATTCATGAAGATTCTGCAAATCAGAAATAGATGAGTGAAGTTTTGCACATTCATAGACATGCACAAAATATAGATTGGATTAAATGATATACAAAACCATTTAGAAACTGGTCTTCTACTATTGTTCTTTGTTTTTCTGTATAATCAATATAAATGTCAGGATTCCTAATATGAAGTCCACCACAGAGTGAATGTGAATGAAACAAAGTGGTTTATTTTAAATACAGGTCACACAGGTAAAAATTAGATATAGTAGATTATAAGGCAACAAACACAATTTCATAGCAACAGTTGAAACAGGCTCCCAGGATACCCAGGTTATCTGAGGAACAGAATTACTAGATACCTGGCTAAACAGGTTAACTACAACTACCGGTTAATCAGAGTGAACAAGTTTGGCTGGGAAGCTGGAGACCAGGAACAACTGGATGACTGTGGGTGCAGTTTGTCAGGATAACCTGGTTAGCTGGGAAGTTGGAGACCCAGATTTTCCAAGTTTGGCAGTTGACTGCAGGTATAGATTGTCTGAATTGCCAATTTAAGCTGGGAAGCAGTAGACTCTGGTTTTCAAGTTTGACAGGCAATTGTAGGTATAGGATGTCTGGAGGCACCAGATGATCCACAGGAGAATCAGACAAAAGGAGGGTCAGGCAAGCCAGGGGTCTGATGCTGGAGGATCCACATTAATACCTTATACCATATAAACAGAAGCAAGGTCAAACAAAGCCGGGATCTTGGTCACAAGAGTAGGTACAAAACTGAAGAATAAGCAGGAGTCAAATACCAAGTAGGAAGTCAGGATCAGATCACAGGTGTATTCACAGGAAAATGAGCAGCACTGACAATTGATGAACTGGCCTAGATTGCTTGGAAAGGCAGACACAGGTGAATAGGATTTAGAAGTAGTGATGAAGGCTTAACCCCTTGCAGGCACGATCAGACAAAAGGCAGTGCAGCATCGAAAGTGGAGATACTGAACTGCAGCCTGAGGCAGATCGTGACAATACATATATATTTGTACATTAATTTTATAATGTAAACAACAGATTAAGCTACTGTTAACATGTCTTTTACATAGATTGCTACTTTCATCTACTAGAATTGTATCTGTCTAAAGTCAGTATTTTACCACATAATTGTATTAAAAACTGCAGATGGGAGGCCACTGGAATGTCTCTGGTGGACTACAAAACATTGTGCCCCAGTCTCCTCAATGTGCAGATTACCTTGACAGTGACCTTTTTTTTCTGTGCACTAGTATTTCCTGATTGTAATCTTTATAACCTGTAACATCCCAGCTCTCTGGAAAGGGTTTTGTTTTGAAGAGTGGAGTCAAACATTCCAATTTAACAGAGAAGACATTCCAATTTATTTCCATCCTCACCTATGAATCCAGTCAAGATTTTCAGTCATTTCATGCTTATACCCTGCTGAATAAGGAATGGAACTGAAAGATAAAGACAGGATCTGTAAAACTAGTTTGGACATGAAGGGGTTACCATCATGATCTGGAACTGATTGAACAGTTGTCTGATCTCCTTTACAGCAGCTTTTGGCTTGTTTACTGATTATCCTGTTTTCTCCTATTCATACCCTACCATTACTTTCTAAATAGCCTCCCAGCTCAGACTCCTAGTGCTCTATTAATTTATATCAATTAAGCTAAACTTTCCTACCAACGATCCATAATGTATCTGTCAAATGTTCTTCACAACATAACCTGCAAGCAGTTTACTGTTACCAGCACCTCCCAATTTTGCCATGTGTCCATGTGAATCGGTATGCAGCTCTACAGACTTTCTAAAACGTATGCTTTCAAACCACTCCTGGTTACCTCTGCAATCTAACTTATATTTCTTAATCTTGAGAACTACTTAAAGCTCTTGTAGTATTCCTTGCACACACATTCAGTGGCAGCAATGTTTAATATAAAGTGTGTTTGTGTGTATTTCTGCCGGTCATGAAACTGCTTTTGTATTCTTGGATTAGAACTGCATGGTTTTTAACTAGTATAACAGGTATGGATACGTTCCATACCTCATGTGTTACTTTTGGTTCTAAAACTATTCCACTTTCTTCACTATTATTTGGACTTTTTACTGGACAACTGTGGTGCAGTAAGCGATGAGCATAGTGAGAGATTCCACAAGACATCTTAGCGATGGAGTAGAGAGAGCAAGGCAAATGGATCTATAAAATGTTAGCAGACTATATTTGGACTGTCACAACAGATGCTCCAGATGAGGAATACAAATGACAGGTTAAGAAAAAGCATAAACTGTGAGTCAAATGGAACAATGCTACATTTCTTGAAAAAAGTGAGCCAACTAGTATTTTTTTTATAGAAAATATTGTCACAATTTACTATTGTTTTCTCAAGTTAACATTATTTTAATAAAAATAATTTTTTAATGGTTATTTTTTCACAAAAACAAATTAATCAAGGAATCAACATTGTAACAATTGTTCCATAACTTTTACATTTCTCAACATTTTGCATTTTGAATCTTGTTCACATGGACTTTAACCTTGTTTTTATTTAATTGCTCCAATATGTTTACATTTGATTTGCTATCCAAGACTCCAGGCCCAGACGTTTAGTCTGGGGGCAATGCCTCATGCCTAATATTTACCTACAACTTGAGACCTAAATTGTAGCAGCAATAGTAATTCTGGTTGGGCCTGATTCATTAAGGAACTAGATTTCTGTGGTGCCATTTAGTCAGAAACGTGTCTGTTGAGCTAGGAAAATATATGAAAAAAGTAGACCCATAGAGCTAAGATATGTTTTATCAATGTACTAATATTGTAAATATATATATATTTTTTTTTTATTATTTTGCTAACTGATGAATAAATTCCCAACATTTCCAGCTCCCCAGCCCCAACTGACATCCCCCCAGCCCCAGTTTCAAGCCCCATTCCTATTTTCCAGACCCCAATCCCACTTTTCTCTCACATCCATCCAAAGTCATATTCCCATGTTTTACTAAAAAAAAATAAAAAAAATAAAAAAATTATATTAAACTTCTTAAAAAGTTTTATGCCAGTTTTTGAGCTTGTTTTTCTTTTTTTGGTTTATTTATTTTCAAAAGTTTATTATAAAAAGTTTGTGCTTTCTAAAAAATATGTGTGTATGTTTTATTTATGTAAACAAAATGTATACTAAGGTACATTTATACTAAGTTAAAGGGACATTTTGAGCATAGCCAAATATCTGAAATGTATTTATCCCTTTTCACTGGATTTTAACTGCAACACATTTTCAATTCAAATGAAGTGTGTGATGAAGGTAGCAGGGATAAGAAGTATAGCGACTTGTCCCCTGTTAGTATTAATTGTCTACTTTTCTCACACAGTATATGGCAGCACAGCCATTATTCCATTATCCCCCACAGTATATGGCAGCACAGTCATTCTCCCAATATCCCCACACAGGGGAGGATTGGACATAAGGCTTACAGGGACTTCCTCCTCAAGAGGCCGACCATAGGCCCCCTAAAGACTTTTTATTTATTTACCTTTTCTTTTTTTTTCTTCCCCATGCCAATGTGTGAGGGGAGATTTGTTTGCTTTTTGCGGCCGTTCGGTTATTAAAGTAATTAAATATAAAAAAAGGCTAGCCGCTCCTCTCCTTGTAAGGGCTGTGCAGCCTATTGCTACAGACCCCTAACTCCTCCCTGGTGGCCCCTCCTTACATGCTGTGGCCAGATCACCTACCACGCTCTTGCTGTATGTCAGAAGCATCACAGAGAAGTTGAATCTGATCAGCAACAGGTAAGTGAGGGTGAAGGGAAGGGAGGAATACATTAGAAGCAGGTCAGGGAGGGGGGAGGAAGTGGAATGAGTATAATTGAGGAAAGTAACTATTGTGAATACGTGTGATTATTGGGTTTGATTATAAGGGTGAAGGGATTAATGGCCCCTTATGGAGTTAATTCTGATGATGGAGGTAATGAGGAGGTTAATGAATATGAATGAAACTAATTGATGATATAGGGGTTAATTTATAATGAGGATGAGGGAGTTTATTGTTATAATCGGGTTACTGATGTTGAATGGGATTGCTGAAATAGTTAATGATTTTGAGGAGTGGTTAATTAATGATACTGGGGATTCCCCAAATTATCATTCAAAGCAATATAATACCTGCTTTGTCTTCAAATACATTTTGCATTGTGTATTGTTGTCTAAATCAAACAGAAAAAGCATTTTTTGAATTATTGATGCTAGTGTTTACAAGTAATCACAGTTAACTACCATGGTTGGGATATCCCAAAGTTTGCATACAGGTAGGCCGAGGCAATGTTATTTTTTTCCTTTTTATAATACTGCTTGGTAGAGTTTAGAATCAGTGGGAAATTTACAGGGATGAGGCCTCAGTTAGAATGATCCATATGATAGTGGTCAGGCTTCATGCAATATGAATGACTTCTCAGACACAACTGCTAGCACGTTAATGCTAACCCAGGGTACCTCCTGCTGCTGGATTAAGCTGGAACACTGACTGTAACCGATGCATGTTCTCTACCCACTGGTTTGCTGAGTCTGCCCACTACATATTGCATTGGCCTCACCTACCACCAATGTGGCAAGTGCTAACAATTGCAAATCCAACCTAATTGTGTGTTGACCCCAACCTACAATTGACTTAGTCCTACCTACATGAGGCCACATTAAGTTTTTTCTCCAGGGCCACTTTAAGTTCCCAATTTGCCCCTGTCCCCACATAGTATATGGCAGCACAGCCATTTTCCAATCATATATTCTTTTTCTTATCATGTAATATCATACAAACAGCAGAAATGCAGCATCATAAAAAAGAGTTAATGAGCAGGGATAGCATGACATTTCTTTACAATTTAAAGTAATTGCATGCCTGCAACTTATATATATATATATATATATATATATATATATATATATATATATATATATATACTATATTATTTTGCTTGCAATGAATATACTGGCTGCTTTTTCATGTAGCACATATCTACTCGATAGCTTTATTTTTACAATCCAATGCAGCATGGGTTTCAAAGGTGCAAAGATACTCCTTTTGCTTGCTTTGCTCTTCTTAATGACTTTTAATGACTCAGGCCCTATTGATTCTTAATGGTATCTGTGTCATTAAAGAAAGTAAAGCCATTGAAGAAGGCAGAGCCTATTCCTGTAACATGGTATATGAATCAGTCTGTGCTTATGTAGGAATGACTAATGCAGTTTTCAAAGATAACAAAAGCTGTTATTAGTGAAACTTCCAGTGCAAGATAACAAACTTTCCTCTCTTCTGTCCTTTATATTTATTTAAAAAGAAAATAATTTACCTGTGCCCATTGATAAGTCTCAGACAGTTAACTAAGGAGCAAAATCAGTGAGTGGTCTAAAAGCTTTACCCTTTGACAGTCAGAATTCAGTGTAACCTTTGGCTATCCAGAACTGCAGAGAAAATAATAGCTTAAGCATTAATTGAAAAGTAAAACAGACTTGACTATATTATGTATTTATCAAATATATGCTATGTATAGAGATGAGTTACATTTTGAAAACTATTCTGTGGAATATTCAGCTTATTCTGCATTTGTCTGTGGCAGTACACACATTTCTCCAGAGGAATCTGGCCTTAAGTGCCCCATGCTGATTTTTCTCTATCATTTCGGTTCTGCCTGGAATTCAAACCTCACTGCAGACCAGAATGAATTGATCATCATTTTCCCAGCTGTATTTATAGACTATAAACGTCTCCTAATGCAAATTTTACAAATGTAATATAGCAAAGCAAAAGCAGAACATGAAGATTGTTATGATTTTTTAAATGTATTTTACAAAATATATATTTCTTTAAAATTATCTGCATCTTTTGTTCCTACTTATTTCACATTTCTGTACTTTGTGTTGTATTAATTGATATTTTTTTTTCAATTCAGTGAAATTGAAAACATAATAACATACTAGTTTCAAAAAGTCATGTTTAAAGATGCATGATGTGCTTAGTAGTGCAATCTATCTGCATGTGTTCATGCATTTGCCTTGTGCAGCTTTGAGCAGGGTGCACTGCTTAGCCCCATGTAAAAATATGAACTCTGTACGGATGGACACTTTTCACAATACTTGAGATACCAAAGATAGTGGCTATAAACAAAATGTAGGTAGTATAGTTTTCAATGCCAAATTTCTAAGTAAACACAGCTTAGATGTCATAAACTTGTTTTGTAGTTTAATTATAAATTCTTTAATATATGTTTTACTTCCAGCTGACTTTTTTGATCAAGAGATGGGTGATCTGAATTTGTAAAACATGTATGCATTTATATGTGAAGAATGGATGAGATCAATACGTGTTCCAATGGAGGTGGGACATTATATTGGCAAGCCTGGTATATACTTGCAATTAAGAAATATTTACAAGTGGTATTTTTATTGCCTATACACACTCTAATCTACTTATCATCCTCATCATTTATTTATATAGCACCACCAATTCTGCAGTACTGTACAGAGAATATTTGCCATTCACATCAGTCCCTGCCCCATTGGAGCTTACAAAGTTCCCTAACACACACACAGACTAGGGTTAATTTTGTCAGCAGCCAATTAACCTTACAATGTACTTTGTGGACTTTGCCAAAATACCTGTGTAATTGAGGCAATAACTTCAGCGGTTCTTTCAGACCATACCTACATGTCTTAATAAGGAGGACATACGAGCAACAAAAATAAAAGAATCCAGATAAATGTGACAAACTATAAGGTTTTACCTTATTCACAAAGGCATAAAAGATGTTAGGAGCACTCCAATATACTAATGTCTACTGTCTCTGTCACCTGGATGGCACCGCATAAAGGTCCTGGTCAGAAACTCAGGGAGTAATACCTTTGTTCTGGACAACTTTGTTTCATTGTGTAATCACAGCCCTTCTTCTGTCCTCTACTTGTTGGCCAAATGGCTCATCTTGATTGTTAGGACTTTTTCAAAGCTACTTATTACTACTGTACTGCCAATTTATAAAGACTAGAGGGAGGAGGTTCTTCCCAAATCACACCTCAATAATTCAAAAATGCAATTTATATGTTTACTATTATCACATACCAATGACCTTAAACATGTAATTCGATTTCTTATTTGTCAGCAGCTTCAGATAAAATTAAGCAAAACCTAAAAAGAAGGGAAAGGGAAGAAAAGGGACAAAGATAAAGAGCCAGATTCTTAATTAAGACCTATTATAAAAACATTGTACAAGATCACACTTTACTTAAATAGGATGAGATATTATAATTAGCGTTTTAATATTTTAGATCCTATATTAGACTTTAATAAATCTAGAGGTACTCCATATTAAACAATAGATTATAAAAAGCTACTATGAAGAAAAGAGATAGATAGATAGATAGATAGATAGATAGATAGATAGATAGATAGTGTGGCAAGAGCCCGCTACTGGTGAAGCACACGCGTACAACTTCTTCCTTTTTATGGTTCTTTATTGTCAGGATGGTAATAATTGTTTGACACCGTATACTTGCACAGCAATTATGGAGACCCTAAACGCTTACTATACATAGTCCAGCTCTCTGTCAAGATCAGCCAGCTATCCCAGCGTTGATCTCCCTGAACAATAAAACAAGCAGGGTTTTATACCTGACACTCCTCCCACAGGCCTAGCTTGATGGACAGGTGACACACCCACCTTCTCTTTAAAAAGGACACGCCCATCCCTGGCTCTGTTTAGACTTTCAGATACACCCTGTCTGTTTGCTGAGAGGAAGCAGATTTTTTAAATCTTGTAAGTAAACCAACTTTTACTACACATATGTTTTTACCTGGTTTAATCTCCACCTAGGTACATAACTGTGCCAATGTTTTACTCTACTTCCCTGCTTTCTCTGCATATTGTCAGCTAAATGCCTCCTTTTGTTACAATAGATAGATAGATAGATAGATAGATAGATAGGATTTAAATGATTTCATTCAGTGTTAAGGTTTCATTCAATCCTTCTGGATTTCAACACTTAAACTGGTGTATCCAGAATGTTTCCAGTCTATACAACTATATATATTAACTCCTCCTTCTGTCACTTTTATATGTTCGTCCACAGTGACTCTCACACATTTGGGCTTCCCATTATGTTTCAAAATGCTATGGTTTAATACTTTATTCAGGACATTGCCGCTATATTCATTAAACCTCATTTTTAAAGACCTCATGGTCCTTCCTATATAATAGAAATTTCAACTGCACTTTAATAAGTATCTCACAAAACAGATGTTGCAGTTGGTGAACCCACAAGTTTTATTCTCCTTATCACCTTATGTAGAAGAGATTGCTGAAACTGTATAATTGATGTGTCTGCATGTGATACAAGATGAGTTTCCACATTTATAACACTCTACAAGACAGGAAGGTGTCCGGTTTACCACTCAACTACCTTCTACTTCCATCTGTTTGGTTGTGAGATGTTTCAGAAAACTCAGGACCTAAATGCTTTCTATTTTTTATGTAGCTTTCAGGCTAATTTTTATTTACACACACTGCCATTAACAAGATTTTTTTTTGTCTTTATTAATTTCCATCTATCACCCTGGAAGACTACATAACCCTGACATAGCTGTTGACGGCTGTTGTTACTCATATAGCTGTACAAGCACAACCAAGTATGTTGGTTGAATGGAGGAGAATGTCAGAATTGGGCAATAGCAACTTTGGAGAATATTGCAAATAACCCGATTCTGATGATCATTACCACCGCCACATCATAGCTAATTAAGAAAATGCTTTACAGGTTGTTTTTTTAATTGACCTTATGAGTATTTGTCTTCTTCAATGGTAAGAATTCCCACATAATTAAAACTTTATTCCATGATGTAAAAAATGGAAAATGTGAAATTCAAAAGGAGTGTAAGCTTTATATAGCTACTGAAGTGTATTTAGTCTATTGATTTGGATATGGAAAAACTTGCCATACGCTGCTTTTCTTTCTTTTCATAAAGAATTTCTATGTTGTTTCACAAATATTCCATGCAACTACAATATAACTTTTCCTCTGCTGATCTCATCCCATCCTTCCTATCCCTGTCAATCAAGTTGTCATCAATCATAACTGTATCATAACCATTAATTCACTCACCTGGGTCTAACTTATCATCACCACCAGAAATAAAATGACCAATTTTAAGGCTAGCTGATTCATCAATGTCATCATCTCTAATGGCACTGACAAGCAATGCAAGAACAGTGAAAATATCATCATATACATTACCACACAAAGAAGAAATGTATTTGGTGGAATACAGAAGCACTATATGCTGGAGAATAATGTCTGGGAGACAAATGTAAACCAAGTAATGCAATATCATTATTATTTCCACCCTCAATTTCAAGTTCTGTTTTTGATCTTTATCCAAAGGTAAGTGAGCTATATCTGAACACCCTTGGTCTGCCTCACCAACATCATTTAAATTATCTTCTGAGTCAGAAACTTGCATTACATCTTCTAAATTGGATAGCTGTAAATGTTTGGCTACCAATGCCTTTAACGCTTTAAACTTTTTTAATCCTTCACAAGTGTGATTTGTCTACACTAGTGACACTATTAAATAAATGTGTTTCTTTAAAAAAAAATGCTGTTGCTGCCTCTTACTTTCTGTCAACAATCAACAGGAACATTATGGGGCTCATGTTTAGTTGAACACAAAGTGCGTTTTTGGCGTATAATACTCTTTTCTACATATGAACATTGTCAGGGATAGCCACCTCTGCCAACACCCTGATTTAATAACTTAACAAATAATCAAAGAGTCACACAATCTATCACCTCTATTTTGTCAGGAAACCACTCCTGACAACCTTTACTTGTCACAAACCGCACTCTGCGCAATTGTAACTTGGAAGTTTATCATAAGGGAACAATCAGTATTCCAGTCTCAATCTTGCTCTTACCTAACTCTTAGGCTAAAGATCTAACTGTCCTTTCCCAACACAGGCACACACACTTCTACACCTCTTCCCAACTTATGTTCCACCACCATCTTTGGCCCGTAGAATGTCTATGACTCAATTATCCAATTGCACCCACTCTGCACTCTGACAGCAAAAATACTTAACTCTTCCCACACTGGTATTTAAAGGGTTAACACAGTCAAGCAATCAACCTCTTTTAATCAGGCAGTGAATTTGTTTAGAGCAATAAGGACAGCACTTATTACATTTTAAATTTAATATACAAAAAGACCAATGCTTACAGGTTTTAAAAACAAGTAATAAAAGAAGTCAACAAAAAGCAAAATATATGAGAAACAGATGCAATAAAATAAAGTTTCAGAGTATAAAATTCCATAGGAGTTGTATAATCTGCACTAAGGGAAATTGTGTTAAAAGATGGACAGCTTATCAATATTAAATGAGTTCCCAAAAGACTGACAATTTCTTATAAGTGATCACCTCTTTTTAAATACACATTTTCCACCCTCCCCCTACTGGAATGTACAATTTACATCTTCTCTGTTTAATACACAATGCTAAAATGTAAAATATCTTTCCTAGGGAGTGTCTCACAGACCCAATTTTATTATTAATAAATCCAATACAAATTTACCAATTTATTGATACCATACAGGCATAGGTGCAGTGTATTAGTTGAGCTGATACAAATTTCAACTCATTCTCTACGTGACAGACAGCTTTATTTGATATATAGGCTGCCCTTCACCATACTATTTATGAATATGTGGTTGATCACTAATTATATTGATCGTAAGTGATATTTTGGAAATGGAATTATATTTGTCTATGTAAAATATAGCAAGCCATCATGCGATCTCCTTGTTTAAGACCACATGCTGGGACGATTCTGTAAAGTCTGTTCAGGTGCAAAACCACTCCAGTACCAGGTAGTGGAATCACCCAGGGGGTCTATGATGCTGTTCAGTTTCCCTAAAGGTGTCACTGTTATTTTGTAGGCTTTAGTTCTGCAAAGCCACTGAATAAACACAGGCCAATACTTCTGGCCTGACATTTTACAGCTGGAGTTAGGTCATTAACCCTGTGAGAGTAGGCTTTGCTTGAAGTCATTTGCATTCCCCTCTAGCTTGCTAAATACATTCATTTGATATGCAGTATTTACAATGCAGTCCCTTATGATTATGTTTTATTCACCACAATTATGTTATTTGCTAATTCTTACAACTGTAATTCCTCCCTGTTCACTAAAAACATGCGTACATTAAACTGGTTTCAGATTTAGTACTTTACGCACTTGCATTTATATTATTATTATTATATGCCAAAAATGCAATTTGCGTTCAACTCAACATGAGCCCCCATATGAGGGCATTATATGCTTCTAATTTTTAGGTGCCTAAGGGAAGAGGGTGGTTGGTGTTCAATTTTTTAACTCCAGTGGTGCATGTGTCAGATAATTTCACTGCACTTCTGGGTTTATGTTAGCATGACTATTTTACGCCTCATTAATTTCATCAAGATTAAATGGATTTCTGCTATGGATGCTCAAGTTACCTATACAGCTGTTGCATCCCTTTGAGCATTATTGATTAAATTTAAAACAATGACTTCTCTCAACAGCTATATTTTGAGGCAGCATTTTTGTCATATTTTTTTCATTTTAAAAATGTTTAATTATTATTAATATAGCTAATAAAATGTTATATTGGAACAGGATGATTAAACAGGGATCAAAGGTTGTCCAACACTGCACAATTAACAATTGCAAAAGTGATAATTATGAAATATCAAACAAACAATGACAACAGAGTAATTCTCACAGTGATCAAAAGGTGTGTTGCCAATTACCAGTGAACAAAAATGAATAACCAGTATAGTAGTTTAGTACACCAAATGAAGATCAAATTGTATGATTTTTAGCTGCTCTACTACAACACTGTTGAATTTTTACATATACTGATATATTGCAGTATGTAGCATGCTGTGCTATAGTCTGATCATCAGAACTCTCTTTATAAGCTTGAAAGGCAATCATTAAATTTCAACAAGAGAGATCGATTCTCACACAATAATCTATAGATGTGTTAACTACTACCAGCTAGTTAACTACTACCAGCTAGGCCAACAAAAATTTCCCAGTAGTAATATTATTTGTGGCACACAAAATCAAGATCAAATAAATTGTGAGTTTCAGACATCTAATGTAGATGCCCTTATACTGCACTTTGCACAGTAGTAAACTATAATATGATGTGCACACCTTCTGAGACAGAGTTTGACCCACCAACAACTTAGAAGCATGACTGGCTGACAATTGCTAAATTAAATAGTTACAGGAAAGACAAATTATCGCAGCTATCAATAGGTTCAGTAGCCACTATTAGCCAGGGGGCAAAAATTAATCAATAGTACCAATAATATTAACTTTTGTAATTTTTTAACCCAAATCAAAATTAATGCAGTGTTTATTTGCCATGCTTTGTTTGTCCTACCCTTTCTATAACCACACTATAGAGCCGAATTAATTGACCTGCATCATTCTAGCTTTTATTCTAGTTTAAAAATTCTGTGAAATGTGAATTTACAAACACAGTGTGGAATGACAAAGAAAACATGGAACTCAAAGACAATATTACCTGAACTTCACGCCTGTGAAACAGTCTGATCCTCTGCGACATTCTATTTGAGAAAACTTTTGCAGCAACTTTACTCCGCAATAATTACTTTAGCTAAATGTTCAACAATTTTTCCAAATTGACATATTAAATAAAAAAGTTAGATGAAGAAAGCAGAACATGGCTTCTCTTTATCTATTGCAATATAAATTTTGCCACTGCAAATTTACAGCATTTAAATAAAAAGTCTAGACAGTGATGTCAAGTAGTTGTATCACATAAAGTGCCGGATTAAGGGAATGGAGGCCCCTGGGCTAAGGGGGCCTCCATTCCCCCGTGAGGGCCCCCCCCCCGTGATCTGAGCTGAACGCCCCGCCCCCCCCCCCCCCGGCACTTACCTCCTTCCCCGGTGCGCTGTATGTTCTTTACTGAAGAGGTCTCGTGAGAGTGAGACTCACGAGATCTCTTCAGTAAGGAGACTACAGCTTGCCGGGGAAGGACCGCATTGAAAGTGCTCAGCAGCACTGATCGCGGCGGCGGCAACCCCACCCCCGACCGATCAATACTGCTGCTGAGCACTTTCAAGGGCCCCCTGGATGCCATAGGCCCCTGGGCTGTAGCCCAGTTAGCCCTATGGTTAATCCGGCCCTGATCACATAATGCACAACATGGCAGTTTTGTTTTTTTAGTTAATATGGATATAATGTATTGTTTTGTATTTTAAATAATTCACTTCAATAAATAGTGACTTATAAAGCCAATAGAATAATTATAGATAAATGTGAATGCTATGATATTTACAGAATACAAGTAATTGTACTGGGAATTCGGCCAATGTTTAGAAGTAGGGACATTTTCAGAGAAATCTGTAAAACATAGGACTGTTCCTGGAAATTAGGGACAATTGGTAACAATGCCACTGGTCTGTGGGGTGGACTGCACAGCCAAAGAGAGTGTATGCAAAACACTGCTTGACAGTTAATTACTAACTGTTTTGTTGTTAATAACAGCAACAAGGAAAGACACTAAGTCATAATGCTGGATAACGTTAGCAAAAGGGGATACCCTGAGACATTACTCAGTGAAGCTGCTAAAGGTACTTCAACCCTTAAAAGGGATGAGCTGTTAAAATCTACGTATGACCGCAAAGAAAAAAGAAAGGATTTCGACAACAGTAATCCAGCTTTCATTTCGGTTTATAATGCTAAATCAAAACAGATCCATAATATTGTTAAGAGGAATTTTAGTATTCTGAAAGAGGACAATGTAATAAAAAATTATTTAGAAGATAATCCTAAAGTAATCTTCAAGAAAAACTTAGATCTAAAGAGAATGTTGGCTCGAAGTATGCTGAAACAAGAACCAGTAGAAAAAAGTAACACTTGGCTTCCCGATAAACCTAAGGGATGTTACAAATGTGGCAAAAATAGATGTCTGACATATGGTTACATTTTAAATAAAGTCAACAAAGTAAGATCTAACTCATGTGGAACTGAATATCAAATTAAACAATTTATTAATTGTGATACTCCCTATACTGTATATATGTTAGAATGCAGTTGTACGCTCCAGTATGTGGGTCGTACTATCAGACCCCTAAAAGCAAGGTTTTGTGAGCATAGGCGGAACATTCTGAATGGTCTTTCCACCCACAGTGTTTCGAGACATTACTCTGAGATTCATGGAAAGAATCCAGAATGTCTTAGGATTGTCGGCCTTGAACATGTATCACTTACTGTGAGAAGAGGGGACAGATATAAGAAAATCTGTCTATGTGAATCATCCTGGATATTCAAATTGGGGACTCTTTGTCCGAATGGGTTGAATGAGGCATTAGACTTTTATGATATGGACTAGGACATTTAACAGCAGTGATTCATATGGGAGGATATTTTTGGAATAATGGTTTCAGATGTTTTTAAATATATGCCTTATATGAAATACTAAGCAGTTTAACTGCAGAGGATAAAAAATCTATTGTTTCAGGTTACTATAGAAAGGGTTTGAGAGTGTGTATATATTTAAATACAATTATAGATTGGAGTAATCGTGGTTAGTATCTCACTTTGTATGTACGGATAAGGAGATTGGATATACATCAATATGATTATGATGTTTATATACAATAAGATAAAATTGTGAGAACTGTCCGGAAAAGTTGAAACTTATATGATATGTTTTATTATGATAAACTCCGTGATGTCATTATGCTCTTGGAAAAAGAGCTGAAAGGATTGAAATTTGCCTTTCACATTGTACGATATGAGGAATTTCCCCCCCCCCCCTTTTTTACACATATACATATATATATATATAGATTTGGTGATAGATATGAAGAAATGAATGAAATAACATTGTTTGAAGAATGGTGAATTCCACCATCTTGGAATAAGAGTAAAAAATGAAGAAAGAAACATATATAAAACATTCAAATGATTTTCCACTCCTTGAGACTGGTTTATAGTGTTTTGTAGGGGTGGATCAAAATGTTTAATTATTCATAAGAAGTTATTGGATTGTACGGAATCAGTGGAACAAACAAATAATTGATAAATGAGTATTCCATATAGTTGTCCTTATGAATGGACCGAGGAGAGGAGATAAAGAGAAGAGTGCACTTTAAATACAAATGTCCCGTGAGGATAACCACGCCCCTATGTTCCTTAAATAGGAGATGAGGATATCGGAGCATTACTTTGAAAAAGTCCCGCTTGGAACAGGACGAAACGCGTCAGTGAGCAAAAGATTTGTCTTCAGGTTTTTCCATTATACACAGTGCTGTGTGGAGAGAAATAATACTTGGATAGATATATGCTCCGACGTTTCCATTGGTGTCATAATCAAGCGGAACGAAAATACAGCATATCGTTTCCTGTATGCTTGAATTGGAAATTACACTCCTTTTAGTGGAAACATCATCGGTTATCCGGGCTGTTCAAGAACTTTGCACAGGTGGATTCACGCTTCCCTGCACCTCTCCATGAGGATAATAGGATGCAGTAAGAATTATTACATCACAGACTTACCGTTTCCGATGTTGCGGGATTCCATATACGTGTAGAAAGGAAGATGTTATGAACTGCTTTTACCGTATAGATAAGGAACAAGTCTAACTCTGTATTTACGGATTTGTTTAATTCTACTGGAGATCACTTGTTCACTGTGGAATGTATATGAAGTAGCTATTCTAACATAGTGCATCTCTTTAATTTTGTTTTTATTTTTTAGACAAACAACATTTTTCGGGAAGTGAGATCTCTATATATATATTTTTGAATCATGCATGCATTCGTATTTTTCATGACAGATACAAGTTTTCATCAGATGAACCAGGAGAGATAGAATGATTATAATAGTTGTTCATACTGGTCTGCCTTTTTAACCATTTTAACCATTTACGATATATAAAGGTTGGATTATACTGGCACATTCAGCCCAATATAAACATAATTATTGTTGTTTGCTTTTATATATTAGCTCCCCATTTGGGAAGTGTGTGATTTTTTGCAGGAATTCAAGTTCCAATAAATATGTGTATTTCACTCAAAGTGTTTATTTTATAAAGAGTGATTGTATATAAGCAGAGGGTTGATTCCCAGCGCTGGACACTTTTGTGTTTTTTACTAAGTCATAAGTAATACAAAACAATGCAGGTAATTTTTACCAAAATAAATGCCTGCACATTCTCTTTGGAAATTCATACTGCCATCAAAACTCCAAACCAGGAAAATGGGAAAAAAAAGGGAATTTAAAAAAAAACAAACTATAAGAACCTCCCAATTCTTCAAATTGTGGACTGGAAAGGGTGTGTAGCATACCTGCATTGCCTTAGAGTACTTCAAAATGCTTGTGATATACTTGAATATTGACAGAATATAGTTGTCATCATTTTTAAGGTTTGCAATTGAAACACTTTCCTGCCTATGGTCTAGTGTAATGTGTGTTCAGTGCTGTCTGTAGTTTTGTAACTACATGCTCAGTCAGTTATCTGGCAACAAATTGGAAATGCTGAAATCTCTCAAATTTATTGAACAAATCATAACATTTGTCACACCTGCACAAAATTCATAAGAGCAATCAGTGCTCTATGTAAAATTTGAATGTATCATCCTAAGTATAACACTATCATCATCATCATCATCATCATCTATTTGTATAGCGCCACTAACACTATATTGATTAGGATCAAAGAAATATTCTACAAGTACAAACTAGATTTGAAAAGATATTAAACTGAAAATATTAATTATTTGTAGTAATTGTTTAATATTTCAACAGGACTAGAAAAGAGTAGAGATGAGTAAAGTTGTGACAATATTTCGGGTATATTGAATTTTTGAGCAGAACAGCAGAAGCTGAATTTATAGACTATGAATACAGCTGGGACGATGCTCTGGTTTTCTCGAACACTCCAAAAACATACTAGTAGGTTAATTGGCTGATATCAAAATTGACCCTAGTCTCTCTCTCTCTCTATATCTGTCTGTCTGTCTGTGTGTATTAGGGAATTTAGACTGTAAGCTCCAATGGGGCAGGGACTGATGTGAATGAGTTCTCTGTACAGCGCTGCGGAATCAGTGACACTATATAAATAAATGATGATGATGATGATGATGATGATGATGACGACGATGACTGCCAAATCATTCCGCTGTGTGGTGTGGTTTGGGTAGGCCTGGGAACACTTGTATACAAAATTTGTTGACAATAGGCCAAAACACTCAAATGTAGAATGCGGTGAATATTTTACAGAATTTCTTTAAAAAAATGTTATCTCTACTATTGATGTTGTCTTAAACATTAAGATTATTTGCAACAAAACACAAAACTGCCAAGGCGCCATGTAAAATCTTCAAGGTGTCATAGTTCTCTATTTGTTCTGGTGCATCTAGTTGTGTTACAGGTTAACAGCATTTGCAACAGTGCTTATGTTTGCATCGGCGATTGGAAGGAGTTAGTTGGAGTGAAGTATTCCTTTTTAAGTGCCAAATACGCGCATGGAGTCGCTTCATTTTACAGGCCTGTCCAAAACTATAAATGTTTCGTTTTGCAGAACAAGATTATTAAAATTAGATAAAGGGGCGGAGGACACACATTTTTAGGGATTTTCCTTGCTTTGTAGTAGAGTATACAGCCATTTACACTCTTCAATAACACATTAATTTTTCAGTAATTCTCTGGTTTCACCCCACTTTTAGAGTTTATTTGGAGCCCTCTGATTAAAACCCTACCATTCACATTAAGTTGAATGTATTAGAATAATTTACCATGTTTATAAGTGGCAGCTAGCTGCAAATTTCATTAGAAAATTATATTTAGGGTTAAAAATTCCCAATGAAAAGGCTTATCACTGAGATCCTAAACGCAGCCATAAATCCCTAATCACAAATGAGGGACCATCATAGACAAATAAGTGAATTTCACACATTAAAACATACTTGCAAAAAGTTATTGTTACGCATTTACAGTGCTCCAAAGATCTTAGCTGATGGAGAGATGGTCTCTTTCTATACTTTGATGAGATGCATTTTTTGCCTTCCAGTTACACTATGGCAAAGAAGCGCATTTCTAGGTGCTCTTTACCTATTATATAATTTATCATCAAACTCAAAAGTGCTACATGTAATGAAGGCCATCCAGATGTCCCTCACCTTCATGAAAAATGGAATCCATAAATAAGAGCAGATTTTAGGAGAAGAAATATAAAAATGTATTTAATGAAAAGGGTAATTTAAAATGGTAGGAGAGCTGGGTTTTGATATAATGCTTACACTTTAAAGCAGAGTGCCTAGTTTTTTCCATTTCCTGATAGGTGTGGTGCATTTTTAGTACCTGAGAACCCTAAAATGCATTATTTGCACCACTGCAAAACTAAAGCATTTTGAGGTGCACACCTTTGTACTGCACATGTCCTCAGAGATGCAGCTTTGTCTATCTGTAGTCATATAACTTTCAAGAGCCTGAGTGATGGTGATGGCGAAGGTTTTTACTAGGGATGAGCGCACTCGGATTTCTGAAATCCGAGCCCACCCGAACGTTGCGGATCCGAGTCGGATCCGAGACAGATCCGGGTATTGGCGCCAAATTCAAAAGTGAAACTGAGGCTCTGACTCATAATCCCGTTGTCGGATCTCGCGATACTCGGATCCTATAAATTCCCCGCTAGTCGCCGCCATCTTCACTCGGGCATTGATCAGGGTAGAGGGAGGGTGTGTTAGGTGGTCCTCTGTGCTGTTTAGTTCTGTGCTGTTTAGTTCTGTGCTGTTTAGTTCTGTGCTGTTTAGTGCTGTGCTGTGCTGTGCTGTTTAGTGCTGTGCTGTGCTGTGCTGTGCTGTGCTGTGTTCTGCAGTATCAGTCCAGTGGTGCTGTGTGCTGTGCTCTGTCCTTCTGAGGTCAGTGATGCTGCTGGGTCCTGTGCTGTGTCCTGTTCAGTCCAGTGGTGCTGTGTCCTGTGCTCTGTGCTTCTAAGGGCATAGTTATTTCCCCAATATTCCCCTGTGTTTAAAAAAATAAAAAAAAGTTTTTTTAAAAAATACCAAAAACTACTTTAATATTTTTTAATTACCACAAAATTTTCACAACCAATCCTGCAGTATAAGCCCATTGGTACTGCAATATTACCAAGTTCACACATTCAGCAGTAAAAGTCCAGTGGTACTGCAATATTACAAAGTTTACACATTCTGCAGTATCAGTCCAGTGGTGCTGTGTCCTGTGCTCTGTCCTGCTGAGTTCCGTAGTGCTGCTGGGTCCTGTGCCGTGTCCTGTTCAGTCCAGTGGTGCTGTGTCCTGTGCTCTGTGCTTCTAAGGGCATAGTTATTTCCCCATTATTCCCAAGTTTTTAAAAAATAAAAAAAAAGTAAAAAAAAATAAAAAATTAAAAAAAAAAAAAAATATATAATAATTATAACCAAATTTGCAAAACCAATCCAGCATTATAAGTCCATTGGTACTGCAATATTACCAAGTTCACACATTCTGCAGTATCAGTCCAGTGGTGCTGTGTCCTGTGCTCTGTCCTGCTGAGTTCCGTAGTGCTGCTGGGTCCTGTGCCGTGTCCTGTTCAGTCCAGTGGTGCTGTGTCCTGTGCTCTGTGCTTCTAAGGGCATAGTTATTTCCCCACTATTCCCAAGTTTTTTAAAAATAAGAAAAAAGTAAAAAAAAATAAAAAATTAAAAAAAAAAAAAAAAAATAATAATTATAACCAAATTTGCAAAACCAATCCAGCAGTATAAGTCCATTGGTACTGCAATATTACCAAGTTCACACATTCTGCAGTATCTTGTGCTACATATAATGGAGACCAAAAATTTGGAGGATAAAGTAGGGAAAGATCAAGACCCACTTCCTCCTAATGCTGAAGCTGCTGCCACTAGTCATGACATAGACGATGAAATGCCATCAACGTCGTCTTCCAAGCCCGATGCCCAATCTCGTAGTACCGGGCATGTAAAATCCAAAAAGCCCAAGTTAAGAAAAAGTAGCAAAAAGAGAAACTTAAAATCATCTGAGGAGAAACGTAAAGTTGCCAATATGCCATTTACGACACGGAGTGGCAAGGAACGGCTTAGGCCCTGGCCCGTGTTCATGACTAGTGGTTCAGCTTCACCCACGGATCTTAGCCCTCCTCCTCCTCCCCCCCCCTACAAAAAATTGAAGAGAGTTATGCTGTCAGCAACAAAACAGCAAACAACTCTGCCTTCTAAAGAGAAATTATCACAAATCCCCAAGGCGAGTCCAAGGGTGTTGGTGGTTGTCAAGCCTGACCTTCCCATCACTGTACGGGAAGAGGTGGCTCGGGAGGAGGCTATTGATGATGTAGCTGGCGCTGTGGAGGAACTTGATGATGAGGATGGTGATGTGGTTATTGTAAATGAGGCACCAGGGGGGGAAACAGCTGATGTCCATGGGATGAAAAAGCCCATCGTCATGCCTGGTCAGAAGACCAAAAAATGCACCTCTTCGGTCTGGAGTTATTTTTATCCAAATCCAGACAACCAATGTATGGCAATATGTAGCTTATGTAAAGCTCAAATAAGCAGGGGTAAGGATCTTGCCCACCTAGGAACATCCTCCCTTATACGTCACCTGAATAACCTTCATAGTTCAGTGGTTAGTTCAGGAACTGGGGCTAGGACCCTCATCGGTACAGGGACACCTAAATCCCGTGGTCCAGTTGGATACACACCAGCAACACCCTCCTCGTCAACTTCCTCCACAATCTCCATCAGATTCAGTCCTGCAGCCCAAGTCAGCAGCCAGACTGAGTCCTCCTCAATACGGGATTCATCCGAGGAATCCTGCAGCGGTACGCCTACTACTGCCACTGCCGCTGTTGCTGCTGTTAGTCGGTCATCTTCCCAGAGGGGAAGTCGTAAGACCGCTAAGTCTTTCACCAAACAATTGACCGTCCAACAGTCGTTTGCCATGACCACCAAATACGATAGTAGTCACCCTATTGCAAAGCGTATAACTGCGGCTGTAACTGCAATGTTGGTGTTAGACGTGCGCCCGGTGTCCGCCATCAGTGGAGTGGGATTTAGAGGGTTGATGGAGGTATTGTGTCCCCGGTACCAAATCCCCTCGAGATTCCACTTCACTAGGCAGGCGATACCAAAAATGTACAGAGAAGTACGATCAAGTGTCCTCAGTGCTCTTAAAAATGCGGTTGTACCCACTGTCCACTTAACCACGGACATGTGGACAAGTGGTTCTGGGCAAACGAAGGACTATATGACTGTGACAGCCCACTGGGTAGATGCATCCCCTTCCGCAGCAACAGCAACAGCTGCATCAGTAGCAGCATCTACAAAATGGCTGCTCATGCAAAGGCAGGCAACATTGTGCATTACAGGCTTTAATAAGAGGCACAACGCTGACAACATATTAGAGAAAATGAGGGAAATTATCTCCCAGTGGCTTACCCCACTTAGACTCTCATGGGGATTTGTGGTGTCAGACAATGCCAGTAACATTGTGCGGGCATTAAATATGGGCAATTTCCAGCACGTCCCATGTTTTGCCCACACCATTAATTTGGTGGTGCAGCATTACCTCAAGAGTGACAGGGGTGTGCAGGAGATGCTTGCGGTGGCCCGCAAAATTGCTGGACACTTTCGGCATTCAGCCAGTGCCTACCGCAGACTAGAGGCACATCAAAAAAGCTTGAACCTGCCCTTCCATCACCTCAAACAAGAGGTTGTGACGCGCTGGAACTCCACCCTCTATATGCTGCAGAGGATGGAGGAGCAGCAAAAGGCCATTCAGGCCTACACAGCCACCTACGACATAGGCAAAGGAGTGGGGATGCGCCTGAGTCAAGCGCAGTGGAGACTGATTTCCGTGTTGTGCAAGGTTCTGCAGCCATTTGAACTTGCCACACGAGAAGTCAGTTCCGACACTGCCAGCTTGAGTCAGGTCATTCCCCTGATCAGGCTGTTGCAGAAGCAGCTGGAGAAAGTGAGGGAGGAGCTGGTAAGCCATTGCGATTACAGCAAGCATGTAGCTCTTGTGGATGTAGCCCTTCGTACGCTTTGCCAGGATCCGAGGGTGGTCACTCTTTTAAAGTCAGAGGAATACATTCTGGCCACCGTGCTCGATCCTCGGTTTAAAGCGTATGTTGTGTCTCTGTTTCCGGCGGACACAAGTCTACAGCGGTGCAAAGACCTGCTGGTCAGGAGATTGTCCTCTGAAGAGGACCGTGACATGCCAACAGCTCCACCCTCATTTTCTTCCACATCTATGGCTGCGAGGAAAAAGCTCAGTTTTCCCAAAAGAGGCACTGGCGGGGATGCTGATAACATCTGGTCCGGACTGAAGGACCTGCCAACCATTGCAGACATGTCTACTCTCGCTGCATTGGATGCTGTGACAATAGAAAAAATTGTGGATGATTACTTTGCTGACACCATCCAAGTAGACATGTCAGACAGTCCATATTGTTACTGGCAGGAAAAAAAGGCAGTTTGGAAGCCCCTGTACAAACTGGCTCTATTTTACCTGAGTTGTCCCCCCTCCAGTGTGTACTCGGAAAGAGTTTTTAGTGCAGCGGGGAACCTGGTCAGTGAGCGGCGAAGGAGGTTGCTTCCTCACAACGTTGAAAAAATGATGTTTATAAAAATGAATAATCAATTCCTCAATGAAGTACAGCACTGCCCTCCAGATAGTACAGAGGGACCTGTGGTTGTGGAGTCCAGCGGGGACGAATTGATAATGTGTGATGAGGAGGAAGTAGACACTGTAGGGGGAGAGGAATCAGAGGTTGAGGATGAGGACGACATCTTGCCTCAGTAGAGCCTGTTTAGTCTGTACAGGGAGAGATGAATAGCTTTTTTGGTGTGGGGGCCCAAACAAACCAATCATTTCAGTCAAAGTTGTTTGGTAGGCCCTGTCGCTGAAATGATTGGTTTGTTAAAGTGTGCATGTCCTATTTCAACAACATACCTCTCAACTGCAGCTCATCCCTCCTCTGCGGGGATAATGTCTCCTGTGCTCTGACACGTCACTCTGTGTACTCTCAGCCTCAGGATCTGACACTACAGCTACCATGCCTCTTGTAGCAGCCCTCACTCCAGGGCCTCTTCCATGTGCAGTGTCCCCCTCTCTCTTGGGTTCACTATAGTGGCATGGAGTTCTCCCCCTCATCCAGGGCACACATTCCTTGCCCTGGCTCAGTCACCACGCTCAGACTTCCAGGCAATGCTGGGGGAGCCTGGGAGCTTCCACCCCAGGTCCCCAGCTACAACTCTCCTCTCCTGTGTCTTCTCTCTCTTTCTGACACTTTAAAGATCGTGCCTTTAAATGAAAAAGTCAGTCTTCATTGCACAACTATGTGCAAGTGCAACAGGGACCTTTTTTTGGGTTTACAAAGTCAAACAATAACACTTCGACCCTGTCTGTCTGGGGTCTCTCAATGACGAATTGTCTGTAGCATGTTTGGAGGAGGTATTGTGGCCCCGGTACCAAATTGTGTACTGGGGCCACCACACTACGCAGTCAAGATACTTGTTTGGTGGAATTCAGACCAGTTGAGGGTTTTATTATTATATTGTGTGGACCACTCTATCTATACCACACTACAACTCTATACCACTCTATTTCCTACTTTAATTCTATTTAATTCTATTTCCTACTTTAATTCTATTACTAATTAATTACCATAAAGAGGAACAAAAAAAACCAATTTTACCAAAAGTATAATATGACTTAGACTTACAAACACTACACTTTAAAGATCGTGCCTTTAAATGAAAAAGTCAGTCTTCATTGCACGACTATGTGCAACAGGGACATTTTTTTGGGTTTACAAAGTCAAACAATAACACTTCGACCCTGTCTGTCTGGGGTCTCTCAATGACGAATTGTCTGTAGCATGTTTGGAGGAGGTATTGTGGCCCCGGTATCAAATTGGGTACCGGGGCCACCCCACTATGCAGTCCAGATACTTGTTTGGTGGAATTCCGACACGTGGAGGGTTTTTTAATTATATTGTGGCCTCGGTACCAAATTGTGTACCGGGGCCACCACACTACGCAGTCAAGATAGATAGATGCGTATTGCGTATCATAGATAAAGTACATTCAGTGGTGTGGGGCAAATTGAAAAATATTCCAAATGCACTGACATTATCAAAAACAAGAGGTTGTCACACGCTAAAACTCCAACATGTATATGATGGAGAGGATGGAGGAGCAGCCGTATGTGTAGTGTAATGCAGATCTGTTGAAGGTTTTTTATATATTTTATTGTGGTGCCCAGTGCCCACTCCTCTACGCAGTCCAGATACATTTATTGGTGCGAATCATAAAAGTTCAGGGTTTTTAATATATATTGTGGTGACCCACTCCTCTACGCAGTCCAGGTACATTTATTGGTGCGATTCATAAAAGTTCAGGGTTTTTAAGATATCTTGTGGTGACCCACTCCTATACGCAGTCCAGGTACATTTATTGGTGCGATTCATAAAAGTTCAGGGTTTTTAAGATATTGTGGTGACCCACTCCTCTACGCAGTCCAGGTACAATTATTGGTGCGAATCATAAAAGTTCAGGGTTTTTAATATATTGTGGTGACCCACTCCTCTACGCAGTCCAGGTACAATTATTGGTGCGAATCATAAAAGTTCAGGGTTTTTAATATATTGTGGTGACCCACTCCTCTACGCAGTCCAGGTACAATTATTGGTGCGAATCATAAAAGTTCAGGGTTTTTAAGATATTGTGGTGACCCACTCCTCTACGCAGTCCAGGTACAATTATTGGTGCGAATCATAAAAGTTCAGGGTTTTTAATATATTGTGGTGACCCACTCCTCTACGCAGTCCAGGTACAATTATTGGTGCGAATCATAAAAGTTCAGGGTTTTTAATATATTGTGGTGACCCACTCCTCTACGCAGTCCAGGTACAATTATTGGTGCGAATCATAAAAGTTCAGGGTTTTTAAGATATTGTGGTGACCCACTCCTCTACGCAGTCCAGGTACAATTATTGGTGCGAATCATAAAAGTTCAGGGTTTTTAAGATATTGTGGTGACCCACTCCTCTACGCAGTCCAGGTACAATTATTGGTGCGAATCATAAAAGTTCAGGGTTTTTAAGATATTGTGGTGACCCACTCCTCTACGCAGTCCAGGTACAATTATTGGTGCGAATCATAAAAGTTCAGGGTTTTTAAGATATTGTGGTGACCCACTCCTCTACGCAGTCCAGGTACAATTATTGGTGCGAATCATAAAAGTTCAGGGTTTTTAATATATTGTGGTGACCCACTCCTCTACGCAGTCCAGGTACAATTATTGGTGCGAATCATAAAAGTTCAGGGTTTTTAAGATATTGTGGTGACCCACTCCTCTACGCAGTCCAGGTACAATTATTGGTGCGAATCATAAAAGTTCAGGGTTTTTAAGATATTGTGGTGACCCACTCCTCTACGCAGTCCAGGTACATTTATTGGTGCGAATCATAAAAGTTCAGGGTTTTTAAGATATTGTGGTGACCCACTCCTCTACGCAGTCCAGGTACATTTATTGGTGCGATTCATAAAAGTTCAGGGTTTTTAATATATATTGTGGTGACCCACTCCTCTACGCAGTCCAGAAAGATACCTTGTTGCAACGTTTTGGACTAATAACTATATTGTGAGGTGTTCAGAATACACTGTAAATTAGTGGAAATGCTTGTTATTGAATGTTATTGAGGTTAATAATAGCCTAGGAGTGAAAATAAGCCCAAAAACTTGATTTTTTAACTTTTTATGTTTTTTTCAAAAAAAATCCGAATCCAATACCTTAAATCCGAACCGAGACCTTTCGTCAAGTGTTTTGCGAGACAAATCCGAACCTCAAAAATAACGAAAATCCGGATCCAAAACACAAAACACGAGACCTCAAAAGTCGCCGGTGCACATCCCTAGTTTTTACCATAAGCTAGCCGCTTATGATAAGCTGATCGCGAACTGGCCTCTGAAGCTGATAGTGCTTTGCCAAAACAAATCTTAAAAAAACTGTTCTTGTACTTATGAACTGCATGGCTGTAAGTGTATCTGATGCACACTTGTCAAAATGTTGAGACAAAACCAGGGAAGAAATAAGTCTGCGCTCGGTATATCCCTTGTTATATATGGTACCAGCTGCATGACAATATAAATGCCTATAAAAGTATACAATACAAAATGACAATTGCTGCCAGTGCTTATTCTTAATACTGCATATCTATGTGTATCTAGCAAAATGAAAACATGAGGTATTAGTTCATATTTTGATCAAAACTTTTAAGCCTGCATCCCAGCATCAAGGGTACCTCATTTTATGTAGGTCCTACACTGAAGCTTGATAAAAATTTGACACATGTGTTACTGGTGCAGAGCTAGATCCATTACTTTACACTTCACCAGGGAGTGTTTAAGCTTGGCATTTGTAAGCAATAGGTGGACCCATGATAGTGCACACAGCACTATCATCATCATCATCAGTTATTTATATAGCGCCACTATTTCTGCAGCGCTGTACAGAGAACTCATTCACATCAGTCCCTGCCCCATTGGAGCTTACAATCTAAATCCCCTAATTTGCATACACACGCACACACAGACAGACAGACAGACAGACAGAGAGACTAAGGGCAATTTAATAGCAGCCAATTAACCTACTAGCATGTTTTTGGAATGTGGGAGGATACCAGAGTACCCGGAGGAAACCCACGCAAACACGGGAAGAATATACAAACTCCACACAGAGAAGCCCATGCTCTAACTTGGAAAAACAGCGTATTTCTGGTCATATGCAGAGCGATACACATCTTCAAATGCATCTACCTTCACATCAACAGTATATTTACCTGGTTTATGACACTTTATTGTAGTATTTGCAACTACCCTATAGCAAGTGCAAACAGTGCGCCTCCTTGAAGGTGTAAATGCATGTTTCTACAAGTCTGCATGAGCCGCATTTGCGTAAACACACTTTTAGTGTACTTGCCCAAAGTTAGAAAGCTCTTATCTCCACCGTCCTGCCTCTCCAGGCCCAGGCAGGCATAAGTGTCAGAATAGTGCAAATCTACATAGTCACATATGCATGCGCCCTCTTTCTGGGTGTGCACAGAGAGATTTCACCCAAGATACACTATGCAAAATGTCCCACTCTGCCTCAGCCCCACAGTGATTACAAATGAATGAAACAAAGAGAAGAGATAAATTTGAAATGCTATTGTTGTAACATTAATGTCATTAATGTCCTATATACTATTTAATTTTATCTGTTTTTTAGCAAAGATTTTAAATGGCTGTAATTCTTTCACTGGCAAAGGGTAGTTCTAGACATCCATCACATTGTTTCTTGGTTGAAACCTTTGTGCTATTAATGATTGGAAGACTCCCCCTATTATTTAGGCATTAATGTTGCATTGGCATGCAAAACTCTGGCTATAGAAATGATGGTCTATGTATGTAGTTAGAATTAGATTGTCAGCCTAGCCCACAGGAATGTATTTTATGACATACAAGAAATCTATAACAAGTATATTCAACAAATGATGGCATTTTATACTCATGACATAGACTCAAACCCAGTTTGACAGGTTACTAATCCATTTTTCACAAAGCACATCATGTAACGGCATAATCGCTCAAACTAGCTTATCAATTTCTCTCCATCCAGACATACAGTGATGAGACAACATCCCATTTACGGTATTTTTTCCTCACCTCTTGCAAGTGTCTAACTAGCTGTACCTCTTTCACTGCTCAAAAGTGGTTCTGATGACATCTTAATCTAATCCTTCTTACTTCTCATCCATTGCAAAGTGCATTCAAGTATGTTTGACTGGAAGATACATTCCATTATGTAGATGTGGACATTCACATTCATGTGTCAGACGCGATGGTCATTTTATGGGTTTCCAGATAGTTTACTTCGCAAACTTATTCTTTAGAAATAATTCATTTATTTGTTAACCTTTCTTAACGTTTACTCTTGCAAGTTAAAAAACATTTGAAAAAAAACAAGACTAAACAAAAAGAGTTATCTGATCAACTACTACCAATACTACATTTATTTCTGTAGTAAAACAAATTATGTTAAAGAGTAAATAATACTGCATATCTGAAAAAATATATAGCAACTATAAATTATTATGATTTTTGTCAAATGGAGGTGATTGCTACCGGATTCTAAAAGAGGAGATCTGTGTTTAGCTGGCTATATATAGATAAAGCCTGCAAACAGAGATACACATTGCTATATAGCACCTAGCTTAAATACAAACAGGTGGAGGACATATGTGTGACAAAATAGTAGTATGACATCTGATTTATCATACATGCTTTGAAAGTGTCTTTTTCCACAGATACAGCAGGCTGACAGGGTCTGTCTGCAGTAAGATCAAGTAAGCAGAGCAGCTGATGAGAACTCTCTTTTAAAGGGATGGTGGGAATGTCTCCTGCCCATCAAGTTAGGGCTGTGGGAGGAGTGTCAAGTGTAGAAACTTGTCTGTTTTCATTGTTCAGTGTGACCGATGCTGAATAAGTCCAGTGTCTAGAGAGCTGGTTTCTGTTAGCTTAGAATCAGACTCACAAGAAAGTGTATGGATCTTTATGTTGTGAAGTATGTTGCCATCCAGACATTAAAGCAAAGTAAAAAATCAAGAAGTTGATTGTGTGTGTGTCACCAGAAGTATGTTTATGCCACGAATTATAAAATAAAACATATTATTTTTTTTCTTTTTTTCTTTAGCATCACAATTCTCTACCAAATATGTTTAAGAAAAAATGAGGGGATATAATTAAATATAAAAACAAAAAACTTAAAACAGGAAAAAATATCTTATTTCATGGCACCTACATATATTGAAATATATTTATATTAACTATATTATGGAACATATTATGGGAAAAGCTTTGATTAAAGTTCATGGTTGGTTTATCAGTCTTTTTTTTTCATTGTAACTATACATAGCCTGAACACATAAATCTAATCTGACAAAAGTGAGGAAGGTGAATTACTGCCAAGATATTTCAGCTGAAAAGAACATTATTACATTGCATACAATTTGCTTGATTGTCAAATAAATTTTGACAAAGGAAAAACTGTTGGTGTGCTCACATTTATGGCTATTTTCAGACTATGTTTTGTTTGGCACAGTTTATCTCTCTTTCATTGGTTCCATTAAAATAACCTTTTTTCAGTGGGAAGCCAATTTAAATGTGCAGCTGTTACTTAGGTATAGAAATTTCAATTGTGTCACAGCAAGTTATAAAATCTTTCAAAACCACAATGGAGGACTTAAGTTTGGCAGAAAATATTTTCAATATATGTTTAATTTCTTTTAAGAAATGAACATAATTTACAGTTTCAAATAATATAATATCTGTGAAGGTATAGCATCTGTGGAGGTCACTTATGATGCACAAAATCATCTATGATGGTACACCTCATTTTGTGTAGGCGCATTTAGATTTTTGCCAGCACTGGATATACAGAGTAAGAGCATTTTTGCACTGGCTGGTAGAAGTGGTTGGATACAGCAACAGAATTTTAGGAGGAAAACAAAAAAGTTTATTTAATGAAAGGGATGGTTCTGGTGGGGTATGGACCGGATCATATTTCTGTCCAAGGCTGCGTGAACCACATAGAGCTAACTAGTTGGGCACTGAGTTCACAGACCCCAGTAGGAGCAGACACCTTAGTAAATCAACTTCTTGACCTCGCTTCATGAATTGCCACTCTGACCCCACAAAGGGCATACTGGCCCTGGGAGAGACACAGGTCTGATCCAATCATCAGACCTCAGCAGTCACATGTCCCTTTGCACGACCCAACACCACTCTGAACAGTCTGACATCTGTGAACATCTGCCAGATTGCCAATCAGATATGCTTTGGATATTTGCGGGCTTCCAGTGAACTCCTTCTGGAGACTAGACCCATGAACTCTGGGGTAAAACCCTACTTATGTTTATTAAAGTTATGCTGATTAAAGTATTCACTATCCGACCACAAATGGTGCCAAAGACTCCATCTTGCAGCAGTGAAGAACGGCGTCATTCACTTGAACGGAGCATTACTGCAGCACCCCCTGCCATATTTGTGGTAGCCTTCCTGTCTACTCTGTACACTTGAGTGAGTCCATGTAAGGGAAGACCTTCATCGCTCAATAGCTGTCTTATCCACTATTGTACATCACACCACATACACCCACAAGCTCCACCCTTGGCACTATCTTCACTCACTACTTGAGTGAGCTACCCATTGCTGAGCCCACTCTGGCACCACGAACAGCATACTCTATAGAGGCCCATTCTCCCATCATCCTGTCTTCCCCCCTTTTCTGAGGTTACATAAACAGAAACCTATTTTATATCAGAGGACACGAGGCATAAATTGAATACAGCATTGTTTCTAGGTTCCTGTTACCTACAGAGCTTCACCTAATCGATAATAGTGCCACTTGGACAGTAATATAGTTTAAATGCAACTTACTATCACTATTATTTCTGGAGAAAACTCCATTTTAAAACTTTCTCCTATATTATGGTAAAGGTAGAGATCTTCTGAGAAAACAAATCTTAAATCACCCCGTAGATTTCCTCTTAGAAATACAAAGCTTTATTATCTCTGATGATTGTTTCAGCACTTTTGCGCACTCAGCCCTTTCTAGTCAGTTCAACTCTCTATAATTGCAGAAAGTAATTCTCCACTTGGTTTCATGTAATTACCCTGAAGTAAACTGTACACATTGAACTTTTATCTATCTCCTACCCACTCATGGCTCAAAGAAAAATATAATCAACAACAAACTTCAAGCATGCTCCGGAAAAAACGGACCACTCTCACAACTAACTCTGGATTCTCCAGACTGCTACTTGGATTCGAACAACCCACAACCAATTATGGCTGAAATTATTAAACAAATTAATGCCACTATCCAAACTGAAGTCCACTCCCTGCTTTCGGAACAGAGATCTGAAATCACATCATTGGTCTCCCGACTTGCTAGAAAAGAAGACAGATAGGATCTGCTTTTTCCAACGGCATACAGATCAAGAGCTCACCAACATCAGGTCCGAATTACATACTTTTAAAGAAAACTTTGAAGACTAAGAGAACCGCTCATGTTGAAACAATTTAAGGAACAAAACTGTACCAGAGGACTTTCCCACATACCTTGAGGGTCTCTTCAGACCTAACCTCCACAGATGTATTGCTGAACCAAGCTCACCAAACCTTGAGATGCAAGCCTCAACCTACCATGACGCTATGAGATGTAACACTATGTTGACACTGCGACACTATGAAGGAAAGAAGGAGAAGTTTCGCTTTGTGACACAAAAATCGTTCAAGATCTCTTACCCACATCCTTGATGAAAAGAAGAGACCTCTCAGAGATTACTAAAACTCTCTAGGTATCAGCTACGGGTGAGGATTTCACTTTTAACTGATCAAAAATACACCTGACCAAGACATGAATGTGTGGCAGAAATTAAATCTTATCAAATTCTTAGAGGCCTTTTTCCACTTTGTATTCACCTCCTAAGAAAAGACCCTTGACTACAGAGTGGTCCACAGCTTGATTATTCTTTCTTAAAACCATCGACTTTGAAGCTATGTAACCATTTAACCATTTACCTGTTTACTTTATAGTGTTACAAAAAAATGCATAAACTAATTGGATAGGTTAAACCCAGGGTCCACTTAAACTAATTGGATAGATTAAACCCAGGATCTACTTGGTTTATATTTTAGAATAGTTAGGTTTCCATTCTACTGAGACCATCAGGCCTCTTATTGAAATTTTACATGATAGAACCTTGAACTCATTTTCTAGTTCATTCTGAACCCTGGAAGATCCTTTCTTCTTTTTTTTTTGCTTATTTGAGTTATTGATTATTGCCCTGTGGGATGACAAGCCTTTGTTTCCTCACACAAATATTTCAGATCTGCTGCCTTCTCGCCCCCTTTCAGTACTTATAGTTGATATGTTTAAATTTAGTATAAGAGGACCTGGGCAACTTAGCTCACCCACATTATTTATGACTCCCCTTGGTCGTCCTACATGTCACTGAACTTGGATGCACTTTGTTATTTCAATGTTACTTGTGCAGTTATTATTACTGATTTCACTTTTCATTTATTCCTGTTCCCTTTTACTTGGTTTACTGATTGTTAAAGCAATTATAAGGTTAGAAGATAATTGATATCTGAAGCTAACAACTAACAAAATAATAAGTATGTTACTGCATAGCTAATAAATTAGATACAATGTATTAGAAGGCATTTGTATTACAAATCAATATAAATGTATATCTATCCACATGTATTAGAATTAAGCATGACACTGCATGTCCTATAAGCTGACATTCTCAATTTCAACAGCAACTTGTTATCAAGATTGTATGTTCTAACTAGTGTGCTGAGTTTTAATCTTATAGCAACCAGAGGGTCTGCCTTAAGAATCTGATCTATATGAATATTTTGATATGGATAAGGGCTGGCGCAATGAAAAGAGCTTTCATTATGCTAATACTCAAGTCAAGTAAGACGTCTCATTTTTTGAATTTGAAATGGAATCGACCAATGTAGATTGATCATCAGGGTGTAACTGATGTCTTTGGACTATGATAAAAGAAGCATTCTCCTTTAAGAGATATTACCTTGTGCTTTATCAGAAATAGCAATGTACGTGTTAGACTATCATGAATATTTAATTAGTTGTGTAACTTGTAAACCATAAATATCAAGTGGGAAAACTGAAGTGTTAAGCTTTTGTGCTAATACTTAAGAGACATATATTCTCATTTTGTAAGATGGCTGCTCTTCAACATCCCTATTGCTAATCCAGTTTCCAAAGCTGCTTCAAAACTGCTCTCTCTAACCTCCTCACTTGACCTCTCCCAGTGGATTGAATCTGTTATTCATCAGGGTGGCCACTGTCTTGATCTTGTTTTCTCTAGACTATGTTCAGTTTCTAATTTCCTTAACACTCCTTTCTCCCCCTCGGATTATCACCTTATTAGTTACTCGCTCACTCCCAGTTCCTTAACCTCCCTGCTATCAAACTCTTCCAAGCCTCCTCATATTCGCAGGGATATTAACTCTACTGATTTTCAACAGTTTTCCACCTCTCTCCAACACTTTCTCTCCCCAATTTCTACAGTCTCCTCCCCTGATATGGCAGTTTCTCATTTTCACCATACCCTAGCAACTGTCCTTGATCAAGAGGCTCCAGTGGCTCTTCATACTCTGTGTAGACTTCGTTGTCAACTGTGGCACACTAAAGTAACACGAACTCTACAAAAACTAACTCGTAAAGCAGAACATCACTAGCGCAAACCTTGTACCTCTAATAATTTCAGCGCATATACCCTACCACTCCTATAGAAATGCTCTGGACACTGCTAGACAAGCATACCTCCAATCTCTCATCTATGCCCAAGCTTCTAAGTCCAAACACCTTTTTAACACATTTAAATCTCTTCTCATTTATCCCACCCCAAACCGTCCGACAGTGCCCAAGATCTTGCCTCCTATTTCAAGGACAAGATTGATAAAAATATACTTGAAATGGTATCATCTCCCTTGACTAGCAATCAGCTCAATTCCTTCCCAGCTTCCTCTGACACCCTCTTTTCATTTAATCCTACAAATGAAGAGGAAGTTTCTACTCTCTTCTTATCTTCCTACTCTACCTCTTGTCTTCTTGATCCCTTACCCTCACAAATTGGTAGGTGATTATCTTGTGTGCTTATTCCACCTCAAACTAAAATCTGTAATCTATCTCTCTCTACTGGTATCTATCCATCACTATTCAAGCACGCAGTGATTACTCCTATTCTAAAAAAAGAAAAAAAAAATTCAAACCCAAACTCTCTCTCAAATTGCCGACCCATCTCTCAGCTCCCATGTCCCTCCAAACTTCTTGAGAGAATTGCCTATACTCGCTTCACACATTTCCTTTCTGCAAACAACCTATTTGATTGTCTTTAATCAGGCTTTCGCTCTCAACACTCCACAAAGTCTGCGCTGGCCAAGGTTGTCAATGATCTGATCACAAGTAAAACTGAAAGGTGATTACTCTCTTCTAATTCTCCTGAATCTCTCTGCTGCATTCAAAACTGTTGACCCCTCTCTTCTCATACAGACGCTACAATCCTGGTTCTCATCCTATCTATCCAATCGCTCTTTCTATGTTAATTTCTCTGGAACAACCTTCACTGCATTCCTTTATAAGTTGGAGTGCCACAAGGCTCAGTCCTAGGTACTCTGCCATTCTCTATCTACACCACTTCTCTTGAAAAACTAATAAACATCTTTGGATTTCAGTATCATCGCTATGCGGATGATGCACAAATTTATCTATCCTCTCCTGATCTCTCACCAGCTGTGTTGTCTTGCATTACTGACTGTCTTTCTGCCATTTCATCTTGGATGTCTTCTCGCTAACTCAAACTCAATCTTTCAAAAACAGAATTAATAATATTCCCACCCAACAACAGAAGCTTCCTGCCTGATATTTCTATTTCTGTTGGCAACATGACCATAAATCCCACCTTGCAAGCCCGCTGCCTAGGCATAATCCGTGACTCACTACTATTATTTGTTCCCTACATCAACTCTATATTTACATCATGCTGCATACATCTAAAAAACATTTCAAGAATATGCACATATCTCACACAAGACACTCCAAACACTTTAATTCATGCGCTCATCATCTCCTGCACCGACTATTGTAATTCCCTGCTTACTAGTCTTCCCAAAATCAGACTTGAGCCCTACAATCTATTTTGCATGCAGCGGATAGATTGATTTTCCTTGCAAATCGTTTTTCATCTGCTGAGTTACTCTGTCACTCTCTACATTGGTTGCTTGTTACTCAAAGAATCCAATATAAAATTCTTCTACTGACATACAAGGCCATCAACAAAATTGCACCGACATACATCTCCTCACTTGTCTCAAAATATATCAACTAGACACCTCCGTTCTGCACAAGATCTGTGTTTCTCTTCCACTCTTATCACACCCTCCCATTCCCGGTTACAGGAATTTTTTCAGGCTGCATCCTCACACCACAAGACTTTCCTCTACTCTTCTAATCTTTCAGCATTCTCTGAAAACCCACCTCTTCAGACAAGCTTATAAAATTCCTCTTCCACCCTCTTAATCTTCCTAGGTTACACTATTATCACCCTCTACACAGCTAACACAACACAACAACCCTCTGACCAACATAGTTGTGTGACTAAGCATTCTAGCTGGACAATATTCAATATAATGTTGCACTTACCCTTGTGTATCAAACCATTGTCCCATAGATTGTAAGCTTGCAAGCAGGGCCCTCTTACCTCTCTGTCGGTATGTATTACCCAGTATTGTTTTATTACTGTTTGTTCCCAATTGTAAAGCACTAAGGAATATGCTGGCACTATATAAATAAATGTTTATGATGAGGATTTATCTTTTATTTTGAAGCAGACCTTCATTATTCATAAATTCTTTTTCTGAGCATTTTCAACCTTAAAATTATATTGTTGGGAACAACACACTCCCTTTATATTCTGATAAGTACTTTCTCCAGATACTGTTCATCCACCACACTTGGATTTAGAGGCTATCCCCCCTTCATTTACAGTACCATTGTTGTATGATTCACTTTTTGACTGGACTTTTTTTCCCCTCCAGGAGACTTGTTTCCCACCTCTTTCCCTATCCTTTTCTTTATGATGTCACTGACTATGTCACATATTCCTGAAACTCATATCCTCCATAACCCTTAAGATTCTTTATTTAAATGTTAATGGCCTCAATCCTCTTACTAAAGGTAGCCGTCCAACACTTTAAACGACAATCTGCAGTTATACTACTACTCTAGAGACACATTTCAAAATTCCTCACCCAAAAACAAATTGCAAAACTTACCCCCAGACATTATACCTCAACTGACAGTAACCATAGAGATACAGCTAAAATAATCCATAATATTTTTAGTTGCCTCCTTAGCGAACACACAGGGGAGATAAATCATTATAGCAGAATCTCTAAGACTCATAAAGTGCCCATTGGCTTTGGTTTATGCCCCTAATGTGGGACAGAGTGATTTCTTTGTGGATTTTTTTGAACAGCTGTCTAACATTAAATTATAAAATTATATTGGAAGTTGATTTTAATTTGACATTACTTCCAAGGGCTGATAGTTCCTCCATATTTGCCTCATAACTGTCTCAATCATGCAAATCAAAGAAACTCACCACTTTGCTAAAACCACTTTACCTTTATGACGATTGGCGTATAACATACATTTCTAGTAAAGAATTTACCTATTTTTCTGCTCCACACACTTTTCACACTCATAGATTTAATTCTCATTGACCGCTTAACAACACAAAAATGTGCTCAAGCAGCAAAGTCTCCAGTTGTGTGGTCTGGCCAAGCTTCAGTTCTAATAGTATTCAGATTACATAGGCCCTCCCATGTTAAAAATGTAGGTTGAATTAAATCCTCCTTCTCAAACAGAAACATGTAAATACAATCCCTGATTCCATCTAAAAATTTGTTATTCTTAACAATTCCCCGGACATATTCCCATCAGTTTTATGGGAAGCCCATAGGAGGCTGAGGCACATTAATTAGCCTATCCTCTGCTAGGTAAAGTTAAAAAAATACATATTGCCTCACTTTTGCTGTTATATCACAGGTATCTAAAACACAAAACACATCTTAGGATTGTTGCACTTAAACTAACACAACTTTACACAACTAAACCAAATCCTGTCTAAAAAATCAAGACTCTACAATAGCTTTAACAGAAATTTTACCAGTAGGGAGATCAGGCAGACAGGCCAAAAATTAAGAGATAAACAGACTCAAAATCAAGTCGCCTCAATCAAAACAGATAAAGATAAGCCACTGTACGATACAAAGAAAATTGCTGACATCTCCAAAGAATATTAGACCTCCCTATATAACATTAACTCCCAGATAACAGATCCTACTGTATTGAACATAAAAATCAAAGACTTCTTAGATACACTACAGCTTCTCAAACTTTCCTCAGTACAGAATGAATTTCTAAATACAGAAATTTCAGCTGAAGAAATTAAACAGACTATCCAATAACTTAAAATTCATCTGCACCAGACCCTGATATATACACTGCTATTATAAAAAAATACTGTCCCTCTTATACCCATGCTGTTGGGTCTATTCAACTCTGTCCATTGCAATTCCAAGTTAAACCTGGCTACCACCGGATCAGAAATTGTTGTAATACCCAAAACAGGTTGGGATTCCAATTTTTGTAGAAATTATAGACACCTTATTAAATGTTGCTCTTAAACTGTTTGCCAAGATTTTCACCAAAAGACTAAAGCACGTAATCACTTCACTTGTACACCCTGATCAAATAGTATATAATCCCTGATCAACAAGCTTCAGACAACCCCAGATGTGGAATAGATCTGATGCATTTATCTAATGTCCTAATGACCCTTCATTTTAAATTTACAACCTCAATCTATCCAATGTTTTAAAATCACCATCTTTTGAGATAAAAATCATAACCCGTCAAGGATGCCTGCTTTTCCATTTAATCTTTGCATAAATGATAGAACCACTTGTCATCAGACTAAACCAAAAGTCTGATATCTCAGGTTTACAGTATAATTACATGCCAACAATATGCTTATGTCAATCACCAACCCTCATGTTTGTTTTCCAAACCTTCTCTGAGACATGTCACTTTTTGAAGAACTATCCAACTATAAGATCAATGCCAACAAATCTTAAATTCTGGAACTTAACCTCCATCATGAAAAAAGTTTAAAAGCCAACTTTGACTTTTTAAGGGGGGAATTCACAGAATACTGCCGTGGTAAAATTATTATCGCTAATACGGTAATTTTAACACAGATTTCTTTCATGGCTCAGGGAGCCGCGAGCAAAAAGTCGGCATTCAAATTACCGTATTATCAGTGATTATGCGCACTTTTACTGTAATATTGGTAATAGTGCGCAGGTCACGTTACTTTTTACAGTAACACAGCCAATTGAATTCCCATCTAAATTACATACTTAAGTGTTTGGGAATTCATCTTACAAGACTATATAAGCAACTTTACGAAGCAAATTTGCTTTCTCTACTAGAAGCCATTAACTCGGACCTTGATAGGTGGGACAAGCTAGCAATATCTTGGAAAGGCATCTATCATTTTCTGACCCTTACCCTTAAAATACCTGCAAACAAAATAGCCACTGAACTCATCTGGTCGGAATGAAAAATAGAATCTGATGACAATACTTTAAAAATATATTCAGGGGGGAGAACTATGTTTTCCTAGCTTTATCAAATATTACAGAGCCATGCATCTCACCCAATGCATTCTTTTGCACTCAACCCCTAACTCAAGGGTGTGGGTAGATATAGAAGTTGGCACTACCAACCTCCACTAACATTCATTTTATTATTTCTTAAACCGCAAAACAGGACCACTCAATCTAGTTTACCACCTCCCTTATCATTCTCCTTATCAATCTGGAACCACACATGGAACTCATGGAATATGACCACCTTATGGGAAAACCCACAATGTCCTCTGGACTCAATTCCAATAGGTTTTCTGAATGGACTTGTCTTGAAATTATTATTATTATTATTATTATTATTATTATTATTATTATTATTATAAAACTCTTCATCATGTTTACCTTGATATACATCAGTCCTCCTCACTTGTGTTTTTGTGCACACAAAAGTCCTCCTCTATGTTAAGGGCAAAGTAGCATGAGATCCTCAACTGCCAGAACCACTTCACAAGATGTTCACCTTTAGCAGCTCCCTTTCTGAGGAACTAGTTATGTTCTACAGTACTCGGTTGTCCCAGGACTTAAGCTCAGGTAGTAACAGTTGTTTATCTAGCACATGCCTGGGTGAGTGGACAGAAAACAGTAGGAGGTAGTGAGCAACCAAGGTGTTATTAGCAGAACTCAGAGCCAGACAGGCAGGTGTTAATGCAGAATAATCTAGCACATTCCCAGTGGAGTAGACAGCACACAGTAGCGGGTAGTGAGAAACCAGAATGCTAATAGCAAAACTCAGAGCCAGAAGTCAAGGGTTAGTGCAGAGTAACAGATAGGCTTAAGTCAGAAGCAGGAGAAATCATCAGTCCATTTGATCAAGCCAGAGATCAGGTCAGGTAGAGATATGAGAGCAAATCTGTTAAACAAGCCATGGTCATAATACAGAAGAATAATGCAGTTCCTTTTAACAAGCCACATGTCAGGGCAGTTAGAGATATGAGAGCAAATCTGTTTAACTAACCAAGGCTAGAATAAATCTTGATGATGTTACTGGTGCATTTTAGGCTGTCAGATATTACCCCTCCTGTTTCTCTGGTATGCACCCCTTCCTATCCCAGACTGGGACTGTCAATAAAAGCTACCCCTACCTACACTCCAAACACAACTCATACGATTAACCCATTTTCTGGCAGGAGACATGGAATATTTATAGACTATGGAATATTATATTATAAGCACTGCATATGGTAAAAAATACCAAATGATCCAACAATATGTACTAATTAGTGATCGCTCCAATGAGGGCAGTGTTGCAACATTGTAAGGGTTAAAATCACTGATCCTCATATGCTGCTTTAAGTATCACTGTTGATGCAAGAAAGGTGTAGTGTATAATTAATCGTTCTTCACCCCCCCTTGTGTTAACTTATACAGAAGGTGGAAGTGGCGATTAGAAGATCTGCACCTGATCATATGATGCAGCACCTCCCAGACACTGATAGGCTGGAAGCATGCCACATAGTGATGAGGTTACCGCAGCATGGAATGTCCTCTTATCATTGATGGGAAGCCAATGTATAAAGTGATCAGTAGCAGTGAGTACAGCTCTTCTATTGTCTGCGTGAGGTAGGAGAAGTGCAGAGTGAAGATATTGAAAACAGAGACAACAGTTGGTGACAGGTCTGCTCCATGGGTGGAGGGTGGACCCACAAGTGATAGGGCCAACATGGGGCCCTCCTGACTTCTGCTCCCATTTACATTTCATAACCTGCACTCATGGTAGATACACCAGTGCCCTCATAACCCACTACTGTTGACATTTAAAAAAAAATGCAAATGGTTATGTACTGTAACTGTGACCCAGATTGGAGTATTTTCATTAGTATACTTATGTTATTTATATTAAAGAAAATAATTTTATTGCTATTCAGCTTCATCAGTGGAATATGGTACATTGCAACTTCGTAAAAACCTCTAATATTGCAGGATTTTCATATCAATTTCTATTTATCAACATTCATCGTTGAACAGCAAGTGATTAATCTTGCCACTTACCGTTGATCATCACTGTTCATTACAGGGTTGCTAGTTCTTTAGTAAACTGAGTGGCACTCAGGACTAAGATAAAATGGTGGGTCTAGCTGCTCCTTAGTAAAACCAGGTTAGACGCTTGCTCTTTTATACTTTGTTTATTGTGTTAGTAAAAAGATCTATTTATATTTATATTTATGTTCTTTAGTTTGTCAACAAGGAACTAATTATTTGCTAACCCACTCCAGATAATCAATCTATTAGCTATATATTTGGTCTCCCTCTTAAATTAAATTAGTTTAAAAAAAAAATCTTCTCCAAAAATACTGCTCATCTGACCATCTAGTCTATATTATAGCTTAGAAGTAAAAGGACAAGAGGGCTGCCTTTTATGTGAAGTGTCAGCCAAAGAACATTGCTTTAATTACAAAATTAAATCCTGTTTTTGTGTAATTCTGTATAATCTAGCACATAATTACATAATATCTGCATTACATATGTAATACCACAATCCTTACAGGTGTGGCCAGGTTCATGTACTACCAATATTTTTGTTCATACGAGTTACCATCTTGTCACACATAATCGATCTTCATTTCATATAAACAGGTTAAAATGTTGACAATGCTGGATTTTTACATCAAAACATTAGCGGTCTTATGTAGTTCATAAGTCAATTATAAATTACTGCCACAGACACTCCTTTCAAACTTGTCACCTAATCGCTCAATCTTGTCTCTGTCCTCCAAAGCTCTATACAGCCTTGCTTTGAAATTGGAATAAAGCAGTCAAAAGTGATCTAAGAGAATAAGAAAAATAATACATTTTTGTCAGTGATTGAAATGATAAGCCTGCTCTGTGAAAACAGCACTGCTTGGCTTAAATGAAAAACAAGTTGTTTAAATGTAAAAAGTTGTGATGTGTGAAACAGTTTTAAGCAACCATGTGGCTTTTAATGCACTGATATTGGTTCATTTGGATCAAAACTTTGCCCAAATCCTGGAGGAATCTACAAATGTGTCCAGTTACTGTTCCTGAACTATTCAAAAATCCAAAAAAATCTTAATGTACATTGTCCCCTATTTTAATCTGCATGTGTGGTTTGGATGGTTCAACCTTTAGGCATACTGTATTCTGAATTATCTTTTGGATGGTGTTAAAAACAAAAGATGTTCCAGCCTGGTTTGAGATTTTTGTTTATAATACAGCTGTTACAAGTCGCTCTCCTCTGCTCCCTGCGTCCCGGCCACGTCCGTGACGACTGGGACATCACTTCCGCTTCCGCCCTGACCGTTGCTAGGGCAAGGGCTGGACGCCAAGATGTCAGTTCGCTGTGTTCCAGTGAAGGAATTAGCCGGGCACGTGCGTAGTAGGGGGAAATCTATTATCAGCCTCCTGGGGTTAATTATCTTAGGTGTGCCTTCTTAGCTCTGATTGGCTGCGCCCTAGGCGGTTGCCCCTGTCGCACAGCCCTAGTTACGGCCCTGGGTTGACCATCCTTTGTGACTGTTGCCTGTACTTTGGACCTTGCCTGTTTGCCTGTTGCCCTGAACTTTTGTTGAATACTAGACTGCGTTGTTTTGCTTGTGACCCTGACCTTTGCTTGGATACCGATTTGCCTGTCTGCTGTGGACTCCTGACCTCTGCCTGCCACTGACCACCTGCTCCAGTCTAGGCTAGCACTTCCGGTTCCATCTGCTCTATGGTCATCATAGATGAGCATTTCCTGAAGTTTAGTTGTGTTTGTTCATGATGATGATATTCTACAGACCTTTCCGTTAAAACATTACCTGCCTTCTCTACATTATAAATGAAAATGTTGGATTACAGTTCCAAACACTTTTTTGCACGATAATCAGGACTAAGATTTTCTGAAATGTGCACTTATTTACAGAGACCAAAATATTAATTTTGCAGTTTATTCTGACTGATTTAATAGTCAGAACAGAATGCTATGTTGTAAGAGGAAAAAGGAATGGTTCACTTGTTTATCTTTTGAAAAATGCTATTTTCATTGCCACTTAGTTTTCATTGGTGGCTATGTTACAGATTACGACATCAGACTGGATTTGCTTTGGGTTGCCACATATGTTTTCTGAGTACGAAAGGGTTGGATCTTTAAAACAGTGCATAACAACAGGAGAAAACATTTTTGTCTATGGCCAAAACGGATAGACTACAGCACAATCATTATGCGTTTAAAATTAAATTAACATCACATTTGTTATGCAGGCGAACTAATTTAGTGCAATATATTGTAATCTCTCTAAACTTCCCAGAACAGCAAAACAATGATATACAGGAAATTAAATGAGCATATGTTCATGTTAAATCAAGTCATGCAAATGTTCAGTTTATGAGAGTCATTGCCAAATTACTAATTCCAATGGTAATCAATTTTATACATTTTGTAAGCAATATAAAACAATTCCAAATTAAATTATATGTGTGATTATGTTCTCATTTTACCCATGTAAAATTAAATATATTTTGACAGACATGTTACTGTACGTTCACTAGATAAGAATAAATCTAACTGAATCAGTTATATTGTTCACCATTATTTTAACACATTTTTTGTTTTAAAATTTACTTTATGAGCAGAAAAGATGTGAGTTTATTAAGTTATTGAATACACTACTATTGCCCATAACCCCATATTTCTTCTCACTGTACTTTGCCATTCAGCAAGTTTAACATCTAACATCTAAAAATAAATATTAGTGAACCTGTTTGTGTGTTTATATAAATATAGACAGATTTGCTTATTTATTAATAAACACATTAATCGTATGAGAAGCTTAGTGAGTGCCCCTTGTTGATGTCTTGCTGTATCTTCTCAACATTTTGGAGTTCTAGCATCCAGGCCAAATACACAAACACACGCACACACATATATATATATATATATATATATATATATATTTAAATATATATGTATATATAAGAAAGATGTGCGCTGACTCTCATGGTTTGGATTCGAAACCGGTGTCAGTGTCTAACCCAACTTCATATTTCAGCTTTGCTAACGGATTTGTTAAACAAATGCGGAAGGTTTTGGTTTTAGATTTGGTTTTGGACCTGGATTTAAGTAAACATTGTGAAAAATAGGTAACATTATGTCATGTTGAGCTGTTTTTGCTCCTACATTACTACTTATAGCCTTAACATTCATTTCCAGTCACTTCCAGTCTATTTTCTAATAATCCCTTCACATCGGTCCCAAATTTCACCAATTTTGAACAAAGTCTGCAGCAATCTGGTTGGCTAAAATTCGTGACAGAGCATTTGCACAAATATGTCGCACAAATCCATGGCAGTTTCATAAAAGATACAAGTTCTAGACTAGGAGACACTATATGGCAGAATTGTAAAAATGTACTTTAGATATCATAAGTACCTTAATTAAAAGGGGATTACTTTTATGATACCTCTCCACTCTCTGATCAACTTCATAATCAAGAAATAACATAACAGAGCATTCCTCATAGACACATATGCTACAGAAACAGGCAGCATTCATTGGATGGACAGTGGTAGAATTAATAAAGTTAATTAACACAGTTAATACAGACATTGATAAAACTAAATAGAGGAAGATGGCCTGAACCTTTATCTATTTATGTACTATGCACTTATTGTTCAGTAGAGTATTCACCGGGAGCCAAGAGTAGAGCTTTCAAACACCTTGTATTACTAAAGTGCTTTTTATGGTTTAGTAAGGTAGATCTGGCCGAAAAGCTATTCCAAGCTAACTTTCCAAGCATTCTGTCTCAAATGAAATTGGACTTTACTATGAGGTCATATCACTCTATCCCCTGGATAGTCCACAGCAATGTTGTCAAAATGAATATCCCCCCAGACTTTTGTATGCACTTATTGTTGGGTAGAGTATTCACTGTGAGTCAAGAGTCGAGTTTTCAAACACCTTGTTTTACTACAAGTGCTTTTTTATGGTTTAGTAAGGTAGATCTGGCTAAATACAAATTAGTATGTGCTGTAATGCTGCCCTTGTAAATCAAACAAGGGGACTCATCACTTGTATATATTTGCAAGTATATAACTAGGTCATGTATAATATATGTCATGTATATCAATATAGAATTTATCTAAAAATATTTTTAGATATTTGTATAGCCTTAAAAAGACAAACCCACTAGGCTAGGTAATATGTAAGCCAGACAGTTCAGATTGGGCAATAGTTCTCATACAAGTAAGTATGTATAACTCACATTGATGCAGATTTGGTTTCCAAACATCTGTCTTGATAAGACAATGCAAATGAATTTAAATGTCCACATTCTGAGAAATAAAGAGACAGAATTTGGCATATTGGTCATACAACCAGCAGTTAGTTGGCAGCACAAGTAACATGCTGAAAAACAGGCATTGCAATGAGTTTCAAAAAGCCCCCAAGAAAGGAAATTTTGGTGCAAAAATGTAACGATGGCTTCAGAAGATTCTTGGGGAAAAGTAGAGGAGCACAAATCGTGCAAGATGACATTGTCCTTGGGGCCACCTAGTTGCCACATGTTGAAAATCACATGCACAAAGGTTAACAAACCAAGCACTCTAGTGACTGTCACTGACCCTTTTGTGGCTTAAGTGTTTAATTTAGTTGAGCCCCCTCAAAAGCCAACATTATTGCTGATGATTGTTCAACTGGATGTTTGATAGGGTTGTTAACAAATGAATTCTAGGCATTTGGATAATAGTGGTAATCTTCCTCAATGGTAACCAACCATCACCCTCATTGAAGATGCCTACATCAATTACATTGTCTTTGACTATAGAAGATACACCAAGTAGATACTCATAAGGCAGCATGTGTGACACATTGGAGTGGGTCAGCATCAATACATAGGTGAAGGTCAGCACTGCAGCAAATACATTGGAGAGGGTCAGCACTGCAGAAAATATATTGGAAAGGGTCAGCAGCAATGCATTGGAGAGGGGACAGCAGTAGCAGTATCAGAACTCTTTAGATGGACAGCATTAGCATCAGTAAACTTTATTTAACAGATGATGAGACAAGACCCAGGTGTGATACATACATGTGTCCAACAGCTACAGGATTGATATAATAAGATTGGTGGGCAGCAGAATAGACAGGGATATAAAGTTGACAATATAATGACATTCACAATTTTATTAGGACAACAATTAAAATGTAGACAATATTTATTAGGTTGACAATTCAAATGAAGACAGTATTATGCCGAACTCTGTCCCTGTCTCTATCCCTAACCCTGTTCTTAACCCTGTCTCTATTCCTGTCCCTAACACTGTGTCTGTCCCTAACACTGTCCCTATCCCTATTCATAACCCTGTCTCTAGCCCTGTCCAAAACCGTGTCCATATATCTGTCCCTATCCCTGTCCTTACCCATATCGCTATCCCTAGCCCTAACCTTATAATAATGTTAGGGTAATTTTACCTCTCTTTTAATAAGTCCCTTCAGATATCAGTGAGATAAGATGCTGGTTAACCAGGAGATCAGTAATCAAGACACAGACATGCCAATGTCAAGATGTATACTGAACTGTGCTCGTTTATTTCTGGCATACATTTATACATGAAAAAGCGTTGGATCTGGTTATAGAGCAGAAACACATGATTAATATTTTCCTGAGTAAATATAAATCTTCTGACAAAGCTAGTTAGTTCTCTTCATGTCACTTTTATGGGTTCTTATCAACTTTCACTGGAGCCAGTACTCCCAATGTCCTCCTCATCCATTATCCCATGTCCTAGGCCTCCATCCGGGGTCTTTGAGATAGTTCAAGGCTGGAGCTGGTGATTACACTGAATATATTTTTAAGGCAAATACCAAGATTTTTAACTCCTTCACATATCCTTATTATCTGAATTGCCTACCTAATCATACTATCCACTATGTTAATTGGTGACCTAATAATACTGTTTACACCTGAATTGTCGACTGTTACACAAGCTGACAGATCAAGGCCAAAATGTAAAATGGTGCAAGATGGAATATCCCTTGGGTCCAATCCCACCCATATGTTAAAAAGGACATGCACATAGTTGAACAAATCAAGCACTTCAGCGACATGGGCTGCCACTTTTGTGGCTAAAGTGCTTGATTTGTTTGGGCCCCCACAAAAGAGAAAAAGAGAAAAAAATTCTTGTTGTCTGATGAAGTAGACAGAATAGATAACAGTTTAATTGTTTTTGTTTTTTTGTACAAATTTCTTGTGATCATTAGGCTAACAGTGGTCATCTTTCTCTATGTTGATGACCAAGTCATCACCCTTATCATCATCCTCATCACTGATGTCATGATCATCATTATCACATAATATTAATTCATCCCCACTGGAAAATACACATTTTGTTGATAATTGGCGGCGAGAACGGTATTCTTCATACAGGATGCTGATTGTCATACTTGTTTCCTCTTGCAAACGCTTGCTTCACAGACCATTGTGTAAAATTATGCTTAGTTGTCTTGCTTCCCTTCTGTGTTGATGCATTATCCCCAGCAGCAGCAGTTGTAGTGTGCAGGGATGTTTCTTCGGAACCATGGATTGCATCAGGGGAGTCATTTGGAATGGAAAATTGGATGCAGGACTACATACTAAAAATGAGGAGTTTGATGATGAAGTTGTTGACGCCAGTGAGGATTTCAACTGTCTATCCATTCCGCAGCTAGCTGATGCTGGGCTGCTTGCTACTATACACAATTTGCAACTTTTGGAAACACGACTTGAATGAACTTGCTGTAAATGAAGTATGAGGGAGAGAGGTGTCTAGATAATTAACGTTCCTACCTCCACTAATTTTGAAATGCCAAAGGGTACAAATGGCTTGAGAAATGTTGTCTGGGTTTAGATTAATATATTTTCAGACACAAGATGTGGTTTTTTCTATTTTATGCCCTGGCATGATAATGTAACATAGTAACATAGTTGATGAGGTTGAAAAAAGACACCAGTCCATCAAGTTCAACCTATTTTGGATCTCCTGCGATCCTGCACTTATATTTGAAATTAATCCAGAGTAAGCAACTGCCAATCTGTTTCAATTTTGAAAATCCCCCCAGACTCAATATTGCAATCCAATTTTTACCCTATATCCACTACTATCCTTTATTTTAAATTAACGGTCATATCCCTGGATACACCTTTCCGCTAAAAATTTGTCTAACCCTTTCTTAAACACATCTATTGAATCTGCCATCACAACCTTCCCTGGCAATGAATTCCATATCTTGACTGCCCTTACTGTAAAGAACCCCTTCCTTTGCTGGTTGTGAAATTTCCTTTCCTCTAACCTTAGGGGATGACCACGTGTCCTGTGTATGGTCCTTGGGGTAAAAAGTTCCCATGAAAGCTCTCCGTATTGACCCCTAATGTATTTGTACATAGTAATCATATCTCCCCTTAGACGCCTCTTTTCTAAAGTAAACATGCCTAAACTGGCTAACCTTTCCTCATAACTTAATGACTCCATACCCTTTATCAATTTTGTCGCCCTTCTCTGAACCCTTTCTAGTTCCAAATTATCTTTTTTATAGAGTGGTGCCCAGAACTGTACTGCATATTCAAGATGAGGTCTTACCAACGATTTATACAGTGGCAAAACTACACTGTCTTCCCTTGCATCTATGCCCCTTTTTATGCATGCCAATACTTTGTTTGCCCTTGCAGCTGCTGCTTGACATTGAGCACTATCGCTAAGTCTACTGTCTACGAGCACTCCCAAATCCTTTTCCATTATAGATTCTCCTAAATTAATTCCATTTAATTTATAGATTGCGTTCTTGTTTTTGATCCCTGAATGCATAACCTTACATTTATCTGTGTTAAACCTCATATTCCATTTGGCCGCCCAATCCTCCACTTTTTTTAAGTCCCTCTGTAGAGAAGCTACATCTTGCTCTGATTTTATTACCTTACAGAGTTTAGTGTCATCTGCAAAAATAGAAACTTTACTCTCTAAACCATCACCAAGGTCATTAATAAATATATTAAAAAGGAGTGGTCCCAGCACTCACTTATCATGGGCATCTGCTGGTGGTAACACTGGTGGCTGTCTTACTTCAACACAATCATCCCCATCCTCCTCATTATCTTGTCCATGTACAATAAATTCATTTTCAGATCCACAATTATCCCCCTCATCTTCTTGCACATTTACAACTTCCATAGTAACCTCCTCAATTTCTATGAGTAAATCATCATTAACACTAATAATACTTCTACCCATCCTCACATTTTCAAATGGTTGAGGACTTTTTGAAGGCATTTTTACTAGTAGAGGTCGTAACAGTACTACTACTGCCAGTACTGGGCTGCTCCTGATCTGTACAGTGATCCATGGTTACCAAGAGCAGTAATGCTACTTGAACAGATTGGAGCTACTTGTAGATGCCTGCCACCATACCAGGGAAAACCCCAATGAGATAGGGAAGGAAAGGAATGTTATCTTACAAGTCTTTAGACACTGCTCCACAATATAGTTCTAATAAACAAGTTTTATATTTTATTATGGGGTTGTGCTGCTCTGAGTCAAAGAGAAGAACACTCTGTTTACTGTTTTGGGGAGTCTACCTGCTGCTCACACACAAACAGGACAAAATGGACAGGCATTGAAAAATAGAAAAGATTATAACACATGACTTTTTTTTGTGGTATGCTTCTGCATGCTGACCTTCACAGACAGCCTTGTTTAAACATATATTTCACTGAATGACCCTTCCAAAACAGATAAGTATTGAAAAATAGAAAAATTATAATATAATAATATATAGCCTTTTTTCAGGTGTGCATCTGCTGCTGAATCTCACATGTAAATACCCACTTCTTTCTAAATTATTTCAGTTGTCACTGCCCCACACAAGATTACTTTCACTAGAAAAACTTTCACGTTTAAAAGAAAGAAATCTGTTTGTTTTTTGGATTATGCTGCTAATACTCTGACAGCAAAAGCACACATTTTTTCCTCAAAGAAATAAATACACTAGTTAGTTCACAATGATATCTCTGTAACCCAGTCTGTATATACTGTCTAGTATGTCTAGTACTATTATATATATGCAATGCAATGCATTAACAACAACAACTAGTCCATGTAAAGTGTATTTACGATTGAAATTAAAAGCAATTGATCAGCAAACTATTGTAGCTGACTATGCTCCATAGATCTGTTTTACAATATTGACAGTATTCTACTGCTTTCCTATGTCCCTAGTTCACCCTTAATGCTATTTTATGAGCAGGGCACCGCAGCTAACCTCCTCCCTACATGCTGTCTGTTCTAAAATGGCACTGAAGAAAATGAGAGAGGACTATATATATATATATATATATATATATATATATATATATATATATATACAGAGAGAGAGAGAGCACACATTTTTAACAAAATTTTACCAGAAATGACGTTTCACCTCATTTTGTGATCCGAGTTTGGCTGGAGAAACGACTCCAAGTAAAACTGCTTACCTCTAATATATATATATATATATATATATATATATATATATATATATACACTCTTAATGCTTTCTCTCCAGTATGGTTAAATGAGGGATGTGAAATCACTCAGTTTTTATAATGTTTTACAATACTTTATAATAGAGAGATATTACATACTTATATATTAAGTGTGACATCGAGATAAACCTGATAATCGACTGATAATATGTTTTGAGTGTTTGAGACCTTTATAAAGGTTATCTATAATATATACTTCACTATAGTTACTTAGTATGTTGTTCACAATGATGTTCTTAGTCTAAATGAAATGAACTGATGTAATTTTTGTGAAGTAATACTAATTGAAAGATTTGTGTATTCTTGTAGATTGTACATTATAGAAGGATTGTGAAATCATATGGCTGTTGGTTTAATTATTTATCCTCATCCTTATAAAGTCATATAAAAATTCTCTATATGTGAAGCATCTTTAGTATTGAAAGATTTATAGATCTTAGATGAAATCAGATAATCTCTCTTATATTTGAATAATTCCGTTTTTAAAAAAAATCTGAGTTTTGTGATTTTATGTTACTTTGGAACTGATTTAATATATGTTGCTTCCAAAGAATTTTGTTTCCTTGTAAGACATGTGAGTGATCGATTGGAGACTACTATGTTTGGCTAGACTATGTGTAAGAACCTTTGCTTATAGCCGTATATCACCTTTCAGCTTTGTTATACGATTTTATAACACAAGAGATCTTTGAGAATATTGAAAAGGAACTTAAAGAAGTTTGAGAATTATCTAAATCATTTTAATATGGTTATGTTTCAGATAGTGACAAGGAATTAAGGAATAATGGAAGAACTAACTCTCTTAGAAAATATGTGATACTGAGTGTTCCCCCGATATATGTATTTATAGTTATAGTGTTGTCTGTTCCCTAGAGGAGAACGAATAATCTATGCTATATTACTTATACTATTCTCCCGCCATATGTACCTCTAATTATGGTGTTGATTGTTTCCTAGAGAAAAATTAATAATTTATTTTATATCGTTTATGCTGCTGTGAATTTTATATATAAGTTTGGTGGACTTAAAAATACGATTACACATTTATTTTATGAATTAATTTGGCTGGTTTTAATCATTTGAATATTGGCGGATCCGAAAAAACTCCTTTAGTATTAATATATATGATGCCTGATGAATCCAAGCTCTTTTTAATGACATTTGACTAATGAGCCTTTTTAAAATGTTTTAAAATGCATTGTTTATTTGATTATTGTTTATATATTTTTGCATACAATTTGCACTACTTCAGAAAGATGTAACAGCCTGTGAAAAGAGAACTCTGTAATAACGATGTAACGGAGGTTAATGAATTAAACCTGCTAAAAACTGCCCTTTAAAAGAGAACTTACCGTAGGTAAGACCCACCCCTCCTGACGAAGTTGTCTGAAACAAAATGCATAGAGGAATTCAGATGCAGTTACTGTGAGGACTGTCTTTCATCGTCCGCAAGTGTTATCTTGCCGAATTACAAATTACATGCTTTTATCTGAAGGCTTTCTGGTATGTGCAATACTATTTTGTTTCTTCTAATTAATAAATGATAATAATGCACTATGGAAACGCTCCCGTCTACTTGATTATATATATATATATATATATATATATATATATATATATATATATATGTTTATATATATATATATATATATATATATATATATATATATATATATATATATATATATATATATGAGGATATATATGAGACAGCACTCAGAATATGCAAAGACTTAAAAAACTAAGGATGTTTAGTTCTAATTAGTAGCAACCTAAATGTTTCAACTTATTTTAATTTGGTGTAATTTTGCTCTACAAGGTTTGTATTGTTTGCTTAATGGTGGCTTGAAAAATGTCTGTATAAATCTCAAAATATTGCTACTAATCAGGAATAAAAATCCTTGATTTTTGCATATCCTGTGTGCCATCTGATATGTTATCTTCTAATATTACTTTGACTAGAAGCAGGACTTCTAACTCATATAAACACCAATTATAAGAGGCCATTAACAAAGAATAAAACCATCAGCAGAGGTAATTCCTCACTTTCCCCCATAGGTGGTGCTGTTCACAGATGAACAGAAGTTTGCACATGTCAAGGGAAATAGTTGGGAAGACTGTGGGTGTTTTGATAACTATCTATGCACTTACTTTTGCAGAGCACTGCAAAAACAAGATTTTCATGTGTAGAGATGGGTTATTGAAATGAGATGAAGAGATGGAGAGGATGCATCTATAGAGACACTCCTTGCTGTGCTGAGAGTGCGTTAATTATCTAGGAGCACTGGTGCAAAACCAAGTTTTTTTGGGATGCATATCCAGTGTGCTTTGTAAATTACCTTCACTGATCTTGCCATGCCTGAGTGCATTTTGTACTGTCTAGTGATCAATTTAGATGTCCAGTAGTTCCTTACAGTTTCACATAGCTTAAATGTTATGTCACAAGACATACAAGAGACTACTAAACTATATCTACATGTGTACTATATAATGTAAACAGCACTTAAAAGTAATTTTTTTTTACCATTTTCCATTATGTACAAAATACCTTTTTTAACAATTATGGAAGTAATGATATTGCTTACATTCCAAAATAAGTTGATAAATAAACAAACATTTCCTTTGCTGATTAAAGGTTAATATGACCGTTCAAAATTAAGTTTGGGATATGAAAATAATCCAATTTATACAAATAATTATTGTAAATACATATAATATAAGAGATCTTATTAAATATATTATGTGAGTATCATTTTACATGGTTGAAAATTGTAACATTACATTTTTTGTGCAATGTACAAATACAAAGAATGGTCTACTAATTAATTTCATATTCTATGAAATACGCAACAATATAATTGCAATATAAACAGCATTACATTATTTCCTAGAATTATGCTTGTTAGTGTATGGAACTTTTCCTATGTTTACTGTACACAAAAATGGGGGTTTTGCAGTTATAATTGCTGGTATTCAAGCTGTTTGTCTGACTACTATTCATTTTGGTCATTAGTTAAAAATGTTACTAATATTTAGTTTACAGTGGTATTGAAGGCAGGGTATTTTAAATTTAGCATGCACTATAATGAGGGAATTAATTCAAGTTTTCAATATAACTAACACAAAGATATCTGTCAAAAGTCACTCGGAAATAACACGCTGTTTGCAATGTAATTGTTACTATTCACTAAAGCAGAAAAAGCAAATGCAAAAAGCTAGAAAACTGACAACCTAGTCATTTAAAACTACAGGTTGTCTCCAAGATGACAATGGTTTTGGAAGTACTGTTCAGCTCCTGCTGGGAAACTTCACACTGGCAGGATATGATAATATTTTAACACTTTACTGGAATGCACATATAATTGCAAATTATTCCTAAACCTTTAGAAAGGGAACGTACAACTTGAAACACCTAAAGCCACAAGTTTGTTTAGTTACTATTCTTCTGCACAAAAATGTCACAATTAACATGAATCAAGGATGCCGCATTTTAGTACAAAATATAACTTAAATAAGTTTAACATTATTTAATTACTAATATTTTATTATTAGTAGCATTATTATTATTTATTTTTAGTTATTTCAGTTTTGGTTAACTTAATTGTCTAGCCTTTCATAGAAGATTACTGTCCTATGCAAAGCTATGAAGTATAAAATTACAAAAATGCAAGTAAATGTTTGCACCTAATTAGACTTGTGCATGTCTGGTACTTACTCCTGCCTGTGTCTGAACAGCCGGGTTGTGGGAGGGAAGGGACGTTCTTACATTGGTCGATTACAGTAATTGCAGCTCATGCCGTCCTATAGAAACACATATTTGCCTGTATCTTTTGTACCTGCAACTAAGCAGGTGCAAATTCATGCTTCCGATAAAGATTTGTTACGCATATGCTGCTGATGCAGAGGCGAATGCAACTGAAGATGTGCATAACTCTGTATATGGGTAGGAATATATTATTTTTCCATTGTCTTTTCCTTTAGAGTAATGTATGCCCATTTTGCCAGCAACTCTGCATCGACCCTGCTCTGTGCCTCTGCTGCTCATTTCTCCCCATATATAATATCATTTTCTTCTGGTTTCTCTCTAAGCAACTATTATTTTTTGTTATCTTCCATCATCCATATTAATCTGACCAACACCCTCTCCATCTTCACAGTTTACCTGCCTGTGTATGTGATTGTTGATTTAGAGATGGAGACACTCACTGTGGTTATCACCCTCATTATCATGCTGCAGACAGCTTAACAACTGCTCAAGAAAAACAAAAAGATTGATTAATCATCCCTGCTAACAAATTTATCCATAAGGGGCACAGGAGTTTGGCTCAGGAGTTTTAATTGTTCTCCATCAATTTTCATTGCTTTGCATGAAAAAAAACAAAAAAAAACTTTCCCCACAAATTTTAGATGTAACATAACATAGTTATAGCAGAGCTGGATTAAGGCTCTGGGGGGCCCGGGGCACTTTAGACATGGGAGCCCCTAAAGTGTACCATGGCTATAATTTTAGACAAATACACAGACAATACTGTGTGCACTACTGTTAGGTGCAGGCAGCTCACCCTTCATGAGTAGAGCAGTGTGAAGTGGGATATACCTCCCAACTGTCCCTGTAGTTGGGACAAAGTCCTGACTGAGTGGGTCAGTCCCCAAACTCAGGACTGCCCTACCAGAATCAGGACAGTTGGCAGAATGTCCTGCTCTCTCCTACCTGTTCTTCCCGCTTTCAATACTTGTTGCTGCCGCTTGGGTCCTAAGCTCAGTTGTGCTTGTCTGGATCCTGGAATGTTGGTTCCCTGTTTGGAAATAGAATAGGTACGTGCCATATATAAATATCAGCAATGAGTGAACACAGTAGACCTCCATGTCTCTATGCAGTCCGACATTAAATCAAAACAATTCATGTTTTATTATTAGTGCTCCTTTCCTGTAACCAGCCCGACTGTAAAATAATTTTATTCATCTTTAATAAAAAGACACATTGCCCCCAAACAACCTCAAGATTAAATTAATAGTAATCACATTTATTAAATAAACCAATTTCCTACCATATATTAAATAATTTGCATTCACTTTTAAGAAATAGCAATCCTTTTTCCAAAACTCTGCCATACATTTAATTAATAGCGCCCAAACCATCCCAACATTAATCATCCCACCCTACATTGATAAGTTTGCACCAACCCCACTATTAAATTAAATTGCCCCACCATCACCCCCACAAACAAAATAATACCCATTAATTAGCCTCTACCTACCTCACACATTACATTGCCACAAGCCCCTTGGGCCCTCACACAAACTACATTGCCACAAGCCCCCTGTGACCTCACACATTATACTGCCACAAGCCCCCTGCTGCCCTCACACACACACAGTAGACTGCCACAAGCCCCCCTGCTGCCCTCACACACACCTTACACTGCCACAAGTACCCCTGCTGCCCTCACACACACATTAGACTGCCAAAAGCCCTGTGTCAAAACATAAACACACACATACACTCACCTTGCCCTCTGCTGAGCATCACTCTGCGCTGCTCAGACAGGAAGTGGAACGAGCACTTCCTGTCTGAGACCAATCAGCAACAGGCAGCCTCACAATTGGCTGCCTGTTGCTGCCACTGACCACCAATGATGTTTTTATTAACTTTCCTTTTCACCCCCTCCCCCGCTCGCGGCACCCCCCCCCCCGCTAGTGGGGGAGGGGGGTTGAAAAAGAAAGTTAATAAAAACATGCAGCAGCTTCTCTCCTCCCAGGTGGCGGAGGGCCCTCAGAGAGAGGGGGGCCAGGGGCACATGTCCCCTGTGCCCCCCCTTAATCCGGCTATGAGTTATAGGTTTCTTGGTTTATGTAGTCTTATAAGCATATCCATGGTAGAACTCCATTTAGTAGGAACATCACATATGAACTGATTTTATGGGAAATTTTCCATATTTGTAGCATGGAAATAACATTTCTTGCACAATATTATCTGGTACAATGGTAACAGATATTCCTGGACATTGCTAACATACATTTAATATTCACAAATATCATTATTCAGTGAGATATTGAGATTATAAAGATGAGAGTTATTTTACCAGACAACAACAATATTTTTGCATTGTTAGATTAATATTTTCAATTATTTGTTTTCTGAAGGACAGCTAGTGCTCAGTTGTATAATTATTGAAAGAATTTATTCCATTAGTTACATATGATTTTGTGTTCAAATTTAATAAATTTAAGATCAATTTTCATTTTTTAAAAAGCATTGAAATCAATCAAAATAAGGATGATGACAATGAAGGCCTGTGGCTTGACCTTTATTTGGATAATCTAGATTCACCCAGTGAGTAGTAAGACATTAATTGACCAGGTCCATACTCATTTGCCTACATGAACCTGGGTACAAAACAATGGGTTTTTTCTTTATTACATTAATAAATTAAATAAAAGGGGTATTAAATATATGGATGATTTGTACAATAGAAAAAATAGGAGACATCTAGTGATCTCCAGTAGATTGTGAATCACTGGAAAGCTAACCGAGTAGGATTTCAATAAAAAAAAACTAAATCATGGAAATGGTGGTATGCGAAAATTAGATTAAAAAAAGTAGCATCCAGAGAAAAAAACCCTATGAGAATCCAAAAAAAATGAGTGCCAGAGGGGCTATTAACTAATTTTGTAAAACTATAGAGATGTGACAATTGTTGATCCTTGATCTAGCTTCTGTATTTCCTAAGCACTGCATGCCTGATTCTCCAGTGAACCTGTATTGATAAGCAAATCTTCAAAAAAAATTATACTGATTCACAAATTCGCAAATATTTAAATCAGAGCTGAAATTCAGAATCAATCACATTGATTTGCCCTTCTCTAGTTCTCAGCAAATTAAGGTCTCATAGTTTTAGCTAATGCGTGGTATTTTATTTGTGCATATGATACGTTTTAAAAATATATTGATTGATATTGGATAAGTAGCAAAGACATTTTTAAATGCACAATGTAAATCAAGTGTTCATGAATCTCTTTCTGTGTTGGTAATGCGAATAGTTGAGCTATTTTCAAGGAATTTGAATGCTATTAATCCAACAATAAAATTCAGAAATATCCTTAAGCTGCACCTAGGAAAATATTTTACAGTCATTTTTCTGCCAGTTTTGTAATACACACAAACATATATATAAATTAATAAAGTTCACAACCTTTAAATGGCAGTATAAGGGGTATTTAAACAGGTGGAACAATAACAAGCCAATAAAACTCTTGATCGTTTTCGGATGGAACTGTAGGAGAAACAGGGGCTCTGGGAAAAATGGCTGCTGCTAAGTAGTGGTAGTGCAGTTTTAAGTAGAGATGGGCAGGCTCGGTTTCCTTGAAATTGAACCCACCCAAACTTCAGGGATCTGAGTACCGAGCCGAGTCGGCTAGGTACTCTCGCGCCTATTCGGTTTCCAAAACGAGGCAAAATGTCATCATGACGTCGTCGGATCTCACAAGCTTTAGAATGAATAAATACCCGCTGCCACGGCGATCTAGCGCCATTTGAGAGAGGGACAGAGAGGGGTTAGGTCCCAGAATAGAGCAGGAAAAGAGCAGTATAGAGCAGGCATTTTTCTGAATTTGCACTGCAAATTGTTTGGGGTGTCATATCCCCCTTTCTAAAAAAGCTGTATTTGCCAAGTGCTGATATTGTAATATAGCAGCCCTGAATTTGCACTACAAAGTGTTTAGGGTGTCATATGCTCCCTACAAAAAAAGCTGTATTTCCTGAGTGCTGAAATTGTAATATAGCAGCACTGTATATTTCTGAATTTGCACTGCAAAGTGTTTGGGGTCTCATATACCCCCTTATTAAAAAGCTGTATTTTCTGCAAAGGATGGTGGAGGATTATTTTCAAAAGTTAATTGAAATCGAAATGTCAGACAGTCCCTTTTCATACTGGGAGGAAAAACAAGCCATTTGGAAACCCATACAAACTTGCTTTGCAATACTTAAGCTGCCCAACCTCCAGTGTGTACTCAGAAAGAGTTTTCAGCACATCCGGGAACCTTGTATTAAAGTAATTCTATCGTTTTCAAATAAGCATTGCCCAAGCGATTATATTGTGTTTCTAACGCACAAAGTGATTTATTTTAGCAGATGTAAATAGTCAACAGTTCAATACATTATTATATTATGATACAGTACAGTACAGCCAATACCAAAAGATACATACATACCGCTGCGCTACCACGGGCACCAGTGAACAGTAGTTCACCCTTGAACATTGTGGTCAGAGTAGACTGAAGACTGGGAGCGCAGCTATGATCATATATACATTCAGTGTTACAGAGAGAACAATGCAGATGACGTGGCTTGCTTCTATAGGTCAAGACTTCGGGTGAGTCCAGGGTAAACAGAACATAGGCTAGTTCAAACAACCCCCTCAAAGGCTGAGGTCAACATTCTAGATGAATCTCCCACCCAGAAACCAGTTACAACTAGTCCATTAGCATTTTACAGTCTGATATCAATCTGACAAGATATTGCCTAACATCAATAACTAGAGTATGCAATATGCGATCTGTTCGGTGATGGAACCGGACAGCTGCTGATGAATAGGGGATTAGAATGATATCAGACATGACTCATTTCCTATAACCTGAACCTTAAATGACACTGAAGTGTACATATAATCATAATATATAAACTAATAATAAACTAAATACTATCTGCTCATAAATTACTGTGTAACATAACCAATATGAATATGAATTATATAAATAACTAAATGTTGTAATGTGAGTGTGTACGTGCGTATTTTACCATGCGATAGCTGTATGCCACGTGTAGCGTGGCATACTGAGTGCAATCGACCAATAAAACAGTATTAACCAATATACTTTCGTTCATCCAACTATATGACTTCGAACCTTGTCAGTGATCGATGTAGGAGGTTACTTCCTAAAAATGTGGAAAAGATGATGTTCATCAAAATGAACTACATCTTCCACGAGGAAGGCCTTTACTGGAAAATACATCCAAATACTGACACTTCTGTAATGGCAGATTCCAGCCGAGATTAATTAATATGCTGTGGTGATGATGATGTACACACTGATGAGGGTGAGGATGATGCTGAAGATGATGACGACATCATCTTGACAGTGTAGAATTCACTTCACAGCACTGTTGGTCTAACATGCCTGTAGGCCATTATTAGCTTGTTTAGCAGGGATTAAACTGTATTTTTCTGAATTTGCAGTAATGAATGTAGGGTGTAATATACACCCAAAGAGAAAAGGTGCTTTGGTCATTTTTATTTATTTAAAAGTCTTTGCAGGCTTTTTTTCGTAATTTGCACTAATAAGTGTAGGGTGTAATATACACCCAAAGAGAAAATGTGCTTTGGTCATTTTTATTTATCTACAAGTCTTTCAGGCTTTTTTTCGTAATTTGCACTAATAAGTTAGGGTGTAAAATACACCCAAAGAGAAAAGATGCTTTGGTTATTTTGATTAATAGTGTCCTTAAAGCAGTTCATTGGGGCTGGATATTTTTCCCGAATTATTTCACATAGTTCCATAGTATGGTACTCCACCCTTTGTGAACCACTTAGATGTTATTTTCATACTTGTACAATAGTATAGGGACATGTCTGCAATTAATGCCTATGTGTAATTTTATTAGCATCTACTTAGAATTGTTTTAACATTTATTAAGTAATGTTTGGAATCAACCCCATATAAAATTGGAAAGGTACAAGATAAATACGATATTAACAAATCACAAATCAAATAACTTCAGATTTTTTATGAGAACTTTAAATCTTTGAGTAAAACAATTTATCTTAACAACTTTAACTTTGTGATTGAAAGTCTGAAAATTGGATAAGCCTGATTGTGATTAAATCGTGATTGGTTTTCGAGTCCAAATTTTAGTTGATATGTTTAATAAAATGCAAACTGCATTTAAGTGTCTTTATTTACTGTATAACACTGCCCTAGAAACACTAATAGCTAAAGTAAAAAGCCTTACAACATTTCAGAGAATTAATATTCATAACTAAGGGATCAGATTAGCAGCAATTTATGACATTACCCTTAGTCATAGTTGCACGTAAGTTAAACTCTATTTTTCAATACCATGTATAATCTCTGTGTTTCTAAGTTTACTTGAAACCTCTCATAAGTAAAGATATAATCTATAATTGTATGATTTAATATGTCAAACATAGAAATACATTTGTTAAATGTCTAGAAATATATGTCTCTATAAAAGAGGAAAGAACACTTTTTTTAAATATCACTTACCTGAACAGAAAGTTGTCTGTTTAACAAAGAAGCTCACTCATCCATTATAATGGTAAACTGTTTGTACCAGATACTGACAATCAATGGATGTGGGAATGTTAAAGTTGGTCTCACTTGGTCGATGACAATGCAACTATACCACTCTCGCTTGAACTGCAGAAACGAATCAACTGCCAAGCTCAAATGAAATATTTGTTGTTTAAAATCCAAAGAACTATATTATAATGTTTAATTTGTCCCTCACAGACACTATTTAAAGAGTTAGAAATCGCCAATAAAATATACGAACGAAGAGACAAAAAGCAACAAATGTAAATAACCTGATGTAAATCACATGAACAACTCTAATTCTAAATCTGGCTTAGTTCAACCCACCAAGAAAATTAAATGCATGTATAATACAAGATCGCTTTGCCGTGGCTGAAAGCTAATTTACTTTACTTTAAATACCTTACAAATGCATTTACAAACACACTAAACTCTTTGAAGTTGTTCAGACTATTTACAAAACTTAGTAAATTAGAGGAATTCCTAGAGTTGCAATTGGATATTCAGGATTGACCCTATCTGGCGATAGAATACTAATAACAATCATGCATGTAACATTTAAGACATGTTCTCTTCATGTGTTCATATTGTATTTTAACATTTGTAAACAAATTTTTTGCACCTCCCACATTTGCCGTTATGTAACACTTTCTTATCTTTAAATCTTATCTTTAAATAACATGCGGATCTTAAGATGAATTACTTGCTTAAGATCAGTTGCATCTTATTTTTCATTGAGTAAAACACTTAAGATGGGCATGTCTTTGAACTTTCCGCTCCTTGTTGTGATTTTCTTATCTCCCCGTTTGTTCTTAAAATACTCATCGCAACTTCCACAGAAGATAAGATAAGTAATGAATCAGGCCCTATATTATTAATAATACAATAATTGAATGACTTTTTTCTGTGCATTCTACCGGGATTTTATATTGTACATATGTATTGTTCTTATCGTGCAATTTGTGTTGTGTCTGTCTCAACATATCAAGTGGCGTAAATGCCGAACATATTTACACCCGTATTCAACAATATCACTCCAGATCCACTTCTAGCTGAATATGGACATGGGTATGCCCGAATTATGTGCGTTTTGTTTTTTTTAAAAAAACACACAATACACTCCTTTTGAATAGAGATGCTCAGACTCGGTTCCCAGAGAACCGAACACTCAAACTTATCGACTCGGCTCGGTACTTTCACGCAACCTTGGAATTGAAAATGAGGCAAAATGTCATTGTTACATAGTCGGATCTCACAAGTTTTGAATTCCAGCAGTACCGCCCTCCACGGTGATCCAGCGCCATTTCACGGAGGGACACAGAACGGGTAGCACAGTTCTTATCAGTCTCTAGTGCAGTTGGGCAGCGTCACAGGTAGAAAAGAAAGAAAAGGGGTAGCAGTGTTCTTCAAAGTCTCTAGTGACATTCAGGAGAGCTCCATTGCTCTATTGCTAATTGTCATTGCAGAAATAGAAATAATAGGGCTGGCAGGCTTGGCTTTCAAAATCTGCAGTCACATTGTTCTGTGTTATATAGGTAACACACAAAGAGGAGAGCTCCATTGCTCCATTGCTAATTGTCATTGCTGAAATACAAACACTAGGGCTGGCAGGCTTAGTATAAATCTGCAGTCACATTGTATTGTACCATAGCTCACTCAGAAACAGGAGATGTGGCAGGGGTTGCTTCTGAAACAGAAATTGTAATAATAGGGCTGTCAGAGTTTTTAAAAGTCTCCAGTGATATTCTACTATGCTATAGTTCAATCAGAAACAGGAGGGGTGGCATTGTTTTTGTCACTCTCCAGTCTCAGTCATGATGATACTAATCCCTCTACTTCATGTGCTAAAGCCTATGTTCAAGTGAATAGTGGTTTTAAGTCAGGGAAACAAAAATGTAAATAAAATCTTGTACCTTTTTTAAAAAAAAACACACCTCTCTAATAAAGGTGAAAGTTTGCTGTAGAAAAACATAAAATTGCCAACATGCCATTCTACCCAAAATATTACCAAGCATAACAGCATCAGTAAGCTCCCTTCTCTTAGCTAGATTTCAGCACCTGCACTCTCTGCTGTCATCATATTCACTCTCATCAGTGTATACATCATCCTCAAACAATACTAATTCATACCCGCTGGAATGAATTAGAGGTCTGTGTAGTTTGATGTAATTGCCGGTATTGGCCTTCCTCATGAATTTTGTAGTATATTTTATGGAACAGCTGTCATGATTTTTGGGCAATTCTTTTAGACCAGACTAAATTTCAAAATGTTGTGCAGACTCATGTGCATCACCACTGGGTGTCTTGGGAAAGCTAAGTTTTTTTCCTAGCAGAAATTTCCAGAGAAACTGAAGGAGGAGACGTAAATGTGTCATGTACCACTTGAGCTGTCAGCTTGCTTACCAGGAGCTCATTGCATCTCTTCAGATCTGGGACAGTTGGAAAGAAAGAGAAGACATAGCTCTTAAATCTAGGATCAAGCACAGTTGCCAAAATGTAATAATTAGATTTCAAGATGTTGATAACTCTTGGATCCTGGCGAAGCGAATTAAGTACTTAATCTACCAGTCCAACATAATTAGCAGAATTATGTTAATTCTTTGTTTATGTTGCTTTGTTTCATTTCCTGTTGCAGTCTTTGTTTGAAAGTGTATGAAATTAATATTGTGACTTGTGAGGTGGTCTAAATTGACTGCAAATGACTTGAAATTAGTGTTATTTAGGTTAAAAATAATGTAGGGTAAAAAAAACAAAATTATGTGATTTTAGCAAATAAAATAGGGATTTTAGAAAAAATAGGGATCCAAAACCAAAACCAAAACACGGAAGGGCGGTTTTGCCAAAACCAAAACCAACACTTGAAGTTAATCCAGATCCAAAACCAGAACCATGTATATGTTTTGAGAGTAATAAAAGGTCTAACAAAGGATGTAATATTTTGTGAAAACTTGTATTACTCTCAAAACATATACATGCAAACAACTCAACTCAATTGTTTCAAATGTTATCTGGAAAGGTAACAAATAAAAAATCCCCATTGCCAATTTGTTTTTACTAATAAAAAAGGAGGATTATACTTGTCTGCTATAATATAATTAAATATAGTATGATTATCTAAATTTATACTTTTAAGCAATGTTCAATAAAAACACATGAATGTCACCTCTCTGAAGAACCCTCTAGATGTAGAGGAGAGCCTAGATTTACTTTGGGCTCCTAGGTTTCACAACCATAGCCTTGTTTGTAGAGGAGCAGCGGTTTGCACAGGAAGGACTTGGGTGGAGTGAAGGGTTGACTACAAAAGAATGGGATAGGAACTCGAGCACATGTATACTTGTTTTTTTTAGAGCAGCTAAGACACAAAGTGTAAAGGGCTGGAGAGGGCATATTTCAGACGCTTTCTTCGCCATAAAAGGCTAAACAATGCAGTGTTTTAGGAGAAAAATGTTGGTGTGATGTTTACACTTTCATCAAGCGCATCTCTAAAAATCTTTTTGCTTCTCCACAAATCAAGGTACCCTTTTCATTTATGGAGACAGCTCCTGAGAACAAAGAGCAGGCATTCAGTTTATTGTGAGGGGTCAACAAGGCACAACGATACAAAACCAAGGAGTTTGGTGTTTGTAAATCACGTCCAGTGGATAAATCTGTACATAATAAAAGACAAATTAATACAAAATTTAAACTAGCTTAGCTCAGTTCCTCTTGAAAGGCTATAATGATCATCATATGGTTATCAAAAAACAGAAGGGATAGGGAAGGGAGGGTCGATAAAACAGATATCTTTTATGAAGTGTAATCAATGTGTGGTGGTTGAGTACTGATGGGAAATCCTTCCCTTACCTTGTCCTCCAGACATGAGTCAGGTTCTTTTCTGTTTGGATATCCGGTGGTCAGGAGATAAATACTTCAATGAAAGGGACAAGGATTGGTCAAACAACTTGGGTTTATTGAGAATGCGGTAAGGATAGTTTTGGTAAGCCACCGCGCCACTGACCCCTTCAGCTCAATTGTAATGACAAAATAATGCGTCTGATCAGCATAGAGCACAATAGCATTTAACATATCACATACACCTGGTGAGTATAAGGCACAATAGCGATCACATCTTCAATGCACATTGTCTAATAAGGCACACTGGTAATCACAGTTACTACTTTCAAGTTAACAATATCTGACTGGTGATGATGCAAGAACCATCAATAATAACCCATCAAGACTCTAACGGTCACTATCGCGCCCACTAGAGGGCTCCTTCTTATTCAGGAGTTTGGGGTACCGTGCTATTGCCTCTGGGTTAACTTGAATCGCAGCGGTACCGCTAACGCTGAATGTCACACCTTCAATATCAATAAATCAACTCTTAGGTAAATCACATAACATTAACATCATCTAAAACATTTGGTGCACCAATATTATCCCCGGTAACGTTACCATATTTTCCACTCAGTCCTGGGCTGACCTGTGCACAGGAATTTGGTAGTGTTCCAATGTCCTGCAGAGATTTCCAGAAGGGTTAAGTATTATAGTAGAAAGCAGGGCTGTTGCTCAGTTCAGCCACAAGATGGCGCTGTTCCCTCAACAGTCAATGTATCTATATTAGCACGTGTGCTCTGCAACAGGGGATAGTGTCCAGATATCCGCAACACATAGGATATAGCTTAATTGTTCCCTGCAGCCTGTGTAAAGGTATGATCTGGGGGAAAAACTCTCACAATCCTTCCTTGTACAAGAATGCAATGGCAGTTTTGGGTAGATTCTCTCATCACTCATCCCTCTGACACTGGGGTGTGTGCAATACACTGCAGGCTAGGGTTTTACCTTGAGAGGGTTCTGTCGTTAGTGGAGACTGTCTTTGGTGCCCCACTGCGTGTCCCCAGCTGTTCTATGTCCGCTTTGTTGGCAATGTCACCAGTTCTGGCGGTAGCTTATCTTCTCTCTGCTCGGCTGCACCTCAGCCCCCCTTGTTCCATCTACCATGCTGCTCTCTCTTTCTCCTCCTTCCTGCACATCCTCTTCCTGTTACTCCCCCAGCCAATCAGGGCCTTCATCCTCCTCCTGTCAATCACTCCTGGTCACAAGTCCCCAGGAGCACAATTAACCCATTGTAGCCCTGCTTTTTAACAGCGCTTATGCACTCCTCTGTGCTGTTCAACTGGGCTAAGGGGCACCACAAATGAGCACACTGCAAAACACCTTGATGGTGCACAAAGTGTGCATTAATGTGTACGTCTTCTCTCCACACCTAGAAGTATTCTTCACAAACTGAATTTCTCCCATTTATCTGAGTAATCTACTACTCCACAAAGGTGGCCATCTTGCACTGAAAACCTATGCACCCCAGCTGAAATCTAGACACTTTTGCAAAATAAGGTGCATAGTATCCAAAGCTGCAGAGTGGAGACTTTTGGCTTCACAAATGACCGTCATAGTGGGCAGTCTCACAAAATAGGATCTAAAACAATTTTGCAGTATTTTTGATTTTCATGTAGTTTTAGTAATATATTGTAATATACTTATCATAGGTATTGATAGCATTTTTAATAGTATTCATAGGGACTTAGATATCAAAATATTAAAAAAAGAATATTAACAATTTAATTGCTGGGAATAGTGGGCAGCAATAGGAATATAGTAGGGTTCATATTTTGCTGAACTTTGTGGTGTTCAGTATGAAAGAGGAAATGAAAAGAAGGACCTTGGCATACCTTTTATATCTCCAGGCCCTATAACAAGGGCATGGGCTGCTATGCCTAATGTTGTGCCACCTTATTAAACATCCGATTTTGGTACTTTCATTTAATAACACTGGTGAATAATCTCTATGCAAATTAGCTGTTATATTTTGTTATATACATGTGGGTGTACATATTTTTGATAATTTACATTGATTTTTAAATTCTCATATTTCCAATATAGAGCATAAATATTTTCACTATTCTTTATATTCATTTTTTTATTATTCATCTTTAAGGTCTATTTGCTAGCCCTTATAGGAGATACCCACACTTATTTGTGACTTGTATCCTATTAGGATTACCAGTTTATCAGCTTTCAGTTTGTATTGCTGTAATTTTTTGTGTTCTGTTTCTGCCAACGCCATGACACTTCTCACTGAGAGGCCTCATCTGACGATTATCTCCTCAGATCTGTATGGTCAGCAGCATCATTGTAATGCAACCACTGTCAATATCTTATTGTTAAGCTCAGATGTACCATTTTTCATTCCCAGGTATATTCTTAACATCCTACTTCTTTACATTTTAACAATTTAGTTATTTGATTTTGTGGACCTCATGTAGACACAATTCTCATCTAAAACACAGGCATAAATTGCATCTGAAAAAAGTAAGTAATAAAAAAATTCTACATAGTATGTTGAATCAGATTCTTCTTAGCTGATTGTCATTATTTTCAGTTCATATCTTACACCACGGGTAGAGCACCCGCACTAGATATGTTCCCTGACAGATGTATCTGCGCCTGCGTGCAGTTCTCTATCAGTTGCATTTATTTGAATATACCATTACTGTACTTGGCCAGTGCTTGCATGCCTCTTGTCTCCCCAAAGCAACTGTACAAGCATAAAGAGTCATTCACATATTATGTGACTGCCTGTGCACACAGATGGAAGCATACATTTTTTTTTGTGTGCGTGCACTGTAGTGAAATCCATATTTTACACTGCGCAAATTAACTTAAATCCAATCTACATGAGGCCCTGTTTATCTATCTAAATATTTGATATTCTACTTTGATCATGTCTCCCTACCTGCAGCTTGTTGGCTAGTGTCTAGGATAAGAGTCACTGTTCAGATTGTTTAGTCTTTTTTTACTGATCATCCAAAGTTCTTCATCTGCTTTTCATTGGCACACTTTTTAATTACACTGTATGTTGGATATTTTAATATATAAAGCTATTCCATATTTTAAACCCTCTCTTTATTAGAGCTTAACTTATGCCTGGTGATACTGCTCACACAATGCTCCACCCTGAACCACACTCATTTCAATCTAAATCCAGGATCTCTACTTGTTGTTGTCTTAAGCACCAGTCCTTTATCTAGTAACTAACAATAAACCTCAATGTGTCTTTTATCACTAAGAAAATAATTTCAATGCCAGTATTACGAACATAAAGATTATGCTAATCAATTCTTAGGGCTGTTTTAATCAAATGGCCCTCTCCTTCCCTCATTTCTCATTTATCCTGCTCGTCAAGCACAAAGCTGCATGGCAGAATATCCTGTACTATTTATTCGCAAATACTGGATAATAATAATAATAATAATAATAATAATATTAATAATAATAATAATAATAATAATAATAGTATTTTGAAGGAGAAATGTGTTTCTTAAATTTTGAAGTGAAGAGAAGAAACAAATTAAAAAGATTAGTAATATAATGTAGGATTGAAATGTTTACAAATATGCATATGGTTGATAGTGGTATATCATATCATGTGACTCCTTGAACTATTATAACTTATTGGAAATATATGTCACTTTATGTGTGTAACATATTATGGTCAGCTATAATTACATTCTTTCAACATAGCCAAGTATGAAGGAAATTTACAGTACACGGACAAGAAGTCGATGATAACAGATTGGAAAAGCAGATTTCATGTAAATTCATGTACTATGCTTCCAACGGACTCCTACGCTCATCTGCTATTCAAAACTAAATGGAAATACTTCTTTAGCCGTTGAAGTTGAAGAAATTGTGACTAACTGCTATTTATATCTATTATTGTATTTCTTACTGCCAATACACTCAAATAATTTATAGATCTAATACTCAGTTGTAAATACTAGGCAAAAATCATGTTAGACAAGCAAATCTTGTTAGAACCAAAGCTGACCTAAATAGAGCTCACTGCAAAGCAATAGTACACTAAGACAGTAGAAGTTCCAAGTACAGACTTCATAAATAAATATAAGCAAATTTATCTGTACGATAGTAATTTGCACCAATAAAAGAATTACAAAGCCACAACCATCATCATATGATCATATTATTATTATTCCTGGTTCTATGATATGAGAAACACCTTTGCTGTCTGAGACTCTGAATCTTAAATCTCCTATTCTGCTTTGCATATTATACTGTTATTGTGAGATGTTGTCCTGGTTGCAAATAGTGTGAAGAGGGTGAAGAGGAAGAGAGAATCCCACTCGCCTGATCAGGGATCCAGCGCAGATAAGTGCTTCTTGCTTGCAGGGTACCTTGGCACTGGTAAATGATTCACTGTCAGTCAATCAGTGGCCGGGACGATAAGCCAATCAATGCTCACCTCTGGCCATTTTGATTTTTGGTGCTGCGATGAGCCATCCATTGCGATGTGAAGCGCTGGTCATCGGCGGAGGCAAAGCAGAGAGGATTTCCAAAGAGTCGTGTTCAAGAAAGAATACGTTGGAAGAAGAGAAGACTGAAGAAAAAGTGCAGGAGCACAAAGAGGACGGGAGAGAGACGCTGGAAGAAGACTGAAGACAGCGACAGACAGCTGAAAGCTGGAGAATGACAGGCTTAAGAAAGAATACTGCTGGGGATGGCCCAGAGAAGAAGCAGCAGGGGGATAGAAGAGAGCTATCATGGTTCCCATTTCTGCCAACACAAGCTGCCAGAGCATGGTCAGGCTCTCGGACAGTCCTCTTCCATGCACATGCCTGCACTCTTTCTCTCACACTTTTTTTGGGCACAAGAACCGGGGCATCTTTCGGCTTTACTAGAACCATGCTGCATTAGTGGGCATAAGGACCGGGGTACTTAGGTGTTGTAGATTCATTTTATTTCCTAATTGGGGCACATTAAGCAACATTGAGGACTAGCATGTGGAAAAGTAATAATTTCAGGACTAGAATATGGGCACATTTAATTGATGATTAGTCTGTGGGGCAAAGTGTTTCAGGCACTAGACCTGTGGAGACCCGCTTGGCACTAAGCCTGGCACAGTTAGGTAGGCCGTGCCAGTCTGATCCCATTCGAACATTTCATTTTAGGTAGCCGTTGTTTAAAAATCAATGTAAATTATCAAAAATATGTACACCCACATGTATATAACAAAATATAACAGCTAATTTGCATAGAGATTATTCACCAGTGTTATTAGATGAAAGTACCAAAACCGTATGTTTAATAAGGTGGCATAACATTAGGCATAGCAGCCCATGCCATTGTTATGGGGCCTGGAGATATAAAAGGTATGCCAAGGTCCTTCTATTCATTTCCTCTTTCATACTGAACACCACAAAGTTCAGCAAAATATGAACACTACTATATTCCTATTGCTGTCAACTATTCCCAGCAATTAAATTGGTAATGTTCTTTTTTTAATATTTTGATATCTAAGTCCCTATGAATACTATTAAAAATGCTATAAATACCTATACATTGTACAAATTGTTGTTTTTATGATAGGTATAGTACAATATATTAGCAAAACAACATGAAAATATCAAAAATACTGCAAAATATATATACCAAGTTACACCTAAGGGAGCGTTAATAGTCATGAGATTTGGGCCATTCTGATCTTTCAATATTAACCTTTATAGATTTTGTTTCCTCAACAACTCTGACAGATTATTAACAGCTATCACTGGGTCTAATTACAGTCTTATAGTCATTAATGTAGTCCTCATTTATAATTACTTGTTGAGGTTGTATTAACATACTGGGCTACTGGTCAGTGCATGTTACAGTGCATAAACCAAGGCTGGTAAAACTGGTTAATAACATAAGGGCCAAACCTACAAACTATCTAACCTTAACTAACTAATATCCCTGAGCACACTGTTGTAGGAAATAAATAATTAAAACTGCCTCCATGGGCGTTGATAAGTATCCAACCAAATGGATGTGTGTCTAGAGCTCTGTCACCAGAAAAATTCATCTGGCAGCATCTGTGATTTTTCCAAGCTATCTTAGAATGAAGGTTACCTAACTATAAAGCTTGCAACCTGCTGGCTGGGTCCTGGTCAAACCGCACATGCCGGGGACCCATAAATACACCAGAGGCCTAGAAACCTGCATTCCATTGTGGTCCACAACATTCATGGTATTGAGAACAGCCACACTACCAACAGTACCAGAAAAACCTGAACAGAGGGCTGTCCGCATTAATCTCCCTCTACTATAAATGACAGTATCTACCATTGAGGCAGCCAGACACTCATAGGGCACCAGACATATCCGCATCAGCACCTCATAGGGCTTTTCTGAAAGACTTTCACTGTGGGCAGCTTATAACTAGATGAGAGCCATTAATCCCAACATTATCATCATCATCATCATAAGCAACATTTATTTATATAGCGCCAGCAAATTCTGTAACGCTTTACAATTGGGAACAAACATTAATAAGACAATACTGGGTAATACATACAGACAAAGAGGTAAGAGAACCCTGCTCGCAAGCTTACAATCTATGGGACAATGGGAGTTTGAAACACAAGAGCATGTGCTACATCATATTGCACAATGAACCAGCCAGAATGCAAAGTTAAAAGTATTGAGCACGCTGTGTGTGTGGCTATGTTGGTCAGAGGGTAGTTGATTTTTGTTAGGTGTGTAGAGTGTAGTAATAGGGTAATGTAGGGAGATTAAGATGGTTGTTGAGGAATATCATAAGCTTGTCTGAAGAGGTGGGTTTTCAGAGAACGCTTAAAGGTTTGAAGACCAGAGGAAAGTCTTACTGTACGTGGGAGGGAACTCCACAAAGTGAGTGCAGCCCATAAAAAGTTCTGTAACCGAGAATGGGAGGATGTGATGAGAGTGGAGGAGAGACGTAGATCTTGTGCAGAACGGAGGTGTCGAGTAGGGAGATATTTTGAGACAAGTGAGGAAATGTATGTCGTGCAATTTTGTTGATGGCCTTATATGTTAGTAGAAGATTTTTACATTGGATTCGTTGAAATACAGGCAACCAATGTAGAGACTGACAGAGTGGCTCAGCAGAGGAAGAACGGTTTGCAAGGAAAATCAATCTAGCTGCTGCGTGCAAAATAGATTGTAGGGGTTCAAGTCTGACTTTGGGAAGACCAGTAAGGAGGGAATTGCAATAGTCGATGCGGGAGATGATGAGTGCATGAATTAAGGTTGTGGTGTCTTGTGTGAGATATGTACGTATTCTGGAAATGTTCTTTAGATGTATGTAACGTGATTTATATATATAGTTGATGTGGGGAAAAAACAGTAGTTGTGAGTCAAGGATTGCACCTAGCCAGCGAACTTGCGGGGTGGGATTTATGGTCATGTTATCAACAGAAATAGAAATGCCAGGCAGGAAGCTTCTGTTTTTGAGTGAGAGTATTATTAATTCTGTTTTTGAAAGATTGAGTTTGAGTTGTCGAGAAGACATCCAAGATGAAATGGCAGAAAGACAGTCAGTAATGCGAGACAACACAGCTGGTGAGAGATCAGGAGAGGATAGATAAATTTGTGTATCATCCGCATAGAGATGATACTGAAATCCAAAGAAGCTTATTCGTTTTCCAAGAGAATTGGTGTAGATAGAGAATAGCAGAGGACCTAGGACTGAGCCTTGTGGTACTCCAACTGACAAAGGAAGCACAGTGAAGGTTGTTCCAGAGAAATTAACACGGAAAGAGCGATTGAATAGATAGAATGAGAACCAGGATAGGACAGTGTCTTGAAGACCTAGGGATTGTAGCGTCTGTATGAGTAGAGAGTGGTCAACAGTTTTGAATGCAGCAAAGAGATCCAGGAGAATTTGAAGAGAGTAATCACCTTTAGTTTTATCTGGGATAAGATCATTGACAACCTTGGTCAGCGCAGTCTTTGTGGAGTGTTGAGAGCAAAAGTCTGATTGAAGACAATCCAATAGGTTGTTTGCAGAAAGGAAACGTGTGAGGCGAGTATAGGCAATTCTCTCAAGAAGTTTGGAGGGCCATGGGAACTGAGAGATGGGGCGGAATTTGCAAGAGAGTTAGGGTCATAATTTTGTTTTTTTAACTGGGAGTAATCACTGCATGCTTGAATAGTGATGGAAAAATACCAGTAGAAAGAGATAGATTACAGATTTTAGTTAGAGGGGGAATGAGCACAGGAGACAAGGACCTACTAATTTGTGAGGAAATGGGATCAAGAAAACAGGAGGTAGAGTAGGAAAATGAGAAGAGAGTAGAAATTTCCTCTTCATTTGTGGGCTCAAATGAAGAGAGTGTCAGAGAGTGCTAGAAATGAAATGAGGTGATTGTTTGTTTAGGGAGATGATACCATTTCATGTCTGATCTTATGTATTTTGTCCTTGAAATAGGAAGCAAGATCCTGGGCACTGATGGTAGTTGTAGGATTTGGGGCGGGAGGATTCAGAAGAGATTTAAATGTGTTTAAAAGGCATTTGGGGTTAGAAGCCTGAGCATAGATGAGAGATTGGAAGTATGTTTGTTTAGCAGTGTCCAGAGAATTTTCTATAGGAGTAGTAGATACCAGTAGAGGTACAAGATTTACACCAGTGATGTTCTGCATTAAGAGAAAGTTTTTGTAGAGTTCGTTTTACTTTAGTGTGCCACAGTTGGCAACGAAGTCTACGCGGAGTATATAGAGTCGCTGGAGCCACTTGATCCACGGCAGTTGCTAGGGTTTTGTGAAAATGGGGTACTGCCCGATCAGGGAAGGAGAATGTAGAAATTTGGGAGAGAAGGTGTTGGAGAGAGTTGGAAAACTGTTGAAGTTAATATTTCTGCGGTTGTGAGGAGACTTGGAAGAGTTTGACACTAGGAAGGGTAAAGAACTGGGGGTGAGCGAGTAGCTAATAAGGTGATGATCCGAGAGGGGGAAAGGAGTGTTATGGAAATCAGAAACTGAGCATAGTCTAGAGAAAACAAGATCAAGACAGTGGCCACCCTGGTGAGTAGCGGATTCAATCCACTGGGAGAGGTCAAGTGTGGAGGTTAGAGAGAGTAGTTTAGAAGCAGCATTAGATCGTGGAATAGAAATAGGGATGTAGAAATCACCCATGATGATGGTGGGGATATCAGAGGATAAGAAGTGAGGGAGCCACGCAGAGAAGTGTTCAAGAAATTGTTGTTGTGGACCAGGGGGCCGATAGATAACAGCAACAAGCATAGAGAACAGGTTAAAAACATGTACTTCAAAAGATGTAAACGTTAGTGATGGGACATTTGGTAGAACTGTGAACGTGCACTGTGGGGAGAGAAGTAGTCTAACCCCCTCTCCTTGTCTGCCCCTAGGTCTGGGGGTGTGGGTGAAATGAAGACCACCATGTGAAAGGGCTGCAGGTGAGGCAGTGTCTGATTGTGTGAGCCATGTTTCTGCTATTGCTTGAAGTTTGAGGTTGTTTGAGACAAAGAGATCAATTATCACAGATGATATATAGTGAGGTAGTTGTAGATAAATGAAAAACTGTCTGTTTGGGATATTAGCCTTTTCATTCAATTGCTGGAAACTATAAATACTGGATCAAAAACATTGTCACTAGCTACTATAACATTGTCTTTCCAATTTAAAAATTTAACATTTTCTAATCCAAGAGTAAACGCTGAGTCCCCCCATATCAGGAAAAATCTACAATACATATAGTTTCTTTCATATTTTTTGCTAACATAAACACAGGCTTTATATGTATCTCTAAATACGATATATATGCTTTGGGATAAGAGATTTTGGGAGATGCAAAAGTGCAGCAGGAGCAAAGGGGTAAAATAACTAATTTTCCAAAACAATAATTGTGAATATTTGTGAAATGGTGTTGATTTAAAAGACAATCTATTATGTGTCTAAAAATAGCTACCTGAGTGATAGACATTATTTCAGGCAGTCCTATACCGCCTAGTCGTCTGTTAAGGACAAGTTGTTATCTGGCCATCCAAGGTTTTCTGTTTTGCCAAAGGAAGTAGAAGAACAATGTTGTGCATTTATAGACATCTGTTTTAGTTTAGCCTGACATAACATTTACCATCAATTAGCTATTATAAATACTATATTTATTATGTATATATACTAGCTGAAGTACCCGGCATTTCCTAGGTTTAAATCTTCAAGTTATCAATGATTTGGATGTAGCTGTCAATATTTTAAAAATAATTAGCAGCTTAGCAGCTCTTCCAACAAACCCATTAGGTAGCTGCCCAATCATTATTGCTTTTATATTCAATATCATGCAAATCCATCCAGTGGAAGGCCCAGAACAGGCTCTCTAGGTCAAAGTTGTGCCCAGCATACACCATCAGGAGGTCTGACCGGGACCCTAATCCTCCTAAAACTTGGGCAGGATCTAACTGGTCCAATTCGCGTTTTATCCCAATCAATGCATAACCGGACAAACAAACCAAATCCATTCAGTGGAAAGCTCAGGACAGGCTCACTGGGTCAAAGTTCTGCGCATCGTACCCCGTAGTATGTCTTCTGGGATTCAATATTCCCAGTCTGTGAAGTTGTCATCCAAATCCATGCAGTGGATGGCTCTGAACAGGCTTCCAGGGTCAATGTTCTGTCTAGTGCATACCAATGGGAGGTCTACCGGGACCCTAATCCCCCTAAAACCCGGCCAGGATCCAACTTGACCGACTTGCATTGGTTTTCATCCCAATCAGTGCTGGGTTGTTAAAGATATCCATCAACAAACAAACTTCTCCTATCTATATATACTGTGTGTGTGTGTATATATATATATATATATATATATATATATATATATATGTATATATATATATATATATATATATATATATATATATATCTATAATATAAATGCTTAGTGGCGTGTGTTAGTCTGTCTGTGTGTGGAAAAAATAAAACCAAGCTGCAGCGCCACCTGCTGGGCGGAGTTATACACTGACCTACTAAATTCTTAGTGTGTGTGGAAAAAAAAATTCAGAAAGGGCTGAAATTTGGTATACTAAGATGTTTTTACTTTGTTAATTTATTTTGTTAATTGTTAAAAGTGTTTATAAAGATTTAAAAAAATATATATATATATTTCTTGAAGGAGAAGTGACAGTTGGGAGTGGTTGGTGGTTGCCGGGGGTGACAGTGGGGTGTGGTTGGTGGTTGCCAGGGGTGACAGAGCGAGAGGAGTGTGATACTCAGGACCGCTGAGAGAGATCCCTGTGTCTGGATAGACATCTGGATAGATGTGACGATGAAAATGAAGGATGAGGTGATGGAGAAGAATGATGAGGTGGTGACATGTGGACAAAACCACGTTAAAAAAGGGCGCTTACGTCGGGAAGTAACGCTCTTCCCCTGAGGAGGCCTGGGCTATGGCCCAAATGCATAAAAAGAACCTTTTTAACACCTTAAGTAGCTTGATTTGACTAGAATGCATGAGTATCATGCATGGGTTAACTTGTATATATATATATATATATATATATATATATATATATATTCCATAGACAAAAGGTTAAGGTTTCTTACACAATTTAAAATTTAAGACAACGATTGATAATCTTCCACTCAAACTCCAAAAAGCAATGAAATTATGATGATTAAGGCAGAAACCTTAATGGATGTGTTACTTGCACAATACAGGCATGGTTTGCCATCACATCCTGTGGATAGCTGCAGATTCAGCACTATCATGCAGTGATATTGCTGTCATTCACAAAATGGTGGAGTTGCTAATTCATAGATTTGTTTGTTCACTGGAATACACACATGCAGTACTATCACATTTGTTCTATTGGCTATTAAGCTGAAATTTGGTATGCAAATGAAGAACCGTCCATAGGTGCCACATGTCAAATTTCAGAAAAAAGGAGTAAAAATGACAAATTAGGAATAATATAAAGTTCCCAGTCCGCACAGTCCTCTGTGGGCACCCCACGGTAGGCCTCCACTGCACGTTCTTGCAGTTTGGGCACCAGATGCTTAACCCATTCCTCCCTGGGTACAGCGTGTAGCCTGCAGGTCCTTTCAAGTACCCGCAGGTGCTCATCAGTATTCCCAACACAGTCTTAAAATTTAGGACAAGGTAAAGATAACAGCCGTGATAATCTAGGGGGCGCATCCCCTCTAGGCTGGATGGCTGGTGCCCTTCCCTCTTGGTGCCATGCCTCGATGACCTGTGCCAGCTCAGCTGCAGATGCATTGTCTCCTAAGGCCACAAGCTGGATCTTTAGCCCGCCAGCCCTGCACTCATCATAGGATAGAGGGGCTGGTTGTGCGGGTGAAGTCTGCTGGGTAGAGGTCTCTGCAGGCTGTTGAGCAGGGATCTCTGCTTCCTGGGCATCTGGGGTACCATGCTGTCGGTGCCATTTCCTCAGCGCCTCTCTCATCTCCGCCCTATTTGGTGAATGGCTGATGTCAATGCCCTTGGCACTACATAGCGTCTCGAGATTCGTCCTGGACACGTTGGTGTAATCAGACATCCTGTGCGTTCTCCTGGCTGCAGTTATTCCTCTGCTGAATAACTTGGCTCTCCTGATTGGTTCACAAAAAGCCATCTGCGGTTATCTCACCGCTTGTCACCAGAAATCTGTGACAGGATGGACTGCGAAAGAGAGCTGAGAGAGAGATGGATTGTAAGAGCACTTCTATCCACACTAGAAAAGTAACTCAATAATTACTATTAATTGAATTGGGCAAAAGCCTTTATTATTAATTATTTAAAAACATATCTATCCAAATGATGTTATATAACCTCATTGGTAAAGAGTGAAATAATGAAAGAAAGAAAAAAGGTATTGTGTGAAGACAAAAAGTATTAGTGTATTAAAATACCTAAGGAAAGTGGAGCCATGTAATGATTAGAGGGTCATGTGATTATTAGACTATAGACCAATGTAAGTTGTCACCCTTAAAAGCCACAAATTTTTGTATAATATATTTAGGCAGGTGAAAAAAACAAACATTGGTATCCCTGTCATAGGGAAAAACATAAAGGAGAAATAGATTATCAGTTACACCCTTGAGGTTACAAGGAATGGTATATAGCCAAATCTCCTTAAAATGTTATGGTATGCAAAATTTGGTTAAATCACATTACTAGGAATATATGTGGCATCTGAAAGCTGGTAGAGATGGATTCTAGTACTAATCCATTAGTCCAAATACAAAAAACACAAAATGCTGTCACTGGACAGATATTAATAGGGTAATATAGATGGTTCAAAAAACACCAAAATAGTAATTTCTGAAATGGGGTACTATCTCAGCAAAAATTATGCCGTTATGTCTCCCCTAGTAATCCATAACTAATGGTCAGATAGAATTGAAAAGTTTCACATGAATTCCCCTCACTAATAAGTGCCTGGACTAACTATAATAGTTGCCATGTATCCCCTTACTGGATCTACAAAAAGCGCTGTTGCTAATAAAACCTAGAATACTAACCACATATGCAGTGGTATGAGAGCGCTCGCGGCATCGCCGCTTACTGGCTCCACTTCCTATGCCACCCTGTCTGTTGCTGCTGAGAACCGGCTGGGCTTACTTTGCCACCATCCCCTTTTGTTATTCCGAATACGCCCCTCCTGCCACAGTGGGAGGGCCCTGCTGCCACCACTGAGCTCCTTTTATGGCACTCAGAACCACGTTCCTTCTGGGTAACTGACGCTGCTAGCATACCTCATTGCTGGTGTACCTGGGCTGGTACTCCTGACCTCTTACTATGATTCAGGGTTGCTGTGGATGGATCCCCCTGGCCTAATCACACTGACCAGGGCTGCATGGGTAGCAGGCAGAGCGGTGGTACTGGAGAGCTGGGTCCAACCTCAGAATCAGCCGGAGAACGGATTAGAGTTTGGGTCTAATCTGTAGGTCACAGTATTTCAGCATGGAATATATTTTCAAGCTGGTCTATAAAGCAAGTGATGTTTATTGCTCAAGTGTCCTGACAAGGACATTTCCACTGAGTAGAGGTATCAGTGGTCAGGTCACATGGAACATCAAAATGATACATTTCAGTGTACAAGTCAGTGCATTTTATACAGATTTGGACACAGGCTATTTTTAGAATCAGGATGTAACCCCGTTTACCAAAACATGGATTTACATGCATTGCAAAGCCACTAATATTTACACTTAGCTATGAAATTCTTAAAACTTTGTTGTGATTTCCTGGATCTTATTTCAGAGGCAGGAGACCCACTAGCAAGTCAAAAGGTCTGACTGGCATGAATACTTCAGACAGTCACCGAATACACATTCCCACAGAACAACAACAAAAAAACAAGCCACTTCCCCACATCACGATACACCAAAGGCTTGGTAAACAAAGACTCATTGTATCAGATATATACATCAGACATAATGCATTTCCTCTGGAGAGGCTAAACAGAAAATACACATTTTCTACCCTGATCTCAGAAATAATGATTTCCTATTTCAAAATACACACAATATTAAAAAATAAGTGCATTGGCAATTTATATAAATAAGCGCCCCTCGCTATTTCCTTTAAATAAATTCACACCATAAGTTATTTATATGTGATCCAGTCACACTCCTATTTTGAAAAAAATGGGTATATGAGATTTTGAAAACTCCAACCAGACCCGGTGTTAAAACAATAGCACTCACGTTTTATAATTAGGCCTCCCTCCAGTCCCCACAATAATAATATTCACATTTAATAAGTAGACCTATTTCCCTCCAACCAGCCCCAACATTAAATTAACAATATACCCATTTACTCAAAACATATTTTCCTCCCGCCAAACAGTCCCAGTAATAAATTAAATAGCATTAAAGTTTAATAAATATAGCAATTTTCCACAACTATCCCAGGCAATAAATATTCATATTCACATTTAAAAAATAGCCCTCCTCCCCAAAATCAGCCCCATATTCAATTGATAGTCCTAAACCACCCCAGCATTAAATTAATGGTTCCTTCACTTCACCTTAAATATTTAGCCCCCACCTACACTCCACCATTAAATAACCTGCCTCCCACACTATATTAAGATCCACCCTACCCTCACATATTATATTAAAATACCGCGCCCACACGCACACTGTATTAAAATACTGTGCCCACACTATATGAAAATACTGCGCCCACACGCACACTATATGATAATACTGCGCCCACACTGTATGAAAATACTGCGCGCACACGCACACTGTATGAGAATACTGCGCCCACACGCACACTGTATGAAAATACTGCGCCCACACGCACACTGTATGAGAATACTGCGCCCATACGCACTCTGTATGAGAATACTGCGCCCATATAGACACTGTATGAGAGTACTGCGCCCATACGGACACTGTATGAACATGGCCCCACACGCACACTGTATGAACATGGCCTCCACACGTACACTGTATGAACATGGCCCCCACACGCACACTGTATGAACGCATACACTGTATGAACACACACACACTGTATGAACACACACACACTCACGCTCACTCACTACATTTACGGCCACACACTTACCTTATTATCTCTCTGCGCGTTGCTCCGTGGACAGAGTTTCAGTGATGTGCGGCTGTTGCCAGTAATCACATGGGATGCGCACCAAGTGACAGGTGCCGTCCCATGTGATTAAAATCACATGTCTGCACATCACTGAAACTCCGTCTGCAGTGAGCTGCTCGGCCGATGGGGCGGGCATGCTGTCAGCTGCTGGATCAGCCCAACCAGTCCGGCCCTGCCTATGTCTAAATACTAATAATATATAAATGGTAAAATCAATCTGCATGACATATTGGTAAACTCATATTTTCCCTTTTTTAACAGGGGAATCAATTTAGCTCATTTTAAGTTAGAACGATTTATAAACAAAAAACATCTAATACTAAAGACTGACTGAAAAGCTTCTCATGAAATTTGACATAGAAGCACCATTGTGCTGGACTGTGTGCTATTGTGCAAATATGTTTCTACTTTTTACCAATTGAGATATTTACGTGTAAAAAAGTAATGGTAAAGTGTATGGGAGCAGTGTTTATTGTGCTATTTGCTAGAGAGAACACAGCAGAACAAGACTGTTATTTCAGGCTATCAGTGTGATGCATGCTGCTTGCCCATTTTAAAATGTGGTGCCGTTGATAAGTGTTGAAATCAGATTTGATTACAGATCGGGATCCCCAAGAGTTTTCTAATCCACAGTGAGCAATAATAGTATCTTATCGCTGGTTAAGGTACTATTTCCTGGGAAACATGTCAAAGATGTCAGCACTGTCAAGAGTTTAAAAAGAATGCCACCACCCTGGCAGGGTAAAATCATCTAAAATGAGATCTAGACCATCGCCTAGTGCTGAGCAGGCCCCTGGTGTTCATCCATAGCTACTGCTGGCAGGTAGTGGCAAAGGCCTTAGGTCACCTAGTAGGTGAACCACATTACTGGGACCCTGGCTTAAAGGGAAAGGAGCGAACCCCATTATTATTTTGCTAACCTGTGATTGGCACCTTCCTGGGAACAGCCACCAATGCACTGTGCTGCTGATACAAGGTCTATTCCTTCCCCTCGCTGCCCCTTCCTTCTCCGCAATCCCTCTCCACCACTCCCCTCTATACTCTGTGGGGGGTATTAATGTTAGGTAAGTGGTTTATTCATTTAATATGGGATCTGGTATAGGATGGTGAAGTAATGTTATATGTGGGGCTGTTGTGGGGGTGTAGTAATGTCATGTGGGAGCGTCCCATGTGATTAATGGCATCGGCCGCACATCACTGAAACTCTGTCCATGGAGCAGTGTCATGTGAAGACTTATATGGCATACTTGCCTACTTTCAGGCAGTGCAGTCCAGAAGAGGGGCGTGACTATAGGGCGCGGAGGGGACAGGGCACGGCGAAAGTTAAGCTTTGTCACGGGGGCGGGGCCAAAATGACGCGACTCACTGCGAATCGCGTTATTTTGGCCAGGGAATTGCTGGATGCGGGAGACTTGCCTGCTCAGAGTAGGATTTCGGGAGTCTCCCGGACATTCCGGGAGAGTTGGCAAGTATGTTATATGGGGGTGTATTAATGCCATGTGATGGCTGTTTTGCATCTGTGTGCATTAACGTCATGTGGGAGTTGGTGTAGGGGTATTGATGTTTGGCAGTAGTCTTGACTTTTAGGAGGATTAGCTGGAGTCATTCTAAGGAGTGGCTGCTACCAGACTAAATTGGATGACTACACCACTTCACTTGGAAAACTAATAAGCTCCTTTGGATTTCAGTATCATCTCTATGCGGATGATACACAAATCTATCCTCTCCTGATCTTTCACCATCTGTATTGTCTCGCGTTACTACCTGTCTTTCTGCCATTTCATCTGGGATGTCTTCTCGCCAACTCAAACTCAATCTTTTAAAAACTGAATTAATAATATTCCCACCCAAAAAACAGAAGCTTCCTGCCAGACATTTCTATTTCTGTTGATAACATGACCATAAATACCACCCCGCAAGCTCGTTGCCTAGGTGTAATCCTTGATTCACAACTGTTGTTTATTCCCCACATCAACTCTATATCTAAATCATGTTACATACACCTAAAGAACATTTCCAGAATACGCACATATCTCACACAAGACACCGCAAAAACATTAATTAATGCACTCATCATCTCCCGCATCGACTATTGCAATTCCCTCCTTACTGGTCTTCCCAAAGTCAGACTTGAACCCCTACAATCTATTTGCACGCAGCGGCTAGATTGATTTTCCTTGCAAACTGTTATTCCTCTGCTGAGCCACTCTGTCAATCTCTACATTGGCTACCTGTATTTCAACAAATCCAATATAAAATTCTTCTACTAACATATAACGCCGTCAACAAAATTGCACCGACATACATTTCCTCACTTGTCTCAAAATATCTCCCAACTTGACACCTCCGTTCTGCACAAGATCTGTGTCTCTCTTCCACTCTCATCACATCCTCCCATTCTCGGTTACAAGACTTTTTCCGGGCTGCACCCACTTTGTGGAATTCCCTCCATCGCACAGTAAGACTTTCCTCTGGTCTACAAACCTTCAAGCGTTCACTGAAAACCCACCTCTTCTGACAAGGTTACGATATTCCTCAACCATCATCTTAATCTCCCTAGATTACCCTATTACCATCCTCTACACAGCTAACGCAAGACAACAACCCTCTGACCAACATTGCCATACACACAGCCCACTCAATACTTTTACCTTTGCAGTCTGGCTGGTCCATTGTGCAATATGATGTAGAACATGCCCTTGTGTTTCAAACCCCCATTGTCCTATAGATTGTAAGCTTGTGAGCAGGGTTCTCTTACCTCTCTGTCTGTATTACCCAGTATTGTCTTACTAATGTTTGTTCCCAATTGTAAAGCGCTACGGCATTTGCTTGCGCTATATAAATAAATGTTGATGATGATGACAAGAGACTTGCATGCCCTTTGCCCAGGATGGTCTCTTCAAATAAAATTAAATGGAGAGGAGGAGTGAAGAAGTTGAGAAGGTGAGGAGGTTATGTTAACCCATCCTGAAATCTCTAATCAATAATGCTTAGAGTGCAAAAATCCACAAAAAACATAAGACCACATTGGGTTGGAGATTATCAGCATACTGACTGTTTTCCAGCACACACAAACATCAGCAATTTCTATATTGATTTTAGATGTCATCAGATAGACTTGATGGACTTTATACCAGGCAAACATATCCATTTGTATGCATATATTTTCTGATTTAAAGACTTTAATAATTTATTATTTATTTATTATTTTTATGATATTACATTTTGTACTCGGTTTAAGCATAATTCAGGTGTTGTGCATAAAACACCTAGATCTTTCAATTTCATATTCAATTTCCTATATTTCTAAATTAAACATATTACATTTTAAATTATAGTTCCATTTGATATGTTTTAAATAATGTTGTCAGATATATAATTAAAATTAGGTTTAGTTTTATTATAATTATTATTATAAAGCGCCACAAGATTTCTGCAGTGCCGTACAGAATACAAACAGTAGACCATACAGGGTAAAACAGAACAGAACAATAAATGCATAATACCAAAACTCCAAAAGCTCCAGGCAAAGCTATTACAGTGAAGTTGGAGCAGAAGAATAGGTATAGAGACAGGAGGTAAGAAGGCCCTGCTCCTAAGAGCTTACATCCTTAAGGAAGGGCAAACAGACAGCAAGCACAAAGGGGAGTCAGTGGAGGGGATCAAGCACAAGAGAACCGTGTAAATGGGCAGGGAAGAGAGAATTGATTAGCGTAAGCATGGAGAGAGGGTCAGTTGGATGGCTGGTAAGCTTTGAGGAACAGATGAGTTTTAAGTGTTCATTAGCAGAAGAAGAGTGGCATGAAAGGAAGGAAGAAAAGTCTCACGGGCATTTCAGTATAGAATGAAGGGGGTTTAGGTGGGAGGGGAAGAGGCCAGTCAGGAGAAGTTACAGTAATCAAGATATGAAATAAGTGCATAGATAATGGTTTTGGTGGAATCCTGAGATAGGAAGGGACGGATGTGGGTGATGTTGCATAGTTGAAAGCAACAGGATTGAGCAAGAGATTGAATGTAAGGGGGCAAAAGAGAGGAAAGAGTCGAGGGCGGCGGCTAGGCAGCAGAGTTTGGGAACAGATGTGATGGTGGTATTTTTAACAGTGATAGAGAGATCAAGGTGAGATGAAGAAATAGAAGGAGGGAAGACAATCAGATCGGTTTTGGCAATGTTAACTTCGAGAAAATGTGAGGGCGCCCAATAGGAGATGGTGGAAAGTCAGTCAGATACACAAGAGAGGAGGGGCAGAGAATAGGAGAAGAGATGTAGAGTTAAATGTCCTCGGCATAAAGGTGATACTGAAGACTGAAGGACGAGATGAGATGAGGGAGGTAATAAACAGCGAAAAGAGTAGAGAGCCAAGAATAGAGCCCTGAGGGGCTCAGGACTCATCTACCCCCCTGCCCTTCCCGGGCAGGGGGGGGGGGGGGGGAGATGTACCAGACGTGGATACAAAGAAGGAGCGGTTGTTTAAATTTAATGTAATTAGACAATAATAGGGTAAAGCTAAAAAAAAAATATATCAGCACACTTTGAATTAAATATCAAAAATAGTTATTCCATTTTAGATATTTTGCATAATTTTCTATTTTCTATTCTTACTGGTACAAAAGAATGTGGTGGTGCACTCTCTTGCACGGAATAGGGTATGCATTGTGTAAATAGGTACATGTCCTATTCTGCCCTATCATGGTCTACTTCAGCAGATATTATATATGAGTGACATTTAGCACCCTTTGTCGAATATATGTTTCAGAGCATCTCCTATTGTGGTATTTAGATAAACAAACCCCTTAATTAATTTGAACTATTTTTTTCTTCTAAAATACTCCTCATATGATCCTTATTTATGTATAAACCATAACCATAAGGAAACATCAGAATTATCTTTTAATTATTTTACACTTTCTTGTTAACATTGGTTTTTACCTTGATTTTTCAGCTAGTTTTCTATACAATGTATCTATCATATACAAAAAGAACAAGGCATCCCCTTGAGAACTATGGCTGAGTACTGATAACTATGCTGCCTTTTAAAAAAATCTTCCAATTTGTTGTGCAAAAAAGTTGTGTTGCCTCCTGTTCAAAGTTGAACACCTTCAAATATGCATAGTGCTCATTATAGAATTCCTTTCTACAAGACAAAATGAGTGATTTATCCTTGAAGAAAAGATATGTTATTTAGTGCTGGAATTATACTGACTCGCTGGGTGTTCCTTCAATTAGAGTATACCACACCTTCAAAATAGACATTTTTAACATTGTTATTATATTCAGTTTTTTTCCCACATTCTGTTTTTTTTAACTTGGGCTAAAATAAATACTTGATGAAGGTTTTTTAAACAAATCCTATTATTTCAATGTTATAAATTATTTTTCTTCTGAAATTAAAAAGGCAATTGATAGAATATTTTAAAAAAAACCACAAACATCCTTTAACTGAAAATGTATTCTTCAAGAAAAACATGACAATACAAACTACTAAGAATACAAAAGTTAAATCTTTAAACAAAAGATATAAATATATATTCATGAAAAACGTGTGTCTCTAAGATAAAGACAGCGGGGGATATGTGCTATGTCATAGTTTTTGCTGTTTCAATGTCTGTTCACCTTCTTCCTACATGAGTGAAGTATTAACATTTGAAATGTATGATGTTCCTTGATCAATCTCTTAGTGTTTATGAGTTGTGCATTCATATCATTCCATAAGTTTGTCAGCTTGTTTCTCTTTGGTCTTCTAGATCTATGTGTCATGTAAGTATTAGAGCAATCATTTAATGTGTCCTGACACGATAAAACATTTGTATGTTTTTCTGTGGTGTGAATTATGTTTATACAAACACTGGATGTAGGCTTAACATCAGTGACTAAAGTGTTAAAAATCTTAATTATTTAAATCACATTTCTCATATTTCACTTATCTGTACTCACTGAAAAAACATTTCTGTCTATTCTCTTGTTTTTCTCTAAACATTGTTCCCATAAACTATACCATAATGTTGCATCTGAGGAAGTACAAAACAAAACTTGAAATCTAAATGAATTTTATCATGCAATCCATACTCATGTGACAAAGATATCTTCTACCTGTCTTAAAATGTCCCCACCATTGGAGAAACACTGTGCATATGGGTTGGTTCCCTCTGGACCTTATTGTCAGTATGTCTCAGTATGCCTGGCCTTTCTGCAAATGTTTCACATTTTGCTCTACACACCCCTAGATTCCAATTAATCAACAACAGTATAAAATGTACAGCTATTGCCACCAAACAAACACCGCCACCATTTATGCAAAAGGAGACCATGGGAGGAAGAAAGAAAACATTGCAAGATATCCAGGGTATACATACACACAATGTATTGCGCTCAATTACCAAAAAATGCAAGTAAGCACTGATCAAGTTATTAGTGGATATAAGTATAAGTGCATATAAACCAATTCTAATAATAAATAATGTTTATCAGAATCCAGTGAAGGCTAAAGGTATTGCAATATGTGGTCAAATGTATGACTCATAGATACATGAATATTAACTGAGGGACCACTGGAATATGAGACCAAAACCAGATAGAATAAAATGGGGTGTAATAGAACCAGTCTAAATGATGATGACCAAGGTTTTAATCAGCAGAAGGTCATACAATAAGGTGGATTGAATAAAACAATGAAACAGCAAATTCCACAATATAAAAACAGTGGTACATTAAAACAATTAATGAAACAATGACATTAATTGTTTTAATGTACCACTGTTTTTATACCTTCTTTGTTTTAAAATGTGGTTAAATCGCTCCACCAGCCCATCTGTTTGTGGGTGATCGACCGAGGTTTGAAGGGCTTTTACACCAAGTAACTGAATTAACTCCCTCATCATTTTTTACATTAAAAGGGTGCCCTGGTCACTTACAATTTCTTTTAAAACCCCCAACCTCATATAAAGAAGTGGTAGTTCCCTGTCTATAGTACTTGACCTGATTGACTTCCGGATAGTGAGTGGCATAGTCCAGAATCACAAAAACATTATAGTCCCACAAGCGATTTCTCCAGCTATCTCAGCAGGTCGATTCCTATCAGTTCAAAAGGGCACTTGAACGACCAGAATAGGAATCAATGGGGTCTCGTAATCAGGGTTTGGAGAAGTTTTCTGCCTTACTGGACAGCATAAACAATACCTTTTTACTGCCATACGTATTCCTGGCCAGTAAAACCATAGTACTACTCTTTCTCGAATTTTATCCTCTCCCAATTGACCTCAACAAAGATGTGTGTGAGTGCGGCTTTCAAAACTAAAAGGATAAACAGTTGTTTAAAATTTTTCTCCCGAACAACCACCGCTCTGTGCAGCAAATCCTCTTTAACAAAAAATATGGTACACTTTCTGCCTGCCTGGCTGCTATCACCAGACCATTAAATTCCACAACAGATTTATATGCCTTTTCTAGGGTAGCATCATTAAGCTGATCCCTAGCAATGTCTTGTAATGAAATAAGCCTTGGAATTGGGGACCAGTCATTAGCATCCTCTGGTGGCCCCAAAGTCTCCACGACAGTGTCACCAGCAAATGATTGCAACAATTGCTCCTATTGTTTCCTTGAGTGAGACTTGGGATGAGTAGCGGTCATGGACCTGTATTCAGAATCTGTAGGAAACAGTTCTGTTGACTCTTTACCCGGATCCAGTGAGAGTTGGACAGGGTTGCTTTAAGATTGGATGTTCAGCTGGTGTATCATTTGCCGATGTGTCCAGCCAGATCTGGTCAGTAAGAACTGCCTGTAACAGGGAAAAGTCTTGCCCCAAGATAAGGGAGTACGGTAGTTTTGAAGTTATGGCAGCCACTACCTCAACTGTTTGACTTTTTAGAGAAATTGGAATCGTTAGTCCTCTCATATTCCGACAGTAGTTCTATGGATGCATAGCACCTTCACCTAGGTAACCTTGCTGGCACCTCTTTTTGGAATCACAGATCTGGAGACAACTGTCAGCTCGCTTCCCGAGTCTACCAGGGCTAAAACAGCATGTTGATTTATTAAGACAGTCACACAAAAGAGTAATGGGTTCCCCACGGAGGGGGACATGGTGCAGCAACTAGGAAAGGCTAGTCGTAGCTGAGCAAAAGAACAATCCATTGGTTACTGGTGAATTGGACATTCAGCACTGCAATGCCCAGGTTAACCACATTCAAAGCACTTAGATGGAGAAACTTTTCCTACTGGCTCTGCCAGCCGTGGTGTCAACTTTTGCCTGAGCAACAGCTTTGGATTCCCCTCTGGTGCCTTAGACATGTGTTGCAGTGCCGATTAATGGTCTTTGTCATAGCAAGCTCCTCATAAGACTGCAAACCTGTAAGCTCCAGACAAGCCTAACGACACAGTGATCAATTGCTAGTATCACCACCATACTGCCAAGTGAATTAGTGCTTGACTTAGATCTAGAACTTGTATCCAGTTATTTAACACTTTAAAAAGTTCTGCCAGTTGTGACCGATCCGCACTTCCTGGGGCAAAATGGCAGTCATGGTAGTGCTGAGCTCTCCCTGGTCCTGTCACTCCTATCCAAGCCAAAATCTCAGCCTTCACTTTATGAATGTCAGAAGCCTGTCCCTCAGAAAAATCACTATAAGCCTGCTCAAATATGGCACTAGTGTTTCTGTCCAGACTCCTGGTGGACATTTAAGTCATATGGCGGTTCCGGCAAAGGCTAAAAGATATCCCTCCACATCATCCGAGGAGGTATTTTTCTGCCAGACAGACACTCCAGACACATCATGTGTCTTCTTCACTTGAGCTAGCTTTTCACGCAAGAGCTTAGTATTTTCTATCTGGGCCTCTGCAAACTGTGGCCTGCTGCGCTTGTTGCATAGCGGCTACATTTAGCAGCTCCCCATGCTGCTCCTGCTGTGTAGTGATCACATTCACTAAAGCCCTCAAGAGATTCTTTATATTAGTGTTTTGGCATGTATGAAAGTGAAATTTTGCTCCTTAAGCATAAATTTAACACTTTTGTTTGTGAAAAAGGTTTTATGTTACCTGTAGATCACACTTGTTACCATAAAAAACCTTTATACACTTACTTTGTGTTCAAAATTTGCAACACCTACACATTCCCACTTTTGCAGCAAATATATTTTTGCACTACTTGCAACCCAAAAAAAAACTTTACACATTTGCTTTGTGTTTGCAACATTTTCCACATTTGCAGAAAAATATAATTTTAGTAAGCAAATTTTGCATCACTTACCACCCAAGATTTGTTGGCTCGGTGGATCTGACAGTGCTTTGCAAATTCCACTATGGCACCAATTGTGAAAGGCACACCAAACAAATGCTAAACAAACGATGCTGACACAAGTATGCTGACCCACTTTGCTGTAGTTTGTTCAGGGTTATCAGGATGGCAAAGGCAACTCTTGTAGTTTCAGCAATTACACATTTACAAAGCTATGTGACGCTGCTGTTAGCTAGACATACAGTCCCCTCACTGGTCACCGGCCACTGGCAGAAGTTCCTCCCACCCACAACACAAAGCAGCTATTTATGCTTTCTCCCAAGCACTAGCTAGCTAAACCCTTATTTGATTACACCCAGGTGCTCCACCTGTGTTCCTGTGTTCTGTGTGTGTAAGAGTGTGAAGTCTTCTCGCTGTCTGTAGCCTGAGCCTGCAGATTCTCAGGAACTCTATTAGACTCTCCTTTAACAGTTTGTGGCAATGAGCCCCTTTTGCTACAATATATATATATATATATATATATATATATATATATATATATATATATATATATTAGAGATGCTCACTGACCGCTGTGATTTGGTTTTGGCTTTGGTTTTGGATCTGGATTACCGTTGTGTTTTGGTTTTGGTTTTGGTGTTGCCAAACCGTGATTGCGTGTTTTGGTTTTGGTTTTGTTTTGCTATTTTGTTTAAAAATCAATGTTTTGGGGCATAAAATAACCAAATTTAGTGCTCCACCTGTTTCTTGGATAAGTAATGTAATTGTAAAGCTAATAAATTATCCAAAAAACAGTTTCATTTCTGGTAGGCCTTCATTAATTCTACACACAAACCAGATTGTCTTCCTCTCCAACTATGCATATTGGCAATGCAGCCATCGTCTTTGGATGTATATTACATCCTACACTTATAGTTAAATATGTAAAGAAATGGACAAAGGCATTTGGTATCTCTCTCTCTATGCCCCCCCTCCACTTGTAGAAAATACCAAAAAACTCAGCCGTTATAGACTGTACAATATTAATTGAAATGGACAAAGGCAGTTTGGTTTCTGTCTCTATAGGCCCCCCTCCACTTGTAGAAAATACCAAAAAATTCAGCTGTTATAGACTGTACAATATTAATTGAAATGGACAAAGCCAGTTTGGTTTCTGTCTCTATAGGCCCCCCTCCACTTGTAGAAAATACCAAAAATTCAGCCGTTATAGACTGTACAATATTAATTGAAATGAACAAAGGCAGTTTGGTTTCTGTCTCTATAGGCCCCCCTCCACTTGTAGAAAATACCAAAAAATTCAGCGGTTATAGACTGTACAATATTAATTGAAATGGACAAGGGCAGTTTGGTTTCTGTCTCTATAGGCACCCCTCCACTTGTAGAAAATACCAAGAAATTCAGCCGTTATAGACTGTACAATATTAATTGAAGTAGACAAAGCCAGTTTGGGGTCAGTCTGTGTATGACACCCTACCCTTAATGAGAAATTGCCCAAAGAGCAGCCGTTCAAGACGGTACGTGATATAGAAATGCCCCAAGTCCCTTTCCCCTTTGGGGGTAGATTGCACCCTACACTTAAATAGAAAGTTTTAAAAACATGTTATCATCATAATCTTCAGCTTCATCCTCACCCTCATCAGTGTGTACGTCATCATCACAGACTATCAATTCATCGCCGCCTGAATCCGCCATTAGAGAACAGTCAGTGCTTGGATGTCTTGGATGGTGAAGGGCTTCCTCGTGGAAGAGGTAGTTCATTTTTATAAACATCATTTTCTCCACATTTTTGGGAAGTAACCTTCTACGGCGATGGCTCACTAAATTCCCGGCTGTGCTGAACACTCGTTCAGAGTACACACTGGAGGGTGGGCAGCTTAGGTATTGCAAAGCAAGTGTGTACATGGGTTTCCAAATGGCCTGCTTTTCTTCCCAGTAAGGAAAGGGACTGTCTGACATTTCCATATCAATTACCTCTTGAAAATAATCCTCCACCATCCTTTGCATGTTAAAACTCGTATTGGATGGAGTTATAGGCAAGGTCACACATTTTTTTGTAAAATTCTTCAAACCAGCCCAGATGTTAAATTGTTCTGGTCTGCCCCCTGCGTCTTCCCTGCTTCTTTTTGGGAAATTACATTTTTTACGAGCAGCAGCTGCTTGAGAAACTGAAGGATGACACGTCGTCAAGCCAAGGCCCAGTTCAGCAGCCAACTTGCTGAGCAATAGCTCCTTGCAAAAGTTCACATCTCGCTCATTTTCAAGCAAAGACTCAATGTAGGTCTTAAACCTTGGATCAAGCACAGTGGCCAAAACATAGTGATCCGAGTTCAAGATCTTAATAACTCGAGGATCATTGTGAAGCGAATTAAGTACTTGATCGATAAGGCCAACATACTTTACGGAATTGCTTGCTTTCATCTCCTCCTTCAGTTTCTCAAGCTGCTTTTCCAATAGTCTAATTAAAGGAATGACTTGGCTCAAACTAGCAGAATCTGCACTCATTTCACACGTCACAACTTCAAATGGTTTCAGCACCTTGCACAGCACTGAAAGGAATCCCCACTGTGCAAGAGTGAAATACACCCCCCCTCCTTTCCCAATGTCATGGCTTGTGCAATACGCTTGGATGGCTTTGCGCTGTTCCTCCATCCTCTGAAGCATGTACAGGGTGGAATTCCACCTAGTTACCACCTCTTGCTTAAGTTTGTGGCAGGGCAAATTAAACTGTTCTTGGAGCTGCTGCAATCTCCTACATGCTGTGGCAGAATGCCTGAAAGGGCCTGAAATTTTACGTGCCACCGAAAGCATCTCACGGTTATTTCGTAGGAAGCTCTGCACCACCAAGTTGATGGGGTGAGCAAAACAGGGAATGTGATGGAATTCATCCAGCTGTAATGCTCGCACTATATTGTTGGCGTTATCAGAAATGACATATCCTGGGGAGAGTCCAAGTGGTATAAGCCATGTATCAATCACATCTCTTAGTTTGCGTAACAAATTGTCAGCTGTATGCCTATTAGTGAAGCCGGTGATACAAAGAGTGGCCTGCCTGTGACAAATGTTAGGTAGTGGTGTACATGCTCCTGCAGGTGAAGGTGAATGATCAACCCAGTGGGCTGTCACAGTCATATAGTCTTTGGTTTGACCACTTCCACTTGTCCACATATCTGTGGTTAAGTGGACTGTGGGCAGAATGGCATTTTTCAGCGCAATCTCTACATTTGTACACACTTTTTGTACAGACACAAAAACTCAATTAACTGTGAAAAACCAGCTGCGTTTATTGTGGATATTGGACGCAGATCTAACACTAACATGGCAGCCATGACGTCTGTGATTCGCTTGGCGACTGGGTGACTGCTGTCATATTTGCTTCCCCTAGCAAATGATTGTTTCACAGTTAATTGTTGAAATGTAGGACTGCTCTGTTTCTTGGCCTTCCTCTGGGCTGACGATTCACCCCCAGCAGCAGCAACAGCAGCAGCAGTGGAACTAATGCTTTCTTCAGAGTAATCAATTATAGTGCAGGAGTCATCCATCCTTAATAAGTGGGATGCAGGGCTAACTCCGAGCGCTACTGAGGATATTGATAATGATGGTGTGGTGGTTGTATTTTGTAGCCGTTGGGTTGTCGGTGTCCGGAGGGTCCTAGCTGATGATGGAGTGCTTGTAATTTTTTGGGAAGAACTTTCAGCTTTTCCCAACACTTTGCCATGAACTCTCGTTAAATGGCGTAACATAGACGAGGTTCCAAGATGGTTAAGGTCCCTCCCTCGACTGACTGTGGCTTGACATACATTAGAAATGGCTATACAATTGTTGTCTGGATTTGGGTAGAAATAATTCCACACATAAGAAGTGGATTTTTTTGTTTTATGCCCAGGCATGACAATGGACCTTTTCTTGTTACGTGCCAGAACTGCTGCCACTGGTGCAGGACTTACACAAACAACCTCATCATCATCAACATCCTCATTAGCGCCCTCGTCGCCTACACAAATCTCCCCCTCATCCTCTTCTAACTCAAAAGTGGCATCCTCAATTGGTGTATCACCGGCTACACTCGGGCTGTTCAGGCACACATCAGCAGAACTGCTGAAAGGGCCCTTCTTTATGGGTACACTAACAGAATGCTCACGATTAGACATACCACTGTTGGATGGACTCTCCACAGGGATTGTTGTCATTTCTGATTCAAAGCATACATTATCCTCTAATGCCTTACTGTTTTCTTGCAGCTCGGCTTTGACGCGCAACAGTAGTTGTGCACCACTTTTAGACTCCAAATTACTTGGTCTTGCTTGGTCATGAGTGACCGTACAAGAAGAAGGCTCGGTAACATTTTTGGATCTGCTACTAATAGAGAAAGGCGAAGACCTCATTCTTTCTTTGCCACTGCGCGTGTAGAATGGCATGTTGGCAAAAAAATTTTTATCGGCACTTAACTTTTCCTCAGTTAGACTTCTTTTTCGCTTCAACACGGTAATTTTTTTTTTGGTGTGTGTTTTTTTCCCAGATTTAAAAAGACTATGTACTTTTACATCGCCTTTCCCAGATGAGGTACTGGGAACACTGCCATCAGGACTGGTGACAGAACCTGGTTGCTGATTCTGCTCATATGTGGACTGCTTTGAATCCATTTTAATGAAACCAAAGCACTTGTAGTGGCAAAAATTCTCTTAAATAGATACTGCGGACAAATATGACTTTTTTGACAGCCTGAAAAATTAGTGTAAAACACTGGGGAATATTGGACACCCCAAATAACTTGTAGTGCAAAATATTGTCTTATATAGATACTGCTGACAAATATGACTTTTGACAGCCAGCAAAATTACTGAAAAACACTGTGGAATATGGGACACCCCAAAAGCACTTGGAGTGCAAAATATTGTTTTAGATACTGCTGACAAATATGACTTTCGACAGCTAGAAAGATTACTGAAAAACACTGTGGAATATGGGACACCCCAAAAGAACTTGCAGTGCAAAATATCGTTTTAGATACTGCTGACAAATATGACTTTTGACAGCCAGAAAAATTACTGAAAAACATTGGGGAATATGGGACACCCCAAAAGCACTTGGAGTGCCAAAAATTGAAAAAAAAAAGCCTCCTCTATCCTCCTCTCTTACTGCTCTAACAATTGCTAATACAATTGATATTAATATTAGAATTGTATAGAATAGAAAATAAAATTTCAATTATTGCTCTGTCCCTGCGCTAATATAGCCTGTGACCTAACCCTGCTCTCTCCCTCTGTCAAATGGCGTTGGATTGCTGTGGAGGCGGGTATTTATGCTTTTCAAATCCCGCGAGAACCGAGCTCAGAAATACGAATACGTCACGATGAAATTTTGCCTCGACTTCGATTCCGAATAGGCGAGAGAGTACCGAGCCTGCTCGGATCGGTACTCGGATAGGCGAAATTCGGATGGATTCGGATCTCTGGCAACCGATCCCGCCCATCTCTAATATATATATATATATATATAGCGAATCTCGGAATCTCACACAGGTTCGCTGAACCATTTCACTGTTTATTAGCAGTTGTCAGGATGGCTAAACAGTTTCAGCAGTTGTACAGCAGACATATCCAGCAAAAGTATCACAAAATCTCCCACCACATACATCTGGCTCAACAATAGTTCCCTGACTACTTACAGGCCCCTTACTAGCATCGGTGGCCCACAAATATTAACAGTACCTTTATCCTCCACCCAAGCATTACAAACAAATCACAGCAAAACAAACCAATTACACCCATACCAAGGAAAATTTAACCCTGTCTGCAGCCTACTGCTGCAGGCTAGCTGCCTCCTTGCCACAATGTATGTATATATATATATATATATATATATATATATATATATATATATATATATATTGTTAAGAGCATATTGTCGCTAACCAATAACGATTGTGGAACCTTGATTTGTGATTCCAACGCACAAAGATTTATTCGCAAAAAGTAGTATAATATGTTCAAGCGAAGTGATAATAAATACAGCCGTTACTTATCGCAGGCGCTCTGGATCCAATGTGCAGTCATTCAATCCTGAAGTCTGGGGACAAGATGTCTGAACACTAGATGTGAAGCTGCTGCTTATATGCACACAGAAATACAGTAATACAATGAAGATGGTATAGCTTGCTTCCATTGGGCCAGGTTTCAGGAAGGTCCAAGGGGTTGTCAATCATTGGCTAGTTCATCCTAAGGAATCCAAAGGAGGGGGTCGTCTCTCCAGGGGGTATGCTCTGCTCTTCCCGCCAAGATTACTTAGTCTTAAGTAGTCCATAATTCCCTATCATTCATAACTTGCGTATGCACTCTGCGATTCCTTCGCAGAGTGAACCAAACAGTAGGAAATGTTAAGAGGTTTATTATGATACCACTCATGATATGATTCCTTCAACCTGTTCCATATATTTCACTAATATGCATGTAACTTTAATATAACACATAAATACTACTATATTTCGACATAACTGACTATGTGTTGCAACTACCATTAATGTGTACTATTTTATAAGTATGCGTGTTTGTGCGAATGTATGGTAAAAGATCAAATACTGTTGCTGCCACGTGTAGTAGCTGCGTACGCCCTTTCACTCCGTAGTGTGCCCTTGTACGCCGTAGCGTACCGTACGCATCTTTTCAGACAAAGACAACCAAGTTTGCTATATTTTAATTGAAATGACTTTATCCAATTTGCTGACTTCGACAGCTCCACCCTTTGATAGTGTAACAAACTATCACCCAATCACCGTTTCAAGTTCAGGATTATATAATACTTCTTCACAGACCATGATCTCGGTATCTGGTACCACCTTTTCAGTCTCTTTCTCAGTGTTACTCCTATGAGACCTTTTTCCACACTTCAACACAGTAGGAACACATTTGACAAATAAACCAATTGCTAAGATGACACCCAGTATAAGGAGAAGGAGCTTACCTACACTAGCAACTATTTCCTGTACCCACTCCCCCAGACCGGAGAACCATTTCACAGGGTTCAACCACGAGAACCAACCCGCCACCTTTTTCCCGACCTCATATAACGAAGATTTATGGCTCTTTCGAAATTCCCATTTCAGCTGCAAAATTTCATCCATCTTCCGGTCTATAACCTCTTTAGGGTCATCCGTATTATTAGTGATGTACGTGCAACATTTGACACCAAACTGGGTGGCCAGTGTCACACAGTACCCACCAGTAATAGAGGTGAGATAATTTAGTACCAGTCTATGTTGCACCAACTCCTTCTCTTACGCTTGTAGCTCCCTTCCAGTATACCTGAAAGTGTCATCATACATCTCGGTGATATTATCTATTAATTTAGCTAGGTCTTGGATATATTTAAAGTTTAATGTTCCCCGAGCGGTCCTGGTGAGATCTAGAGCAACCATAACTTGAAAACCAGCAGTTTCACTAATCAATTTTGTAGCTATGGGTTCCTCACCAGGAATCATATTTCTCTTGCCACGGTGTTCATACTGTGTGTGTATGTATGGTGGTGATGTAGTCTTGTGAATACCAACCATTCCTTCATGAGTAATAGTCATGATTTCAGGAACCAGTTTAGCTAATAAACACAAGCCCTTGGAACTCGGAGTCACCCAGGAATAAGCTTTCCTTCCACAAACAAAATACATATCATCAGGGAGAACATAAGGAACAGTATGCCCATTAATTATATCACACAGAGTTTTGATAAAACTATCCATGCCTAGTGTCTCCATCTGCTCTAGACACGTGTCGGCATGGATGACATTTTTACAATTATCTATAGAGACTTTTCCAATGGATACCTTCTTATCTTTGGTTATACGCCCTAATTTGTGACTTCCATCAACATTCCTGCTTATTGGTGACCTTGTGAGTCTCCCTCTAAAATGAGTGTGGCGAGCCATTGTCTGATCTGATAGGTCAGCCTCCCAATTCTCCAGGCGCTTTGCATGAGATATATTTAGGCACAGCAAAGATCTGCCTATGGAGTATTGTTGAAGCGTCAGACTAGGGGACCTAGTGTTATTGTACCTCCCGTCTATGGGCCTCCCACCCCTCAATTCGAGTACTTCGGATATGTTTAGAGGGAATGGCACTAGTCCTATATTATGCTGTCCTTGGGGCACGTGAGAGCACACCCAACACTCGGTTTTGTTTAGCACCTTACCCACCAGGGAGTGATAATCCTCCAAAGGATGCCCGCCTATATCCAGAGTACTGGGGGACTGGGATCGTTGGATGCATCTCTCTTCAACTAGGGAGTCGCAGAACTTGCAGATACAATACTCATCAGACAATAGCCCCTCACACTGCCTCCGAGTTCCTGAGCTAGCAGACCTTTTCATAACCCCTGCACCAAGTTTGATAATGGGCTGCTCTGAGTATTCTATTAGCTTTTCCTCTGCCTCCATCTCATCCGCATCACTACCAGAACTCTCCTCCGTCCTCCATCCTCCTTCACAAAAATAGAATGTCCTAGAAAGAGTAAAAACAAGGAAAATCCTGGAACAAAAGAAAAACAAAAACCGCCACTCCATCGCTGGAAAGATAGTTCTGGGGCAACGTCTCTGGTTCAGGTGTCTCGACTGCAGGCTTTAGGTCTCCCGAAACAGACTCACAAGTGACAGATCTATGTCGTCGGTCTCAGTTTTCACTTTCTCCAGATTATGGACTCTCCTGCAGTGGGTGGAATGGACCCAAGTGTCTCTCTCTGCAACCTTCAGTGATGTAGTACTGGTCAGCAGCACTTGGTATGGGCCTTCCCAACGATCTGTTAAACAACCTGAACGTAAGAAATTGCGAATCATAACATAGTCTCCAGGTTCAACATCATGACAGTTCGTTTCTGGCATACCAGGTGACAGCATTTTTAGTTTTTGTTGTTGTTGCTTTAGCTGTCTACTCATTCTTATAAGATATTGTACAGTCACTTCATTATTACACTTCAAGTCGTCTTGTGGACTCACGATCAAATGAGGTTGTCGTCCGAACAGTATCTCAAAGGGGGACAGATTAAGAGGAGGTCTAGGAGTGGTCCGAATGCTATGGAGGACCAATGGCAAAGCCTCTGGCCATGTCAACCCAGTTTCAGCCATTACCTTACCAAGCTTGTTCTTTATAGTACCATTTACTCTCTCCACCTTACCACTGGCTTGTGGTCGGTAAGGGGTGTGAAGTCTGCTACCGATTCCCATGAGTTTACACATATTTTGGAAGATATCACCAGTAAAGTGGGTACCCCTATCACTTTCAATGATTCTTGGGATACCGAACCTACATACAAAGTCTTGTACAATTTTCTTTGCAGTGAACACAGCAATATTAGTGGCTGCCGGATATGCTTCTACCCAACCGGAAAACACATCAATACAAACTAACACATACTTTAAATTCCTGCACGGTGGTAATTGGATATAGTCAATTTGTATTACCTGAAAAGGTCCGTCTGTAGGAGGGATGTGGGATGGCTCAGTTGGAATAGTTTTCCCAAAATTTTTCCTCAAGCAAGTAAGACATGACATTGCCTTTTTACCAGCCTGAGAGGAAAATCCGGGAGCACACCAGTATGCTCTCACCAGTTTGCTCATACCTTCTTTACCCAGGTGAGTCAGGCCGTGTGCTGCTTCAGCCAGGCTTAGATAGTACGTTCGGGGAGCTACAGCTTACCTTGTCCATCCCTCCAGAGTCCTGAGGACTCTTGGCCACATCCCTTCGCCTTCCAGACCGCCTTTTCCTGCAGGGAACACAAATCTTGCATTTCAATTAATTTCTGCATGCCTAATGTCTGAAAAACCATCATAGTCTCGGTCGATACAGTCATAGGTTGCCCTGCTGCCCATTTAGCAGCTTCGTCTGTCCTGTTGTTGCCCAATGACACTGGGTCTTCTTCAAAAGTATGGGCTTTGCACTTAATGATGGCTACTGTTCTGCGTAACTGTATCGCTGTCAGAAGTCCTTTTATGTGTTGTGAGTGTGCCACTGGCGTACCTGCTGCTGTCATAAAGTTTCTGAGACGCCAAAGGGCCCCAAAATCGTGCACTACCCCGAAGGCGTACCTAGAGTCAGTATATATATTGGCTGATTTACCCTCTGCCAATTCACACGCTCTCATTAGTGCTACTAGTTCCGCCACCTGGGCTGAGTGAGGTGGGCCAAGGGGTTCAGCTTCTACCACATCCTGATCATCTACCACAGCGTAACCAGTACATAGCTCTCCCGTCTCTGTCTGTCTATGACAACTTCCGCCTGTATAAAACGTAAAATCTATATTTTCTAAGGGGGTGTCACGTATGTCGGGCCTTGCAGTAAAGGTCTGATTCAGGTGTTCCATACAGTCATGCGTGTCAGTATTCTTGCCTAACTCATCATCAACCAGGGTCTCCTCACCTCCCACCCTTTGTGTCTCTCGAGACACATATGGAAGGTATGTAGCTGGATTTAAGGTGCTACATCGTTTAATGGTGATGTTTGAGGGTGCCATTCACTTTGTGAATCTAGCTGAAGAAACATGTCTGGTTTGGGCTGAGTTTAACAGAGCTGATACAGCATGGGGTGTATAGACAGTGGAATTATGTCCTAATACTACGTCTTCGCTCTTACTTACCAGAAGAGCAGTTGCTGCTACAATTATGAGACATGTTGGGAGTGATCTTGCCACATTGTCTAATTGTGCACTGTAGTTTGCTACTGGTCTGCTAGCGTCACCATGTTTCTGTGCGAGGACACCTGATGCACAACCATCAGCTTCTGTACAGTATAGCTCAAAAGGCTTTTCATAATCAGGTATTCCCAATGCAGGTGCTCTAGTCAGACTATCTTTAAGATTTAAGAACGCTTGTTCTGACTCTTCTGTGTGTACAACACGTTCTGGTTTTGACGAAGAGACTAGCTCCTGCAATGGTAATGCCAGAATAGAAAAACCTGGGATCCAGGATCTACAATATCCACACATCCCCAGGAAAGTACGAATCTGCTTCTGGCTCTGCGGCAGAGTCATGTGTTGTATGGCCTCAATCCTGTCGGTTGTCAGGTGTCTTAGCCCTTTAGTAAAGGCAGTGTCCTAAGTATTTGACCTTAGTCTGACATGGCTGTAATTTATCCTTTGCCACCTTGTGCCCTGTTTGTGAAAGATGAAGCAACAACAATTTAGTATCATGTAAACATGACATAAAAGAATCATAGCACAACAACAAATCTTCCACATATTGAATTAGAACAGACCCATTGTGGGGTTGAAAGGATTGCAAACAGTCATGTAAGGCTTGGGAGAAAATACTGGGGCTGTCAATGAACCCCTGGGGTAGTCTGGTCCATGTGTATTGCACTCCCCGGTAGGAGAATGCAAAAAGGTATTGGCAGTCTGGGTGAAGAGGGACTGAGAAGAAAGCAGAGCATAGATCAATGACAGTAAAATGACTAGCAGACGGTGGAATCTGCATGAGGATGACAGCTGGATTCGGCACTACGGGGAATTGGCTCTCAACAACTTTGTTAATTCCCCTTAAGTCCTGGACTAATCTATAGCCCCTTCCCCTACTCTTCTTCACAGGGAAAATGGGACTATTTGCTGTACTGGCTGTACGAATTAAAATCCCTTGTTGTAAAAGCCTCTCAATAACAGGATATACCCCTAGTTCCACCTCCGGTTTTAATGGATACTGTGGGATTTTTGGAGCTATCCTACCACTTTTTAGATTGACCATGACAGGGGCTACGTTTGCCATCAGTCCAGTGTCCTGTCCCTCTCTGGTCCATAGTGAACCTGGTATTTCCAGCAACATCCCCTTTACTTGAGATGGACTTTGTTCTATAACAGTAGAGTGTAACATTAACCTTTGAGGGGTGTCCAATATGTCCTGTACCTCATGAGCGACCTTCTCGGGTATATCTACGAACACACCATCTGAAGTACAGTATATGACACATCCCATTTTACATAACAAGTCTCTCCCTAGCAAGTTAGTAGGGGCCGCCGCAGCCAAGAGAAACGATTGCTTGGTATGCAGGGGCCCGATAGTAACTTCAGCAGGTTTAGTTAGTGGATAATGTAACACTCCTCCCGTTACTCTACTCCCATAGCTGGAATAGTTTTACTGGTCACCTGTAGATTGAGAGGCGAGGTTATCACAGATCGGGCCGTCCCTGTATCTACAATAAAGGTTTGTTTCCTACCAGCTATGTCAACTATCATTGTTGGTTCTTCACTCTGACTCTCAGTTAACCTCACTGGCTGTAGATTACAGGTATGACCTGACCCCTAGCGCTGACTATCATTTTCCCGCGCAATATTTGCTGTTATAATATGTGCGGGTAGATGTGAGTCTTCTATTCTATGTGAGTCCTTCCTTGGAGGATATCTATGTGTCCCACCTCTAGGGTTGTATCAGTCTTTTTTACAATCCCTCCTAACGTGTCCTTCTTCATTACAATTGAAACATCTGATCACTCTATGTTTCTTATTATGTGGGTTGTTTGCTGGTGGTCGTGTATGCATCCCCTCTAGAGCCTGTATACTCACCGTCATTAAACTATCACTTTTCTCCTCCTTCTTTCTGAAAAGGTTTTTGTCATGCTCCACAGCAGACTCCCTAAGAGAATCTACTGTGATGCCTCTCCAATTAGGTAATGTGGTTTGTACTCTGATTTTTAAATTTTCTCTAAGGCCATCCATTAATACTCCTCCAGCTACTTCCCTATAATGTGGGTTCTCCCCTATGTTTGATATCCCAGTGAACCGTGTTATCGCTGCTATAGCTCTAATGAAGTAATCTGCTGCTGTCTCACTATCTTTCTGCTTGATGGTGAAAATTTTACTCCAATTCGTTACTACCGGAAAATAGATGGCTAAATGTTTAACAATTTGTTCTATATTTTCTTGGTTAATCTCATCAGTCAAGGTGTCATCTTCATCCAACACACAATCTTTAATAAATTTTTGTATGTCAGTATGGGGAGGAAGACACGCCCTCAACACTACACTCCAATCGTTATCGGTTGGTTCGTGTGCATTTCCTAAGTCTTTAACAAATTTCTGACACTTTGCCAACTCTTTTCTGGGATCTGGGAATTCAGTCATAATGGAACGTAATTCTGATCTAGTCCAGGGACAATGCATTGTAACATTTCTTAAAGGAACTACAACATCCTTATCCGGTTTCCCATTGGGAACTGATATTGTCCGGACTGGGTACGCACCCACTGGTTCACTGTTTTCAGAAGTCACTAACGGATCTGCTGGTTCAAGATTTAGAACGCTATCACTCCTAGTGATCACACTACTCTCACCTATCTCAGCCATTGCTCCTTTCCCATACTTACGCTGAACCTCTAGCATATTAGCAGCATGAGCAATGGGCGAAATCACAGTGGGTTCATCTTCATCTTCTGATACACTTGTTTTAAACTGCCTTAAAACAGGATACAATTTAGCAATTTCTCTTTTTTCAATTTTAATAATAGCTGTACTTACCCCTCCCGCCACATAAGGTGGCGGGGGTGCGCTTGCGCTGAGTATGCCACGCTTCTCAACGGCTACTTCCGCCCTGCGCGCGCTTTTCGCCACGCCTACTTCCACTGTGCATTCGCTGCTCTGCCACGTGTTACCTTCCATTTGCCACAATTTTAAACAATCAATATGTCTATTTCTCTTTTTCGTTGACTTAATCAACCATACTTATCTTTTACAGTATTTAGTACCTCTGCATTAAAACTTCCTATTGTTGGGAAAGGCCTATCACAATCTTTGGTCATCTTGACCCACGTGTCGCAATACTCAGTTGCATATGCACCATATTTCTTACACATGAGAAATCTCGCTGAACCAATAGGACCTTCCTTAGGCAGTACACTGGCCATCTCTAGCGTATGCTTAGCACCCATGTTGAACAACACCAATCTATGCAGAACACTTTCAACAATTTGCTACAAACACTCTACCGCTAGAGATCTCTTACTGGCCGTGGATGTATTTGCTCAAGCCACGTCCACTCGCTTCCTCTTGTACTAAACAAGGACCCCTAACACAGACAATATCACTGTGGGACCCAAGGGCTATCAGCTCCTCGATACCCTGGCTAAACCACAAAAATCTGTTGAGTTTATTATAACTGGGAGAACAAAGTCGATACAATCAACCAGCCTTTCCAATATAATTCCTCCTAGCTGCTTCACCAATTCGCACTAACGGTTGTCGTGTGGTTAGATCGCACTGCCTACCAATACTAATTATTAGCAAACCTTGCGATCTATTGGTAGCGCTTTGCAAAAACCCGGTTTTCGCCTTCGGTATACCTGCCCTGTATACCGTCCTTCAGTTGGGCAACCCGCCTCGTCAGACAGCAACTGAGCACAATGAATAGTAAACAGTGTATCTACGTTACAAAATCACACACTATACACCTTTTCTGCGCAGAAAATCAAAAGTTACCAACAACAGTAATAATGTCTCAGAGGCTTTCACAAGTAATTATACTATGCACATTTAATAACTATCAAGACGATTGTTTAACCACGTGGCAAATCTACCGGAAGTTTGCCTACGCACAGCAGGACATACACATACTCTAAGCAATGCAATACAGTTAAAATGCACAATGACAGTAAAAAGAAACAGTTTTCTCTTTTGTCCCTAGGTTCTAGTTAGCATGCCTTAGACAATGCAAAACGGACATTCGGTTTCACAACACAGAGTAAAATTCAGGTTTTGAACACATTGCGTTCTTACCCGTATATGACGCGTCTCCACCCTTTGTTGCGGAACCGAAATCCGTTGGTCTTGCATATCATCGGCAACGAAACCTCCAAAGCTCACGAGCCCCTAAATTGTTAAGTGCGTATTGTCGCTAACCAATAACGATTGTCGAACCTCGATTTGTGTTTCCAATGCACAAAGATTTATTCGCAAAAAGTAGTATAATATGTTCAAGCGAAGTGATAATAAATACAGCCATTACTTATCGCAGGCGCTCTGGATCCAGTGTGCAGTCATTCAATCCTGAAGACTGGGGACAAGATGTCTGAACACTAGTTGTGAAGCTGCTGCTTATATACACAGAAATACAGTAATACAATGAAGATGGTATAGCTTGCTTCCATTGGGCCAGGTTTCAGGAAGGTCCAAGGGGTTGTCAATCATTGGCTAGTTCATCCTAAGGAATCCAAAGGAGGGGGCCGTCTCTCCAGGGGGTATGCTCTGCTCTTCCTACCAAGATTCCTTAGTCTTAAGTAGTCCATAATTCCCTATCATTCATAACTTGCGTATGCACTCTGCGATTCCTTCGCAGAGTAAACCAAACAGTAGGAAATGTTAAGAGGTTTATTATGATACCACTCATGATATGATTCCTTCAACCTGTTCCATATATTTCACTAATATGCATGTAACTTTAATATAACACATAAATACTACTATAGTTCGACATAACTGACTATGTGTTGCAACTACCATTAATGTGTACTATTTTATAAGTATGCGTGTTTGTGCGAATGTATGGTAAAAGACGAAATACTGTTGCTGCCACGTGTAGTAGCTGCATACGCCCTTTCACGCCGTAGCGTGCCCTTGTACGCCGTAGCGTACCGTACGCATCTTTTCAGACAAAGACAACCAAGTTTGCTCGATTTTAATTGAAATGATTTTATCCAATTTGCTGACTTCGACAATATATATATATGGAAAAGTTAGTACTCGACATTCGACAATACTAAGTGTAGAATGTTTTTTCTATATTGTCATGAAGTATATCTGCTAGGAGTAACATATAGGAACAATTGTTTTCTCTGTGGTCAGCACACATATTCAGTGAACCACTAAAATCCCTGCTAATTCAAGCTATTGAATTAGTAATACTATTTTATTTAATTAACCCTGTAAGTTATTTCATTCAGTAATACAATTGTGTCTTTAATGTGTTAAGCTGTGGAAACTAGCAAGCCCTGCCATTTTGTTCATACTCTGACCAGAATGCTGCTTGTAGTAATTTTTGTCCGTGTTTAAAACAAATATCAATGTGTACTGAAAGGGCGTTTCCCATAGAAATTTATGAACAAATGATCCCTTTAATAAGATTGTTCAAGCTGCGGTCACTCTGCGGTAGCCACAGTTGAACAATAAGGTATGACATCAGACGGGAGCAGAAATTACATTTCCCTTTTAGAAGTATGTTGTATATCTTGTTACCATGGAAGCATTCAGCACAAATTTAACTATACAAAATTACTGTGGGTGCTATTTATTTCGAGGAAACTAAAGTTTTGCTAATAGAACCAATAAATAAATCTCTAAGTTCAATCAGCATGTGTTTTTTTAACCAACTGCCATAACTTAATAATTCATTTCTAACATGTTAATTTCTAACTCCATTGGGGTAAAATGCAATTGAGAGAAATCTACTGCTAATTAATTTACTGATAAGTTATGCTGGCCATTCTGCCAGTGAATCTATCAGATACATATTCATTAGATAGATTTTCATTAAACGGACATTTATGGAATAAATCGCCGGAACGGAATTTAGCACTTGATTATGAAAAAATGATATTCTGCCAATCACAGGGATTTTTTTTTTGCAATTTTCCCCTTGTTGTGACATCACATAAATGCTTTCAGCATGTTGCACAGGTCTGGTCTCATGCGTCATCTTTCATTGAAGTTCACCTCGCAGTGACTGCAGCATGAACATAAGTCTGCACAAGACTTTTTTTCCCCAAATGATTTTTTTGTTGGATAATAGGTGGATCTGTAGAGATTAGAGCTTAGATAAAGAAAAAAACCGCACAAAGCAGATAAGTCCATTTAAACATGCCTAAATTGGCTATCAGAGTTATTGTCACCCAGGAAATATGCAAAATATATAATTTCTTGAGAGGTGCTGTGATAGCTTTGACAAAGCTCTCATAGCGAATCACGCGTCGGCATTTGCTCTGTCCGCCATATAAATTAATTAGTTTCTACTCAGAGCAATACCTTTCGTATTGGGTCTGGCACTATCAGCCTTACCCGGAATTCATATTAGACTGTCTCCAACTGCCTCTATTATTTAGCGATTATAATTAGCAGATATAATATTCACAGGCACGATAGCATCTCTTTACTACCTCTGTTTGGGGAATTATGATTGTATGGGGCTTCTTAATAATGATCTTAGAGCACCATAGGATATTATCAATTATATAGTCAGGTAGTTATTTTAATATATGACTATACTGGATGCTGTGTGAACATCCAAAATTTTGGAGCATAAGGATAACAAACTAAATATAACATTTAAGTTCTATATTTAGACAGAATATATCTAGTTGGTTATTCCCTTTACTAGTTATATCAGGAGTGCATCAACATACTGTGTAGATACTAATCTAAACAAGATACGATGGAAATTCAATCATCTACACTTGGATTACAATTATATATATATTCATTGATATTATACTAGGCAGGCAGAGTTATTTGCGGTTGATCAGCAATTTTATATACCTTTCCACACTATCACTTCCCCTTTTTATTACTTCGCTAGCTTTTTCTTAATTAGAGAAACTCTTTTTATTTTACTTTGTTACAGTAAAGGTTATATGTTTTTAATGATTTAAAACCTATATCTCCAGAGTGCCCCTCTATTCACAAATATTAGAGCTTATCTAATCAGGGGCGCACAGAGGATTTTTAAGGGGGGGTTTCCCCTTCACCAAAAAAAAAAAAGAAAAGCGAGAGAGCTGCCGCACATGCGCAGCAGCTCCGTTTAGGCAGCACTGTACTATACAGCAGCCATGGCGCTGTCAAAGAAGCATCCGCGGCGGTGCTGTATACAATACAGCACCACCGCAAATGCTTCTTTGACAGCGCCGGGGCTGCTGTATAGTATAGTGCCAATATGTAGGGCCCTTTTTTAACGGAGGGGAGGGGTTTCTGGAGACCCAGAAACCCTCCATTGGTGCGTCCCTGCTAATAATATCAAAAATATGAAATTACATTTAAGTGAAACAAAGTGTGGATGAAACAAGATTTTAATATTTTGACATAAAAATCAGCTTTAAGTTGTGTTGTTAGGAGAAACTGAGATGTATTCCACAATTTACATTGTATTGCAGAGCCATTTTCCTCACAAGAGTCCTTTATTTTAACGCTACTCTTGAGGTGGCATAAGCCGAAAATATATACTAATGTACTTCAAAATAACAAATTAAGAGGAAACAGTTTGAAATAATAAGGCCTTGTTTCATTAAGTACAGCAAATGCAGATACATTCCTTATTTTGCCTAAAATTGCTCTATCCATGCCCAGAAAAGGACTATACACCAGTGAATGCAAGTTCAATTCATGTTCGAGCGCAAAGGACTCTTACGATTTCATGAGCAGAATGGGGATGGGAAGGGGCATATGCATATAGTCAATGTACTGTAAGGGCGTGCCAAAGTTGAGCTCATGCAGCAGCTGAGTTAAGCTTTAGGCATCACTAAGGTATGTGTTTTTCAGTTGTATCACTTGCACCAGTTACAAGTCAGGTGTAAGTGCCAAGTGATAGTAATGACGGGCGCATATGCATGCTAGAACATGTGTTTGCAATCAGAAGCAACTATTACAATGCATTTTCTGTACATCAGACATTAATAATATCCTGATAAATGGATTTCATGGGGAGAACACTGAAGAAAAAGGCTTTTTTTAGATAACATTAATTGAAGCTTTTTTTTGTGCATTCTGCTAGGATTTTATATTACACATATGTATTGTACTATATCCAGCAGTGTATTGTGTCAGTCTCAATGCACACCTACACTCATATTCAACAAGAGACGATTTCTTCAGATTCGCTTCTAGCTGAAGACGGATGTGAGTATGCCCGAATTTATTTAGAAAAGAGCACAGTACATTGGTTTTGCATGCCTTAATGAATCAGGCCCTAAGTGAGACTGATCTTTAAATACTTTTCATTTTGTAAGCACAGTAGACACAACACAAACATATGCAGGAGTATATGAGGAGTAGGATTTTTTCATTGCTCTTTGTAAGTGAGTCTATGGGCTAGATTTACTAAGCTGCAAGTTTGAAAAAGTGGGGATGTTGCCTATAGCAACCAATTAGATTCTAGCTGTCATTTTGTTGAAGGTACTAAATAAATGAAAGCTAGAATCTGATTGGTTGCTATAGGCAACTTCCCCACTTTTTCAAACCCACAGCTTAGTAAATCTAGCCCTATGTGTACTTTGTGCACAAAAATAAAATGAGGCTTGCTAATTAGTGAGGCACTACCTGGATATAATTGATCCTCGTAGACTATCTAAGTATTGACTCACATTATAGGCTATACAAGCTACAGAAATGCAATATTTGAGGCATTATTAATTAAACGAAGTAAAATCTACAGTCAAATTATGAAACTAGGATAACATGTTTTTAGTGTTGTGCCAGTTTCATCAGGAATAACTTTTTTCTTTTACTTTTGCTCTTTCCTTTAAAAAGGTTTTTTTTTTTACTTTCAGGACAGATTGGCCTTTCTTTTAGTAGCATTGTCACATATGGACATTACATTAAAATGTTTTTCCATGATTCTTTCTTTTCATGTTCAGCATAATTAATTCAACCACAAAATATAACTCTAATTTTATGTTGTAACTTTTTTAACTTTTTGGTGATACCGATATCTGTACTTTTGTAGATTTTTTTTATATATATATAGGCCGTAAAAATTGATATGTAAAACATGTGTATAAGTTTTTACTTTTTTAACTATTTTATTTTTATTTACTCATTATTAATTGTAACAGCATGGGTTAAAATGTTATAACACATTTTAGACAAGTAGTTATAATGGACAATTCCTCTACCAACAGTCACTTGTGACATATATGTACAATATTAAGCAGACCTAGGTTTACTACACTTTATCCGCTTGGGGGAAAATAAAGGCACACCTTGATTTTCACTCGATAACAGTCAGTAATTCAAATTTGTATATAGTCCTGTATGTTATACAGGTAGCTATTATTTGTTCAGTCCACTCATGTTGGTGCATTCTATTATATTTGTGAACCATTAGACCCCTGAATCTACATAAGTGGTTCCCACAGGTTTCTTTGCAATAGCTACCCTCTCTTTGAATTTGTAAGTTTCCCAAAAGTAAGGTAACATCATTGTGAAATTGGTCAACAACCAGTTGGAGTCTCTGTAGAATATTTCACAAAAGTAACTCCCTTGGATTGTGCTATGATCATAAACTCCACTCCATTAATTCCTTTATTTCTGCAGTGGCTGTCATCACAAATCTGCATGTTAGTAGTCTGGTAATGCTCCAATTATAAAACTGATTAACGTTACAAATTGTAATACCTGACCATGCTTCAATTAACTATTTGTGCATCTGAGAGAAAATTAATAAGGTGCCTGTGTCTTCTAAGCTGCTAAACTCAGAAGTACAAATATGTAAAGGCTTTACTTATACTACCATCCAGATAATAGCGCAGCTGGGCCCATCTCATCTCTACTTTCTTTGCATGAGAACTCTCAATCTCTCCCTCAGCACAAACCTATTGCATCTTGAACAGTCCTGTGCTGAACATCAGCTCCTTCTCTTATGCAGAAACCACTCATGCTCTCCATTTTATTGCAAAATGCCTCCATTTACATACAATCCATGTGTAGCTTCTAATTCCTTGAGCAGGTTGGTACTTTGGGGATTGGCTGCCAGTATACTGCTTCAGTCTTCATGTTGGTTGAGGAATGTCTGCACATTGCTGCACCCACATTAAAACTTGAAGTAATGCAGAATTAAGGTAGTAACAATTAATGTGACAGGAGTAAGTGCATAGTGTCTACAAATTTACAGCATCAATTTTAACCTACACCTTTTCTTCAAATTAAAACTACTGAGTTGCCAACTACTAATTTAATTAAATAATCATCATTAGCATCAATTATTTTTAAGTCAAAATCTGCCAATATGATTTTTTTAAGATGGACAATAAAAAAGTGTATTTAGGTCCCACAATTAGAGCTGTTTTTGCACACAGGTGAAGGGTGAGACTGATTGTCCGGTAATTGTATTTTACTTTAAAACTCTGCATGATGCTTTATGGTAAATTGGAGATAAAATGGTGGGAATAGTAATCACACCAATAACATTTGCCTGGGATACATAGTTTAGTAAATATATCCCTGTGTCTGCTTCCAGGTTTACAATTAAAGAACCTACAATTTGGAAAAGTTGCCATCTTTCATTTTTTGTGATGGCATTAAATGGTATTTGATGTATAGCAAAACTCGAGTGTCCTTGTTTTTAGGTGTCCTTGCATTTGCCTCATGAACACAAATGTCAGACATGTATGCCGGAGTATGGTAAGCCAAGAAGATGAAGTCTTTATAAAACATCCCATGTGAAATGAAATAAACTGATACATAAACATATATATGTCTGGATTGCATCACTATACTAACGCAAACCATCCTTCCTTAAGTTAAAAGTAAATTACTCTGTAACAACAAAATGATGCATATAAATACAACAATTGTTTTTCAGATATAATTGGAAATATATATATATATATATATATATATATATATATATATATATATATATTCTAGCAAAAACATTTATAAAGAAAAATGAATGGCATACATAAAAAGCTTAAAATTTATTTCCATATTTAAATACTTTCGTATGTCTAGAATTATGTGCTTGATTCATTAAATATAATGAAAATGAAACAGCTGGAGGCATTACAGGAAGTAAATAAATTCACATGATATGCAAGTAAATCAAGGAGTTCATTTTTCTGGAATAATTATGAGTAACAGTATAATTTTGTTCAATCTAATGAAAACTGCCGCGTTTACTGCATTGTATGTAAGTATAAAAAATCAGTTACTCATTGATATTCAGGAGGCAGGATAAGCATTAACCTGTATTTAGAATTACACATAATCCTCTTATAAAGGTATGAAGCTTATTAAGTGGGAGCTATCTTATAGTGTCAGAATTTAGCATATGGGAAAAAATGCCCATAGGTATTAAAAGACTGGTAGCTTTAGGAAAAATAATCTGAAAAATTATTAAAAAATACTGTATAATCTGAAGCAGGTGTTCTCATCCTTTTCATTTCCATATAACCCCTTATTTTGTGCACAAACTCACCAAACAACAGTTTTATGCCTTTATATTTTTACCATGTAAACGTTAGTATCTATTACAATTTCTATTTGCAAATTTGTAGTAAATTTTGTAACTTATTAAACAATAACAATTTACCACCATGATTTTGTATTAAATTAAGTGATTTAAAATCAGAAATAACAAGTTTTCCTTCAACAGATGGCATGCTCCAATGCTCACCCGTCTGTCTATAATCAGCTATGCTGCAATTACATATGGTAATGCCACAGGAACTGAACATTCACATAACAGTGGCATGTACAAGTAGCTCCATTTATTCAAAACAATCTTGCTTCATGTTCATTCTTTAATCTATCAGCGGCTACACGTGCCACAGTTTCTGAAACCCTGATCTATATTTATATGTAAAAGATCAGCATACAACCTGAGAACAGGTACCATATTGTCAGAACTATTCTTTCGGTATGTAGAAGTGCATGGATGCATGTATATTTCTTTGTATTTTGCATTCCTGCACCTACATGCTTCAAATAAAAATGAGCTGTTCCTCATATATATATATATATACATAAAGAAAGGTTTGGGTGCATATATAATATGTAGACAGCCCCTAGAAGTGAGCCACCCACCTCTGTTTCCTACCTGACCAATCAGGAAGTGATTGAGATAGGACAGGAACCAGATGACAGAAGTGTGCTTAGGAAAGAGTGAGCAGATGACACAGTGAAAAGGAGAGCGAATAAAAAGATTTGCAAAGGGAAATCAATAGACATTGAGAAATGGGGAAAAGCATGTGACAAGGAAGACACAGAAATGTAAAAGTAGAGGGATATAAGGAGGGAATGTGGAGAAAAAGAAGAAAGAGTTGGGGCCTATGAGGAGATGCTAAGAAAGAATTTGAAGGGAACCAGGAGAAGCAATGAGGTTGTATTAGAGGGTAAAAGAGTGAATTAAGTACAGCAAGAAAGACACTTTAGGACAAAAATAAGAAGAGAAAATATCCCATCAAGATGTTTAATAAAGAAGAGACAAAGTAAAGCTAGGAGTAAAGAGATTACAGAACGGGTAGAAATGGTAGGGTAAATAGATACACACTATTAATATAATACAATATAGTAACTGGAGTAGTAGTAGGCTAATTAAAGCAGGAGATAGTGAGAGTGGTTTAGTATTATATTATTTAAGAATAGAGATTAAAGGGACAGGAGTAGCTGAAGTGATTGTTGGAGAAAGAACAGATCAGAGTAGATCTAGTGAACAGTAGCTTCAGACAACACAACTACAGAAGCAGCAACTTTTAAAATAGCAACTACAAAGATGGCAGCCAATGAGGCAGCATCTACAGAGATAGTGACTATAGAAACAGCAGTAGCAATAGACTCAGGGGTAAGGGTTAAAACCTGTAAACTCATAAGTATTTGTCTATGGAAAAAACTGTGTTAAAAAAATCAAGCTCTAGGACAACTGGAGGGCTGTATGTCCTACATTATGAGCAGGGCATTATTACTAATACAAAACTAACATAAGTTGTATAAGTTATATATATTTAATTATACAGATTCAAACTAATATAAAATAAAAGAAGTACTTCAATCAATTTATGCTCCAAATTAACTTAATAACTTATGTAATCATTTTATTCATGTTCATAGGAGAAATAATTATTATATGAAGTAATTGTAGCTTATTTTCTCCAAATCCCAGTAACAGCCCTTGATGAAGGGACTCCAGCGAATATTCATACTTAACGTCGACACAAAATCTTCAAAAACTTTCCTGTAAAGCAGAAAGTCACTGGCGTAAATATTAAACCTCTAATGATTTCCTCACATATATTTATATCTACCACTCCTATTAAAATGTTCTGGACAACAAATATACTACCAATCTCTTATCTATGCTCGGACTACAAAACCCAAACGCATGTTTTACACACCTAAATCTCTTCTCAACACTCCCACCCCAAACCCTCTAACTACTATCATTGCCCAGTATTTTGCCTCCTACTCCAAGGACAAGATTGATAAGATCAGGCAAGAAATGGTAACATCTTTCTTGACAAACAATCAGGTCAATTCCTTCCTAGCACCCTTTAACATGCTCTCTTCATTTGATCTCACAAATGAAGATGAAGTATCTACTCTCTTTTTAACTTCCTACTCTACCTCCGGTCCTCTTGATCCTATACCCTCAGAAATAGGTAGATCCATGTCTCGTGTCCTCATTCTACCTCTAACTAAAATCTGTAATCTATCTCTCTCTACTGGTATCTTCCCGTCATTATACAAGCATGCAGTGATTACTCCTATTTTGAAAAAACAAAATTCTGACCCAAACTCTCTCTCAAACTATCATCCCATCTCTGAGCTTTCATGCCCCTCCAAGCATCTAGAGAGCCTTCAAAAAGTGATTCAGCGCACGGAGGACTCAAAACAAACAATATGACACAGAAAAAAATGTTACAGCTCTTTTGAGAGATAGTGGCAGAAAAAAGTAAGTGATCTTACCCTGCTCTTTCCCTACGAGGGTGAATGTCTTTCCCACGCTGGTATAATGGCGATGGTTCCCTCACTGTAGCGATGGTTCTTTAATAAACGATGTTTCCAATAGAATGGAAAAAGTTGATGCCGACACTATCCAGCTACAAATCCGGATTGCCGTCCGCAGTGGAACGCAGATGGACCGCGCGATCTCCTTAGCTACTTCCTGTATGTACGGATGCTCAACAGGTTCAAAAATAGAGATGTGTAAAAAAATGTAAAGCACTAATAATGCTGTAATCCGACGCGTTTCGTCCGTTAGGACTTTCTCAAGGATACTTGTGTTTGTTTCTGCTTACTTTTATAGTCAAATTTCGACCAGCTTTATTGATAAAATTGTGAGTAAACACTCATAAAAATGTTATATATATAAAAATAAAAATAAAATCATGAGAACAGTAAAATGTCTGTATATTGTATGTAGAAAGGTACAAGTTCTGCATATGGAAGATATCTAATAAAACATATGGTAATAAAGTGCCAATATGAAATGATTATTAAATAAGAAATGGCCATAAATCAAATTCCTGATTTAGGCCTAGAGGAGATAAGGTTTTTAATTTATAAATAAATTCGGTTTCAATTTTAGACATAAATGCTATATAATTTCCTCCTCTCCAATTTCTTGGTACTAATTTAATGCCTTTAAACTTCAATCCTCCAGGATCTTTGTTATGGTGTGTTAAGAAATGTTGGGGTACAGAGTGAGTAGTAATACCCCAAAAAGGATCATGAGTTCAATTCCCAACAATGGCCTTATCTGTGTGGAGTTTGTATGTTCTCCCTGTATTTGCATGGGTTTCCTCCAGGTCCTCCGGCTTCCTCCCACATTCCAAAAACATACTGGTAGGTTAATTGGCTGCTATCAAAATTGACCCTAGTCTCTCCCTCCTTGTCTGTCTCCCTGTCTATGTGTGAGTGTGTGTCTATATTAGGGAATTTAGATTGTAAGCTCCAATGGGGCAGGGACTGATGTGAATGAGTTCTCTGCACAGCGCTGCGTAATTAGTGGCACTATATAAATAAATGATGATGATGATGATGATGATGAATCTCTTCTTATACAAATGCTACAGTCCCTAGGTCTTCAAGACACTGTCCTATCCTAGTTCTCATCCTACCTATCTAATCACTCTTTCAGTGTTAATTTCTCTGGATCTACCTCTGCTCTGCTTCCTTTATCAATCGGAGACCCACAAGGTTCAGTACTAGGTCCTCTGCTATTCCTATCTACCACTTCTCTTGGAAAACTAATAAGCTCTTTTGGATTTCAGTATCATCTCTATGCGGATGATACACAAGTTTATCTGTGCTCTCCTGATCTCTTGCCATTTGTGTGTCCTGCACTGCTGACTGTCTTTCTGCCATTTCATCTTGGATGTCCTCTTGCCAACTCAAACTCAGTCTTTCAAAAACAGGGTTAATAATATTCCCACCCACCAACAGAAGTTAACTCCCTGACATTTTTTAATTCTATTAACGACATGACCATAAATCTCATACCACAAGCTCACTGCCTAGGTGTGATCCTTGACTCACAACTATCCTTTGTTCCCCACATCAACTCTATATCTAAATCATGTTACATAAATCTAAACAACATTTCCAGAATGTGAACATATCTTTCACAAGACACTGCAAAAAACGTTAATTCATGCACTCATCATCTCTCGCATTGACTATTGCAATTCCTTCCTTACTGGGTTTTTCCAAACCAGACTCAAACCCCTATGTTCTGCTTTGCATGCAGCGGCCAGAATGATTTTCCTTGAAAACCATTCTTCCTCTACTGAGTCACTCTGTCAGTCTTTACATTGCTTGCCTGTTTTTACAGAATCTAATATAAAATTCTTCTTCTTACATACAAGGCCATCAACAAAACTGCACCAACATACATCTCCCCATTTGTCTCACAATATTTCCCAACTCGACAACGCCGTTCTGTACAAGATCTGCGTCTCTCATCCACTCTCATTACATGCTCCCATTTTCTGTTACTGAACTTTTTTTTTGAGCTGCACCCACTTTGTGGAATTCCCTCCCTCGCACAAAAAGACTTTTCTCTGGTCTGCAAACTTTCAAGTGTTCCCTTAAAAAAACTCATCTCTTCAGGCAAGCTTATAATATTCCTCAACCACCCTCTAAACATCACTAGGCTACTCTATTATCACCCTTTACACAATCACACAAGACAACAACCCTCTGACACCAGACCAACATTGTTTTGTCACTGGATCACATAGCCTACAAATTACTTTTTAACCTTTGCAATCTGGCTGGACCAATATGCATTATGTAGATTTGACCATATGTATCTGCCTTCCATTGACCTATGGATTGTAAACGTGCCCTCTTACCTCTTTGTCTGTTTTACCTAGTATTGTTTATTACGGTTTGTCTCCAATTGTAAAGCACTATGGAATTTTCTGCCGCGATATAAATAAATGATGATAAAGAATAGATGATTTTCTATTTAATTTCAAGTAATTATATAATCTTATATTTTAGCTTAAATTATTATATACTATGATATTTTATCTAAAGTTATAAGATAGTTTGTTAATACTGAAATTTAACTAGTGCGATGTGAATTGTAAAAAGATCAACCCTTTCATCATCCTGTTAAAGAATGTAAAGTTATTTTGGGTCTTGTTCTAGTTAAGTGTTTGAATTCTCTCTGTGTAGGGGTTGGTTACATTCTCTCCAGAAAAGTAAGATACATAGCTGCTATCTATTATCAACCTACAGGGTATCACAATTAATACAATCAAAGTGAACACAACAAATATATTCAGGTTTTAAAAAAGCATTATCCAGAGTATATTAAACCTTGCATTCAGCAGCCA